>NC_057797.1:370153411-370753411 GCF_018294505.1 Triticum aestivum | reverse complement strand
TTGAAGAGCTCCAGGAATCATGTCTCATAAATTAAGCTCCAAGTCTACAATTGTGAATTGCAGTGCATTAAGCTACTATAAACTAACTAACTCACGAGTCGCGCCCACCGGGTCCATGATGCCCACAAAGCATGGGTGTGACCTCCATGATGTCCAGCGACGTCAAGCGGGCCTACCGGAAAGGTGTGCGGCCTCCACAAGGTCTGGGCAACGCCGAGCAAAGTAGGCGGGCTGGGGTTGCAACTTCTTCTTATCAGCAAGGGCGAGCTAGCGGCGCTAGCAACTGGAGTGGCCTCCACACTATAGTGGTGATAGCGAGCAAGCAGGGTAGCAGAAAACTAAGCGCGTCGAGATGGGGAAGAGAGGGGGCGTGGACCTTCGGAGTAATCGTGCGGGGCAACATCACAATTTGAATTTTGAACGAGTACCCTAAGCTGAATTGGGCAAGAGGGAGGGGACTGGGGGAGTCAGGTGGCCGCAGGGGAGAGGAGGACGTCGCAGGAGGTACTGTATAGTAGAGAAGGACATTGGGGAAGGGTCACTTTTTTATAATAAAGAGCAATCCTAGTAACCATATTAATTTAGAAAATTGTAGTATTCCTATAACATGTAGAAAAAACCGAGCTATCAAACGGGGCCTAAGTGAAGAGGGCCTAAGAAAATTCTGAAAGATTTGGTGTGCACGAAACTATTCCATTACATGACTTAAAGGACCTATGCGACAATGCTAAGAACTTCAGGGTCCATTTGTAAATAAAAAAATCCCTATTAAGAGCATCTCTAGCAGACCCCTTAAATCGCTGACCCGTATTGCGCATTTCGAGTTCGTGGAAATCGCGTTTTGCGGGCTCGCGCGGGCTGCGGCCGGACAGACCCCGCATAGCGGAACTGTAAAACAGAATATTCGTTTATCAGAATTTGACACATATTTCACATATGACAGTAATATGAATTCAAATAACATAAAATGTGAATATTATGAATCCAAATTACAATGATATTCAAGTCACCAAGTAAAACTAATAATTCAATACCACAGTTGTTCCGAATACAACAATGGTACTGATCACACATGAATTAAATGAAATGAATGTAAAATTGGCCGATGCCTTTGCCAATGGTGACCAAGACCTTTGGCCATGCCTCTGCCAATGGTGCTCAATGAGATCCCCCTGGAGCTAATGGTGAGTGTTTGCATCTTCAATTTGTCGATATGTCAAGGAATGCTTGTATGCGGTCCGGGTCTCTAGCTAGCTTCACACGACAACCGACATTGTCATAGAAGAACTCCAAGTTCAAGTCCCACTCATCTTCAATTATCATATTGTGAAGAATCACACAACATGTCATGATGTTGCTCAGGGTTTTCTTGTCTCAAAAAATGAGCACGATCACGAACAATGGCTAATCTAGATTACAAAACCCCGAAGGCTCTTTCTATATATTTTCTGGCAGCCTCTTGCACCTTTGCAAATTCAATATGCTTTATAGTATTGGGCTTTTTATGCTCTTCACAAATGTACACTAGGAGGGGTAAATACCATCTGCAAGATACTACCCCTTTGTGTACTCATGCCCATCACTGTGAAGTTGCAGGCAGGGGCATCAACACTAGCAAGTCTAGCAAACAAATGAGACCGTTGCAACACATTGATATCATTGAGAGTACCCAGCATACCAAAAAAACAATGCCAAATCCATAAATCCTCGGATATTACAGCCTCTAGCACATTTGTTGCATCATGAGACTTGTCACAATACTGCCCATGCCATGCCTTCGGGCTGTTTTTCTAAGTCTAATGCATGCAATCAACGCTTCCTAGCACACCGGGCCAACCTCGCTTCTCATTTGTGGCCATTAACTTTATTGTGTCTTCCTCATTGGGTGCACGAAGATAGACAGGACCAAAGCTGCGGATCATCACTTTGGCAAACCTACGCACCCTGACTTGATGACCCACAAGTATAAAGGATCAATCGTAGTCCGATAAGTAAGAGTGTCGAACCCAACGACGCGCAAAAGGAAATAGCAAGCGGTTTTCAGCAATGTATTTTCTGCAGGCACTAAAAATGTCGGTAACAGATAGTTTGATAGCAAGGCAATTGGTAACAAGCAAGTAATAGTAATGGTAACAAAGGTGCAGCAAGGAAGTCCAATCCTTTTTGTAGCAAAGGACAAGCCGGAACAAACTCTTATAGTAAGTAAAGCGTTCTTGAGGACACACGGGAATTTCATCTAGTCACTTTCATCATGTTTGTTTGATTCACGTTCGTTACTTTGATAATTTGATATGTGGGTGGACCGGTGCTTGGGTGATGTTCTTACTTGAACAAGACTCCCATTTATGCTTACCCCCTCTCACAAGCATCCGCAACTACGAAAAAAGAATTGAGAATAATCTAATCATAGCATGAAACATATGGATCCAAATCAGTCCCTTACGGAATAACGCATAAACTAGGGTTTAAGCTTATGTCACTCTAGCAACCCATCATCTAATTACTACTGCACAATGCATTCCCTTAAGCCCAAAGATGGTGAAGTGTCATGTAGTCGACGTTCACATAATACCACTAAGGGAAACAATAATATACATATCATCAAAATACCGAACGAATACCAAATTCACACGATTACTTATGACAAGATTTCTCCCATGTCCTCGAGAACAAACGTAAATACTCACAAAAATATTTAAGTTCAAGATCAGAGGGGTATTGAATAGCATAATGGATCTGAACATATGATCTTCCATCGTATAAACCAACAAGCATCAATTACAAGATGTAATCAACACTACTAGCAACCCACAGGTACTAATATGAGATTTTGAGACAAAAATTGAGTACAAGAAATGAACTAGGGTTGAAGATGACATGGTGCTGGTGAAGATGTTGATGAAGATTGGTCCTTCCACGATGAGAGAATCGTTGGTAATGACGATGGCTTCGATTTCCCCCTCCCGGAGGGAAGTTTTCCCGGCGGAATCGCTCCGCCGAAGAGTAAAAGTGCTCCTGCCCAAGTTCCGCCTCAAGAGCGGCGCTTCGTCCCAAAACTTTCCTTCTGATTTTCCTAAGGCAAATGGCATTATATAGGTGAAGATGGGCCCCGAAGGCCTGCCAGGATCACCACAAGCTTAGGGGCCCACCCAGGCTTGTGGCTGCCTGGTGGGTCCCCCTCTGGTACTTCTTTCGCTAATAATTTTAATACATTCCAAAATAATTCTCCGTCAATTTCCAGCTCATTTGGAGATGTTCAAAAAATGCCTTCGATATAGCCCTTTCCGGTCCAGAATTTCAGCTGCCGGCAATCTCTCTCTTTATGTGAAACTTATAAAATAAAAGAGAAAAGGCATAAGAATTGTATTATAAAGTGAAATAACAGTCCATAATACAATAAATATCAACATAAAAATATGATGCAAAATTAACGTATCATGACTCAATTGTAGCATCTTCGCCAATGCGAAGATACTCGTCGGCATAGTCAGCAGGAATACCATATGCAGTCACACGCATAGCCCTAGAGAGTTTTTTATAGGCGCTAAAACCCAACAAGCCCGCAGCGTTTCTTCTTTGAGTAAAAAACCGGCAATTAGCATCACAAGCTTGCACAATTTTTTCGAAGAGTGATCGGCGCATTCGATACCTTCTCCGAAAGAGGTGCAACGGATAGGTTGGATTGTCCGTGAAGTAGTCTTGCATCAACATCATATTTTCGAAATGGCGGTTGTGAGGGATGCAAAGACGACCCATGGTCGAACCTCACTGTTTCTTGCGGTTTCGATCCTCCGCCTCCTTCACGGCCAGGACCGCTACGACCATCTGCTGATGATGGCGCTCGAGTATCGATTCCACGTCTGAGTCGTCGGACGAGGATGAATCCTTGAGCAAAAATTGCTCGCACGGGCTCAAATCCATCTAAAAAACCGCATCTAAGCTTGCATCAACAAAATTTCTACGACCGAGCTACAAGGGGAAGGAAAGGAGCTCACCGGGGTGGCGGCTATCGGTGGCGGCTCGACGAATCTGGGAAGGGGAACGACTGGTGGCGGCTCGGCGAATCCGAAGCGGGCAGCGACTCGAGGCGGTTGATCCGGGGCGACGGGTCGTAGTGGCTCGACTCGTCGGATCCGGGGCGGGCGACACGATTCCGCTGGCGGGAATGGCTGGAATCGCAGGCGGCAGGTGATGGCGACGGTGGCGGGCGGTCGTGGGAGGAGATGTGGAGAGCGCGCACACTGAAATGTCCCTTTCACTAACCGCTTTCGCGGGATACATGGCACCAATGAGGAGTTGTGTTTTCGCGGGTTGGAGGGGATTTTATCGCGTCTCTCAATTTTTTTTTACGGTTGGATGCTTTTAAGATTTTTGTTCGGGTCACTTTTTGGCTAAACTGAACGTTATTTTACGGGTCAGCGATTTTAAAAGTCCGCTAGAAATTTTCTAAAAACCGGCAAACTCGTTCACGGCTCACTTTTTCTCCTGAGATCACCACGTATCTCTATCTCATCGCTCTCTCTCCCCACCTCACAGAGAGAGAGAGAGACCACGCACGACAGGAAACCAAAGAGAGAGAAACGAGAGAGGGCGGTTCCTCCCCCTCCTGCGCCCGAACTAACCGGAGCATATTCCACGCCGGGATCCCCTCCCTCCCTCCCACATAAACGCAGCCCTCCCGGAGAGAGAGAGAGAGGACATAGGACAGCATGTGTTCTTGACGGGGAGTCCAATCCAATCCAATCCAATCCAAGGTCAGTTGTGGATTCTTCCATTTCCATTCTCCGTCACTGGATTCTCGTGTATGAGGCATGGGTTGGATCTCGTTTCTGTGGTGCTATGCGCGATTTCGTCTGGTCGTAGATCCGTTTGTTGGGAGTAGACAAGGATGCCCCCGGCGGTTGCTCGGCGCAATGCCGGTCCGCTCCGGTTGTTTGATCCGACTTGTGCGCCAGTATTTGCAGCGGGGTAATGCTTGGTTTTTGATCGGTTACTCCTATTGTTTCTGTACGAAAGGATGAATTTCATTTTAGATTCGTACGGGTGTAATTGCTGTTGATTTGTTTCCAGTGAGAATTCCCGTCTAGCTCTCTAATAAATCACGTATTTTTGGAAGAAGTTTGATGGCTTCCGCTACGTTTGGTGCAGTTTTATATTCATCTGCACGCAAAAATGTTTATATGTTTCTCTTATTACTTTCTTTTGTGTGTGTTTCCTGTTAGTTTTTGCTTGACTCTCTCCTTAGGCAACGCAAAAGCATCTGCTGTTCCTCGTGGTTGGAATATCCTTTCTGTGCGGATCACTTTTTTGTTTTGTTTTTCTGCCGTTGATCAATTGCTACACCGTTTTATATATTTTAGCCGGTCATTCCAATATTACTTCCAAAAAAATGATCGAACATTACTTAAGACTTGCTAATTGTGTCGAACCAGTTACTTGAAATATGATCTAGACCTTACGGGCTGTTAGACAGATTATTTTTGTTAATTGCTTGTGCAGTGTATACAATTTTTTTGTCTGGACCGTTGTTACTACCTGAAGTCCAAATCAATATACTCTTATAGGTATAAACTGGCATCTTCCTTTTCTAGTTCAGTAGAAGCTCAATTTTGAGTTTGGGGTTTCTATGCTTATCTTGAAAAAAAGAAGTTCTCTGCCACATAATAGTTGACAGTCTGTTGCTTTGTTTGATAAATCAGATCATTAGATGCTATCCAATTGCTTGGTAAATCAGATCATTGCACAACCTGGTAACATATTTGTTTGCAACTTGATTAAGAAAAAAGCCGATGGCCAAAAAGTAGCTCTAGTGTTCTACCATACGAAATATGACAGAGGAACTCTAAAATGGCCACCTGGTCACCTGTAGGTTGAGAAATCTATGTGCTAGATTGTAATTTTACTATGATGTGATGATCATTTTCTATATCGTGTTAGCTGCATATTTTCCAAGTTTTTTTGGCCGGCTGACTTCTCTAATACATATATAAGTTCACATATGCCCAAGTAGTCCTGCTATTGCACTCTAGACTTTAACGCAAATGCCTTTTTGATGCTGGCCTCTTTTTCATCAAACATTGGTTAGAATTGTTAGTTAGCAATCTCACTCACTATTATTTTGGCTGTTTGCTAATATTTATTCTACTAATCGATGCCATTTTTAAACCCGTCTTGTATCTTAATTAGCCCATTTTATCATTTGACTGATCTACTGTCGATAGTTTCTGCATTATGTCCTTCTACTAATTTATATTCATTTTACTATGCAGGTTGATCTCTATTCTATGGATGCTTCTTTATCTAGCATCCCATTTGGACATGGAATAGCATCCTAACCTCATGGAACTCTAATAAAATAATTGGGCTCAGGATGAAGATCTAGTGCCATGCTGTCCTATGTTACTTGGCTAGTTTAGGATATCTCAGTCTTAGAGAGTGGAGATGATAATTATCCAAGCTTTCTGCCAGTTCTCCTTGCAGAGATAAAACTGTAACGATACTAGACTTTTTCTTTAGGATTAAGATTAACTTACTACCGATTAGTCAAACGGTACCAAAATAGTGTTGCTGCTGTGGAAAATACCTGTGGCATGCAAGCAGTTCAGCAGTGGACCTGCCTTTCTAGGTACCATGACATTTTAAACTAAACAAATGTCATTTTCTGATATTGTTGTGACGGAGTACTGATTTGTCTCAATAACCCCATAGATACTTGTGCAATTGAGAAGTGCCATGGAGCCTTCAGTATCTCCGCCAGGCGCACCGAAGCAAGCTGGCACGCGCAGACCTTGTACTGGATGCTCTGTGAAGGATTTGTGTCTTGTTTCAAAACAAGGGTCAATAGCTGAAGTGGAATCTGCTTTGGCCTTGATAAAAAAGAACGGTGGAAGCATTGACGGTAGAAATGCATTTGGCCTTGGTGCCCTCCACCTTGCAACATGGAGAAATCACCTTCCAATCGTCAGGCGGCTCCTAGATGCTGGTGCTAATCCAGATGCAAGGGTATGCACCACCTTTGTGTTCATTTATAAATTTTCTTATTGTCTCCTTTTCATTAAAGCACTATGCCTCCATTTATCGAACTGCTGGGTTGCTATTGGGCATTCTACAATTATATGCATTGGCAGAGGAAAACTTGTATCCAGATACCAAAGGCAAATCATAAAATATGTTCTTCATTGAGAAAAACATATCCTTAAACGCCCACATTGGTGTGAATTTGAAGTATATAATCTGTTTGCTCTTTACTTGCTAAATGCAATTTTTGTCCATTATTAAGTATCACACTATTTTTTTGTAAATTCCCACCAAATTCCATTTTTGCAGGATGGAGAATCCGGTTGGAGCAGCCTTCACAGAGCACTTCATTTTGGCCACTTGTGCATTGCTGGTGTTCTTCTACAGTTTGGTGCATCCCTCAATTTGGAGGACACCAAGGGTCGTACACCTATTGATCTTCTCTCTGGCCCTGTATCACAGGCTAATGGGGATTCTCCCAATTCAGGTAGCATGCCTCTCTTCTGTTTCGGGAGACAGTTAATTTGTCTCTAATTGTGTTCAGTGCTTTGGTACTGGTGTGATTATGACCTTCTGGAAATTTCTTTAGGATGCGCTTACAAATCCTCCTTACCTTTTTCCATTTTAGTTGCAACGGAAGTCTTCAGTTGGGGAAGTGGAACAAACTATCAACTGGGAACTGGCAATGCCCACATACAAAAACTACCTTGCAAAGTAGATGCCTTGCATGGGTCATATATCAAAACTGTTGCTGCATCAAAGTTCCACAGTGTAGCAGTCAGTTCTGATGGTGAATTATACACTTGGGGATTTGGTCGAGGTGGTCGTCTTGGACATCCGGATATTCAGAGGTAAGCAGTCATGCAGTATCTAATAAAACACTTTTTGTAGAAAGGTTGAAAATGGTTATCTCCACATGACTTTGTGGTAAGTTCTTTGCAGAGAATGCACAAACCTCAAAACACAAGCACTTATTTGTTCTAGAATTTTCCATACTTTAACCCTCTTAACTTTTTTCTTCTAAATGAGTTACCATTCCTTTTTACCTGATGGTCTACGATTCACTTCAAATTATAAGCACTTCTCATTTGTTTTAGACCCTTCCGTACTTTAGTTCCCCAAAGTGATTTCTTCTAAACAAATTGCCATTCAATTTTGTTTTATGATTTTATAATTCAAGGCTATGCCACCTTCATAAAGTCTGTTTGGCTTTGAAGATACAACACTAACTACTCAAAACTGCAGTACAAGATAGTTAAAAATAAATGTGCTGGATATATTTCACATCAGTTTTGTGTAGTATATATCATGCAGTCTTTCGATTATTTTGTAGCTATAATTTGATTTCCAATGCGATGAACTACGAGAATTAAATCTACATCATATAAGTCATGCATATATGACTCCAAACTTACATGTAGTGTGGTATGTCGATATTCGTTCGTACTTCGGTTATCTAAGCTCCCACATGCAATGCACATGTACCTTACTAGTATATTCAAATGTGCCAATGAAGCGTAAAGTCGCTAACATTTTTCAACAGTAGTTGAGCACTAATGTCTCGGGCCTTTCGGTGTTAAAAGTCTCATTTCTCATGCTATTGGTAAAATTTATTTTGTGTTGCTACAACTACCATTTTATTGCAGTGGCCAGACGACAGCTGTGATTACCCCTCGCCAAGTGACAGTTGGATTAGGCCGTAAAAAGGTGAATGTTGTGGCTGCTGCGAAACATCACACAGTGATTGCTACATCAGCTGGGGAATTGTTTACCTGGGGATCAAACAGAGGTATGTGTGAATGTGTATGTGTCTCCAGCAACATATTTCTAAAATTTACAGTGTGCTTATGGCCTATAACAAAATGCTATGGACGATGCAGAGGGTCAGCTTGGTTACCCTTCTGTCGATACCCAACCAACACCAAGGCGTGTTAGTTCACTCAAGCAAAGGATAATTGCAGTAGCCGCTGCAAACAAGCACTCAGCAGCAGTTGCCGATACTGGCGAAGTGTTCACATGGGGTTCCAATAAGGAGGGCCAGCTAGGCTATGGCACTTCAAACTCGGCATCCAATTGCATTCCAAGAATGGTAGAGTATTTGAAAGGAAAAGTATTTAAAGGTGTATCTGCAGCAAAATATCATACGTTAGTGTTTGGGGCTGATGGTGAGGTAAGTTAAAATCGGTTCGAATAACACCAAGAAAATTAACAGACCTCAGACCTGCTGATGTCACCCACTTTTGCAGGTGTTCACTTGGGGTCATCGCCTCGTGACCCCTCGCCGTGTTGTAATAGCTAGATGTCTTAAGAAGGGTGGAAATGCAAATGTGAAGTTTCATCGTATGGAGCGACTTCAGGTGATCTCTGTGGCAGCTGGAGTGATGCACAGTACTGCTCTAACAGCTGATGGTGCTATTTTGTACTGGAATTCATCGGATCTGGACTTAAGATGTCAACAGGTTCGGTTATTACATCTCACAAGGTCATCTTTTAAGCTATGTTATGTGTTTCATGCTTACATTTAAACTGTTTCTGCACAGATATTCTCTATGTGTGGACGGAATGTAGTGAGCATCTCAGCTGGAAAGTACTGGACTGCACTGGCTACATCAACTGGTGATGTTTTCATGTGTGATGCAAAGAAACGTAAGGATGAAACTCCAGTATTTACTCGAGTGAATGGTGTTAAGCGAGCATCATCAGTTTGTGTTGGTGAAACACATATGCTTGTGCTTTCTAGTATTTACCATCCCGAGTATCCACCCAAACCCAAATTCCAAAGCAAAAAGCCCTCATCAGAATGGAGTGGTGTGATGGAAGAGTTGGATGAAGACATATTGTTTACTGATGTCCAGCCTGAAACTGATCTATCTGTTACCAGCAATGAAATGAGCAAAGGCATACCCAGTCTGAAGAGCCTCTGTGAGAAAGTTGCAATTCAGCATATAATGGAGCCAAAGAATGCTATACAACTTCTTGAAGTTGCTGATTCCTTGGAAGCCAAAGAGCTCAAGAAGCACTGTGAGGTAATACATCAGTGTGCTGCAGCTTACATGCATTATACAGTTGTTACCACATACTGATATGCATTCATCCTTTGTCCATGCCTAATTAATTTTCATATAGTGATTTCTGGTACTCTGCTGTGCAATGCGATGCAGGATACAGCTATTCGCAACCTTGATTACATCTTCACAGTGGCAGCTCCTTCAATTATGAATGCTTCTCCTGAAATTCTTGCAAATTTAGAGAGATTGCTGGATGAAAAATCCTCGGAGCCCTGGAGTCACCGCCGTCTTCCCACAATGACAGCTACTTATCCTGCTGTCATTGATAGCGATGCAGAGGGAGATAATGCAGGAGGATTCCCTAGGCTCAGGGACAATCAGAAGCCTGCATCAAAGTTGTATGGAATGTCAGGTTATGGTAACTTCCTTCAGAAAGAAAGCAATGCTGAGCAATTTGTCTCCAAACAGATCAGGGCAATTCGCAAGAAACTGCAGCAGATTGAGATGCTCGAGGCTAAACAACTGGATGGTCATCAGCTTGATGATCAACAGCTAGCAAAGCTCGAGTCTAGGGCTTCCCTTGAAAGTGAACTTGCAGAGCTTGGCTTTCCAACAGAAGCATTTTCAAGACCTTCAGTTTATGTGCCAAACAAAAAATCTGAGGGTTCTAAGAAACAGAAGAAGAAAATCAAGCAGGCAGCACAATCTGATATTACCTCTATAAAGCATGAGGACAAGGAGCAAAACCACAATAAGGAGCTTCCAGAAGTGTTACCAACCCATGGCTCTTCAGAAAAGGTTTGCGCTCTTCTATCCTATGATCCCAATAAGGTTCATTTTCTTTGGTTCTTTCCGTGTTGGTCTTCAGTCTCATGCCTGTATTCCTAGCCAGTGAAAAATCTTCTACCTATCTTAAAGACCATACGGTTGAAAATAAAAGGATTGCTGTCCTACATTTGAAATTTTGATTTCTGTGAAAGTGTCACCTACACTTTCATCTATAATTCAATATTTAGTTCTTCTCTATATCATTTTGTAACAAGTCCACAAAAATGAGAAAATTCCAACAACCTCCAACTTCGGGTTTTGGAAAAAATCTGGCTGCACCGGCCTTACTGGTGACCAGTTGTATAATTTTGGACTGGTCGTGTTTATCCGTGACCCTAGCTACTAGCAGTTTTTTTATGTATGCTTGGCCGTGTCTTCGTGGTGTATGCTCTTTGCGGATGATGTCGACACTGATGACTTCCCGATTAAGATAGGACTGCATCAGGGGTCAGCTTTGAGCCCTTATCTTTTTGCATTGGTGATGGATGAGGTCACAAGGGATATACAAGGAGATATCCCATGGTGTATGCTCTTTGCGGATGATGTGGTGCTAGTTGACGATAGTCGGGCGGGGGTAAATAGGAAGTTAGAGTTATGGAGACAAACCTTGGAATCGAAAGGGTTTAGGCTTAGTAGGACTAAAACCGAGTACATGATGTGCGGTTTCAGTACTACTAGGTGTGAGGAGGAGGAGGTTAGCCTTGATGGTCAGGTGGTACCTCGGAAGGACACCTTTCGGTATTTGGGGTCAATGCTGCAGGAGGATGGGGGTATTGATGAAGATGTGAACCATCGGATCAAAGCCGGATGGATGAAGTGGCGCCAAGCTTCTGGCATTCTCTGTGACAAGAGAGTGCCACAAAAGCTAAAAGGCAAGTTCTACAGGACGGCGGTTCGACCCGCAATGTTGTATGGCGCTGAGTGTTGGCCGACTAAAAGGCGACATGTTCAACAGTTAGGTGTGGCGGAGATGCGTATGTTGAGATGGATGTGTGGCCACACGAGGAAGGATCGAGTCCGGAATGATGATATACGAGATAGAGTTGGGGTAGCACCAATTGAAGAGAAGCCAACATCGTCTGAGATGGTTAGGGCATATCCAGCGCAGGCCTCCAGAAGCTCCAGTGCATAGCGGATGGCTAAAGCGTGCGGAGAATGTCAAGAGAGGGCGGGGTACACCGAATTTGACATGGGAGGAGTCCGTTAAGAGAGACCTGAAGGATTGGGGTATCACCGAAGAGCTAGCTATGGACAGGGGTGCATGGAAGCTTGCTATCCATGTGCCAGAGCCATGAGTTGGTTGCGAGATCTTATGGGTTTCACCTCTAGCCTACCCCAACTTGCTTGGGACTAAAGGCTTTGTTGTTGTTGTTGTTGTTGGCCGTGTCTTCGTGGGTTTGTTTGACTAAGTTTTGCACCTTTGCTTTTCTTGATACCTAGTGGTGAGAGGCCATGCGAAACTTTATTCTTCTGGTACCTGTTCTGAGTGTTGCTTCCATGGGAGGCTAAGTATTTGATAAGGCAGAATATCTTGTTTCTTTCTTTTAAGAGTTATAATTCCAATTTTTACCCCTAAGTTTCAGATTTGTGACAGATTATACCCCATCTAACAGAAATTCTCGTCGCTTCACATTTCAGCGCTGACTTGGATGCCACATAGACTGATTAATCTGGCCAACCGGTTTTCTTAGGTCCGGTTTGTTTTGGTTTTGTTCAACCACACTAACACATGCACGAACACGAGGTCCTCCACGCTGTACCTCGCGCCCTTCCCCACAAACATCTATCGGTTTGGCTCACGCCCAGTGCCCACCGCCGATAACCCGGGTGTGCCAGTGCTTTGGCAAGGATGCCATGCCTGCGGCGCCATCATCGCTGGATGCCGGCGGAGCACCTCTTTCTTGAGCCGCCATCACAGCTGTGCCCTTTGGTCCTTCGCGCGTGCCGCGTTGCTGCCGCCGGGACCTGTTGTAGTAAAACACGATGTCGGCCAGCTGGAGCAGTGCAAAGACTACAACTCTCACGACAATGCCAGCGACGCCGTGCCAGAGAGCTTGCCCTTCTTGTTGTTCCCAGGCACGTTGCACTCGGGCTCATCCCGGGTGCTGGCGATGGGGACGGGAAGAAGGGGCTTCCGCTGGAGGTTTACCCACAAAGGCGTTGGCCGGAAAGCGGTGTGAGGGCCTACAGGATGGAGACGCTGAAAAGGCGGTTCCTGTCCGGCCACAACACCACAACACGCGCAGTGAGGCGAGGCTACTAAGGCCATGTTCAGTGCATGGGAGCAGAGCGGAGGCCACCACCCAGATCTGGAGAGGTCTGGCTCCCCCTCCTATCTGCCCAGATCACCAGCTTCGGCAGCTGTTGCAGTCGATTCGACCCCCTTTGGAGGCAGATGCACTTGATCCAGGACGTGGTAGCCTACGATGGCGGCCTCTGGTGGTGAGAAGTGTGGTGGCATCTGGTGGCGACTCCGCGTCGTAGTCCACTGCGTGTCCTACTCCCCATCGTGAGCGGAGGCTGAGTGCCGCCTCCCGCAGCTCCCTGGTGGTGTGGCCGTATCTCCGTCCTCGGCGCCACCTCAGAGTGGCTTTACGGACGGTGTCGCCGGCTTGACTGTGGTTCCGTCCTCTACAACGCAGGCATGACCGGCTGTGCCTTGTCTCCATCCCCAGCCTCCATTGCATCGATGTCGCCGCTCCCACGGCACGGAGCTCGTGAGGCGGCCTGGCTCTGATTATGGGCAACATCCTGGTGATCTGACCTGAGTGTTGTCTGCAAGAACGCCGCCTACTTTGAGGTCACCAGGCCCATGAACCTGTTCACCGGCTTGTCGGACGGTGGGTACCACAGGTGCCGGCGGAGTGGCATCGGGGACTTGCCTTTGCTGCTGGAGAACCTCAAGGTCCCGACGCCAGACTTCATGATTGACGGGTCGTACCCTTCCCTCTCACTGCGGCTGGACCATGGTCATGACGCCATCAAAAATCAGAAGGGGTAAAAACTGACAAATGATTATTACATGGAGTAAAATTGAGGATTTTTTCTTAAATGGGGTAAAACATGTCACAAACATAAATCGATCCTATTTATGTAGGCATTTCTTTATAGTTTCTTTGCTTTAATCATCGTTTTGTTCATTATGGATGTGTTCTTTTATTTATCTATTATGTTAAAGGAAGCAACAGTATTAATAAATTTATATATTCAAGCAGGAACCAGTCAAACCATCTGATGATGGCACTTCGAGTAACACAAAAGCCATCTTTTATCCATTAGGGAACAAAGCTTCCCGGCCAACTTCATCAAAGAAGAAGAACAAGAAAGGTGGCTTGTCATTGTTTTTGAGTGGTGCTCTTGATGACACCTCAAAGCTAAGCTTGCCTACTCCTGCTGTGCCTGTGACACCAAAGCAAGAAGGACCTGCCTGGGGTGGAGCTAAGATAACGAAGGGACCTGCTTCCCTTCGTGATATTCAAAGCGAGCAGAGGTCGAAAACGAACGAGCTGGTGACGACGAAAGCAAAAGACCGCCATGAGGATTCACCTGACAGTGCTGGGCTTTTGCGGCTTTCTTCATTTATGCCTGATGCGTGTTCAAGTCCAATATCTGTTGCACCTGCTCGTGCTGTTCCTGCTCACGAAGGGGATAAGAGCACACCTCCTTGGTCATCTTCAGCTACCTCACCCAACCTATCACGGCCTTCACTCAGGGACATACAGATGCAGCAGGTTGACTTCATGTTACCAAATGTTAAATTGATACGTATTTTCTTACACCAATATAACAAAGTGCAGCCTCTGATTGAAACCAACTGACTTTTGAGCAGGAGAAACGGCACCACGGCGTTGTCTCCCACAGTCCGAAAACCCGGACATCAGGCTTTGCCATACCATCCCTGGGCGCAGCGCCAGAGGTTGTTGGCGTGAAGGACAACGTTCCCAACCGCTGGTTTAAGCCAGAGACTGACACCCCGTCCTCCATCCGCTCGATCCAGATTGAGGAACAAGCGATGAAGGACTTCAAGCGTTTCTACACCACCGTGAGGATCATGAAGCCACAGGTCTAGGATGAGCTGCTGCGGCCTGGCCTTAATCCCGGAAGAGTTAGTCATCTTGTTTAGGCTCACCCTCCCGTTGCAATGTACATTCAAGTGTACAGTCAGTTTCTGTTAACTGTAGGTTCCTTGTGTCGAATAAAGTTCAAAGCTTCTCCTGGCTTTCATTTTTTGCCCTGCTTTTTTATTTTAACTTTGGCAACCTTTATTAAACGATGATCATGTCTGTTACAAGATGGAGGAATAAGAAAGTCAGGAGTGTTTCCTTCTAACTGGATCGGCATTGCTCTCCTGGGCGTCGCCCTGCCGAAAGAGCTCATCATCTCCCGGCAGGCAGAGTTCAGCAAGACGCAGTACTTCCACCCTGCGTGGAGTTACTAATACCGGTGTTCAACCCATATGTCACAACTTCCGGCGGCTGCCTTCTACTCCCTCTGTTCACAAATATATAATGTTTTCGACTTATCATACAAGTCTGACATATCTTGAAGAATAAAATTTCATTACCATGTACCCTCTCTGTCCCGTAATATAAGAGCGTTCTAAAATGGAGGGAATTAATATCTATATCTATCTATACCAATATATTAAAGGGAGGATTGTTTCTCCAGTATTTTTCGTTCACGATGGACCCACATAATTTACGTCCTAGGCTTTGTACGTATAGTGGCGCCAGATACTGAGAGGAAAATATATTTTTCAAAGTGAGTATATTTTAGAATGCAAAAATTTGGCAAAGTTATTAATAAAAAATTTAAAGTCGCATATTTTTAAAGAAAAATATTTATCTTTTTTTTTTGAAACCTGAGTATTTTCTAAAATACAGACAAATTTTAAACTAGGAGGTATTGTTGTGATTATTTCTCGAATTTAGAAACATTTTTAAAACAAAAATATTTTTTGAACTTTAAATTTGAAAAGGCAAACATTTTTGTAAACATCTTTTCTTAAATGGGAGGTAATGTAGCTAAATTGTTTTAATCTATACATATATTAATAAAACTTGGCGAATATTTGAAATATGCCCACATGATGCTTTGTTTCACTTTATTTTATTAAACTAGGGATACGATTCGCGTCTTCACGTACAATGAGTCTCGCTCGGTCTGATGACTCCCGTCAAATGCATGAGGAGTCCAGCTAAGGTTTCATGGTCTATCTGACAAAAACTACTCAATTTACATAATAACACGGACATATATTATGTGCAGTGCTTTTTCCTATTATATTAGCCAAATGATAGAAACAAATTGTGTTCAACGCTTTTGATCTTCATCGGACACGAAGGCGGCTCAACAATCCAACTATTGGACCTTGCCAACCTTGGTTAGTGACAGCTGGTGCTGCGACCACCGACGACGAGGACGACAAAGACGACAAGCGAAAACATGTGTCTGGTGTTATATTGAAATGGAGGATGTGGACCTGAGAATGAGGTATTAGTCGTGTTTATTATGTTATGATAATGAGGGTGAGGTCTTTAGCCATGCTCAATGGGTAAACGCATGTAAGGGCTGTTTTCTCCCATTGCAATGCACGGGAATGTTTTCTAGTCTATACCAATATAAAAAGATCCAAAGAGGCAGATCTAAATCATCTCAACCGTCAAATCATGTAATCTAGTGGTTCAAATCGCTCCAATATTAAGCACCAAACACGTTTAACGCTTTAATTACCCACCATTGCCATTGGTTATAAACATGTTTAGACTCAACGCTATCCCATGAAATCTACCATGTAATTAATATCTTACCATTTCCATGAAGAAAGTAATTAATATCTTACCAAATATCAATGTGCCACAAATATGCCTTACCTAATATAACGTGCCACTAATATCCTACCTAATACGTGCATTGCACGTACATAATTACTAAGACCGGCCATAGTGGGAGTAACATCACTAGTAATATCACACTTTTCAAGATAATTTTGCTTATGTGACACATATTTAATGATGAGAGAGGTGATGGTGGTAACTTAGCTAGTTACTGTAACATCACACATACCAAGACAATATGAGTCTATAGGCTAATAAATGAACCATAATATGACAACACACATATATTACTACCCACTATGGAGATAGTAACATAGCTTAGTAAAATGTGATGTTACTAGTCTAAGTTACTCCCCATTGTGACTAGTCAAATAAGAAATGGTATCATCTTGATTCTAGTACTATGGCCAACCCATACATCGTTTTCCATTTTATATGAGCTCATTATTACCAACTTATCTCAAGAGCCCGTAAGAGGAAAATTACAACAAACCGTACTTTTGGAGACTAGAAAACATGCCCGTGCGTTGCAACGGGAGAAAACAACCCTTACATGCCTTTACCTATTGAGCATGGCTAAAGACCTCACCCTCATTATCATATAACATAATAAACACGACTAATACCTCATTCTCAGGTCCACATCCTCCATTTCAATATAACACCAGACACATGTTTCCGCTTGTCGTCTTTGTCGTCCTTGTCGTCGGTGGTCGCGGTACCAGCTGTCATTAACCAAGGTTGGCAAGGTCCAATAGTTGGATTGTTGAGCCGCCTTCATGTCCGATGAAGATCAAAAGCGTTGAACACAATTTGTTTTTATCATTTGGCTAATATAATAGGGAAAAGCACTGCACATAATATATGTCCGTGTCATCATGTAAATTGGGTAGTTTCTGTCAGATATACCATGAAATCTTAGCTGGACTCTTCATGCATTTTGACGGGAGTCATTAGGCCGAGTGAGACTCGTTGAACGTGAAGACGTGAAAGAAAAAAGATTCCTTTCGTATCCCTAGTTTAATAAAATGAAGTGAAACAAAGCATCATGTGGGCATATTTCAAATATTCATCAAGTTTTATTAATATATGTATAGATTAAAACAATTTAGCTACAGTACCTCCCATTTAAAAAAAACATGTTTACAAAAATGTTTGCCTTTCCAATTTTAAAGTTTAAAAAGTGTTTATGTTTTAAAAATGTTTCTAAATTCGAGAAATAATCACAACAATACCTCCTAGTTTTAAAAATTTGTCCGTATTTTAAAAAATACTCAAGTTTCAAAAAATAAAAAGACAAATATTTTTCTTTAAAAAATGTGCGACTTTAAATTTTTTAGTAATAACTTTGCCAAATTTTTGCATTCTAAAATATATTCACTTTGAAAAATATATTTTCGTCTCAGTATCTGGCATCACTGTGTACGTAATTTAAAATTTCGTGGTGCTAATAAAACAAATAGTCTTGTTTAGTCTATTGATAAGCATTTGAGTGCTCTAGCATGAGCGGCAGGGTTTGATTCCTTGCGTTGCAATATTTTTTCTTGGAAATTCTTTTAGCGTGGGCTCTTTGTACGCTAATGGGCCGGCCCATTGCGGCTCTATGCGTCCTGTGAATTTTTTTTTGATAAAAACAAATCAAGAGAAGTAGAAAATGCTGCGACGTACAAAAAGTAGAAAATGCTGCGACGTACAAAGCCTTATGTGGGTCCACCGTGAACGAAAAATACTGAAGAAACAATCCTCCCTTTAATATTAATAATTAGGGAAGGAAGAGGATATTTATATGCAAAATAAGACAAACTTGACAAAAGGACTTTGTTATACACTGGCACCGTGCTGTCATGACTGAATTAAAATCTTGCGCCGCGTCAAATATTTTTTATATATCTTGCGGATTGTGGATTTATACGGAAAAAACCCTTTAAATTCTTCGTTCATGGTCAGTAAAGACCACAGAGAAACTGTGGGAAAGAGAAAAGAATCTGTAATAAAAATATTCTGATCTCTGGTTGCACAAAGATGGCCTAATATGACTTTGCAAAAATAGCAACTTCATCGGCTGGATTGCCAGTCATGAAACATTTTTTCGCACCCTCCGGCTGATCAAAGGGAAAGCACCTGATGGTCGCACTGGTCTCTTCTTTCACCTTCAGCTCATCCGCATCGCTGAAGTTTACCACAAATCAATCAAATCGTCAAATAAAAAAAACATGGTTGACCCACAAGGATAAAAGCCGTCCATTCAAACACGACCTACCTAGCTGACCATGGACCTCTTGCCCATTTACCCTCGGAAATGACCTCCTTCAGTTCTCCATATGAGTTGACATCAACTATATTACTGCAACGAGTGAAAAGGTTATTAGTTCTGATAAAAAAAATCTGGATCATGCAATGAAGAGAACCCACAAAAGAATCCATGTGTCCGACGACAAGTACATATAAACCTAACACAGGTACACACTAGAACAGTTATTATCACTATGGGGAAAGGATGGCATAAGAGCACAGAACAAAACGGGCATAAGAAAGTAGCAATAAACACTTCTTGAAGACAAGTTATGAGTTCATAAAAAATATATTCTGGATCATAAGTACCTATCACGAAATGTGATGGCCTTCTGTAGAAGAGATGCCTGAATTTCCTCTAGACGGTCTTTTATATGATCCACCAATATTGATGGTTCCATAGATATTCCAAACTCCTTTCCTTGCTTTCCAGGGACATCTCGCCTAGAAAGCACAACACTCCTGTTTTTTACATCGCGGGGACCAAGTTCAATCCTTATGGGAACTCCCTGTCAAAACAATAGAAGAAATGTCAAGCACAAGCCTATGGAAAAGTAGAAGGGGAAAATAACTGAACTGGAATTCCAGTAGAAGTGCAAAAGTGGTTACTTTCATTTCGTAAAAGTTAAACTTCCATCCAGGTGTCCTCAGCTCTGAGTCATCCACTTTGACTCTAATGCCTGCTTCTTTGAGCGTGTTCTGAACTGAAGCTACAGCTTCCATAACAACACCCTTTTCGTCACCCTTTTTCCAAATAGGCACTATTACCACCTGTGTTGAACAAAAAATTCTTACATTCTACTCACAAGTGTATAGTTCAAAATACTGAGAGCAGATAGTACGATGCAAAACTTTGCAGAAAAGGGACATAGCTGGCATTTTTGGCCAAAAAAAATTGAGTCCCTTTTATCCAAACTTCCACAGGGGTTTTGTAGAGTACAAGACAGATGAAGGAAAAACTTATACAGGTACAAGGGCCTGAGCTTTGTGCGCACAAAGGTGTAAACAAAGCAATGGGATAAGACCTGAATGGGAGCAATCCTTGGTGGAAGCATTAAACCAGCATCATCACCATGGGTCATGATGATCCCACCAACGAACCGAGTGCTAATAGCCCAAGAAGTCTGCCATACGTGCTCAAGTTGACCATTTTCATCCATAAACTGCAGCAGGTGAGGAAAATCAAAATAAACAGTTTGTCTCAGAGGATTGCAATAGGTACTTAACTACTTATAATAGCTAAATGATCGAGTACAGGAAGCACACAAGATTCCAATAAAATGAGACAGTTCAAAGTTGGTAAACAGCAACCTGTGTTTCGAAGGCACGGGAGAAGTTCTGGCCAAGGTTGTGACTAGTTCCAGCTTGTAAGGCCTTCTTGTCACCCATCATAGCTTCTATAGTGTAGGTCCGATCAGCACCAGCAAATGTCTCCACTCTTGATTTCCTGCCTGGAATAACTGGTATTGCAGCTTGCTCATAAGCAAATTTGGTATATACATCAATCATCTGCATCGCCTGCAGAGTATTAAGAAATGGAGCAGATGACAGCGCATTAGAACCTTTCATTGTTTCACATCTGTATCATTACTACATGAATGGCATGGTACTGAACAAGTTCAGGGGCAAAAGGAACTTGCAGAATGATGAACAAACCTCCTTCTCTGCCTCTTCAAGGGTTGCATGAGCTGTATGACCTTCTTGCCATAAAAATTCAAGAGTTCTGATGAATGGCTTAGTCCTCATTTCCCATCTTGTCACATTGGCCCACTAGAATAATAGGAAATAATTAGTACAGTAAATGATAGTGAGCGTGTTGACCCAAGTCTGCCAATGAGGTTACCTGATTAATCATGAGAGGGAGATCACGATAGCTCTGGATCCATTTAGTGAACATGTGATTTACGATGGTTTCACTTGTTGGTCTTACCTACAAAACCCTCGAGAATGGAAATGCAAAAAAGTGCAGCTTTAGAAGTGACCCACTCACAGAATTAATCGCACATTTATAAGAATTGTTCAAAGTGAATATAATGGTTCTTAACTTCATAAAACTAGAGCAAAGTATTACCACAAGCTTTTCCTCCAGCTCCTTTCCTCCTCCAATGGTAACTACTGCAAGCTCCGGACTAAACCCTTGGACATGACTGGCCTCCTTCTCTATAAACGAGTACGGTATGAACTGGTCCAACAAAGAGGGCAAGGATAAGAAAGTATATCAAGGGGAATGCCAAGAAAACAGTCTCATTCAGATAAAACATGAGCTAAGCTATGTGTGAAGAAGAAACAGTCACCAATTACAGCAATAATTTGATAAAATAGACTAGCTAATTAGCTATAAAAAAGATACTCCTCCATTCCAGAATATAAGGTGTATTGGTTCCGTGCAAGTCAAACTTATGTATGTTTGACCAAGGTTATAGAATAAAATATCAACATCTAGAAAGGGCAACCTGGTGCATGTAGCTCCCGCTTGCGCAGGGTCCAGGGAAGGGTCCGACCACTTTGGGTCTATAGTACGCAGCCTTTCCCTACATTTCTGTAAGAGGCTGTTTCCAGGACTTGAACCCATGACCTCATGGTCACAAGGCAGCAGCTTTACCACTGCGCCAAGGCTCCCCTTCAAAATATCAACATCTAGAATACAAATTAAATAAAATATGAAAATATTTTTCATGATGGATCTAGTGATACAAATTGGTACTGCAGATGTTGATACTTTTTTCTAAAAGCTTGGTCAAACAAGCATGTGTTTGACTTATATAAAAACTAATACACCTTTGTTAGGAGCCCCTCCTAACTTGTACTCGTACATGTACAGGGCCTGGCCTCTTGGGCCAGCTCATGGGCCCCGCTCCTGACCCACTGCTGCATCTACAAGTACACAGGAGAAGGCTACGAACGGGGTATCCAGTGGATCACGGCAAACGGCACACAGCGGCTCGGCTCTCTTCTTCCTCTCGTTCCCCTTCCTTTGTTCTTCCTTACCCAACTATCAATTAGTGTGTAATCGATACTCTGCACTCGGATCAATGGTGCTTGTGAGCAATTGAGTGGTAGTGTGATCGGGTCCCTAACATCTGGTATTCAGAGCCAGTAAATATTCCCACAATTTTTTTTCACCCAGCACCACCTCCCCCAATTCCCCAATTTCCACCGGCGACAGCACCATGTCCGATCCAGAGCAGGCTCCTTGTTCCCTCATCTATCCACCGGAGTGGGACGCCATGACCGCAGATGACCAGATGCTGTGGTTTCTCGTGCAGCTATCGGCGCAACTGGATAGCATCAGGTCTGAGTTCACGGCTGCACGCACGGGCGATCCAGCCGGGGCTACCTAGCGAGTCGATCCGGCTGCCTCACCTGCTACTACTACCGCTACATCAACAATTGCTCTGGCCGTGCTCCACACCAACCACGACACCACCTGCCGTGCCGCTGTTTCAGGCACAAACGAGTCTGCAATTGTGGCGGCCTCTGCCGAAGTCGCTCCCAAGCTTGCCGTCCTCCCCAGCGTCTTCTCAACCATCAAGGTCCAGGAGGTCCTCCAGATTACCCACCATGCGTCCCTTGACTGCATCGCCACGACGCCCGTGACCTGTTCGACAGAGTGCCCGAACCAAGTCACTGTCACATCGTCGCTCACGTTGCCAGTCATGACGGCACCACTACTCCCAGCAACCACAGTTGTGCTCGTCACCAACCTCAGTCACCCTGCTAGCAACGGTGATTCTAACCTGTGGGCGCCCCTAGACATGGAAGACAAGCTCCTGACCACTCCATCTTCTCCTATGTTTTCAGCTATCTATTCAATGCAGCCGTTCCTGAACCATGACCTGGACGTCTCATTGCCCACAAGGCACCTAGGATTTTTGATATGGCCGACACCATGGCCATCGTTTCTGGCAGATCATTTTGCAGAGGGGAATGAGATTCGACCAACTCCATGGCCATCATTTCAAATCGGTGTGCCATCAGAGGACAAGGATGATTCATGTTTTTGTAAGCAGTTATTTCATGAAGGTAAAAAGTGGCTTTTAGAACTATGTGCTTGCTCTATTACTACGGCTCCTCAAGTGCAGCATTCCAATCTACCTATCACGACTGCACATCTATTTCTGAGCATGCAGAAAATGGCTGCTCTAAGCACTGAACATTCAAGCAAAAATATTCTTCAGTTCATGCAATTTGGGCCGTATGAACTAGTCTGTTACAAGCTTCAGGGTTAAGTATCCAGTTTGTTTACTAGTGTTGTTGTTCAGACTGTACTCTCTGCATATCCTATTGATTCACTTCCTCTGTGGGAATTTGGTACATGTGCTGTGAAAGACACTGTTCTGCTCCATGGCATAGCTTGTGGTTGCGTCTCCGGTGACCCTGGATATGTGTGGTGGCCACAGGATCAGCAGCCAAGCATGAAGCGTGATTTGCAAGAATGGGCGCCTCCTGTTCAGTCTGCTTGAGAGCTGCTGCATTGGCCTTTTTGGGAGACATCTTCTGCTTCATATAGTGGCGATAACTCTCGTTTTGCAAGGTAATGGCAGCAAGACAGAGCTGCAATCACTACTGTGGCCCTCATTTCCATACAAATGCCAAGCAGTACAAGTATGGTTAGAACTACCCAAGTATGAACAAGGACAGCTCACTTCCTTAGTTTCCACTGAGTCAAGCAATTGTTGTGAGGCTGGGTCAAAGAGAGTGAAATTCAACACTCTATCCGTTTTTCCTAATTGCTCTAAACATTCCCAATGGAAAGTTGCATGGCCACTCAGTTCCAAGAGGAAAACATCTGCTAGCAGGCTCTGTCTTATGCCATGGCCATCATTTGCTTGCTATCCTGAAGGAGTTACTCTGAAGCACACATGGATGCTACCACAAGTCATTTATGTGATGAAGAGTTTATCTGGTAATCTGAATTCTCTTAGAGCTTTCTCAAGGTATTTTCCAAATCTGCAACTGAAGTCCAGATTCGGTCAAACAAATGTCCACCTGAAGCTTCCTTGGCCATCTGGTTCTTGCGATTGCCGAGCAGTGCAAGTGTGTTCAGAACTGCCTAAGGTGAAATATATTGAATATCAATTTATGGTTGTTTGTGAGCATCACGTAGTGGATTGGGATTATGCTGTTCTGGGTTGCATTCCTATTTCTGATAAATTGCAGGGAATAATTCATATTATGCATATATCAGTGCACTTGTTTTTTTTCGAGTCAAGAAGAATTTAAAGGCAGTGGTCGTGCTTCAATCAACTTTAACACTAACAATGCATGGGAACAGTGCTCCAATCTCCTTCGGAATTGCATAAGGATATTTCCAGTGCAGCTCTCATGCTCGTGGTTTTTGAAACGGGGCAAAAATGATTCAGATTTCAGTGGTCATGACAGGCTCCTTCACAGCAAGCAGTGATTGGGTGCTCTAAGTACAACATTTCCGAGTAGTGTCTGTCTTCAGTTCGTGCAGTTTTGGCCATTATTGTCTTTTGCTCCAGCTGGTATCACGATGCAATGGCAGGTGGACAAGCATCAATCGCGTGACAAAAATTCACAACATATTTTTATGTTGCCTCGTCCCCTTTCTGAACCAATATTATGTGAGGTTAATCATGGCTGGTATTTCGACACTCTCAAACTATTTGCGATTCAGGCTGTACAATTTGCAACAGAGATTCATTATTCAGATTCCAGTCTATTTGGTAGTGTATCATTCTCCTTTGGGCATAAACAAATGTTTCGCTGGACTCCAGATACTTCAGCTAGTGGTGACCACCTTGAGCAATTGTGGGATCCTGGAGGCCTTGCGAGCTATATATGCAGTACATGTGCATTGACTTCCCTGATGCATTACTTGTTTGAAGTCTGGCTTGCATATGCGACTCCTATATGCATCCAGTTGAGAATGAAGAAGCCAATGGGCAGCGGCGAACTAAATCAGTGGATGACCATCCATTTCTTGCATGGAACATTGGAGCATGATTGCAGACTTGACAAGCTCATAGCACTATGGGGGTCCTTGCTGCCATTCTATTGCCAGTCATGCAAGTCTACGAGGAGCGGAAAATCTGTGTGTGGGCCACACCTGATGATCTAGGGAGCTTCACCGTCGTCCAGGAAGGCTATGGGACTTCAGCTTCCAATCAAGACACTTTTCAAGGAGGGAGGGGTTTCATCACCAGTGTCGCTGTCGTCGTCGTGCAGGGCTCCATCGACCACAAGTACTACCTCAACTTCGATCAAGACTATGTTGGCAACGACCACTTCCGCGGCGCCTCTTGGGATGGAGTCACCATCGGACACGGCTACTACAACTTTGTCGTTCAAGTCAACCCCGACTTCGACTACCATCAGGACTTCGAGCTAGTCAAGGAACACCGAGTGCAATGGGATCCCGGCGGTTCTCGGTGGTGTCGGCTTGGGGTCAAGCCGCATTTCAAGGAGGGGGGGATGTTAGGAGCCCCTCCTAACTTGTACTCGTACATGGCTCCTGAACCACTGCTGCATCTACAAGTACACAGGAGAAGGCTACGAACGGGGTATCCAGTGGATCACGGCAAACAGCACCCGGCGGCTCGGCTCTCTTCTTCCTCTCGTTCCCCTTCCTCTGTTCTTCCTTACGCAACTATCAAGTAGTGTGTAATCGATACTCTGTACTCGAATCAATGGTGCTTGTGAGCAATTGAGTGGTAGTGTGATCGGGTCCCTAACATCCTTATATTTTGGAATGGAGGGAGTACATATAGGACATAAGTATCTGGAACACGTGCATACATTCGTACTATGTTTCAAATGAATTTTTTTTCACTTTGTTATGCCTGCTTTACATCCAAAACAAGTTAATAGCTAGCACCTGCACATCAGGTATGAAGATCATAGCTCAGCAATAGATAAGCCAAGACATAAACTGATATTTTTACAAAAGGATTATATTTCATCGTGTGGCGCTATTAAATGGTACCGACATGCATCGAATTAGAGCAAAGAACGGCAGAAACAAACTAACATCTTGATCGATCAAGACTCTGGCTTCGGCACTACAGAAAAAATAGCGCAGCCAAATGAAACATGGTATGCGTACCTGAGGGAAGTACATGTTGCTGTGCCCCGTCTCCTTGAACTTTACATTCAAATAATCCTACAACAACAACAACAAAAATAAAAAATATTCAAACTCTGTACTAAACACACTTCCTGCTATGAAGTACTCCACTTCCAATCCCATGCAAGGATTACAAGTTTATACTAAGGACGCGCTAAAATTGACAGCATTTTATGAATATTACTCGAATGCATAAGCAACGATAAAATGGTAAGAGTGGCACGTCAGGAAGTGAGAACTAGAGGTATAAGACTGAGAGGCGAGGCCAAGATACCGTTATGGTTGCTACAATTCGCACATACACAACACTAAATAAGTTCATACAGTTCACAGTGTATTCAAGCATCGCCTCACAGTAGCACCAGGTAACTACCATTCTTGTTTACACCAACAATGTCAAAGTCTGCCCAACAAGCACGGGCATTAAGGCGCGTTGAAGCGAGCACGCGGTAAGGAGGACTATACTCTGGAGCACCGACCTGTATGGCCTCCCAGATGGCGTACCCGTAGGGGCGGATGACCATGGTGCCCCGCACGGGCCCGTAGTCCGCGAGCTCGGCGGCGGCGATCACGTCCGTGTACCAGGCGTTGAAGTCCGTCGACCGCGGCGTCACCTGCCCCTCCCTGTCGCCGCCGCGTGTCTCCATCTTAACGGGCGCTGCCGAGGAAGCACCCGCGGTCGTAGCGGCAGGGCATAGCCTCGCCGGAGACGTGTGGAGGCAGCGGCCCCGGTGGCGGAGCAGGGCCGCCGGTCTGGCCGCCGCCGGCGCGAGTAGCGAGGGGAGGCGCAGCAGCGAAACCATCAGAGGGGATGATTAGTTGGATTGGGGGTGTGCTGCCCGAATGCTTCTGCTATACCCTGACAGGCTGGGCTCTTATTGGGCTTTCTAGGTCAGCCGGCCGGCCCAACTGTTGGCCGGTCGCCTACCGAGCGTTAGATTGCACGGAGCTCAGATAGACGCAGACTGCCCCTCAGAGAGAGAGAGAGAGACGCAGAATAGGTCGTTCGCTGCAACCAGTTAACGAGCGCTTCTTCGGGAGCCTCGCAACGATCAGCGTCACTTGGCGCGCTCTCAGCCATTTGTCACGTGTCGTGTTTTGAACGCTCTTTTTAGATTTTGTTTTTTTCTTATTTTTCCGCACGTGTTTTCGGCTTTTTAAACGGTTTTTTCAGAGTTTTTTCGACGTTTTGGTTTCTCCATGGTCTTTCTTAGCTTTTCGATAAAAAAAGATTCAATTTTTTTTTTTTGCGAAAAAACGCGTTTTCTTTTTTTTTTCTTTTGTGAAAGTCACGGTTTTTCTTCCGCGAGAGGCACGGTTGTGCTTTAGCGAGAGTCACGGCTGTGCCTCTCAGAAACGAAAAAAACGTGTTTTTTATTTTTATTTTCTTTCGCGAGAGTCACGGTTTTGCTTTCGCGAGAGGCACGGTTGTGCTTTCGCGAGAGTCACGGCCGTGCCTCTCGAAAAGGGAAAAACAAAACGCGTTTTCTGTTTTTTTTTCGTTCGTGAGAGTCACGGTTTTGCTTTCGCGAGAGGCATGGTTGTGCTTACGCGAAAGTCACGGCCGTGCCTCTCGGAAAAGGAAAAATACGCGTTTTCTATTTTTTTTTCTTTCGCGAGAGTCATGGTTCTGCTTTCACGAGAGGCACGGTTGTGCTTTCGCGAGAGTCACGGCCGTGCCTCTCGGAAACGGAAAAAACGCGTTTTCTGTTTTTTTCCTTACACGAAAGTCACGGTTTTGCTTCCATGAGAGGCACGGTTATGATTTTGCGAGAGACACGGGCGTGCCTCTTTCGGAAAGGGAAAAAAAACGTGCTCCCGGTTCGTTTTTTCGCCCGGTTTTTTTCATCCGATTTTTTTCGTCTGTTTTTTTCATGAAAAAAAAAGTTCGTCAAAACAACATGGGATCTAGTTTTGAAAATCTCGACGCGAGGAATCCAACGGTGAAAACGGTTCGAGATTTGGACGCACGGTTTAAGAGATAAAACGTTTTGAATAAACGGATCTAGAAAAAAGGAAAAACTCCCAGGTTGCGACAAGTGGCGCGCTGCATGTGCGCCACTTGTCGCGACCTGCGAAAGTGGAGTGTTCTTTGCAATGAGTACTCCTTAATTAGTAATTTCGCCATCTCCCCCTTTCCTGCATGCGCGCACAAAAGAAGAGGATCTCCGCACTCACCGGCCGCCTCATGCTTGTCCTTACAGCATCTCTAGCAGACCCCGCATAAGTGGTTAAATCCGTAAAAAATTTATGTTTTACAGTTTTGGAAAGAAAATTGTCCAAAACAGAAACCGTAAAAATGGTCCAACCGTAAAAATTTTAAGGGCCACCGCAAATGCACACCCGAAACCCTTATCTTTGAAGGTTGGAAGGCCGAATTTAGAGGCCCCCGTATACCGGTCAAATCTCGTCGGAGCAAATACGCCGCGGCGGAGTTTGCCGGAATCCGCCCTAAACTCGCCGGAATTCATCACTGCACATCGGAAAAGGCCGCTAGACGCCGCAATCGATCACCGCCGGTTTGAATTGGACGAGCTCGACATCGTCGTGGCCTCCCATGACCTCAGCCTGGCCGCCGAAATCCTCTCGACGCGGCAGACAAAGGGGCACGGCTCGCCTGGCAATAGAGTAAGGCGCGGACGACGTAGGCGACAGGGCATGGCCGACAAGGCTGGGCATGAACGACGCAGGCGACGGGGCGTGGCCGGCGAGGCTGGGACGCAACCGGCACGATGATGGGGCGCGACCAGCAGGGACGGGGCGCAACCGACGGGTGACGGGGCATGGCCTGCGGGTGACGGGGTTGGGCGCGGCCGGCATGGCCGGCTGGAGGAAGGGGCAGCAACGGTCGGACTGGAGGAAGGAGCTCTTTATTCCAGTTTTACAGTTTGTTTTACAGTATTTGTTCAGCTGCGCTAGTTTTCGAGCCACAAACACAATCGTCATGAAACTGCAAACGCGTTTTGCGGGTCAAGCTTTTGCAGAGTCTACTAGAGTTGCTCTTAGCCGCCTTATTTGTCCAACCAGCGAACCGCCTGCCCTCGTCGTCTTCCGTCCTCACTGAGGAACACATTCGTTAGTCACGAAGAAACATGACCATCGGAGTAGTAGCGATTTTCGTTGTCGGTCGTAGCGAAAGAAGGCGATGGTTGCAGATCTGTACGCCCGCCCTTGGCTCTACACTTGCATGCGCTTGTCCATCAACTCGCACCTCTCGTGCCCTCCCCTCCCCTCGGCCGCATGTAATTGTCATCTCTCATCGCCACTGAGGAACACATTTTCACTAGTAGAATGCCCGTGCATTGCTACGGACTACCATTTGATATAAATCGATTAAATAAATAATTAAAATCGTATTGAAAGTAGAAGCTCATGGCTACCATTTGGTATAAATAGATTAAATAAATAATTAAGATCGTATTGAAAGTAGAAGCTCATTTCTCTCAGCTCCTCGAAATTCAGCCGTCAGGACAGTCCGGGATTCCTGAAATCCAGACCATATATGGGGAGAAATATGGTTTTTCGGACTATCCGCCATGTTATCGCCAACACGCGAGCCCAACACAAAAATCCCCACTCACTTTTTTCTGCTAGACCTTCCCATTCCTACTCGTTTTTCGGCCATAGCGGAACATTTCTCACTGGAACTCCCTAATTTAAAACCAGATGACGACCACCTCACCTTTGCAGTGGAGCCCTCTCTCCTTCATATCTTACTTCCCCACGGGCTGCCCTAATCCCCTCCTCCCATGTGTTTGTGTTGATCTGCCACCACCATAAAGGGGGAGGAGGTGAGCACCGTTCATGACGCCCCCACCCCCCCCCCCCGATATGATGTCTCCTGATCCATTACTACATTGCAACATAGAGTTGAAATGCCATGCATTACCATGAAATAAAAACATATCCATTGTTGGGCATGCAACTGATACGCCACGGGGTCCGTTATCAACTCTTGAAGCAATCAGCCAATGGATTTACTCTTCTATCATAACCAAAAAATTGTACGACTTGATGGAAAAAAATATAAATGGCTCGGTCATGCAAATTCTGCAAAGCCATCTCTAATGAAACACAATTTTACCACATTTTCTAAAGTAGGAACATTAGCCGTAACTCAGTAGACTAACCCCAATCCACATCCATATCTGCTGGATAATATATATTTTTTTTGGGGGGGGGGAGGCGTGTGTCCACCTAATTTTTATAGGACAAGTGGACATCACACATATTCTCACGTCAATGATAATCTTGCTAAACCCGAAACAAAATACTGTTGCCAGACACTTCAAGTAACCAACTACTGATCTATCATTGTTCTTACTGAGTTATACCAAATCCACCGTGAGTTGTAAGAAGTTAGAAAATAAACCAAAAAATAAATTTAAAATACATTAGAATATCGAAAGCCATGCTATAGTACCACCAGATATGATCTGAGAAAACAAATGTTCCCATCAATAACGAGAACTGCATGGCAAACAGCTAGATAAGCAAAAATAAATATAACTACGATAGAATCTCAGCTTAAAATAGCATAGCACCCTTGATTAATTCCTGAGAGTCCACTACTAACGAAGGCCGCAACATGATGAATCCTTTCATCCATAAACTACAATATTTCAGCAATCAGCTCTCCTGACAAGGATACTCCATTTAAACACATGTCACTTGGCACCGACATAGCGGCCATCCTCAGCCTAGGCACATCCTCACAAGTCTCACCAATATGCCCAGTGCTCCATAAAAAATACAAAATGAGATCCCCATTAAAAGTTTGATAGCATAACTATCACCAAACTTGAAGGTGATGTTTTATCATGGAGACATTCCTCGAACACATATCTGGATCCTTCTTGAAAGAAACCTGGGTTGGAATAAATGTACACACCTCTAGGCAGGAGAAAACAGAAAGCAAACACGGATATGATTGAAACTGCCTGGGAAGAGTCTCAGTAATTGTTACCTTGGTTTTCCTTAGCTCCATTACATCATTCACATAATCACAAACTCTGTAATTGAGCCGATAAAGGAATAGGTTGCCATACAAGCATTAGATCAGTGTTAGTAATCTAGCTCATGTGATATTTCACAAAAGCAGTAGTTCCATCACGAACGGTGGTGGACTGTGTGCCCTTTGTATCTGCTTTTCACCTGGTTTCCCCTAATTAACCGGGCAACTCTCTTCTTCTTCTTTATAAAATGCAGGACCCCCTGCCCATCTGGAGGTAGTACTTGGAAAAAGTATATTATTCTGTGTCTGGTTTATTTTTTAATGTAGAGGATTATGCATGATTTATATCAGTTAATAAACCGTAGGACAACATTTTCAGTTCTAATCTCCATAGCTCTACGTAGTGTGTACTAACTCTTTTTTTTGTGCAAATGCGGGGAGAGCCATGGAAAGTCAAGTGCTACTTGATATAGTAGGTCAAACAACCTACAAACATTGTACTTCTTAGTCAAGGTCAAACCAGTTCACGGGAACAATCCAAATAATAGTAGTTATCATGTCTTGAAAGAAATATACAATAGGTGTTCATATATCTAAAGGCAGCACATTCATTATTCCAGCTCCAAACTCGAAGGCAATATATAATTTACGAACATTACTCCAATGTCATAAAACCTGCAATCTCGAATATGACCTTTCGACTCAAGAACCATATTCTGACATGGCACTCATATTTTACCGTTTGATAGTGCAATGAAATTCTAATAACACAAAAAGTAAATCGTCCACATGTGATATTTATTAGGAATGTGTGCTATATAACAAATATTTATCGCGCCCATCATTATTACTGTAACTTCTTCAACATGAGCATACTCTCATGCAGTGGCGGAGCTACAAAAGAAAAGTTGGGCGGGCCAGGGAATACAAATGTTTTATTTTTTTGTGAATACGCAAGCTGCGTATCTTTGCATTGATAGAAGAAGGGTTTATACCAGGAGATTACAACCACACGCAAGCCATGTACGCTAGAGGCATGTTCGCCGGCCAGGGAATACAAATGTTTCCAAATTATTAACCATATATATATATATATATATATATATATATATATATATATATTTATTTATTTATTTAAGCTATCAAAGTATAGTAAACAGCGCTACCAAATTGACAGTAAACGACAATTGAGTGCACTGTTAGACAGTAAACAACAACACTATTTTTGTTGTGAACTTGTAAACTGTAAACTTGGCATCTGTTGTGAACTTGTAAAGTGTCAAGAACAGATCTTCAATGGATTATTTATGTTTATTGGGGTCGAATTTAGGGGATTTAGGGGATGATTTAACGAACAATGACCTAAGTTGAATTTAGGGGAATAAAATTGAGAATCATTCAAATCGATTAGCTATGCTGCTTGCAGGGATACACATTAGTAGTGATTCTCATGGATTGAGAGAAGAAGCTAGCTAGTTGGGTGCTTGGGTCGCCGCCTACCGTTGCGTTGTCGCGTGGGTCGGCTGAATACACGTGTGCCGGTTGGCCGTCCGTCCGTGGGACACTGATGTGTGCGGTGCTCCGGTGGCCGGGGCCGGCGTCGCGGCAGCCGGCGGCTTATGTGTGCTTCCTACTGCACTATGAGGCCGCAGTCGCGGTCGAACCCTGAGCCTGCATCGCTGTGAATCCTACGCGTACGACTCTGCTGCGCTTTCTGTACGGTGTCCGTCAGCGCTGTGAGCTGCAGTACTATATAATTAGCTTTTTGCTCCAGACTTGGGCGGGCCACGGCCCAATCGGCCTTGCCGAAGCTCCGCCAGTGTGGCACAAGTCAGCAGTGTGAGAAAGCGGCTGCAACACAAAATCAGCAGTTTGAGTGGCACAAGTCAGCTGCATTAGCCAACAGCATCCTGTCCACATATGCAAGAAGCTCCTGCAGAAGGAACAAAATTACATATTCTACTGAACCCAAACTTATTAGTAACAAGCTTAACGGCTGGGGCTCAAGTTAAATGACATGTTCCTCGACGGCAGTGACGAACTCATCGACCAAGTGAATGCACGACGAGAGAGCCACCAGGGGAACAGAGATGGTGACCAGGGCCTTGAGCGCAACTGGGACGCGGCCATCACGGCCACGGTGGTGGAGGGCTCATGAAAACGGACGATGACACTCGCCGCTGTCATCCGTGGCGCGCAGTGGCGGAGCTATAAAAGAAAAGTTGGGCGGGTCAGGGAATACAAATGTTTTATTTTTTTGTGAATACGCAAGCTGCGTATCTTTGCATTGATAGAAGAAGGGTTTATACCAGGAGATTACAACCACACGCAAGCCATGTACGCTAGAGGCATGTTCGCCGGCCAGGGAATACAAATGTTTCCAAATTATTAACCATATATATATATATATATATTTATTTATTTATTTATTTATTTATTTAAGCTATCAAAGTATAGTAAACAGCGCTACCAAATTGACAGTAAACGACAATTGAGTGCACTGTTAGACAGTAAACAACAACACTATTTTTGTTGTGAACTTGTAAACTGTAAACTTGGCATCTGTTGTGAACTTGTAAAGTGTTAAGAACAGATCTTCAGTGGATTATTTATGTTTATTGGGGTCGAATTTAGGGGATGATTTAACGAACAATGACCTAAGTTGAATTTAGGGGAATAAAATTGAGAACCATTCAAATCGATTAGCTATGCTGCTTGCAGGGATACACATTAGTAGTGATTCTCATGGATTGAGAGAAGAAGCTAGTTAGTTGGGTGTTTGGGTCGCCGCCTACCGTTGCGTTGTCGCGTGGGTCGGCTGAATACACGTGTGCCGGTTGGCCGTCCGTCCGTGGGACATTGATGTGTGCGGTGCTCCGGTGGCCGGCGGCCGGCGTCGCGGCAGCCGGCGGCTTATGTGTGCTTCCTACTGCACTATGAGGCCGCAGTCGCGGTCGAACTCTGAGCCTGCATCGCTGTGAATCCTACGCGTACGACTCTGCTGCGTTTTCTGTACGATGTCCGTCAGCGCTGTGAGCTGCAGTACTATATAATTAGCTTTTTGCTTCAGACTTGGGCGGGCCACGGCGCAATCGGCCTTGCCGAAGCTCCGCCAGTGCGTGGCGGTGGCCTCAAAGGCAAGGCGAGATCGTCGTGGGTCGGCACCACCGTAGGCCCGCAGTTGGCCACGTACAAGACGACGCTAAGAGCGGCGTGCGGGCTGTGTCCTCCGTGATGCGCGGCAGGTGCTTGTACCCAGACTTGGCCATCTGCAGGGTTGCGATAGCCGGAGATCGAGTTGGAGGTGGGGGTGGACGGAGGAGAACCGTCACGCGAGCAGCGGCGGCGGCGAGGTGGGCGGCAGTGCATCGGCATGTCCTTTTCCCGCGTGATGGTCCAGAGGCCACCATGCTCCCATCTGCGCCCTCTCTCTTCCATGGCTTGTAGAACGGACGGGATGGGTAGGAACTTGAAAGGGAGGCAACCCCTGATTCAGATCGGGTGGGGATTGTTTGGAAAGACTGGAAAGAAAATCAAAATCGGGATCCTCCAAAAAAACAAAAAAAAACCGTTGTCAGCTCCGAAAAAATCGGTCGGTGCCAGATGCTTTCGATAGATGGGAGGGGAGGAGCGAACAAACAAAAAAGCGACAACCTTCGTACTCAGACTTAGAAGTAGAGATTAGGAGTAGAAAGATTAAGAAAGGTAAGAATCGATGTGTTAGGAAAGTTAGGATTTTGAATAGATTTCTATGAAAATGGTGTTTAATTTTTGGTAACATGATATTAGTATCTGCCTGTTTGTGACATGCGTGGTTAGGAAAGTTTGCACATGTTAACATAGTTTTTGTTTGGAGGGTAAAAAAATCAATGTGAAGATATGATGATGAAAGATGAGACGAAACTAAACGAGACGAAAATAAACCAGACGAAAAAAACCATGAACGTAATCCTATCAACTGTTTCATTAGGAACTAGTAAGAGTGCACGTGCAACGCACGTATCCTAATGAACTACAATAAAAACATGAAGTTTGTCTTGTGTTTTTACCTGAACATTTAAATGTGTGTCACGCCCAATGATTTTAATGTAGCAATTTATTTAGATTAATTCATGGGTCTTGTTTGACCCGTGAAAGACTTCCATGGTTGAAATGTTGTGATCCCAAAATTCCAAGAAAATAATGAAAAAACTCGCTCATGTACAAACGACCAATACACATGTCTTCACATAAAATCAACGGTCACATAAATGTATTTTTAATTGTTACTTATTACAAAAATACTTAAAAATAACAACTAAGCAACATTATCTAGTAATCATTATTTGATGATGATCCTCTCTGAAAGGTCCATCTTTTGATGTGGTCTATAATGCTTCGTTCTAAGACTGGGATATTGTTTAGAACTTCATTCTCTTCATACTTCAAAATATGAACCAAAAATCACTTCCTCAGTTCAAAATCATCCTAGATATGCATTATATAACATTGTAATTTAAAAAAACACGTGTGACGTGTGTAGAAACGAGCATGGTGTCAGCATTTACCTTCGGTACTAGAAAATGTAGCGTCCCATCATGCCATGAGTGCATTAAGTTGAAAACCAAATAACCAGACATGGACTGCATGTATGAAATGTTACATGCGAGTTGAATGAATCAATTAAATTGTGATGTATTGACAAGATTATTACCTGTATGAGTTTGTGGGAACAACAAGAACTTTGCGTCCCCATATAAAAATGTCGTCCTTCAAGGCAGGGTTGCAGCTTAGAGTGCAAGGTTTAGATCGTTGACTATAGTTTCAAGAATATACTTTACGAAAGTGGGTATCGAAAGCGGGTCCAAAATAGAAATAACTTTTTTATGTTGGCCCAAGACAAACAATAAAAATAACCCAAGAATATCACAATGCAATAAAATCTACAAGAATACATGCATCTAGAAATACATCAATCAATATCATTTATTAAGACCAAATAAACAATTAATTTGAATTCAAATCTTATCGTATCACACTCTAGCAAGCTAGACGTCATGGCACGCCAGTATCCTCACAGCCATGTTAAAACAACCAGGATCCATGTACTCATTTTTTTAAATATGTTCTTTACATGTCTCAAGTTTAAACTGATAGGGTAAGGTTGAGAGCTTTTCACCCATTCGCTCTTGTGAAATGAGAATTTTGTCAATTATAATTATACAAGAGTAATAATTTATTAGAAACAAAAATAAACTGGTAGAATGTGTCTTACTCTAGCAACGGGACATCATCAACCATGTTGATGAACAAGCAAAGTTCATCTATTAACTCATCATTTGTTGGAGTGACAAACGGCAAAATGATAAATGATCATGAGATGAGCTCAACTTGTGGCGATGAGTTGGATGCTTTGGGTTTGTTAGGAGGTGTTTCGACGATCATACAATGAGTAGGATCTGTGTTGGTTTCATCATCATCCAAATCTCGGTTTCTTATATCGTCATCATTGAATTCTGAGTCGACTAAAATGACACATAATTTTGTTCTAAAATCTGCCATGTGAACCTAAAGTAAAGCAGTAATAAAACTTAGTTTTCAAATAATGATACAACACAAAATAATTAGTATCAGGATATGATGCAAAATATACATGTTCGGGAGTGTCGGACAAACTATCTCCCGTGAAGTACTCCATGTAATTTAACATCGAGAGACCACAAGATGACCTAGATATTTTTTTGTTATGCTTAATAACAAAAATATTAATAAAAATTATTCGTATAATAAAATGATGATAACTGAACCACACAGCCATACCGGACACGCTCAATGGAAAAAGAATTGAACACTTGCCGCTAATATAAATCAAATGACCAAAAGGGCTATGAATAAAGGAATTGAATTTTTGAACACATTTTTTATATAAATCAAATGAACAAAAGGGCTATAAATAAAAAAATGAATTTTTAATGCATAATTATTTAGAGAGGAACCCATATAAATATTCTTCACTGAATGTGTTGTCAATCATATATATTAAAAATGAAACAAAAGAGACACGCCCGATGATCCATTTGGTCGATGATCGGTTTAGTCTGGGTGGCGTAATTAGGCCACAGAAAAGCAACCAGAGGTCGGATTTTTGTAAAAAAACAGAGGAACACTAATAAAGAGCAGCCGGTAAAAAGTAAAATAAAAGAAGGAGCAACAGGATAACCCGTCGCACTTTGTTTTCTCGGTTTCTCCAGTGGTGTGCGGTGAGATCGTGAAACACTATCACTTTGCTTTCTCCACTCATGACTTGATTCCTCCGCCAGCATCCTCCTCTGTAGCACGACGCCTCCTCTGCAGCACGCCGTTCTCCGGCCACGGCGATGCCCGGCGGCCCCTCTCCCCCAACCCACACCACCAACACAACCACCACGGCCTCGCCCCGTCTCGTCCTATCCCCACCATAGCCCCGCCCCGCCGGCCCTTACCCCCACGACGACCTCTCCCCGCCGGCCCTTATCCACACAACGGCCTCTCCCCGCTAGCTCCTGTCACCACCGCGGCCTTGCCTCGCCGCCAACCCCGCTCATCTTCCCTAGATCAGCTCTGCCCCCGCCATCGTACTGCCCAGAGCAGATCGAGATGCGAGCTGCTGTACATGATGTGGGAGGAGGCATCTCGAATTGGACCGAGATTCAGTCCATTGTGCCCGCCGTAATCATCGCCCCCCGTGCTTGGCTCACACAGTCGCTCCGGAAAGAGTTCGCAGCTTGTGTACGTGCTCGGTTGCTGAAGGTATAATGTTCGATTAGATGTTGTTAGTGCACCTATGGTTATCAGTGGGGATTTAGTCAGGTGACATTTTTGAGTCAACCATGTTGTGACAAAGCTAATTGAGTTGTGGATTTGAATCCCGGGTGGCTTAATTTGTCACAATCAGCTGGCTATAATTGATGTTGAGTCATTTTTTGTGGTGGTTGCTTGATTCCTGTGGTATTCTCAGGTTGTAATGTCGCATTATTACCGGCACTAAGTAACAAAGAGTTCCAGGGTCACAAGCAGGTTGGTATCTGCACTATTTGTATCAAAAATACATCTGGCTCCATCATTTGACATCTGAACTTTACTGATGCTTATGCCATTGTATGCACAACAGGCGCCTTCGCCACATTGTCATTCATTTGTGAGATGTTTCTATTTCTCTATGTTGGCATGGATGATATAGAGTAGTGGAAGAATGTTAGTGAAACACATACAGGTATGCTATCTATCTGCTTCTTTCCATGCGAGGAGTAACATATTTGTTGTTCAAATCTAGAAATGGTAACACATTTTCTATACTATATGCAACCCAATGAAATGTATGGCCTTGAGCTTCATTATTTAGGCCAGATCTCATGTGAGGTGGTCTGTCAATTGCATTGGCATACCAAATCTGTTAATGAAATGTGCTTCAGGAGTGCTAAGCAGTGAAAAAATAAACATAACAACATACCAAATGTACCCTATTAAGCATAAATGGTTTGAGTTATATTAGGAGGCGTACCCAGTCGTCTGAAGACTGCTCTTAATATATTATTCTCTTTTCCATGTTGTAACATTTAGATCAATCCACTTACTGGATTTTAATTCCATGTGCTCGGATGCATATTTGAATAAATCATCCGGTCCTTCTAGCTGTTGTACCAACAAATGAAAAAAGTATGAGCATGAAAAGTGAGAAATAAGAGGAAAAATAGCTTCTTATGAAAAGATGGGTCAGTAGGACTAACTACTGACCGTATTAGTGAAGTCCTTGCGGTTCATTGATGGGCCTAGCGAGTCGACACTTGAACACATAGTTTCCTGGCATTTATAACACATAGGTACCAGTGAACGTCGTCCATGTTTATTGGAATGAATATCTGAAGAAAATGATTATTTTAGTTGTACTCCTATGTGGACGAACCGGTCGTTCTCGTTGTAATTCATAGAAATATGTAGAAAAGTAAGACTAGCCATATCATTTTCCAAAATACTCTTTGGCTCTGTTTAATACCCATGCTGGTGTGGCATCTGTGTCATCTGAGGACAGATAGCAACCGATCTTTATCATCTTAGAGATGCATGCACTCAATAAGAACACACTTCCACCTGACCTTACTCGTAGATGCTCTGTAGGTAATCACAATCTTCATCAGCTATAGAAATTGAGTGACTGTAAGTTAGGAAATCAAAGATTGGATATGCAGTGTTTCATGTAGCTGGCATCACCTGTGTGGGATTGTTTTTGTTCTATCGTTGTAATGACTACTGTAGATTTGGCTCGACGCCGTTTGTCACGTAGGCTTTGTAATATACCTTGTCTATGTTGCTCATATTGGCCACTTTCCATCCGCCTCTTGAGTGCTTGTTTTGCTTCTGTATAATAAGTGTTAATTAGGTACAAGACAACATGAGCAAAAGTGTTTTGTCAATCAGATGTACGGTGTAAGTGTCAATTAAGTATGATAGATAATATGAGCCACAATTGAGTACCATATGGAGTGCTGCATCTGTAGGCTTGAAGTGGCGGTCGTAACACAGTCGGTTGGGAGGACTCAATGTCAGAGTCGATATTATGGACATTTTCCTTGTTAGAACCAACACTGTCTGGTGTGCTCTTAATGAATTTGGAGCATGAAGTGGAGTTTGATCACTCATTATCATATCAACAGGTATGCCTGCATCATAATTGTATGTACAATGTCAGTTGTTGAGACACAAACTAAGGTATTATGTTTGACAAGAGAACACATGACCTTCCGCAGCTGGGGTGTGTCGTTGTGGGGTGACAGCAGACTGCGCACTGGGCCTGTCCACAATGTCAAAACATGTCCAAAAGAAGACTTGATTAATACGACTTTACTTGTGATTCATGAAATGTATGAGAAAATGGAGTAACCAGGCGACATGGCCACGGGTGGCTTTGATAGAGTGTTGGTTACATTTATAATAGCAGACATAGCTTTCTTAAATCCCTTGCCTCCTGTCATAATTTTTTAGTATTGCATCCCTTTTTACCTCTCCCATTCCCTTTGTCTCTTTAGTTCTTTTGGATCTGTTTTTTGACCTGTGAGGCAACGATATATTTTGGATTTACAAGATTGAAGTACGTAAGAGTACATGATATATGTATTTACCTGAATTGTCGTTGCTTGTCAGGTCCTGAAAGGGAGTACGTGCCCCACTATGCTCAAAGGATGCCATATTGTCAACTCAGTTTGTCATGCAGATCATGATGTACTGTAAGTATCAAATTTCATAGTACAAATTATAGATTGTCAGATTAAAAGAGCAATTTCCTTTTGTCTTCTGCCTGATCTCTATACTTGCGAATTCAAATGATCTAACCTATGCACTGGCAGGTCAGAAAGTAGTCATATGTCCTCGAGATGCTACGGGCCACACGGGGTGATGACACCGCAGGTAGGGCAGCACGCCGTTGTCGAGGACGACCACCGGGTGGAGGACGTCGCGACCACCAGGGACGGCAGCGGTGTGGCGATGAAGGCGGGGCGAGGAAAGGTTGGGCAGCAAGGCGGGTCGAGGAATGACGTGCACCGGGGCGGAGGACATTGCGGCCACGAGGGGCTAGGGCGGCGTGGCGACGACGGAGGGGCGAGGAGAGGTAGGGGAGCAAGGCGGGTCGAGGATGTCTACCGGGTCGAGGACATCGCATACACCAGCGCTGATCACGGCGGTTCCTGGCGTGGTGGCGGCGTAGATCGTGGAGGTGCTGTTTAATTCCCAGGAGGTGTCATCGTGGGGTTGTGTAACATCCTGAATGGGGGAGTCTGCCGGCAAAACATTTGTTGTGAACCGTTGATTTGATTGTAGTATGGTTGATGTAACGTGGACAGTTGGATGGTATCAAGTGGGTCTGATCGGACGTGGGGGGTTATCCCGTGTGCACTTTCTGGTGTGGATGTAGGGGAAGTCATGTTTGGTCTTTTAATAGTAGTAAGATAAAGATTAGTCGCGAAGAAACATGGTCGTCGTCGTAGTAACGATTTTCATTGCCGGACGTAGCAAGCGGAGACGACAATTGCATCAAAAAATGTCATCGTCGTCAATGACGGTTGTAACTTCCCGTGCAGGTCAAAACATATACATCGCTGGTTGTAGCAAACAACCTCATCGGTTCCAGGAAAAAAATGACACCATGGTTCCAACACTTCTTTTGTTGGTTGCAGCATCATGTCGTAGCACGGTCGTCGCCAGTTGTAGCGGCGGCAGTCACCGGTTCCAACAAAATTGCATCGCCATTGCAGCAAAGCAACATCGCCGTCACGACCGTCGACCTTTTGTTCCAGCAAATCCGTGCATGGTTGCAACAAAAAATAAGTCGCTGGTAGTAGCTTCTGCCATCGCCGGTTGCAGAACTCAAAGTCGTCGGTTCCAGCAAATGTTCAGCTCGTGGTCGCCGCCATTGCAGCTTCTTTGCCATCACCGGTAATAGCACTGCGGCAAGGCGCAACACAGTTTTCCAACACCGATGGTCGTCGTTTCCCAACCGCTGATGAATCATTGTGAAAGTAACTTAGCGAGATCCTCGTGTGTCCTCATGAATGTTTTAGTCATTATAAGAAGCACAATCGGCTTGTCCTTAGCAGCAATAAGGATTTGGCCACTTGCTGCACTTTATTAATTTTGTTACTTGTTACCTTGTTACTATTTATCTTGCTATCAAACTATCTTTATATCATTTGCACTGAAACCTTATCGAAAACGCTTGTCAATTTCTTCTGCTCTTCGATGGGTTTGACACTCTTATTTCTCGAAAGGTCTAAATTGACCCTCTATTCTTGTGAGTCATCAAGACTCTTTTCTAGCGCCATCGTCGGGAGTGTAGTGTTCTTGGTAAGTGGAATTTGGTAGGGACAACTTTTACCGTATGTGTTATATTTTGTTTATGTTTACTACTATGGGAGATAATCCTTTAAGAGGCTTGTTCGGGATGACTTCTCCACGTTGATGGTGTCCTGGGCTAGTGGGTACTCACCACGTTGTCTCTCGACCAGGTGGACCGGGCCGAGGACCCCCATGGCGGTTCACTCATGGGCCACTTCGAGCAGCCATGACGCATACAAGGAGGATTCCACAAGACTTGGTGATCAAGACAAGGACTCCTCTGAAGGAAATATGCCCTAGAGGCAATAATAAGGTTGTTATTTATATTTCCTTATATCATGGTAAATGTTTATTATTCATGCTAGAATTGTATTAACTGGAAACTTAGTACATGTGTGAATACATAGACAAACAAAGTGTCTCTAGTATGCCTCTACTTGACTAGCTCGTTAATCAAAGATGGTTAAGTTTCCTGACCATAGACATGTGTTGTCATTTGATGAACGGGATCACATCATTAGAGAATGATGTGATGGACAAGACCCATCCGTTAGCTTAGCATAATGATCGTTTAGTTTTATTGCTATTGCCTTCTTCATGACTTATACATGTTCCTCTCAATATGAGATTATGCAACTCCCGAATACCGGCTGAACACCTTGTGTTCTATCAAATGTCACAACGTAACTGGGTGATTATAGAGATGCTCTACAGGTGTCTCCGATGGTGTTTGTTGAGTTGGCATAGATCGAGATTAGGATTTGTCACTCTGTGTATCGGAGAGGTATCTCTAGGCCCTCTCGGTAATGCACATCACTATAAGCCTTGCAAGCAATGTGACTAATGAGTTAGTTACGGGATGATGCATCATGGAACGAGTAAAGAAACTTGCCGGTAATGATATTGAACTAGGTATGATGATACCACGATCGAATCTCGAGCAAGTAACATACCGATGACAAAGGGAACAACATATGTTGTTATGCGGTTTGACCGATAAAGATCTTTGTAGAATATGTAGGAGCCAATATGAGCATCCAACTTCTGCTATTGGTTATTGACCAGAGATGTGTCTTGGTCATGTCTACATAATTATCGAACCCGTAGGGTCCACACGCTTAACGTCCGATGATGATTTGTATTATGAGTTATGTGATTTGATGACCGAAGTTTGTTCAGAGTCCCAGATGAGATCATGGACATGACGAGGAGTCTCAAAATGGTCGAGAGGTAAAGATTCATATATTGGAAGGTTACATTCGGACACTAGAATGGTTTGGGTCGTTTCGGATGAGTTTCGAAGTACCGGGGATTACCGGACCCCCCCGGGAGGTTAAAGGGCCACCATGGGCCTTAGTGAAGAAGAAAGAGGGCCGACCAGGAGGTGGCGCTCGCCCCTCCTTGCCAATCCGAATTGGACAAGGGGTGGGGGCGGCGCCCCCTTCCCTCTCCTACTCCTTCTCTCTTCCCCCATTTAGCTACTCCGAAAAAGGAAAGAAGGGAGTGGGAATCCTACTAGGACTAGGGAGTCCTAGTAGGACTCCCCACACCCGGCGCGCCTCCTCCCTGGCCTCGGCCTCCCCTTCCTTTATATACGTGGGAGGGGGGCACCCCAAAGACACACCAAGTCTTCTTTTAGCCGTGTGCGGTGCCCCCCTCCACAGTTACACACCTCAGTCATATCGTTGTAGTGCTTAGGCGAAGTCCTGCACTAGTAACATCATCATCACCGTGCCACGCCGTCATGCTGACGGAACTCTCCCTCGTCCTCAACTGGATCAAGAGCTCGAGGGATGTCATCATGCTGAACGTGTGCTGAACACGGAGGTGCCGTACGTTCGGTGCTTGGATCGGTTGGATCGCGAAGACGTTCGACTACATCAACCACGTTACTAAACGCTTTCGCTTTCTATCTACGAGGGTACGTTGACACACTCTCCCCTCTCGTTGCTATGCATCTCCTAGATAGATCTTGTGTGGTCGTAGGATTTTTTGAAATACTGCGTTCCCCAACAGTGGCATCCGAGCGAGGTCTATGCGTAGATGTTATATGCACGAGTAGAACACAAAGAGTTGTGTGCGATAATAGTCATACTGCTTACCAGCAATGTCTTACTTTGATTCGGCGGTATTGTTGGATGAAGCGGCCCGGACCGACATTACATGACCGTATTCATAAATTGTTGTATGAGATGATCATGTTTTGTAAAAGTTATCGGCAACTAGCAGGAGCCTTATGGTTGTCGCTTTATTGTATGAAATGCAATCACCATGTAATTGCTTTACTTTATCACTAAGCGGTCGCTATAGTCGTGGAAGCAATAGTTGGCGAGACGAAAATGATGCTATGATGGAGATCAAGGTGTCAAGCCGGTGACGATGGAGATCATGACAATGCTTTGGAGATGGAGATCAAAGGCACAAGATGACGATGGCCATATCATGTCACATATTTTGATTGCATGTGATGTTTATCTTTTATGCATCTTATTTTGCTTAATACGGCGGTAGCATTATAAGATGATCCCTCACTAAATTTCAAGGTATAAGTGTTCTCCCTGAGTATGCACCGTTGCTACAGTTCGTTGTGCTGAGACACCACGTGATGATCGGGTGTGATAAGCTCTACGTTCACATACAACGGGTGTAAGCCAGTTTTGCACATGCAGAATACTTGGGTTACACTTGACGAGCCTAGCATATGCAGATATGGCCTCGGAATACTGAGACCGAAAGGTCGAATGTAAATCATATAGTAGATATGATCAACATAGTGATGTTCACCATTGAAAACTACTCCATCGCACGTGATAATCGAAGATGGTTTCATTGATTTGGATCACATGATCATTTATATGACTAGAGGGATGTCTATCTAAGTGGGAGTTCTTAAGTAATATGATTAGTTGAACTTTAATTTATCTTGAACTTAGTACCTGATAGTATTTTGCATGTCTATGTTGTTGTAGATCAATGGCCCGTGCTACCGTTCCCTTAAATTTTAATGCATTCCTAGAGAAAGCTAAGTTGAAAGATGATGGTAGAAACTACACGGAATGGGTCCGTAACTTGAGGATTATCCTCATTGCTGCACAGAAGGATTACATCCTGGAAGCACCGCTAGGTGCAAGACCCGCTGCAGGAGCAACTTTGGACGTTATGAACGTATGGCAGAGCAAAGCTGATGACTACTCGATAGTTTAGTGTGCCATGCTTTACGGCTTAGAATCGGGACTTCAAAGACATTTTGAACATCATGGAGCATATGAGATGTTCCAGGAGTTGAATTTAATATTTCAAGCAAATGCCCGAATTGAGAGATATGAAGTCTCCAATAAGTTCTATAGTTGCAAGATGGAGGAGAATAGTTCTGTCAGTGAACATATACTCAGAATGTCTGGGTACCACAACCAGTTGACTCAACTGGGAGTTAGGGCCTGTTCGGAATTCCACCAACTCCATGAAATTCCAGGAGTTGTGGAGTCAGGAAATAGCTACTCCACGGTTTTCAGTTGCAACTCCACCAACTCCAGGAGTGGAGTTGTGGAGTGGAGGCTTTCCGAACAGGACTTTAATCTTCCTGATGATAGTGTCATTGACAGAGTTCTTCAATCACTGCCACCAAGCTACAAAAGCTTCGTGATGAACTATAATATGCAAGGGATGGATAAGATAATTCCCGAGCTCTTCGTAATGCTAAAGGCTGCGGAGGTAGAAATCAAGAAGGAGCATCAAGTGTTGATGGTTAACAAGACCACTAGTTTCAAGAAGAAGGGCAAAGGGAAGAAGGGGAACTTCAAGAAAAACGGCAAGCAAGTTGCTGCTCAAGTGAAGAAGCCCAAGTCTGGACCTAAGCCTGAGACTGAGTACTTCTACTGCAAAGGGACTAGTCACTGGAAGCGGAACTGCCCCAAGTATTTGGCGGATAAGAAGGATGGCAAAATGAAAGGTATATTTGATATACATGTTATTGATGTGTACCTTACTAATGCTCGTAGTAGCGCCTGGGTATTTGATACTGGTTCTGTTGCTCATATTTGCAACTCAAAACAGGGGCTACAGATTAAACGAAGATTGGCTAAGGACGAGGTGACATTGCACGTGGGAAATGGTTCCAAAGTCGATGTGATCGTCGTTGGCACGCTGCCTCTGCATCTACCATCGGGATTAGTTTTATAAACCTAAATAATTGTTATTTGGTGCCAGCGTTGAGCATGAACATTATATTTGGATCTTGTTTGATGCGAGACGGTTATTCATTTAAATCAGAGAATAATGGTTGTTCTATTTATACGAGTAATATCTTTTATGGTCATGCAACCTTGATGAGTGGTCTATTTTTGTTGAATCTCGATAGTAGTGATACACATATTCATAATATTGAAGCCAAAAGATGCAAAGTTAATAATGATAGTGCAACTTATTTGTGGCACTGCCGTTTAGGTCATATTGGTGTAAAGCTCATGAAGAAACTCCATGTTGATGGGCTTTTGGAATCACTTGATTATGAATCACTTGATGCTTGCGAACCATGCCTCATGGGCAAGATGACTAAGACTCTATTCTCCGGAACAATGGAGCGAGCAACTGACTTGTTGGAAATAATACATACTGATGTATGCAGTCCGATGAGTGTTGAGGCTCACGGCGGGTATCGTTATTTTCTGACCTTCACAGATGATTTGAGCAGATATGGGTATATCTACTTAATGAAACATAAGTCTGAAACATTTGAAAAGTTCAAAGATTTCAGAGTGAAGTGGAAAATCATCGTAACAAGAAAATAAAGTTTCTATGATCTAATCATGGAGGTGAATATTTGAGTTATGAGTTTGGTCTTCATTTTAAAACAATGCAGAATAGTTTCGCTACTCACACCACCTGGAACACCACAGCGTAATAGTGTATCTGAACATCGTAACCGCACTTTATTAGATATTGTGCGATCTATGATGTCTCTTACTGATTTACCGCTATCATTTTGGGGTTATGCTTTAGAGATGGCTGCATTCACGTTAAATAGGGCACCATCTAAATCCGTTGAGACAACACCATATGAAGTGTGGTTTGGCAAGAATCCCAAGTTTTCGTTTCTTAAAGTTTGGGGTTGCGATGCTTATGTGAAAAAGCTTCAACCTGATAAGCTCGAACCCAAATCAGAGAAATGTAACTTCATAGGATACCCAAAGGAAACTGTTGGGTACACCTTCTATCACAGATCCCAAGGCAAGATATTCATTGCTAAGAATGGATTCTTTCTAGAGAAGGAGTTTCTCTTGAAAGAAGTGAGTGGGAGGAAAGTAGAACTTGATGAGGTAATCGTACCTTCTCCCTTATTGTAAAGTAGTTCATCACAGAAATCAGTTCAGTGATTCCTACACCAATCAGTGAGGAAGCTAATGATAATGATCATGAAACTTCTGATCAAGTTACTACCGACCCTCGTAGGTCAACCAGAGTAAGGTCCGCACGAGAGTGGTATGGTAATCATGTTCTGGAGGTCATGTTACTTGACCATAACGAACCTACGAACTATGAGGAAGCGATGATGAGCCCAGATTCCACGAAATGGCTTGAAGCCATGAAATCTGAGATGGGATCCATGTATGAGAACAAAATGTGGACTTTGGTTGACTTGCCTGATGATCGGCAAGCCATAGAGAATAAATGGATCTTCAAGAAGAAGACAAATGCTGACGGTAATGTTACTGTCTACAAAACTCTACTTGTTGTGAAAGGTTTTCGACAAGTTCAAGGAGTTGACTACGATGAGACCTTCTCACCCGTAGCGATACTTAAGTCTGTCCAAATCATGTTAGCAATTGCCGCATTTTATGATTATGAAATTTGGCAAATGGATGTCAAAACTGCTTTCCTTAATGGATATCTTAAAGAAGAGTTGTATATGATGCAACCAGAAGGGTTTATCGATCCAAAAGGTACTAACAAAGTGTGCAAGCTCCAGTGATCCATTTATGGACTGGTGCAAGCCTCTCGGAGTTGGAATATACGCTTTGATAGTGTGATCAAAGCATATGGTTTTATATAGACTTTTGGAGAAGACTGTATTTACAAGGAAGTGAGTGGGAGCTCTGTAGCATTTCTAATACTATATGTGGATGACATATTGTTGATTGGAAATAATACAAAATTTCTGGATAGCATAAAATGATACTTGGATAAGAATTTTTCAATGAAAGACCTCGATGAAGCTGCTTATATATTGGGCATCAAGATCTATAGAGATAGATCAAGATGCTTAATTGGACTTTCACAAAGCACATACCTTGATAAAGTTTTAAAGAAGTTCAAAATGGTCAATCAAAGAAAGGGTTCTTGCATGTGTTACAAGGTGTGAACTTGAGTCAGACTCAATGCTCGACCACTGCAAAAGATATAGAGAAAATGAAAGTCATTCCCTATGCCTCAGCCATAGGTTCTATAATGTATGCAATGTTGTGTACCAAACCTGATGTGTGCATTGCTATTAGTTTAGCAGGGAGGTACTAAAGTAATCCAGGAGTGGTTCACTGGATAGCGGTCAAGAACATCCTGAAATACATGAAAAGGACTAAGGATATGTTTCTCGTTTATGGAGGTGACAAAGAGCCCGTCGTAAATGGTTACGTCGATGCAAGCTTTGACACTGATCCGGATGACTCTAAGTCACAAACCGGACACATATTTATATTGAATGGTGAAGCTGTCAGTTGGTGCAGTTCCAAGCAGAGCGTCGTGGCGGGATCTACGTGTGAAGCGAAGTACATAGCTGCTTCAAAAGCAGCAAATGAAGGAGTCTATATGAAGGAGTTCATATCTGATCTAGGTGTCATACCTAGTGCATCGGGTCCAATGAAAATCTTTTGTGACAATACTGGTGCAATTGCCTTGGCAAAGGAATCGAGATTTCACAAGAGGACCAAGCACATCAAGAGACGCTTCAATTCCATCCGCGATCAAGTCAAGGAGGGAGACATAAAGATTTGCAAGATACATATGAATCTGAATGTTGCAGACCCATTGACTAAGCCTCTCTCATGAGAAAAACATGATCAGCACCAAGACTCCATGGATGTTAGAATCATTACTATTGTAACGCCCCGAGACCGTTGCGCCAGGTGTCATCCAGTTATTCGCTATTGTTGCCTTGTCATTTGCTTGCGTGTTGCATCTTGTCATGTCATCATATGCATTGCATCATCATGTTCTCAAAACTTGCATCTGTCCCGGTCTCCTTGTTCCGTCCGTTGTCCGTTCTGAGCCCAGACACACTTGCACGCGCCCGCGGCATGTCCGAAATATTATTTTATAAGTGGCCGGAAAATGTTCTCGGAATGGGATGAAAGTTGGCGTGTGGTCTTATTATAGTGTAGATGGACCGCCTGTCAAGTTTCATCGCATTCGGAGTTTGTTTGATAGCCCAACTGTTAAACTATAGCGACATTATAGTCGGTCTAACGTCGGACGTTTTCGGTCTCCAGAAACAGATGCTGGGCCCTCTCTCTCTCTTCTCCCCCTCGCAGTCTCGCCACAGCCCACTACCTACCGCCAGGTCCAACCTAACCTCTCTCGTCAGCCTGCGACCCTCCTCGCGCGCGCGTCCGGAAGTTGTCCCGGAGCTGACCCGGGCAGTCATCACCATTGGGTCCGGATCATTCCCAAACATCTACAAAACGTCTCCGTTTTGTTAATTGGACTTCCTAGTGTATTTTTCTCGACCGCTTGATTTTAATTGGAGGGACGGATTAGCCCCTAAACTCTCCCTCTTTCCGTATATATAGTCCCTAGTCTAAATCTGGACAAAACCCTAAAATCTAGGACTTGTCCCTCCCCGCCGCCACTCCTCTCCCACATCGGGATCCCCTCCCGATCCAAAATCCTTCCTTGTTTTTCCAATCGGCCAACCACCACCGATCCATCACTCCACCTCTCAAGCAGCGTCCTCAAGCCCCATGGAGCCAGGCTTGTTCCTGTCGTCTTTGACCATAGGCGCTGCCTCCTCCTCGTCGCGTTCGAGGAGACGAACGCCTCGCTAGCCTCAAAGCTCGCACCAGCGCCGCCGACTGTCCTCGTTCCCCACATCCGATTTCTGACGGAGTTGCTCTGTTCCTCACACGAACCAGCAGTCCGTCCTCACCGTCCTGCCCCTTTTCTCTCCTTCGCTGAAGCTCTCTCTGCCTCCCTGACCTCTCTTCCTCTCTTGGAGCTGCAGCAGCAGGAGCTTCCGCCACCGCGCCATGTTGTCGTTCCTCTGCTGCGTCGCCGTCCAGGAACGCCCCGAGTCCACCACTGCCGCCGGTTCGCATTAGATCCGGCCGAGGACCGCCGGATCTCGCCGCCTCCGCCATGGATCACCCATCCCCAGACCTCCTCTGCGCCGCCTTGCCTCAGCCGTGCCCCGTCCGTTGCAACTTCGCCATGTCCCTGCTGCCTCTGTCGCGAGGGAGACGAGCGCCTCGCCTACACCCGTTGACCGCATCGCTCGCACGGGCCGGCCTCGCTCCGTGCCTCATCCGCCCCGCCCGCGGCCCAGCAAGACGCTGTGGCCCAGTCTCTCCAACCGCAGGCCTCAAGGGGCCCAATGTGAGCAGTTTCCATCCAGCCCAGATCCACCAGATTCGGCCCGATATTTTTTCCCTGTTGCTTGTTGGGCCAGCCTCTGTTTTGGCCCATTCATGTTTTTTTCCAGATCCATATATTTTCTAACTATTCCAGAGACTGCAGTTTTTCAGAAAAGTCCCTGGAGTTCATGCATATAATAACTCATTAACCGTGCATCGGATTAAAACAAACTTTATATGTAAAATGACTAGAATTTAATCTAGTTTCATAATATGCCACTTTCATCTATGTTTAAAATGTTTAAACTTCTCTTTGCATTAATTTTCTCATATGCCTTGCTAAAATGCTTTATTTCATAACTAAATAATCGTAGCTCCAAATCTAATAAACTTTATATGTTAATGGGGTAGAAAAATGCCTAGTTTAACATGATGCACTCATCTAGCATGTTTAACAACTATAAAATTGGGTTTAGGGCAGACCAGTACCAAACCTTAAAATATGCACATGAGGATTTTCCGGACTTGTTGTTTGTTGTTCCGGCCTCATTTAAACTTGCCTAGATAGGTAGTTTTCATTTGCTTCACCCTCTTGCCATGTTTAACAACATTTAATATTGTTGGGTACATAAACGAGATCGAACTAAATAACTTGAATGTGGTGTCCCGTCAATATGCAACCCGATTGCATATTGAGCTCCACTTAATTTGTAGGATTGTTTGTGCACTTTGCCATGTCATGCCTCATTAAACCGGACATGCATCATACTTGGTTGTGCATCCTGCCATGTTTATGTGGTGGTTGTTTACTATGTTGTGTGTTTCTTTCCGGTGTTGCTTCTTCGGGTTGGTTCCGATAACGTCGCGTTTGTGAGGATCCGTTCGACTACGTCCGTTTATCTTCTTCATGGACTCGTTCTTCTTCCTTGCGGGATTTCAGGCAAGATGATCATACCCTCGAAATCACTTCTATATTTTCTTGCTAGTTGCTCGCTCTTTTGCTATGCCTATGCTGTGATACCTACCACTTGCTTATCATGCCTCCCATATTCTTGAACCAAGCCTCTAACCCACCTTTTCCCAGCAAACCGTTGTTTGGCTATGTTACCGCTTTGCTCAGCCCCTCTTATAGCTTTGTTAGTTGCAGGTGAAGATTGAAGTTTGTTCCTTGTTGGAACATGGAGATGTTGTTCCTTGTTGGAACATGTTTACTTGTTGGGATATCATAATATCTCTTATTTAATTAATGCATCTATATACTTGGTAAAGGGTGGAAGGCTCGGCCTTTTGCCTAGTGTTTTGTTCCACTCTTGCCGCCCTAGTTTCCATCATATCGGTGTTATGTTCCCGGATTTTGCGTTCCTTACGCGGTTGGGTAATAATGGGAACCCCTTGACAGTTCGCCTTGAATAAAACTCTTCCAGCAATGCCCAACATTGGTTTTACCATTTGCCACCTAGCCTTTTCCCCTTGGGTTTCACGGACTCAAGGGTCATCTTTATTTAAACCCCCGGGCCAGTGCTCCTCTGAGTGTTGGTCTAACCTGTCAGCTGCCGGTGGCCACCAGGGGCAACTCTGGGCTGGCCTACCTGTACCTTGGACAATCAGGTGTGCCCTGAGAACGAGATATGTGCAGCTCCTATCGGGATTTGTCGGCACATCCAGGCGGTGTTGCTGGATTTGTTTTACCTTGTCGAAGTTGTCTTGTAGAACCGGGATGCCGAGTCCGATCGGAATGTCTCGGGAGAAGGTTTATCCTTCGTTGACCGTGAGAGCTTGTGATGGGATAAGTTGGGACACCCCTGCAGGGATTGAACTTTTGAAAGCCGTGCCCGCGGTTATGGGCAGATGGGAATTTGTTAACGTCCGGTCGTAGAAAACTTGAAGTTGATCTTAATTAAAATACATCAACCGCATGTGTAACCGTGATGGTCTCTTTCCGGCGGAGTCCGGGAAGTGAACACGGTGTTGGAGTTATGCTTGACGTAGGTTGTTCTAGGATCACTTCTTGATCATAGTTTCTCGATCGTGCTTTGCCTTCTCTTCTCGCTCTCTTTTGCGAATAGGTTAGCCACCATATATGCTAGTCGCTTGCTGCAACTCCACCTCATACCTTTTACCCTTCCTATAACCTTAAATTGTCTTGATCGCAAGGGTGTGAGATTGCTGAGTCCCCGTGACTCACAGATACTTCCAAAACCAGTTTGCAGGTGCCACTAAGTCCGTGCAGATGACGCAACCAAGCTCAAGAAGGAGCTCGATGAGATCTCGTTCTTTATGTTGTTCTGTTTCCAGTTGATCAGTAGTGGAGCCCAGTTGGGGTCGATCAGGGATCTGTGTAGCATTTGGGGTAGTCTTCTTTTATTTTGGTTCCGTAGTCGGACCTTGTTTGTATATGGATGATGTAAAGCTTTATTCATGTATTGTGTGAAGTGGCGATTGTAAGCCAACTATTTATCTCTTTCCCTTATGTATTACATGGGTTGTGTGAAGATTACCTCACTTGCGACATTGCTTTCAATGTGGTTATGCCTCTAAGTCCTGCTTCGACACGTGGAAGATATAGCCGCATCGAGGGCGTTACAACTATGTAATATAGATTATTGACTCTAGTACAAGTGGGAGACTGAAGGAAATATGCCCTAGAGGCAGTAATAAAGTTGTTATTTAGATTTCCTTATATCATGGTAAATGCTTATTATTCATGCTAGAATTGTATTAACCGGAAACTTAGTACATGTGTGAATACATAGACAAACAGAGTGTCCATAGTATGCCTCTACTTGACTAGCTCGTTAATCAAAGATGGCTAAGTTTCATGACCATAGACATGCGTTGTCATTTGATGAACGGGGTCACATCATTAGAGAATGATGTGATGGACAAGACCCATCCGTTAGCTTAGCATAATGATCATTTAGTTTTGTTGCTATTACTTTCTTCATGACTTATACATGTTCCTCTAACTATGAGATTATGCAACTCCCGAATACCAGAAGAACACCTTGTGTGCTATCAAACATCACAACGTAACTGGGTGATTATAAAGATGCTCTACAGGTGTCTCCGATGGTGTTTGTTGAGTTGGCATAGATCGATATTAGGATCTGTCACTCCGTGTATCAGAGAGGTATCTTTGGGCCCTCTCGGTAATGCACATCACTATAAGCCTTGCAAGCAATGTGACTAATGATTTAGTTACAGGATGATGCATTACGGAACGAGTAAAAATGGATAGGGAACCCTACTAGGACTAGGGAGTCCAAGTAGGACTCCCCACACCTGGCGTGCCTCCTCCCTGTCCGCCGGCCTCCCCCTCCTTTATATACGTGGGAGGGGGCACCCCAAAGACACGTCAAGTCTTCTTTTAGCCATGTGCGATGCCCCCCTCCATAGTTACACACCTCGGTCATATCGTCGTGGTGCTTAGGTGAAGCCCTAACGGAACTCTCCCTCGTCCTCAACTGGATCAAGAGCTCGAGGGACGTCATCGTGCTGAACGTGTGCTGAACATGGAGGTGCCGTACGTTCGGTGCTTGGATCGCGAAGACGTCCGACTACATCAACCGCGTTACTAAACGCTTCCGCTTTCGATCTACGAGGGTACGTGGACACACTCTCCCCTCTCGTTGCTATGCATATCCTAGATAGATCTTGCGTGGTCGTAGGAAAGTTTTCGAAATACTGCGTTCCCCAATATCCTCTCCATCGACGTAGCCGACTAGGACTCTTGTTATCCTAGGCCTCCAGACATTATATAAGCCGAGGCCAGATTAGTCGATACATATAAGCTAGATCATTAGAATCATACACAACATACGATCTCGAGGTAGATCAACTATGTACTCGATACATCATCATCAATATAAACAAGAGCAGGACGTAGGGTTTTACCTCCATCAAGAGGGCCTGAACTGGGTAAACACTGTCTCCTTCATCTCCTATTACCCATCGATCCAAGCTCCACAGCTCGGAACCTCCTACCCCGAGATCTGCCGGTTTTGACATCGATAATGGTGCTTTCATGGAGAGTTCCGTTGTGTGATCGATAAAGGATCAATGGCTCGCCTGGAGATCAACTACGACGTCGGCATCTTCGTCACCGACTCGACTGGTCACCTTGGCTCGACCGAGAACTGTTGTCCGCCTCAAATCGTCATGATCGGACGAGGGCCTTCATCAACATCAACTTCGATCTCTACCAAGATCATGGAGGAATCATCCATGAAGCTCGGGGGCTCAACGTCAACATTGCTCTGAGCGATCGTGCTATTTTTCTGGACAACGAATTTGTATCCTCCGTCACCGCCTTCTCAAGCGTCACTTTGATGATTACTTTGGTGAAATTGTGCAGAATTGAGTCCACAAGCACCCTGTAAAATTTCATCGTATTCAGATGGAGGAATCTCCAGCGATCTTCGATATACCGAAGCCCTGTCGAATCTGGATGAGAATCTGGATGAGTTTGGGGCGATGAGTCCAACATCCAGCTCGGTCATCCTTTGGAAGATCCAACCGTTCATCGGCTGCAGAATTCCTATATCTACCACCCCTCAAAATTTCAGCTCGATCCGACCGTTCAAACTCCAGAAAACTTGTGATGAGTAGATCAATTTTCGGATATGTTTTCTGCGCGAATACGAATCCGAGCCGAGTTCATCTTTCTTCATGAACGGTATATTGGACACCCTTTTGGGAGAAAGTTTTTCTAAGGGTATTGTGTGTTGTTCTTAAACACGTGCCCACAAATATGAGCCTTTTCCGAGGTAATCTTTACCATCACCCTGGTGTCAAACCAACCCGACTACGTTGCTCCACGGCTGCCGACCGGCGCTAGACACATCGTCGCCTCGTTGAGCCGAGGTTAACCTCATCAGATCGTCATCTCGGCAAGCCAACCAAGAGTTGGGCATCGCGAAGGCTAAATCATCACCAACATCATCGCCCCATGGATTGCACGGGACGGGCGCGCTGACATCACTGTGCAGTCACTTCATCAAGCCGGCATTGACCGCGTCACAAGTTACGACATGCGTCGGCATGGCATCGCTGCCTCTTGAAAACGATGTCCATCAGGCCAACATGCTTCGGCACCTCAGCTGGCATGGCGGCCTCAACGTCATCTGCTGACCTGCTCCATCACCTCGGCTGGACCGAGGCCTTCGCCACCTCTTCATCAACCTACTCTAGGGACTTTGGCGTCATGAGTCGACCAACTTCGTCATGGTAGCTAGATTGGGGGCTTCACCTTGCCGCATCGACCATGCTGCATCGTTACTTCGTCAAGCCAAGCTCCTCGATCGATCACCTCGGGCTTGGGGGCTGGGACCTCGGCCTAGCCGAGGAGTATGTCTTCTTCCCGCCACAAGCCCAGACCACGTCATTGACGCCAAGCACATTAACCAGCTAAGTCACTTTCATGCTCAAAATTCCTCCAATCTTTTAATTTTTGTTCAGTTCGACCAACATTATATTTGTTTTAAACAAAAAGTTGTTTGTTAAAAACTTAGTTTGTCAAAAATGTTGTTTGTCAAAACACTTCTTTTACCCAAGTTAACCGGGGGCTCTTAAATTTGTATGAGCCATTTTATAATAACTGTTTTTCTAAGTCGTTGCAAAGTCTTTTTCTACCACTCTTTTTTTGACTCGAGTGTGTGGTAAATAGTCAGATAGCATGGTTTCTCTCTAAAAGCCGCTCGATTTTAGTTTGCTAAACTGGCCTGAGAAGCACTCCACCTTCGGGATAGGAGGTTGAAGCCAAAGGCTGGCCCGTTTGAAGTCTTGAGATCGGATGTGTCATGCTAGAGCACGACGGAAGCACAAACTAATTTTAAGACCAATTTTCGGATTGGCACCGAAAAACTTGATTTACTTTGAATGTAAAGTTTATAAATAAGTTTTTTGGTTTTTAGAGCTTATAACACTTTTAACCTATTGTATGTTTTCCTTTCAGGAGGCGAGACATCCTCTTGATCAAGGTGTTTGGTGCTATGGTTTTGCTCGTGAAATATTTTCCGACCCACAGTTCGACATCTCTCCTGCCGAGCCATAGCTCGATGTTGTCAAAACACATTCAATAGATCAAACATTTCCCAAGGGGACTCGATCCTCAGGTTGGTCGGCCGCACCCAACCCGAGTCTCGGGGTCTACTGGCTATACATCTCGGCAGAGAATAGATTGCACTAATCGGAAATAAATTCCACAAAAAATCAACCCAAGGTCGAGGTGGTGCACCACCTCGGAAGCAGTCCGGCATAAAGCTCAGCTACGAGTAGCTGGCTCCATAGAGGGCATTTCCGGCACTAAGCTCGGTTAAACTCCTTCAAAGTTTTTCAAGAATGAGGTAATTTATGACACCTCGGATGCAGATCGGCGTTGGAGCTCAGCTGCAAAAACACACCTCGTATGTAGTCCGCCGTTGGAGCTCGGACACAAGAGGACACCGCTGCACGAGAAACACTTCAAATCCGAGGTGTGGCATAAAAAATAACAAGGCATTAATAAAGGCCGAAGACTTAAAGGGCTCCTCGGATGCCCGATGTGTGAACACTTTGGATTTAGCTCGACAAACCTCAAGATCGAAGATGGGAAGATTTATTGAACCAGTTTTCAAGACCGACGACCGAAGATGAAGAACAATTCGAAAGAATCGAGGAGCGTCCCCAACTTGAAGACCGGGTGAGGGGGCTACTTATGGTGTCCTGGACTAGGGGTACTCACCACGTCATCTCTCAACCAGGTGGATCGGGCCGAGGACCCCCATGGCGGTTCACTCATGGGCCACTTCGGGCAGCCATGACGCATACAAGGAGGATTCCACAAGACTTGGTGATCAAGACAAGGACTTCTCTCCATCGACACAGCCGACTAGGACTCTTGTTGTCCTAGGCCTTAGGTATATTATATAAGCCGAGGCCAAGCTAGTCGATAGATATAGGCTAGATCATTAAAATCATACACAACATACAATCTCGAGGTAGATCGAATTTGTACTCGATACATCATCATCAATATAAACAATAGCAGGACGTGGGGTTTTACCTCCATCAAGAGGGCCCGAACCTGGGTAAACACCGCCTCCTTCATCTCCTGTTACCCATCGATCCAAGATCCATAGCTTGGGACCCACTACCCCGAGGTCTGCCGGTTTTGACACTGACACACTGTGACGCCCCCGATTCAATCATACACTAATCATACACGCAAACGTGTACGATCAAGATCAGGGAATCACGGGAAGATATCACAACACAACTCTACAAATAAAATAAGTCATACAAGCATCATATTACAAGCCAGTGGCCTCGAGGGCTCAAATACAAGAGCTCGATCATAGACGAGTTAGCGGAAGCAACAATATCCGAGTACAGACATAAGTTAAACAAATCTGCCTTAAGAAGGCTAGCACAAACAGGGATACATATCGAAAGAGGCGCACGCCTCCTGCCTGGGATCCTCCTAAACTACTCCTGGTCGTCGTCTGCGGCCTGCACGTAGTAGTAGGCACCTTAAGTGTAGTAGGAGTCGTCGTCGACGGTGGCGTCTGGCTCCTGGACTCCATCGTCTGGTCCCAACAATCGGATATAGAAATGGGGAAAAGGGGGAGCAAAGCAACCGTGAGTACTCATCCAAAGTACTCGCAAGCAAGGAGCTACACTACATATGCAATGTATCAAATGAAAGGGGTAATATATGTGGACTGAACTATAGAATGCCAGAATAAGAGGGGGATAGCTAGTCCTATCAAAGACTACGCTTCTGGCAACCTTCATCTTGCAGCATGTAGAAGAGAGTAGATGGTAAGTTCACCAAGTATCATCGCATAGCATAATCCTACCCGGTGATCCTCCCCTCGTCGCCCTGTGAGAGAGCGATCACCGGTTGTATCTGGCACTTGGAAGGGTGTGTTTTATTAAGTATTCGGTTCTAGTTGTCATAAGGTCAAGGTACAACTCCGGGCCGTCCTTTTACCGAGGGACACGACTATTCGAATAGATAAGCTTCCCTGCAGGGGTGCACCACATTTCCCAACACTCTCGATCCCCTTTGTCCGGACACACTTTTCTGGGTCATGCCCGGCCTCAGAAGATCAACACGTCACAACCCCACCTAGGCACAAGAGACAGGTCAACACGCCGGTCTAAATCCTATGGCGCAGGGGTCTGGGCCCATCACCCATTGCACACCTGCACGTTGCGTACGCGGCCAACGACCAGACCTAGCCTCCCTTATACAAGAGCACGCGTTCCAGTCCAACCCGGCGCGCGCTGCTCAGTCGCAGACATCACGAAGGCTTCGGCTGACACCACAACATCGAGTGCCCATAACTGTTCCCGCATAGTTGGTTAGTGCGTATAGGCCAGTGGCCAGACTCGGATCAAATACCTAGATCTCGTTAAGCGTGTTATTTTGAAATAACCACGGACACCGACCAGGGCCAGACCCACCTCTCTCCTAGGCGGTATCAACCTGCCCTGTCGCTCCGCCACAAAGATTCACTCAGAGGGCGTCGGGACAAACGTCCTTTCGGACCCAACCCGTGAATCACTCGCGGGTACTCTATGAGCCGACCCGACTTTAGTCACCATAGGTATCATATAATATGTATAAGTATATACCAGTGATCACCTCCCGAGTGATCACGGCCCGATAGTATAGCATGGCAGACGGACAAGGATGTAGGGCCACTGATGATAAACTAGCATCCTATACTAAGCATTTAGGATTGCAGGTAAGGTATCAATAACCGGAGCAACAATGATAGGCTATGCATCAGGATAGGATTAACGGAAAGCAGTAACATGCTACACTACTCTAATGCAAGCAGTAGAGAGAAGAGTAGGCGATATCTAGTGATCAAGGGGGGGCTTGTCTGGTTGCTTTGGCAAGAAGGAGGGGTCAACTTCGATGTAGTCGAACACACGGTCATCGGCAGTGGTCTCGGAGTCTACCGGAAAGGAGTAATGGAGGGGGAACACAATAAATAACAGAGCAATCAAAAGTAACACAAAGCAAGACGCGTCAATACGTTGTGCTAGGGGTGACCTAACGTAGGGATAGCCGATACCGACGAAGGGGGAAAAACATCCGAGAAAGTATTTCCAGTGTTTCGCGTCTTCGGGCAGATGAACCGGAGGGGGAAAGTTGCATGTTCGCTATGCTAGGGATGTCTGACGCACGAACGGAGTGCGTATCCGGATTCGTCCCGTCGTTCTGAGCAACTTTCATGTACAAAGTTTTTCCATCCGTGCTACGGTTTATTTTACATGATTTTTCAAAGTTTTATTCATCTTCTGAAATTATTATTAATTCAAAATTAATAGATCAAATGCTATGGGTACCCAGCCCTGTGTACACAGAATGTACACAGAGGCTGACATGTGGGCCAGGGGACCCTGTTGACCAAGTCAACTGTTGACTAGTCAATGGTGTGAATAGTGCGTGTGGGACCCACATGTCATTGACTGCCAAACTAACTAACAGATTATTTAGATTAGTTAGCTAATTAGATTACCTAACACTGATTAATTTATTAAATTTAATTAAGTTAATTAATTTGTTAATTAATTGATTAATTTTTAATCTCTTTTTTTTAATTTTCGTTTTGGGGCTGGGCCCATTCGGTCAGTGGCCCAAGGCCATTGCGGGCGTGCGGGCGCCAGCGGTGCGGGGCCGAACCCGACCGGGGAGGCGAGGCGAGGCCACCGGGGCGCGGTGGCGCTTGGCCGGCGCGTGGCTGCGGCGGGCGCGGCAGCGGGGCAGCGCCGGCGCCGACATGACGGAGCGGACACTAAGGAGGGAAGGACGCGGTCGACGCGCGTAGGCGCAGGGGCCAGTGTGTGCGGCATGCGGGGCTGCGAGCGCAGCCGGCAAGGTCATCGGAGAAGGCGGCGGTAGCAGCAGCAGTTTGAAGCGGCAGGGCAAGGCAGCAACCGCAGCATGCGAGAGTGCAAGCGGGGCGACGGTGAACGCACGCAGGGCATGCGGGTGCGTGGCCAGCGAGGTCGAGCAGGGGGTGGCACGGTCGGCCGGCGAGCGGGACTAGCATATGCGGGGGGGGGGGGGGTGGCCAACGGTGCATGACCGGCGGCGGGGAGAGGTGCCGAAGCAGGCGCACATGGGAAAGAGGAGGCCAGAGGCCTCACCCGCGTTGCAGGGGTTCGGTCATCGAGGCTTGGGGAAGCCGGCGTGGAGGAAGACGAGGAGGCGTCTAGCGACGGCGGTGATGCGGTCGGGGCGGTCCGGTGAGCCGGCGATGAAGCTCGGGGGCAGGCGGGGCTGCATGGTCGAGGTGGAGGAAGAAGACGAGCGGCGAGGTGGTGCAGTGCACGGCGAGGAGCAGTCGAGGACGGATCATTCCGGCGGAGAGGCGGTCCGGCGATGGGAGAGGCGCTGGGAGGTCCAGCAACGGCGGTGAGCATCGGGGCATCAATGGGGCGGGGCACCGTGGGGGAGGGGGTTTCGTTCCCCCGATTCCATTCTGGATCAGGGTGGGGGAGAGAGCGACATGGGGGGGGGGAGAGTGGGTGCGGTTAGTGGAGCTAGGGTTCGGGTAGTGGGGTTATGGGGAGTGGGGTGGCCGGCCGGCCGGGCCAGGTGGGCTGGGCCACCTGGTCCAGTGGGGGGGGGTTCTTTTTTTTGTCATTTTTTTGTTAGTTTTGTTTTCCCCCTTTTGTTTATTTTTTCTATTTATTTGTTTTCTTTTAGTCCTTAAAGTATTTTAGTTTAAATGAAATACAACACACACTTCTAAATTAGTCTTATCTTTAAACCCACTGCCACAAAAAGTTTGACCCCTAATTAAGATGTTTTAATATTATATAATTTATAAAAGGCATTTAATTAATGTTTTTGCTGTTGTTTTAATTACCTGAGTGCATTTAACTATGTTATAAAAATGTGGTTTCTCCACCATAATTGATTATGCATTATTTGGCTCACTTCGAACATTTTAGTTTTAATGTTTGAAAACTTCTGGTTGTTTGCCATATTTTGAATTTGAATTTGAATCAGTTTTTGAACTAACACGAGATCATCAATAGTAATTGAAGTGACCTGGTACCATTAACATGGAATTACTATCGCTTAAATATCCGGGCGTCACAAATCTCCTCCACTACAAGAAATCTCGTCCTGAGATTTAATAGGTAGTAAAAGGGGAAAAGGTTTGGTAACGAATCTAGTGGGTCTTCTCATTCTGGCTTGCTCTTCTTGAAGAAGCCGGTCCAATACATTGATGTCTTCATTTCTCTGCTTCAGGTCATCATGATGAAGTCGGCATCCTTTCTTTGGGAACTCCATCGTACTTACGAAAGAATAAAGGGTGGCATTCCGGGAGAACAGACCTCTGCCAGGTCGACTATCTGATCGATAACATCGAGGAAGGTGGCAGAACTCTTGAATTGAAACTTAAGAAAACACCAAGAGCAAAGTAAGAAGGTACATCATAGAAGTTTCAAGCGCATAGGCAATCGTTCGATGCCTGGTACGAAATGTGAAAGGGGTTCAGAGCAATGGGAATAACTATTGTGTCTGATACCAGAATAGATTACTAGGCAGGTGGCCCGTGATTTACATACGAAGTCAAGCTCAAGGAATATCTTTGGCAATAGGGTCTACATGAGAGTCAGGTTTTGATCCCGTGGAATTGTGGGTTATGGGCCCACCATGTGGGTTAAAAGTAGGAAGGTCGTTGACATCTTACACGGTGATGATAGCAAGACATGTCAGAGGGTAGCATGTCGGTTATGTTGGCAACAACGTTGGTACCAAGGGCGAGGGACGAAGAGAACCATTTTCCTGCTCGTTGAACGAGGCAGACCAATAGGCAAGGTTCTTGTCCATCAGTGGCTACCAGAATGTCATCAACAATAGCAACAGGTTCTTACTGACAATGTTGTACATCGATGTGCTTGCAAAAGCAGTGACTGATTACTCCTTAGATCATATAAACCTCAAGAAGGTTAACCAAAACAATGGAAAGGAAAATGTGATTATCAGATTAAACAGAACAATGGAAAGGAAAAATGTGTTTAAACACATAATTCAGGGTTATATCCTTCCCAAGGACAAGCAGAGCATGATATCCATGACAGGATAGAAAGTAGAAAACCATTTAGGTAAGGGGGGAGGAATCTCATGATATTACCCATACAACGGTGTTAGGATAAATGATAAAGAAAATTTAGCATTGTGCTTCAAATGTTCTTATTGAAAATCGGAGTACCACAGACATGCCTCGAGATAGCATTGACATGGTCATTGGGTAAAGATCAGACTTTGGATTCACAAAGGATCCATCAGGAACAACTTATAGAATAAGTCTTACAATTTCCTCATGGAATAAATGGCTAAACTTGCTAAAAAGGAAGACTATAACAATGGGTCCTCTGACCCGGTGCGCTAGGCATGACATCACCTTACTGGGCTATACAAAGTCCAATGTTACGGCTTTTGGAAAATGTCCCATCCATCATATCTGACCGAGATTCAGTTCTGATTGGTGTCAGGATACCTCAGACTCACGATGCCTAAGAAGGAAGGGGTGCAACACAACTTGACGAGACGGAGTTGCAAGATTCTCGGTAAATGAACTATGGAAGCAAGTTCCGAATCATGAGTTCATCATTTAACCAAGGAGAGAATGAGGAGATGGCTGATGGACTTAGCGACAATTCATCGAGAATTCCCCAAAAGATGGATTTCCACAGTTATGTGAACAAGGAGATAACCTTTGTAGATCAATGATTTAATGAGGTATGCTCAAGGAAAACATACACAATTAACATTGGTTGAAAGGTGTACCCAAAATATGGGCTTAGGTAGCATGATCAATGTTAATGGTGATTCAATAACCAATAGTCTAAGAATGAACTATCAACCATTAACTTGGAAGCAATAGGGTTGCTAGAAGTTTTGAAGTCGCACCTCATAGTTCAATTGTCGGTTTTTCGGTTAGAAACAACACGGGGACCAAGGAGTGAACGGATATGGCAAGGAGTATCACCTGTATCAAGAATTCTTAAGAGGTGGTGAAATTCTCACGACATTCTTGACATAAAAGATGGTAATACTCCAAGGCAAAGAACAAATGCTGGATAGCAAGGATCTCAAGGTATATCACGAAACACGAACAAGTTTGTGTTGAACGGAAGGCAATAAAGTGGTCGATGATAACACAAATCATCGAGGCAAGGATGGTACTTCTCATCATGAATTCAGTGATATCCTGGAAGGAGTCAAAATGTTGAAGATTTTCACGACATACTTGTCGAGGGGTTTCATGAGGTTATATTGATCATCGATGACACCAAGCAAAAGGAAGGGTGAAGCGAAAGTTATCAGAACAATGGGTATGAAACAAACTCGAAATCAAGTTTGCTATGCAAGGAGAAATGATATGACAAGGAAGATCGACGTAAGGTTAGCTCACTGTCGAAATTTGTGCTCGTGAAGAAGGACCAGGTAGTACAGTTAAAAATTAGCCCAATAAGGGTATAGCCGATCAGGATAGGAATGACTTGAAGGATTATTAAACTCATAAGCAACAAAAATTAATTAGAGTTATTGAACCGGAAATCGGAATCGGTTCACATATCGGTGTTCTCAGTTGACGACAACCCAGAACCCAGAAAAATTGGAATCGGTGAGAAATAACAGTTGATGAAGAACCCATAAGAAGTTATGCAGTTCCATGACATTATCAAGATATCATAGTGTAATACTCGATGGTAGATCAAAGTAAAGGTTGGACAGGTGCAATGATCTGCACAAGACAAGTACTTCAACTTGTCCGATAAATGGTATTAATGAGAAAATATGGTCAGAACCATGATTGCAAAGGACCAAACATAGATACAGGATGAACTTATAACAAGGGGATTATTACCATTTACAAGAAGCTTCGATGATAAGTTCCACATCGGGTCCATGGGCATGAACGCAAAGGCTCAAGGTCGACTCCCACTTCTTCCATGCATAACCTTTCATTTTACTTCTCGCTTTTGATGAAGCTGTAGTGTAGAAATTTTATCTAGCAAAACACCAGAAGAGTATGACTTGTGAAAACTTCCGAGTTCACACATAATAAGGAAGGCATAGGTTCAACCCATGAGGGTATCATGGAAACATATACCGCAAGCTTCAATAGTAAATACCACCAGCTCGAAAACAGAGCATGGTTGAGAAAGCAGAGGATAAAATTTACCAAAGGCTTTATATATCCATGGAAAGGCTCACAAGGTTACTTGAATATGAAGGACACTGTCGGATAATAATCCAACAAGAGGTCTGGTGGTCTACAGCAGAGCTGATGTGAGTATCGATACTCTATCAAAGGAAGAAGGAATGCATGTGCATCTAATTATAGAAACAACTGACTAACTCAAAGCTCAAATGCAAAAGAATTATGAATTCCAAGACAAGGGATTAGAAGCAATGCTCTGATTAGGGATGTATAAGTTGAATAGCCTTAGTGGTACAATTAATGGCAATTTGAGTGGTCGAGATCCAGCTCATGTCCGGAATGATGTCTGAATCGGAAGGATAAATTCCAGGGAACAACTGATGATTGTGTGCATTCACACACATGTTGAATCAAAAGGATCAGAATTACAATCACAAAGGTTTTTAAAGTAAATTGCTAGACCAATGGAATTAACTGGAATGCAAGTATGCAAGAATTCTAAGAACCACATGCTATTGAGGATTTTTGAAAGATCAAATAGTATTTCGAAGTCTTTTGCGGAACACAAGAACAACTGGGAATGAGTGGATACTCGATAAGTGTGAGGAATTATCCATAGGAGTATTTCTACGGCAAGGAGCTACAAGGCAATGGTACAAGGGATTCTTAGAAGTCGGAGAGCAATTCGATGCATCTTGTAACAACAACAGAAACTCAGAGTAGTTGTATGAACAACAAGTGTATGTCGTTATCCATATGGATATATCGGTACTAGGGAATTGAAAAGCAGAGGGCACAAGGGTCTCGAGAATGATCGAAGACTATTTTCAAAATCTTCAGGTGCAGTAGGCGATCATCTGTGATAAGGGGCTCTTCGGGAGAAGTAGTTACAAGAACCTAGAGTCAGATTTAGTAAAATCATTTAACCCGAATAGAAGAGAGATCAGAGTCCCAGAGTATAGATTGAGGAGTAAAAGATCCTAATACCACCCAAATGGCAACGTGGGCCCGTAAGGCACACATCCATGTTAGTAAAAGTTTTGCAATGTCTAGACCCAACTTCAGCCAAGGAGTGTGGAAGGGGGGTTCCTACAGGTAGTCGGCTCTTATACCAACTTGTGACGCCCCCGAGTCAATCGTACACTAATCATACATGCAAACGTGTATGATCAAGATCAGGGACTCACGGGAAGATATCACAACACAACTCTACAAATAAAATAAGTCATACAAGCATCATATTACAAGCCAGGGGACTCCAGGGCTCGAATACAAGAGCTCGATCATAGATGAGTCAGCGGAAGCAACAATATCTGAGTACAGGCATAAGTTAAACAAGTCTGCCTTAAGAAGGCTAGCACAAACAGGGATACATATCGAAAGAGGCGCATGCCTCCTGCCTGGGATCCTCCTAAACTACTCCTGGTCATCATCTGCGGCCTGCACGTAGTAGTAGGCACCTCAAGTGTAGTAGGAGTCGTCGTCGACAGTGGCGTCTGGCTCCTGGACTCCATCGTCTGGTCCCAAAAATCGGATATAGAAAGGGCGAAAAGGGGAGCAAAGCAACCGTGAGTACTCATCCAAAGTACTCGCAAGCAAGGAGCTACACTACATATGCAATGTATCAAATGAAAGGGGTAATATATGTGGACTGAACTATAGAATGCCAGAATAAGAGGGGGATAGCTAGTCCTATCAAAGACTACGCTTCTGGCAACCTTCATCTTGCAGCATGTAGAAGAGAGTAGATGGTAAGTTCACCAAGTATCATCGCATAGCATAATCCTACCCGGTGATCCTCCCCTCGTCGCCCTGTGAGAGAGCGATCACCGGCTGTATCTGGCACTTGGAAGGGTGTGTTTTATTAAGTATTCGGTTCTAGTTGTCATAAGGTCAAGGTACAACTCCGGGCCGTCCTTTTACCGAGGGACACGACTATTCGAATAGATAAACTTCCCTGCAGGGGTGCACCACATTTCCCAACACGCTCGATCCCCTTTGTCCGGACACACTTTTCTGGGTCATGCCCGGCCTCAGAAGATCAACACGTCACAACCCCACCCAGGCACAACAGACAGGTCAACACACCGGTCTAAATCCTATGGCGCAGGGGTCTGGGCCCATCACCCATTGCACACCTGCACGTTGCGTACATGGCCAACGAGCAGACCTAGCCTCCCTTATACAAGAGCACGCGTTCCAGTCCAACCCGGCGCGCGCCGCTCAGTCACAGACATCACGAAGGCTTCGGCTGACACCACAACATCGAGTGCCCATAACTGTTCCCGCATAGTTGGTTAGTGCGTATAGGCCAGTGGCCAGACTCGGATCAAATACATAGATCTCGTTAAGCGTGTTTGGCGTGTGCGGCATGTGGGGCGAGCGTGTGCGGCATGTGGGGCTGCGAGTGGGGCCGGCAAGGTCATCGGAGAAGGCGGCGGTAGCAGCAGCAGTTTGAAGCGGCACGGCAAGGCAGCAACCGCAGCACGCGAGAGTGCGAGCGGGGCGACCGTGAATGTGCGCGGGGCATGCGGGTGCGTGGCCGGCGAGGTCGAGCAGGGGGTGGGGCGGTCAGCCGGCGAGTGGGACTAGCAGATGCGGGGGGCACGAGGTGCGGACGCGGCACGACGTCGACGGGCGTGTGCCGTTGGCCAACGTTGCGTGAACGACGACGTCGAGAGGTGATGGAGCGGGCGCACAGGGGAAAGAGGAGGCCAGAGGCCTCACCCGCGTTGTAGGGTTCGGTTGTCGAGGCTTGGGGAAGCCGGCATGGAGCAAGACGAGGAGGCGTCTGGCGACGGCGATGATGGGGTCGGGGCGGTCCAGCGAGCCGGCGACAAAGCTCGGGGGCAGGCGGAGCAGCGTGGTTGGGGCGGAGGAAGAAGACGGGCGGCGAGGTGGTGCAGTGCACGGCGAGGAGCAGTCAAGGACGGATCGTTCTGGCGGAGAGGCAGTCCGGCGAGGGCGGTTTCGAGCAGCGTCGCGGGGTGGTCCGGCGATGGAAGAGGCGCGGGGAGGTCCAACGATGGCGGTGAGCGTCGGTGCATCAACGGGGCGGGGCACCGTGGGGGAGGGGGTTTCATTCCCCCGATCCCGTTCTAGATCGGGGTGGGGGAGAGAGCGACGGGGGGGGGGGAGAGTGGGTGCGGTCAGTGGGGCTAGGGTTCGGGTAGTGGGGTTATGGGGAGTGGGGTGGCCGGCTGGCTGGGCCAGGTGGCCTGGGCCGCCTGGTCTAGTGGGGGGGGGGTTCTCTTTTTTCATTTTTTGTTAGTTTTGTTTTCCCCCTTTTGTTTATTTTTTTCTATTTATTTGTTTTCTTTTAGTCTTTAATGTATTTTAGTTTAAATGAAATACAACACAAACTTCTAAATTAGTCTTATCTTTAAACCCACTGCCACTAAAAGTTTGACCCCTAATTAAGACGTTTTAATATTATATAATTTATAAAAGGCATTTAATTAATGTTTTGGTTGTTGTCTTAATTACCCGAGTGCATTTAACTATGTTATAAAAATGTGGTTTCTCCACTATAATTGACTATGCATTATTTGGCTCACTCCGAACATTTTAGTTTTAATGTCTGAAAACTTCTGGTTGTTTGCCATATTTTGAATTTGAATTTGAATCGGTTTTTTGAACTAACACGAGATCATCAATAGTAATTGAAGTGATGTGGCACCATTAACAGGGAATTACTATAGCTTAAATATCTGGGCATCACACACACGTGCACAAGTGGTTAGGTGTCACGACCCGATCCCAGGAGGGGCCCGAACCTCTGCACTTTCTATGTCAGTCCCTGAATCAATGGCTGACACGCACAGTCGGCGATGAAATGCCAAGAATACATCACATGTCATAGCATTACATCACAGATCCAGTGCTTTACAATACATACCTGGTTAGCTCATGGGCTAGCTTAGTATACAATCATGCAACAGAGATACTATTCTAGTCTTGTGGCGTCCATCCACTCACACGCAAGATTTGAGTATAGCGTCGTAACCCTAATTCGTACCTTTCCTTTGATATGGTAAACCTGCAACATGATATGTTGCAGCCACAGGGGTCAATACATCGAGTGTATTGGCAATGTTCACTAGGATTTACTTGTTGGAAAATAAAGATGTTGTTTGGTGTGGCTAGTTTTCCTTTTGAGTGAGATAGTTTTTCCCTACCTTTGTAACATTGTCTAAACTAATAGCATTATGACACTCCAATCCATCTCCGGTCATAGTCAAAGCACTCCCGGTCCATCTCCGGTTGTAACCTTGGGCACAGAGGTCCATCTCCCCTGGTGGCCCTATTCCCTTGGTTCAACCCATCAAATTTTAATTAAGAAGGGGTAATGAGATCAAGCTGACAATTCTCTAATAAGTTGCTAAAAATTGTCCGTAACCGGGACACGACTAATCATGATGAGTTTTATACACTTGTAGAGGTTTGTGTACTTTACCCACGATTCCAAATCACACATTCCTACTACTAAACTTCACTTGTGAAATAGCTAGGTGGATCAAGATGAGACTTTTGGGAAGTAGTAGCCCTCTCCCAATGGTGTACCTAGTCCAACCTACAACCAATAACTACATCTGCTGGTCATGCCGGGGAGGGTTCCCACAACTTACTTAGTCCAGGCAGAGCCCATATTGTCTCACGGTTACACATGGAAGATACTCAAGTTTCAACTCATACAATCCTTTGAGCCTAGGCGGTCGCCCATACAACTGCCAACCACCAAGCAATACCGAAGCACTGCCCATATGATTCATCAATTAAGTTGTTTTATTAAGTATTCATCCATAAAGTAACCTTTTGAATGTTGATCCCAAACCATGTAATAGTAGCTAAGAAACTACTCGTTGGATACAAGGTCATGGTAAAATGGACCTGCATTTCTTCTACCGGGTTCTGTCAAGCATAAGTAAAATCCTATAGGGGATTCCTAACTGAAAAGAACTACAATGCATGAAAACATAGGTTATGATCAAAGGTTTCTCTTGCCTGGTATTGACGATTCTTCAATCTCACAATCCTGATCACGTTGCTCTTTGCTATCCATGCAGTCTAACGTAAGTAAAGAGCAATCTTAAATAACCATACCAATCAAACATACAACAAGTATTGTGCATGATGTCAGTGTCGTTGTGTTGTGAAATCATGTGCCACTGTTAACTCATAAGAGTTTGGAAAACAACATAGTGGTTGTCAATTGGAATACATGTGACTTAAGGGTTCACATTGCAAGTTTCAAATAAAGGGTCCATCACAGTACTACTGCGCATGCGCCTAGGGGGGTAGATTGGTAGGAAAAGACCATCGCTCATCCCTGACCGCCACTCATAAGGAAGACAATCAATAAGTCATGCTCCAATATCATCGCATAACGAGAGACCATATGTGCATGCTTCGGGAATCACAAACCTTAACACCAATATTCTTACTAAACCATAATCATTCACTAGTACCTCCCACATATTACCATCTCTATATCACAAAACTATTGCAAGGAATCAAACACATCATATCAGTGATCTACAAATTTATGTAGGATTTTATGACTAACCATGTGAATGACCAATTCCTGTCAACTCTCTAAATAGATATAAGTGAAGCATGAGAGTTTAATTCTTTCTACAAACGATATGCCCACGCTCTAACAAATATAACTGAGCAAAAGAGCATTCTACAAATGGCGGTTTTCTATGTGTAGAGAAACATGCAATCCAAACTTCAAATGATATAAGTGAAGCACATGAAGCATTATATAAAGCCATACTCAAATGATATAAGTGAAGTGCAATGAGCATTCTATAAATCAACCAAGGACTATCTCATACCAGCATGGTGCATAAAAGAAAAAGGAAAAACAAACACAAAAGACGCTCCAAGAATCGAATAAAAATATAGCTCCAAGTAAAATTACCAATGGTCGTTAGAAGAAAGAGGGGATGCCTTCTGGGGCATCCCCAAGCTTAGTTGCTTGGGAGTCCTTGAATATTACCTTGGGGTGCCACGGGCATCCCAAAGCTTAGGCTCTTTCCACTCCTTTTTTTGAGTTAAAACGAAACTTTATTCATTAGAAATAATTAGTACATCGTTTGTGAGGATCATTACAATTTCATTTACAGGCTCCTCAAACCAATCCAAAGTTGAAGAAAATCTGGCTAATCTAGCAAGTTCATGTGCTAATTTATTTTCCTCTCTATTACAGTGTTCGAATATAGTCATGATAAAATCACATGCATAGTGAAAGAAGTCATCGAAAATTGGCGCCGCCACACCCGTTGATTGTCCTCCGTCCTGCATGGTCTCAATTACATCCAGATTATCTGAGTTGATGATTAATCGATTGCACCCCACCCTTTGTGCTAATGTTAGTCCAAATTTGAGAGCTAATGCTTCTGCCATCAGAACATCCACGCAATGGTCAATCTTTCCATTTCCTCCTGCAATAAACCTACCTTTGTCGTCTCGCAAGACTGCCCCCATCGTACCCTTCAGCATGTCATGGTCAAAAGAGGCATCAACATTGAGTTTCATGAAACCCCTAGGAGGACAAAGCCAACCCCCCTTTTTTATGGACGCCTTTGAAGATGATGCATTTACAAAACTGTATGTAAGGGCTGTGATCCCCATTGATATCTGAGTTGCATTCTGAGTTACTTCCTTGTGCACTAATTTCCGTCTCTCCCACCGTAGATACCAAGCTGAAATAGCCATCATTTCTCATACATTTTGGTACCCCATAATTTGCAAATCTTGCTCTAGAAGAAGTAAAAGGTATTCCAATATCGCCTCTCCAGCACGATCAACCTCACAAGCTCTATCAATAATGTCCTCCATCCCTAGTCTCTTCCAGACCTCCTTTGCTTTAGTACATAGAAAAGGCATGTGTTCCGTGCTTTCTACACCCTGAGAGCAAGTAGGGCACAAGCGCGAAACCTTCATGTGTCTATTAGCAAGTGTTGCCCGACATGGGAGAGTGCCATGTAACGTACACCATATAAAAAAATTGACTTTTGTCGGACATGATAACTTCCATATCTGACACCATATAGGGTTAGGTGTGGTTCTCCCTGAAGGAAATATGCCCTAGAGGCAATAATAAAGTTATTATTTATTTCCTTATATCATGATAAATGTTTATTATTCATGCTAGAATTGTATTAACCGGAAACATAATACATGTGTGAATACATAGACAAACAGAGTGTCACTAGTATGCCTCTACTTGACTAGCTCGTTGATCGAAGATGGTTATGTTTCCTAACCATATACATGAGTTGTCATTTGATTAACAGGATCACATCATTAGGAGAATGATGTGATTGACTTGACCCATTCCGTTAGCTTAGCACTTGATCGTTTAGTTTGTTGCTATTGCTTTCTTCATAACTTATACATGTTCCTGTGACTATGAGATTATGCAACTCCCGTTTACCGGAGGAACACTTTGTGTGCTACCAAACGTCACAACGTAACTTGGTGATTATAAAGGTGCTCTACAGGTGTCTCCGAAGGTACTTGTTGGGTTGGCGTATTTCGAGATTAGGATTTGTCACTCCGATTGTCGGAGAGGTATCTCTGGGCCCACTCAGTAATGCACATCACTTAAGCCTTGCAAGCATTGCAACTAATGAGTTAGTTGCGGAATGATGTATTACGGAACGAGTAAAGAGACTTGCCGGTAATGAGATTGAACTAGGTATTGGAATACCGACGATCGAATCTCGGGCAAGTAACATACCGATGACAAAGGGAACAATGTATGTTGTTATGCGGTTTGACCGATAAAGATCTTCGTAGAATATGTAGGAACCAATATGAGCATCGAGGTTCCGCTATTGGTTATTGACCGGAGACGTGTCTCGGTCATGTCTACATAGTTCTCGAACCCGTAGGGTCCGCATGCTTAAAGTTCGGTGACGAACGTAATTAGGGTTTTTGTGTTTTGATGTACCGAAGGTTGTTCGGAGTCCCGGGTGTGATCACGGACATGGCGAGGAGTCTCGAAATGGTTGAGACATAAAGATTGATATATTGGAAGCCTATATTTGGATATCGAAATCGTTCCGGGTGAAATCAAGATTTTACCGGAGTACCGGGGGGTTACCGGAACCCCCCCGGGGGTTAATGCGCCTACATGGGCCCTAAGGAAGAAGAGGAGGGCCGGCCAGGGCAGGCCGCGTGCCCCCTCCCCCTAGTCCGAATAGGACAAGGAAGGGGGGGGCACCCCTTTCCTCTTTCCCCCTTCCCCTTTCCTTCTCCAACAAGGCAAGAGGGGGAGTCCTACTCCCAGTGGGAGTAGGACTCCTCCAGGCGCACCCCTAGGGGCCGGCCGCACCTCCCCCCTCCCTCCTTTATATATGGGGTCAAGGGGGCACCCCATGACACACAAGTTGATCTTCGTGATCGTTCCTTAGCTCTGTGCGGTGCCCCCTTCCACCATATTCCACCTCGGTCATATCATAGAAGTGCTTAGGCGATGCCCTGCATCGGTAGAACATCATCACCGTCATCATGTCGTCGTGCTGACGAAACTCTCCCTCAACACTCGGCTGGATCGAAGCTCAAGGGACGTCACCGAGTTGAACGTGTGTAGAACTTGGAGGTGCCGTACGTTCGGTACTTGGATCGGTCGGATCGGGAAGACGTACGACTACTTCCTCTATGTTGTGTCAACTCTTCCGTTGCCGGTCTACGAGGGTACGTAGACAACACTCTCCCCTCTCGTTGCTATGCATCACCATGATCTTGCGTGTGCGTAGGAATTTTTTGAAATTACTACGTTCCCCAACAGTGGCATCCGAGCCAGGTTTTATGCGTTGATGTTATGCACGAGTAGAACACAAGTGAGTTGTGGGCGATATAAGTCATATTGCTTACCAGCATGTCATATTTTGGTTCGGCGGTATTGTTGGATGAAGTGGCCTGGACCGACATTACGCGTACGCTTACGCGAGACTGGTTCTACTGACGTGCTTTGCACACAGGTGGCTGGCGGGTGTCAGTTTCTCCAACTTTAGTTGAATCGAGTGTGGCTACGCCCGGTCCTTGCGAAGGTTAAAACAACACCAATTTGACAAACTATCGTTGTGGTTTTGATGCGTAGGTAAGAACGATTTTGCTAAGCCGTAGCAGCCACGTAAAACTTGCAACAACAAAGTAGAGGACGTCTACTTGTTTTTGCAGGGCATGTTGTGATGTGATATGGTCAAGACATGATGCTAAATTTTATTGTATGAGATGATCATGTTTTGTAACCGAGTTATCAGCAACTGGTAGGAGCCATATGGTTGTCGCTTTATTGTATGCAATGCAATCGCGCTGTAATGCTTTACTTTATCACTAAGCAGTAGCGATAGTCATGGAAGCATAAGATTGGCAAGAGGACAACGATGCTACGATGGAGATCCAGGTGTCACGCCGGTGACGATGGTGATCATGACGGTACTTCAGAGATGGAGATCACAAGTACAAGATGATGATGGCCATATCATATCACTTATACTGATTGCATGTGATGTTTATCTTTTATGCATCTTATCTTGCTTTGATTGACGGTAGCATTATAAGATGATCTCTCACTAAATTTCAAGATAAAAGAGTTCTCCCTGAGTATGCACCATTGCCAAAGTTCATCGTGCCCAGACACCACGTGATGATCGGGTGTGATAAGCTCTACGTCCATCTACAACGGGTGCAAGCCAGTTTTGCACACGCAGAATACTCAGGTTAAACTTGACGAGCCTAGCATATGCAGATATGGCCTCGGAACACTGAGACCGAAAGGTCGAGCGTGAATCATATAGTAGATATGATCAACATATTGATGTTCACCATTGAAAGCTACTCCATTTCACGTGATGATCGGTTATGGTTTAGTTGATTTGGATCACGTGATCACTTAGAAGATTAGAGGGATGTCTTTCTAAGTGGGAGTTCTTAAGTAATATGATTAATTGAACTTAAATTTATCATGAACTTAGTACCTGATAGTATCTTGCTTGTCTATGTTTGATTGTAGATAGATGGCCCGTGCTGTTGTTCCGTTGAATTTTAATGCGTTCCTTGAGAAAGCAAAGTTGAAAGATGATGGTAGCAATTACACGGACTGGGTCCGTAACTTGAGGATTATCCTCATTGCTGCACAGAAGAATTACGTCCTGGAAGCACCGCTGGGTGCCAGGCCTGCTGCTGGAGCAACACCAGATGTTATGAACGTCTGGCAGAGCAAAGCTGATGACTACTCGATAGTTCAGTGTGCCATGCTTTACGGCTTAGAATCGGGACTTCAACGACGTTTTGAACGTCATGGAGCATATGAGATGTTCCAGGAGTTGAAGTTAATATTTCAAGCAAATGCCCGGATTGAGAGATATGAAGTCTCCAATAAGTTCTATAGCTGCAAGATGGAGGAGAATAGTTCTGTCAGTGAACATATACTCAAAATGTCTGGGTATCATAATCACTTGACTCAACTGGGAGTTAATCTTCCTGTTGATAGTGTCATTGACAGAGTTCTTCAATCACTGCCACCAAGCTACAAGAGCTTCGTGATGAACTATAACATGCAAGGGATGGATAAGACGATTCCCGAGCTCTTCGCAATGCTAAAGGCTGCGGAGGTAGAAATCAAGAAGGAGCATCAAGTGTTGATGGTCAACAAGACCGCCAGTTTCAAGAAAAAGGGCAAAGGGAAGAAGAAGGGGAACTTCAAGAAGAACAGCAAGCAAGTTGCTGCTCAGGAGAAGAAACCCAAATCTGGACCTAAGCCTGAAACTGAGTGCTTCTACTGCAAGCAGACTGGACACTGGAAGCGGAACTGCCCCAAGTATTTGGCGGATAAGAAGGATGGCAAGGTGAACAAAGGTATATGTGATATACATGTTATTGATGTGTACCTTACTAGAGCTCGCAGTAGCACCTGGGTATTTGATACTGGTTCTGTTGCTAATATTTGCAACTCGAAACAGGGACTACGGATTAAGCGAACACTGGCGAAGGACGAGGTGACGATGCGCGTGGGAAATGGTTCCAAAGTCGATGTGATCGCAGTCGGCACGCTACCTCTACATCTACCTTCGGGATTAGTATTAGACCTAAATAATTGTTATTTGGTGCCAGCGTTGAGCATGAACATTATATCTGGATCTTGTTTGATGCGAGACGGTTATTCATTTAAATCAGAGAATAATGGTTGTTCTATTTATATGAGTAATATCTTTTATGATCATGCACCCTTGAAGAGTGGTCTATTTTTGATGAATCTCGATAGTAGTGATACACATATTCATAATGTTGAAGCCAAAAGATGCAGAGTTGATAATGATAGTGCAACTTATTTGTGGCACTGCCGTTTAGGTCATATCGGTGTAAAGCGCATGAAGAAACTCCATACTGATGGACTTTTGGAATCACTTGATTATGAATCACTTGGTACTTGCGAATCGTGCCTTATGGGCAAGATGACTAAAACTCCGTTCTCCGGTACTATGGAGAGAGCGACCGATTTGTTGGAAATCATACATACAGATGTATGTGGTCCGATGAATGTTGAGGCTCGTGGTGGATATCGTTATTTTCTCACCTTCACAGATGATTTAAGCAGATATGGGTATATCTACTTAAGGAAGCATAAGTCTGAAACATTTGAAAAGTTCAAAGAATTTCAGAGTGAAGTTGAAAATCATCGTAACAAGAAAATAAAGTTTCTACGATCTGATCGTGGAGGAGAATATTTGAGTTACGAGTTTGGTCTACATTTGAAACAATGCGGAATAGTTTCGCAACTCACGCTACCCGGAACACCACAGCGTAATGGTGTGTCCGAACGTCGTAATCATACTTTATTAGATATGGTGCGATCTATGATGTCTCTTACTGATTTACCGCTATCGTTTGGGGGTTATGCTTTAGAGACGACTGCATTCACGTTAAATAGGGAACCATCGAAATCCGTTGAAATGACGCCTTATGAACTATGGTTTGGCAAGAAACCAAAGTTGTCATTTCTAAAAGTTTGGGGCTGCGATGCTTATGTGAAAAAGCTTCAACCTGATAAGCTCGAACCCAAATCGGAGAAATGTGTCTTCATAGGATACCCAAAGGAGACTGTTGGGTACACCTTCTATCACATATCCGACGGCAAGACATTCATTGCTAAGAATGGATCCTTTCTAGAGAAGGAGTTTCTCTCAGAAGAAGTGAGTGGGAGGAAAGTAGAACTTGATGAGGTAACTGTACCTGCTCCCTTATTGGAATGTAGTACATCACAGAAACCGGTTTCTGTGACACCTATACCAATTAGTGAGGAAGCTAATAATAATGATCATGAAACTTCAGATCAAGTTACTACCGAACCTCGTAGATCAACCAGAGTAAGATCCGCACCAGAGTGGTACGGTAATCCTGTTCTGGAAGTCATGCTACTAGATCATGATGAACCTACAAACTATGAAGAAGCGATGGTGAGCCCAGATTGATCCATGTATGAGAACAAAGTGTGGACTTTGGTTGACTTGCCCGTTGATCGGCAAGCAATTGAGAATAAATGGATCTTCAAGAAGAAGACTGACACTGACGGTAATGTTATTGTCTAAAAGCTCGACTTGTTGCGAAAGGTTTTCGACAAGTTCAAGGGATTGACTACGATGAGACCTTCTCACCCATAGCGATGCTTAAGTATGTCCGAATCATGTTAGTGATTGCCGCATTTTATGATTATGAAATTTGGCAGATGGATGTCAAAACTGCATTCCTGAATGGATTTCTGGAAGAAGAGTTGTATATGATGCAACCAGAAGGTTTTGTCGATCCAAAGGGAGCTAACAAAGTGTGCAAGCTCCAGCGATCCATTTATGGACTAGTGCAAGCCTCTTGGAGTTGGAATAAATGCTTTGATAGTGTGATCAAAGCATTTTGTTTTGTACAGACTTTTGGAGAAGCCTATATTTACAAGAAAGTGAGTGGGAGCTCTGTAGCATTTCTGATATTATATGTGGATGACATATTACTGATTGGAAATGATATAGAATTTCCGGATAGCATAAAGGGATACTTGAATAAGAGTTTTTCAATGAAAGACCTCGATGGAGCTGCTTACATATTGGGCATTAAGATCTATAGAGATAGATCAAGACGCTTAATTGGACTTTCACAAAGCACATACCTTGACAAAGTTTTGAAGAAGTTCAAAATGGATCAAGCAAAGAAAGGGTTCTTGCCTGTGTTACAAGGTGTGAATTTGAGTAAGACTCAATGTCCGACCACCGCAGAAGATAGAGAGAAAATGAAAGATGTTCCCTATGCTTCAGCCATAGGCTCTATCATGTATGCAATGTTGTGTACCAGACCTGATGTGTGCCTTACTATAAGTCTAGCAGGGAGGTACCAACGTAATCTAGGAGTGGATCACTGGACAGCGGTCAAGAACATCCTGAAGTACCTGAAAAGGAGTAAGGATATGTTTCTCGTATATGGAGGTGACAAAGAGCTCATCGTAAATGGTTACGTTGATGCAAGCTTTGACACTGATCCGGACGATTCTAAATCGCAAACCGGATACATGTTTGTACTGAACGGTGGAGCTGTCAGTTGGTGCAGTTCTAAACAAAGCGTCATGGCGGGATCTACATGTGAAGTGGAGTACATAGCTGCTTCGGAAGCAACAAAGGAAGGAGTCTGGATGAAGGAGTTCATATCCGATCTAGGTGTCATACCTAGTGCATCGGGTCCAATGAAAATCTTTTGTGACAATACTCGTGCAATTGCCTTGGCGAAGGAATCCAGATTTCAAAAAAGAACCAAGCACATCAAGAGACGCTTCAATTCCATTCGGGATTTAGTCCAGGTGGGAGATATAGAAATTTGCAAGATACATATGGATCTGAACGTTGCAGACCCGCTGACTAAGCCTCTTCCACGAGCAAAACATGATCAACACCAAGGCTCCACGGGTGTTAGAATCATTACTGTGTAATCTAGATTATTGACTCTAGTGCAAGTGGGAGACTGAAGGAAATATGCCCTAGAGGCAATAATAAAGTTATTATTTATTTCCTTATATCATGATAAATGTTTATTATTCATGCTAGAATTGTATTAACCGGAAACATAATACATGTGTGAATACATAGACAAACAGAGTGTCACTAGTATGCCTCTACTTGACTAGCTCGTTGATCGAAGATGGTTATGTTTCCTAACCATAGACATGAGTTGTCATTTGATTAACGGGATAACATAATTAGGAGAATAATGTGATTGACTTGACCCATTCCGTTAGCTTAGCACTTGATCGTTTAGTTTGTTGCTATTGCTTTCTTCATAACTTATACATGTTCCTATGACTATGAGATTATGCAACTCCCGTTTACCGGAGGAACACTTTGTGTGCTACCAAATGTCACAACGTAACTGGGTGATTATAAAGGTGCTCTACAGGTGTCTCCGAAGGTACTTGTTGGGTTGGCGTATTTCAAGATTAGGATTTGTCACTCCGATTGTCGGAGAGGTATCTCTGGCCCACTCGGTAATGCACATCACTTAAGCCTTGCAAGCATTGCAACTAATGAGTTAGTTGCGGAATGATGTATTACGGAACGAGTAAAGAGACTTGCCGGTAACGAGATTGAACTAGGTATTGGAATACCGACTATCGAATCTCGGGCAAGTAACATACTGATGACAAAGGGAACAACGTATGTTGTTATGCGGTTTGACCGATAAAGATCTTCATAGAATATGTAGGAACCAATATGAGCATCGAGGTTCCGCTATTGGTTATTGAACAGAGACGTGTCTCGGTCATGTCTACATAGTTCTCGAACCCGTAGGGTCCGCACGCTTAAAGTTCGGTGACGATCGTAATTAGGGTTTTTGTGTTTTGATGTACCGAAGGTTGTTCGGAGTCCCGACTGTGACCACAGACATGGCGAGGAGTCTCAAAATGGTCGAGACATAAAGATTGATATATTGGAAGCCTATATTTGGATATCGGATCGTTCCGGGTGAAATCGGGATTTTACCGGAGTACCGGGGGGTTACCGGAACCCCCCGGGGGTTAATGGGCCTACATGGGACCTAAGGGAGATGAGGAGGGCCGGCCAGGGCAGGCCGCGTGCCCCCTCCCCCCTAGTCCGAATAGGACAAGGAAGGGGGGGCGGCGCCCCCCTTTCCTCTTTCCCCCCTTCCCCTTTCCTTCTCCAACAAGGCAAGAGGGGGGAGTCCTACTCCCGGTGGGAGTAGGACTCCTCCAGGCGCACACCTAGGGGCCGGCCGCACCTCCCCCCTCCCTCCTTTATAAACGGAGGCAAGGGGGCACCCCATGACACACAAGTTGATCTTCGTGATCATTCCTTAGCCGTGTGCGGTGCCCCCTTCCACCATATTCCACCTCGGTCATATCGTGGCGGTGCTTAGGCGAAGTCCTGCGTCGGTAGAACATCATCACCGTAATCACGCCGTCGTGCTGACAAAACTCTCCCTCAACATTTGCTGGATCGGAGCTCGAGGGACATCACCGAGTTGAACATGTGCAGAACTCGGAGGTGCCGTACATTCGGTACTTGGATCGGTCGGACCGGGAAGACGTACGACTACTTCCTCTATGTTGTGTCAACGCTTCCATTGCCGGTCTATGAGGGTACGTAGACAACACTCTCCCTCTCGTTGCTATGCATCACCATGATCTTGTGTGTGCTTAGGATTTTTTTTTGAAATTACTACGTTCCCCAACACTCCCCATCCCATTAGAGTGTTTTAGTTGACTCCCATACTGATAGTTCTAGTCCACAGAGTAAGCAGACAGTACCGATAACATACCATTTTTTGTATAACTCCAGGCAATGAAATTCGTCATATTATGTTGCAAAATTGGATTGAAAGAATCCGTTGTGCGTCAATGGGACACATAGTTTGTCTAATCAGGTCCTCATCTCAATTATTGGAGATGGGGTCAATCAAATCCACCACTTTTGGTAACAATTGTCCCCCCTTAGGAGTCACAATCTTCTTAGTGGCACAATTTGGGATCCAGGCATCTTCCCAGACACTGATATTATGTCCATTCCCCACTCGCCAAATATAGCCACGTTTCAGGGTAGTCATGTCTGCCATGATGCTTTGCCAGGTGAAGGAAGCACCATGCTTTGGCTTGGAATTCAGCAAGTCGCCATCAGGATAGTTCTTGGCCCTTAGAACGGTGGCACACAAATATTCAGAATTATCAAGGATACTGAAGGAAATATGCCCTAGAGGCAATAATAAAGTTATTATTTATTTCCTTATATCATGATAAATGTTTATTATTCATGCTAGAATTGTAGTAACTGGAAACATGATACATGTGTGAATACATAGACAAATAGAGTGTCACTAGTATGCCTCTACTAGACTAGCTCGTTAATTAAAGATGGTTATGTTTCCTAACCATAGACATGAGTTGTCATTTGATTAACGGGATCACATCATTAGGAAATGATGTGATTGACTTGACCCATTCCATTAGCTTAGCACCCGATTGTTTAGTATGTTGCTATTGCTTTCTTCATGACTTATACATATTCTTATGACTATGAGATTATGCAACTCCCGTTTATCGAGGAACACTTTGTGTGCTACCAAACGTCACAGCATAACTGGGTGATTATAAAGGTGCTCTACAGGTGTCTCCGAAGGTACTTGTTGGGTTGGCGTATTTCAAGATTAGGATTTGTCACTCCGATTGTCGGAGAGGTATCTCTGGGCCCTCTTGGTAATGCACATCACTTAAGCCTTGCAAGCATTGCAACTAATGAGTTAGTTGCGGGATGATGTATTACGGAACGAGTAAAGAGACTTGCCGGTAACGAGATTGAACTAGGTATTGAGATACCGACTATCGAATCTCGGGCAAGTAACATACCGATGACAAAGGGAACAACGTATGTTGTTATGCGGTCTGACCGGTAAAGGTCTTCGTAGAATATGTGGGAGCCAATATGAGCATCCAGGTTCCGCTATTGGTTATTGACCGGAGACGTGTCTCGGTCATGTCTACATAGTTTTCGAACCCGTAGGGTCTGCACGCTTAACGTTTCGATGACAGTTATATTATGATTTTATATGTTTTGATGTACCGAAGGTTGTTCGGAGTCCCGGATGTGATCACGGACATGACAAGGAGTCTCCAAATGGTCGAGACATGAAGATTGATATATTGGAAGCCTATATTTGGATATCGAAAGTGTTCCGGGTGAAATCGGGATTTTACCGGAGTACCGGGAGGTTACCGGAACCCCCCGAGAGGTTAATGGGCCTTTATGGAGAAGATGAGAGGTGGCCAAGGCTGGGCCGCACGCCCCTCCCCCTTAGTCCGAATCGGACAAGGAGAGGGGGGCGGCGCCCCCTTCCTTCCTCTATCCCTCCTCTTTCCCCCTCCCAAGTCCTAATCCAACTAGGAAAGGGGGAGTCCTACTCCCGATGGGAGTAGGACTCCTCCTGGTGCGCCCTCTCTCCTGGACGGCCGCACCCCCCTTGCTCCTTTATATATGGGGGCAGGGGGCACCCTAGAGACACAACAATTGATCGGTTGATCTTTTAGCCGTGTGCGGTGCCCCCTCCACCATAGTCCACCTCGATAATACTGTATCAGTGCTTAGGAGAAGCCCTGCGTCGGTAGAACATCATCATCGTCACCACGCCATCATGCTGACGAAACTCTCCCTCAACACTCGGCTGGATCGGAGTTCGAGGGACGTCATTGGGCTGAACGTGTGCTGAACTCGGAGGTGCCGTGCGTTCGGTACTTGATCGGTCGGATCGTGAAGACATACGACTACATCAACCGCGTTGTGCTAACACTTCTGCTTTCGGTCTACGAGGGTACATGGACAACACTCTCCCCTCTCGTTGCTATGCATCACCATGATCTTACATGTGCGTAGGATTTTTTTGAAATTACTACATTCCCCAACAGATACACCATGCCTGTTTGGCAAGCAGAGCCAGGTTGAAACAGTGGATATCACAGAAACCCATTCCTCCTTGTAATTTTGGTACACACATTTTCCACCAGGCCATCGAGTGCATCCTCCTCTAGTTCTCCTCGTCTCCCCACCAGAAATGCACAGTCGCGTCGATGATTCATTTACAATTATTTTAGGAATTTGAAAGACCGACATTGCATAGGTAGGTATGTCTTGGATCACAGCCTTGAGCAGGATCTCCTTCCCTCTGGCAGATAGTAATTTTTCCTTCCAACCACTAATTTTCTTAATAATACGTTCAACTAGAATTTTAAAGCAATCAGTTTTATCAACACCCATGTTTGCTGGCAAGCCCAAGTATTTATCCATTCAGTGCCTCCGTCATTATATTCAATATTGCACACATTTGTTCTCTGATCTCAACCCTTGTATTAGGGCTAAAGAAAATACTGGACTTTTCCACGCTTACCCCGTTGTCCCGACGCAGCACAATATAAATCTAGTGCTGATTTCAGGGTCGTCGCATTCTGTTGGTTGGCTTTCATCAAGATCAATGAATCATCCGCAAAGAGAAGATTTGAACTGGCGGGGCATCTCTACAAACTTTAACTCCTTATATTTTCCCGTTCTCCTCAGCATGCAAGAGCAAAGCATTCAACCCTTCTATGCATCGCCAAAAAAGGCCTGGTGATAGCGGGCCCCCTGTCTTAGCCCCCTGGTAGGCTAAAAACTCTCACTTTCCTCTGCATTAATCCTTACTTTGTATTCTACAGTTGTGACACATTGCATAACCAAATTAACCCACTCTTGACGAAAACCCAACTTCAACATAATCTCCTTTAAAAAACCCACTCGACTCTATCATAAGCTTTGTGCATGTCAAGTTTTATAGCACACAAACCCTCTCTACCCTATTTTTTATTCTTGATTGTGTGAAAACATTCATAGGCCACTAAAATATTATCCGTTATCAATCTACCCGGTACTAATGCACTTTGCGTTGGGATAATGATTTCTGGTAAAAAAAAGTCTTCAGTCGAGAAGCCACCATTTTTGCAATTATTTTGTATACCACATTACATAAGTTGATCGGCCTAAATTGGGTTAACTTTTCTGGTGTATTAATATTAGGAATCATCACAATTGCCGTATCATTCCATCCTTCGGGATAGTACATGTATTGATTGCTTCCAAAACCTCCTCAATTAGGTCTTCCCCCAGCATGGGCCAGAACCTTTTATAGAAAATGGCATGGAGACCAGCTGACCTTGGAGCTTTCAGGTCCCCAATACCGAATAAAGCCTTGTGAACATCTTCCGCGGTATAAGGAGCAAGTAGAGCATTATTCATTTTGTTTGACACTCTCCTAAGGACTAGTGATAAGACTTCTTGATTCGGATGGTGAACTTCCAATGTAAAGAGCTTTGTAAAATATTCAGTGATGTGATTTGTCAACTCCCTTCCTGTTATCCATTTTCCAGACTCGTCTAATAGTTTCTTTATATTATTTCTTTTTTTCCTGGCCGTGGCGGTGTTATGAAAGAAAGAGGTATTACGATCCCCGTGCATCAACCAGTTCGTCCGTTCTCTCTGTAACAAAAAAAATTTCCTCTTGATCCAAGATATTCTCAATTAGCACAATAATTTCCTTCTAATGACATTGAGACTCCATATTCAATGAGCCACGCCTTATTCTCTCCAATTCTTTTTTAATTTCCTAATTCTCACCTTTGGTCCCTTTAGAGTTTCCCGGTCCCAGTTATGCAGATCGGCATGCACTGCTCTTGTATGATCAACAAGTGAGGGTCCAATACCTGCAAGTTTTCCTTTCTCCCACGATGCCTTAAAAATTTCAGTGACCGTCTCTTCCTTCAACCACCTCGCCTCAAACTGTTTAACACGCCTCTCTGGTTGTTTAAAGATTTTTTCATGTAAGTAATCCGTATCCGGTATGATTGGGCGATGATCAGAATGAACATGTTCTTCATTGATCACTGCTGCTCGCGGGAATTTGTTTGTCCATGCTATATTATAGACCACTCGATCAAGACATTCACGTATTTCGCCTCTCCTCCAAGTGAACAGGTCACCCATATAGCCTAGGTCCTCTAGCCGGCAATCCATTAGACATTCACAGAATTCTCTCATCATACCAAGTGGTCTAGCCATACCACCCTCTTTTTCTGATGGGTATAAAATTTCATTAAAATCCCCCAAAACCACCCAGGGGTGGTTACCCTTACTATATAGATTGCAAATATCGTCCCAAGAAAGATGGCATTCATTCTATTTCGGGTGACCATAAAACCCGTGAACCGCCACTGAACCACATCCTCATACATAAAAACAATATCAATAAAATGGGATGAGACATAGTTCAACTCGACTTTATTCGATTTATGATAAAACAAAGCGAGGCCACTGGCCTTACCATCACTTTCTACGACAAACATAGAATCAAAACCTAAAGTACGACGAAGCTCATCGGCTTTACAATTATTCAAATGGGATTCATAAAGGAAAATTAACTCTACCTGTCATGGAATTGTCATGGCAGATGTCCTAGTGAAAGAACTTAGTCGTGGAGCCATCGCAACTAGGAAGCTTAAAGGGGTTAATCGGGAAAAAAGGACACGAGAGGTTTATACTAGTTCGGCCCCTTACGATGAAGGTAAAAGCCTACGTCTAGTTGTATCGGAATTGCTGGGGTTTCAAAGACCAGGGAGCAAATACGCTTTTCCTGGCTTCGAGTTGTTGTTTCTTGCCCTAAGCCGCTGCCGGGTCATCCCCTTATATACACGGGTTGATGCCTGGCAGTCTACAGAGTCCCGACCGGCTCATAGAACGTGTCCGGCTCAGTGACTTCCTTTACATGCCTTTCTTTGCAAGTCTTTCCTTACATATGGCGGTTTACAATATTGGGCCTTAAGCCGCCTCTGGGCTTAGGCCTTCTACGAGTCTTAATAAACTATCATCTTGAATGTTTACTGGGCTTTTTCTTGTAACCCACCATCGGGGTTGACCCGGCCCCTCATGGGCGGGTCATACCTGGTAGTTATATCCCCAACATTAGGCCCCAGGTTGAATTGAAATTTGTTCTTTGTCAATCTTCAACACTTAGACGAAATCTATCCCCCTCTTTCTGTAAAAACTCTGTAACCCGCCATGACGTTATCTTCAACGGATCTTTATCCTTAATTGTCTTCCGATAATCGAGGCGTCCGTTTAGTTGGATAATCATTATTTGGGTCTTCCTCGATTTTTGCGCCTGCCTGTTCGCTTATCCCCTTATAAATAGGCATGACCCGGTCTTTCTCATTCTTCCCTCTCTTCGTCTTCTTCCTCTCGCAACCCTATTGCTGCTCGAGCTCCGCCGCCATTGCAGAGCACCTCGTCTTCGTCGACCTTGGCTGCTGCATCAACCTGAATCGGTCCAGAGAACGGCGGCGACCCTCCGCAGAAGATCTGTGGTTGTAAGTGTTTTACCTTTCTGCTCCTCAGGTTCGCATTAGGGTTTCTAGGTTTCTGCGTGTTCTTCATGGTTCATCACAGTTTCTTCGTAGTTCTTCCACTGCAGCTTCTTCTTGATCCAAAAAGAACATATACTCGTGTGGTAGTTGTTTTGTGCCCATTCTTGATACCAGTAGATCCCTTTTTCTGGTACAAAGGCCTCATTAGAAATCACGAACTCATCTGTGCTAGATTTTTAGGTCTAGAATATTTTCCATTTTGAACGGCCATTTGATCCAGAATAATATCAAGACATTAGGAAACTTGTTTGCCTCAACACTTGGCTAATTCTGTTTCTGGCATTTCTCAAATATCTGTAGTTATGGCGGCTTATTACGCCGGCTCACTTTTCTCTTATATGACATTAGACCTTACTTAGCCGCCATTACTCATTTACACCATCATCATTTAATTTCACCATTGAATTGAACCGGCACGTTACTTTCTTTTCAGTTTGTCCTTTGATCATCATGCCATTAAAAGCACCAACTGTTTGCAACTGGGTCCCTTCCACAGTCACTGAAGATACCTTGAAAGAATTCTTCACCATAGGATTTTTGCCAGGGAAAAATGTTATGTCTTATCGTGCACCTGACCCGAACGAGGGACGGCCTAATCCCAAAGACGGTGAAGTTATTGTCTTCTCTTACCACATGAATCAGGGTTTTACACCACCAGGCTCAAAGTTCTTCAGACACGTTCTTCATTTTTTCAAACTTCACCCTCAAGATATTGGACCCAATTCCATATCCAACATCTGCAATTTTCAAGTTCTCTGTGAGGTGTATTTTCAAGAAGAGCCAACTATGGAACTCTTCAGAGAGTACTTTTATCTGAACCGCCAGAATGAGTGTACCAATAGCCCTAGCTTGGAACTCGGTGGAATCTCAATTCAGCGCTGACAGGGTGCCGTCTTTCCTTTAATAGTCTTACCGAGTCATCCCAAAGATTGGAATCAGACCTGGTTCTATTGCCAAGATACGTCTCCAGCCAATGAAAAACCACTGTCGGGTTATCGTGCGGAGCGTCTAGATTCCAAGTTTGTGCTCCCTGATAAGCTTACTGCTGCTGAACGCAAGAAACGGATTCCATCTATTAAAAGGATCAATGCCTTACTGGGGAATGGCTTAACCGGAGTTGATTTGATCCATTGCTGGATCTCGTGGCGGGTCATTCCTCTAAGCTGCCTATCCAAATTGATGTATGAAATGGCGGAGGCCTAGATGACTCTCTTTGTTACAACTCCGTACAACTAACTGAAGAAGACATTGTTTCAATGTCAACCATCCTTGTGAACGGCAAGTATGAGGACTGCAGTAAGGTTGGGTTGAACCCCTTCTGTAAACTGAACCCGGCACCAGAGGTGAGGAACCCCTGACCTCTTTCTCTTTTTGCGTTTTCCTCAGTAGTTTTAAATACTTGCATGACCTTTTATCCTGTTAATTTGTTTATAGGCCAAATCCGATTTCTGGAAAGCCAAGTATGACCATGAAGCTGCCAAGAAGGCTAGAGCCGCTGCCATAGCCACCAGGAAGACGACCCAGAGGTCCAAGAAGAAAAGGAGCACTGCTTTGGACCTGTTAAAGCTTGATGATGATACTGAGTCGGAGGTAGCCCTTGACTCCCTTGGCCAGTTTTTTAATAACCTTATTGACACTGACTATTGCCAGGACGACACAAGGACTAGCCAAGCCGTAGAAGAAGAGGTAACTATTTCCTCCGACTCAGCCCATTTGCCAAGACAGAAACTTCGACTGGTAACCCGGAAAATAAGGTTTTCACACCCTTTGGCTTATTTGGACCCTCATTTTCTTTTGAAAAAGTAGCAACATGAGAGCCGCCGTCAGGCCCGGAATAATGACGATGATGAACCGCCTTCCGTTTTACAACAAACTCCTTAGAAGCGCCAGAATGAGGTTTCTTTCATCTTCATTTGTTGCTTTCATTAATGAATCTATTCCCTTGCCTCACTGACTTTATTTTACCTTTTACAGGAGGTTTCTCGCTCTTCTGGTGACTCATCTCAGACTCAATTTCCGGCCTTCAAGACTGCCCATGGGTAAGGAAAAAAATCATCTTTCCTCTGTGTCTTTAAAACTGCATCATTGTACTAACTGTCTCACCAAATCTTTCTTAGTGGTCAAGCCAAGTCCAAGAAGGCCAAGGTGATTAAACCGGAGGAAGACCCGTTAGTTCTTGCATCTGAACCGGCCATGCCAACTTCTCCCCCTCGAACTGAAGCACCAGAAAACCCATCTGTTGATACTCAATTGGACCCTCCTAAGCCGTCAACTGATGATACCGTTGTTAATCCCTCTACCGCCATACCATCCGGTTCAGCTAACCCGCCAACGTCTTCTGATCATGACATTCTGATCACTGGCAGCAGATTTGTTGTGCCGGGTAATCCAACGGTGCTAGCCAGGCATTCTTCCAAACAGGAGGCCTTAGAAAGGCAGAAAGTACAGTTTGATATCTCTCGCTATACTCATCTGAATGCTAGTGACATACTGTCCGGCTATCTTAGTCATGTGCATTCCAGCCGTGAGTCGAAAATTGAGATGGTCAAGCAATTACAGCTAAAATATGAGTTATGTTTTCCGGCTTACTTATACTCTGCGAGCCCCCAAGTCTTCAGATGATAATCCTGAATGATCTGTAGACTTTATGATATAGGTTGATACTTTGCCTTTGAAAGTCCAATAGAGTAGCATAAACTTGACCTGTAGTCCCCAAGGGCCGGTTCAATTTATCATAAATGAACAGGTACTTAACTTTATAACTGTCTTTTGCTAGTCCCAATAAGTATTGCAATCCTGCTCAATATTGATAAACTTTCTGAATATCATGCATTAGCCCCCAAGTGCCAAGTGTTGTTACTTTGTAGAACACTTGGGACTTGAAACATATAAGAGTCATAAAAAATTGCTTTGGCAGACATTAGCCCCCAAGTGTCAAGTGGTATTGCGGTGCAAAGTACTTAAGACTTGAACCCTTATAACTTTTAGTTTAAACCCTGACACACCTGTATATGTTTTGTAGAACGCCTTATCTGAATTGGGCTCCCAATTAACTGATGCAAAGACCCGGCTGGTGGATCAAGAGGCAGAAATCAAGTCTGCTGACTCTAAACTCCAATTGAGTCTCTCTGAGACAGAAAAATGGAAAACCAGCTTGACTGCAAAGAAGAAATCTTGGGCCGAAGAAAATACGCTGCTGATACAACGTGCAGAAACAGCTAAGGTGGCTCTTGAGGAGGTTACTACAGAGCTAACTGGCTTAAAGAACCAGGTGTCTCAAATGGCCTCCGCCATCTTTGGTAAGTCATCTATATTAATCACTTATACCTTCTTTTGACCCGGAACACAAGCCGCCTGCTGAGCCTTTATTAAAAGACACTCGTAGGTCCACGAAGCAAAATCTGAGCCAAGAAAGTGTGACCAAATTGAAGGTAGTGTATACTTTAGTGGAGCAATTGTATACTGACGCTCAATGAGCACTTGCCACCATCTCCCCTGCCAACCAAGGACCCAAACGGTTGAGCGATGTCTTGAAGAAGTTATCAATCTTACCCGCCAGGGTTCAAGAAGTCAAACAATCTTGTGCCAGAGCCGGAGCCCTGACTGCCCTGAGCCGCTCCAAAGCCTGGGTGCCAGATCTAGACCCGGTGGATGTGGCTAAGGGGTACCCTACTGTGAAAGAAGATGGGACTCCATTTGACCAAGATGACTTCATTGCCTGTGTGAGGGGAGTTCTACCTCAAGCTACCGTTCTTGGAGATGAGACCAGCATCGATAAATATCAGCCGGGTTTTGATATGGAGAATAAGAAGATGGCAACTCCCTCTTATAAGGTGATAGATCTTGTCCCGCTGGTTCTTCAGCACACTTTTGCTCCGGAAGTTGACCCGGCCGGCCTGGTTGATGATGAGGCGGAGTTCATTGCTTTGAACGGCTTTGACTGGTCCAAGCCTAGCTTCCAATCAGTAGAAGTATATGAACCGGCGAGGGGAGAGTCATAACCATCTTGTGGGCTCTCAAAGCCTTGTAATAGATTTAGCTTAAAAACTGCATGTGGTGCTTATGCCATCACACATAGAATGTTGCATATTACTCTTTTCCAGCACATCTTTGGTTATATCTGCAATGTTTTAACTTTGCTCCTAAAAAATGAAAGAGCTAGCCTGGCTGTTTAACACCGGACGGGTCAAAAACACCAGGTATATGTCTTTATTTGAAAAGATAAATAAGGCTGAAAAACCCTGTTCGTGAACAACACTGTCACACCTGTGTTTCTGGACTGCCGGTTTTCATGATCCAGATGATGAGGTTGATGACCCAATCTTTTTGAGAAGTCAATGCTTCCATACACCTAATGACTATCATGCCTTTGGCGGCTTATTGTCAAATAATCAAGCTGGCTTAAATAAAAACCATACTGATAATTTAAATTTGAGACAATAAAAAACTAGTAAAACAAAATAGCAGATTTCCAACAACATAAATTTTGGGGTTTCTGATTCGAATACGAGCAGTAAACCGGACCAAAGGGGTTAAGCTAAGATTCGAATATGATCATATAGCCCCCAGTGGCTTTGGCGTTGCGCCGATCAAGAGGGTACCGACAACTGTGTTCTCTTTGGTTCGAATACGACCTATGTTTGAACAGGAAGCCCCCAAATGACCTTGATAGGTTTTTAATGACCTTGATTCGAATACGATCCAAGTCGGACCCAAAAAGGGGTTAAGCTATGATTCGGATACGATCAAGAAGCCCCCTAGTGAGTTTGGCTTTGAGCCGATCAAGAGGGTTACGACAGCTATGTTCTCTTTGGTTCGAATACGACCTATGTTTGAACAGGAAGCCCCCAAGAGACCATGAGGTTTACAGCTAGATTCGAATACGATCATAAGCCGGACCAAAAAGGTTAAACTAGATTCAGATATGATCAGCTCCTTAATAGTCATGTGAATAGTGAAAATAGTAAAGATATATGATCTTTGAAGAGGAAAAAGGCAGAGGTCCTGCTTTATTACTTATCATAATATATACAACGTCAAAGTATGTACATGACAAGAGCCGGTAGCTCAGGTGTAGTATGGCCGAAGCTAAGCAATATTCCACGGCCGGCGGGTCTCCTCCTCCGACTAATGTGAGTCTTTGTGCTCTCGAACGTCAATGAGGTAATATGACTCGTTGTTTAAATTCTTACTGACCACAAAAGGTCCTTCCCAAGGCGGGGATAGTTTGTGTGCATCTGACAGATCCTGAATGAGCCGGAGCACCAGATCACCTTCTTGAAAGGTCCTGGACTTAACCCGGCGGCTGTGATAACGGCGCAGGTCCTGTTGATAAATTGCTGATCGAGCCGCTGCCAAGTCTCTCTCCTCATCTAACAAGTCAAGTGCATCCTGTCGGGCTTATTCATTATTAGCTTCAACGTAAGCCGCCACGCGAGGCGAGTCATGACGGATGCCACTGGGCAGCACCGCTTCCACTCCATAAACCATGAAGAAAGGTGTATAACCTGTAGACCTATTAGGAGTGGTGTTGATACTCCACAGCACCAAGGGTAATTCCTCTACCCAACAACCCGACGTCCGTTGTAAGGGAACCATAAGTCGGGGCTTGAGACCTTTTAAGATTTCCTGATTTGCTCTCTCAGCCTAACCATTAGATTGAGGGTGAGCTACGGAAGAAACATCAAGCCGGATATGCTCACGTTGACAAAACTCCTCCATAGCACCTTGGGACAAATTAGTGCCATTGTCAGTGATAATGCTGTGTGGAAAACCAAAGCGAAAAATCACCTTTTTCATGAACTGAACTGCCGTGGCTGCATCACACTTACTCACTGGCTCTGCCTCAACCCATTTTGTGAATTTGTCAACTGCCACTAAAAGACGTGTCTTTTTATCCTTAGACCTTTTGAAAGGTCCAACCATGTCACCGAAACGCTCCAGTGACGCTGCGATGATACAACTCTCCATCAGAAATCGTCATTGACTTGGACCACCGGGTTATCTGTCGGGCCAGGATCTCGTCCTCTGGCAACTCACCCCGGGTCATGTAAGCCAGGAACGATACTGTCCAATCTGGAATAACATGAGTAGCCGCCACTAACTGTGCCTCCGGGTCAGGAATGGCCAAATCTTCCTCTATAGGCAACTTAACAGACGGGTTATGTAAAACATCCAAAAAGGTGTTAGGGGGTACCAGCTTACGCTGAGATCCCAACCGGCTTAAGGCATCGGCCGCCTCGTTCTTTCTGTGGTCAATGTGTTCCACTTGATAACCCTTAAAATGCCATGCAACAGCGTCGACCTCGCGGCGATAAGCCGCCATGAGAGGATCCTTGGAATCCCACTTGCCTGACACCTGTTGAGCCACCAAATCTGAATCGCCAAGGAACCAGACCCGGCTCAGACTCATCTCTTTAGCCATTCGAAGACCATGGAGCAAGGCTTCATATTCTGCTGCGTTGTTAGTACAAGGAAACATCAATCGCAACATGATACGTCTCCGTCGTATCTATAATGTTTGATTGTTCCATGCCAATATTATTCAACTTTCATATACTTTTTGGCAACTTTTCATATTATTTTTGGGACTAACATGTTGATTCAGTGCCCAGTGCCAGTTCCTGTCTGTTGCATGTTTTTGGTTTCGCAGAATATCCATATCAAACGGAGTCCAAATGGGATAAAAACGGACGGAGCTTATTTTTGGAAAATATGGAAAATTCAGAAGGAAAATCAACGCGAACCAGTGCCCGAGGTGGTCACGAGGCAGGTGGGCGCGCCCCCTACCCTCGTGAGCCCACCGTAAGGCGGTTGACGCTCTTCTTTTGCCGCAAGAAAGCTAATATTTGGAAAAAAATCACGGTGAAGGTTTCAGGCCAATCGGAGTTAAGGATCTCCATATATATATGAAACGGTGAAACAGAGCCAGAACGGAATGCCGAAACAGAGAAAAACAGAGAGATATATCCAATCTCGGAGGGGCTCTCGCCCCTCCCATGCCATGGAGGCCAAGGACCAGAGGGGAAACCCTTCTCCCATCTAGGGAGGAGGTCAAGGAAGAAGAGGAAGAAGGGGGCCCCTCTCCCCCTCTCCTCCGGTGGCGCCGGAACGCCGCCGTGGCCATCATCATCATCATCACCGCGATCTACACCAACACCTCCGCCATCTTCACCAACCTCTCCATCACCTTCCCCCCTCTATCTACAGCGGTCCGCTCTCCCGCAACCCGCTGTACCCTCTACTTGAACATGGTGCTTTATGCTTCATATTATTATCCAATGATGTGTTGCCATCCTATGATGTCTGAGTAGATTCTCGTTATCCTATCGGTGGTTGATGAATTGCTATGATTGATTTAATTTGCTTGTGGTTATGTTGCTGTCCTTTGGTGCCCATCATATGATTGCGCATGTGGATCACACCCTAGGGTTAGTTGTATGTTGATAGGACTATGTATTGGAGGGCAAGAGTGACAGAAGCTTCAACCTAGCATAGAAATTGATGCATACGGGATTGAAGGGGGACCGATATATCTTAATGCTATGGTTTGGTTTTACCTTAATTAACATTAGTAGTTTAGGATGCTTGCTAATAGTTCCAATCATAAGTGCATAGAATTCCAAGTCAGGGATGACATGTTAGCAGTGGCCTCTCCCACATAATACTTGCTATCGGTCTAGTAAAGTAGTCAATTGCTTAAGGGACAATTTCGCAACTCCTACCACCACTTTTCCACACTCGCTATATTTACTTTATTGTTTCTTTACCTTAACAGCCCCTAGTTTTATTTTCGTGCTCTTTACTTTCTTGCAAGCCTTTCCGAAAACACCTACAAAGTACTTCTAGCTTCATACTTGTTCTAGGTAAAGCGAACGTCAAGCGTGCGTAGAGTTGTATCGGTGGTCGATAGAACTTGAGGGAATATTTGTTCTACCTTTAGCTCCTCGTTGGGTTCGACACTCTTACTTATCAAAACTGTTGTGATCCCCTATTCTTGTGGGTTATCAAGACCTTTTTCTGGCGCCGTTGCCGGGGAGCAATAGCGTGGGGTGAATATTCTCGTGTGTGCTTGTTTGCTTTATCACTAAGTAATTTTTATTTGCTGTTCTTAGTTGTTTTCTATCTTTAGTTATGGGTAGAAAACGCAAAATACCAAAAAAAATAGTTGTACCTATTGAACCAATGGTTGAAGAACCACTCAAAATCTATCACACTGCTGAAGCTTTTTACTTGGATCATCTTCGATCCCTTTGTGCTCGTGCCGAAACCCCAACTAGCTTAGTTGAGGGCAAATCTTTAGATGAGCATGCTTGTTATGTGCGACACCGTATATCTGAAAAAGGGAAATTATTATGGAGTCAAATTCAACGTTTGCAATGCTATGCTTGGAATTTATGTGAATCATATGATTTTACTTGTTGTTCTGAAAACCCTAAGAAACACCCTCCCTACCAATGTGAGTTTATTGATAATGGAATCTTATCTTCTTATGCTAAAGGTGTTTATAGTTACTATGATGTTCAACAAATTGAAGAATTTGTTGCTTTTGAGGGTGCTTATGAAATTGCTTCTTTGATTGAAAAGTATGATGCTACTTTTCACAAATCTGAAAATTTTGCTATACTTAAATATTGCTATGATAATTATGCTTCTAATGCCTATGTTGAACCATATATCGAGTACTACTCCGTTGTCCAAGAAGAGACTAATATTTTGCAGGAGTCTATGGAAGAAGAAGTTGATGACACTGTGAGCTCATTGGATGAAAAAGATGAGGAGGAGAGCAAAGAACAAAAGGTGGAAGAGCGGATTGATCACCCGTTCCCACCTTCTAATGAGAGTAACTCTTCAACTCATATATTGTTTAATTCCCCTTCGTGCATACCGAAGGATGATTGCTATGATGACTGTTATGATCCCTATGATTCTTTTGAAATATCCCTTTTTGATGATGCTTGCTATGCTTATGGACAAGATACCAATATGAATGATGCTTATGGAGACGAACTTGCTATAGTTCCTTATGTTAAACATGAAATTGTTGCTATTGCACCCACGCTTGATAGTCCTATTATCTTTTTGAATTCTCCCGACTACACTATATCGGATAAGTTTGCACTTATTAAGGATTATATTGATGGGTTGCCTTTTACCATTGCACATGATGATTTTGATGAATATAGTATGCATGTGCTTGCTGCTCCTACTTGCAATTATTATGAGAGAGGAACTATATCTCCACCTCTCTACGTTTCCAATATGATAAAATTGCAAGAAACTATTTATACTATGCATTGGCCTTTACTTTGTGTGCATGAATTGTTCTTTTATGACATGCCTATGCATAGGAAGAGAGTTAGACTTCGTTGTTGCATGATATATGTTACTTTGTGCTCGCTACTAAATTACAAATCATTGTTGATTAAAATTGGCTTTGACATACCTTGGGATCCGGGTGGATCCATTACATGGGCACTATATGCCTAGCTTAATGGCTTTAAAGAAAGCGCTGCCAGGGAGACAACCCGGAAGTTTTAGAGAGTCATTTATTTCTGTTGAGTTCTTTCATATAGTTTAAAAACAACAAAAATAAAGAGGGGAACCCAAAACTTTTCAAAAAGGAAAGTGAAAGTGAGAAAGACAAACACTGTTGAAGTGGGAGAGCTCCTTGAACTTTGTTCATGCTCACGGCAACTTTGTGAATCTTGATTACAGAAACTTTTCAACAAAAATAATTATCCCCTTGTACAATTCCATTGTATTATAAAAATAATGTGCCAAGGTTTGCCTTTAGGATGTTTACATTTGCTTGATGGTTTGTATGGTGCAGGACAGAAACTTTGGCTGTAGTGCGTGATTTTAAATTTTTAGCTGGAATGTCAAATGGTTCTGATTCTTTTTGCACTGTATTTCTGTACAAATTTTTTATTTTTCCTAATTTTTGCAGAAATTTTCAAGTATCAGAAGTATGGTGAATGTTCAGATTGCTACAGACTGTTCTGTTTTAGACAGATTGTGTTTTTGATGCATAGTTTGCTTGTTTTGATGAAACTACCAATTTATATCAGTGGATTAAGCCATGAAAAAGTTATATTACAGTAGAAAAAAATGCAAAAACAAAATATGAATTGGTTTGCAACAGTACTTATAGTGGTGATTCGCTTTATTATACTAACGGATCTTACCGAGTTTTCTGTTGAAGTTTGGTGTGGATGAAGTGTTCGATGATTGAGAAGGTCTCGATGTGAGAAGAAGGAAGAGAGGCAAGAGCTCAAGCTTAGGGATGACCGAGGCACCCCAAGTAAATATTCAAGGATACTCAAGCGTCTAAGCTTGGGGATGCTGGGGAGGCATCCCCTCTTTCTTCAACAAATATCGGTATGTTTTCAGATTCGTTTCGTTCATGCGATATGTGCAATCTTGGAGCGTCTTTTGCATTTAGGTTTTCATTTTTCTTTTATGCACCATGCTGGTATGAGATAGTCCTTGGTTGATTTATAGAATGCTCTATGCACTTCACTTATATCTTTTGAGTATGGCTTTATAGAATGCTTCATGTGCTTCACTTATATCATTTGAAGCTTGGATTGCCTGTTTCTCTTTACATAGACAACCACCATTTGTAGAATGCTCTTTTGCTTCACTTATATTTGTTAGAGCGTGGGCATATCTTTTGTAGAAAGAATTAAACTCTCTTGCTTCACTTATATCTGTTTAGAGAGATGACAGGAATTGGTTATTCACATGGTTAGTCATAAAATCCTACATAAAACTTATAGATCACTGAATATGATATGTTTGATTCCTTGCAATAGTTTTGCGATATAAAGATGGTGATATTAGAGTCATGCTAGTGGGTAGTTGTGGATTGTAGAAATACTTGTGTTGAGGTTTTTGATTCCCGTAGCATGCACGTATGGTGAACCATTATGTAATGAAGTCGGAGCATGATTTATTTATTGATTGTCTTCCTTATGAGTGGCGATCGGGGACGAGCGATGGTCTTTTCATACCAATCTATCCCCCTAGGAGCATGCACGTAGTACTTTGTTTCGATAACTATAGATTTTTGCAATAAGTATGTGAGTTCTTTATGACTAATGTTGAGTCCATGGATTATACGCACTCTCACCCTTCCACCATTGCTAGCCTCTCTAGTACCGCGCAACCTTCGCCGATACCATAAACCCACCATATACCTTCCTCAAAACAGCCACCATACCTACCTATTATGGATTTCCATAGCCATTCCGAGATATATTGCCATGCAACTTCCATCATCATCATATACATGACTTGAGCATTCATTGTCATATTGCTTTGCATGATCGTAAGATAGCTAGCATGATGTTTTCATGGCTTGTCCGTATTTTGATGTCATTGCTACGCTAGATCATTGCACATCCCGGTACACCGCCGGAGGCATTCATATAGAGTCATATCTTTGTTCTAGATATCGAGTTGTAATATTGAGTTGTAAGTAAATAAAAAGTGTGATGATCATCATTATTAGAGCATTGCCCCAGTGAGGAAAGGATGATGGAGACTACGATTCCCCCATAAGTCGGGATGAGACTCCGGACTTTACAAAAAAAAGAGGCCAAAGAAGCCCAAATAAAAAAAGAGGCCAAAGAAGCCCACCAAAATAATAAAAAATAATTAAAAAAAACAAAAAAACAAAAAAAAGATGAGAAAAAAAGAGAGAAGGGGCAGTGCTACTATCCTTTTTCCACACTTGTCCTTCAAAGTAGCACCATGTTCTTCATATAGAGTCTCTTGAGTTATCACTTTCATATACTAGTGGGAATTTTCATTATAGAACTTGGCTTGTATATTCCGATGATGGGCTTCCTCAAATGCCTGAGGTCTTCATGAGCAAGCAAGTTGGATGCACACCCACTTAGTTTCAGTTAGAGCTTTCATACACTTATAGATCTAGTGCATCCGTTGCATGGCAATCCCTACTCACTCACATTGATATCTATTGATGGGCATCTCCATAGCCCGTTGATACGCCTAGTTGATGTGAGACTATCTTCTCCTTTTTGTCTTCTCCACCATCATATTCTATTCCACCTATAGTGCTATGTCCATGGCTCACGCTCATGTATTGCGTGAAAGTTGAAAAGGTTTGAGAACGTCAAAAGTATGAAACAATTGCTTGGCTTGTCATCGGGGTTGTGCATGATGTGAATATTTTGTGTAGTGAAGATGGAGCATAGCCAGACTATATGATTTTGTAGGGATAACTTTCTTTGGCCATGTTATTTTGAAAAGACATGATTGCTTTATTAGTAGGCTTGAAGTATTATTGTTTTATGTCAAATGATAGACTATTGCTTTGAATCACTCGTATCTTAATATTCATGCCATGATTAGATATGTGATCAAGATTATGCTAGTTAGCATTCCACATCAAAAATTATCTTTTTTATCATTTACCTACTCGAGGACGAGCAGGAATTAAGTTGGGGATGCTGATACGTCTCCGTCATATCTATAATTTTTGATTGCTACATGACAATATTATTCAACTTTCATATACTTTTTGGCAACTTTTCATATTATTTTTGGGACTAACATATTGATCCAGTGCCCAGTGCCAGTTCCTGTCTGTTGCATGTTTTTGGTTTCGCAGAATATCCATATCAAACGGAGTCCAAACGGGATAAAAACGGACGGAGCTTATTTTTGGAAAATATGGAAAATTTGGAAGGAAAATCAACGCGAACCAGTGCCCGAGGTGGTCATGAGGCAGGGGGGCGCCCCCCCCCTTAGGGCGCGCCCCTACCCTCGTGAGCCCACCATAAGGCGGTTGACGCTCTTCTTTTGCCGAAAGAAAGCTAATATTTGGAAAAAAATCACGGCGAAGGTTTCAGGCCAATCGGAGTTACGGATCTCCATATATATACGAAACGGTGAAACAGATCCAGAATGGAACGCAGAACCAGAGAGAAACAGAGAGATATATCCAATCTCGGAGGGGCTCTCGCCCCTCCCATGCCATGGAGGCCAAGGACTAGAGGGGAAACCCTTCTCCCATCTAGGGAGGAGGTCAAGGAAGAAGAGGAAGAAGGGGGCCCCTCTCCCCCTCTCCTCCGGTGGCGCCGGAACGCCGCCGTGGCCATCATCATCATCACCGCGATCTACACCAACACCTCCGCCATCTTCACCAACCTCTCCATCACCTTCCCCCCTCTATCTGCAGCGGTCCACTCTCCCGCAACCCGCTGTACCCTCTACTTGAACATGGTGCTTTATGCTTCATATTATTATCCAATGATGTATTGCCATCCTATGATGTCTGAGTAGATTTTCGTTGTCCTATCGGTGGTTGATGAATTGCTATGATTGATTTAATTTGCTTGTGGTTATGTTGTTGTCCTTTGGTGCCCATCATATGATTGCGTGCGTGGATCACACCCTAGGGTTAGTTGTATGTTGATAGGACTATGTATTGGAGGGCAAGAGTGACAGAAGCTTCAACCTAGCATAGAAATTGATGCATACAGGATTGAAGGGGGACCAATATATCTTAATGCTATGGTTGGGTTTTACCTTAATGAACGTTAGTAGTTGTGGATGCTTGCTAATAGTTCCAATCATAAGTGCATAGAATTCCAAGTCAGGGATGACATGTTAGCAGTGGCCTCTCCCACATAATACTTGCTATCGGTTTAGTAAAGTAGTCAATTGCTTAAGGGACAATCTAGCTTCATACTTGTTCTAGGTAAAGCGAACGTCAAGCGTGCATAGAGTTGTATCGGTGGTCGGTAGAACTTGCGGGAATATTTGTTCTACCTTTAGCTCTTCGTTGGGTTCGACACTCTTACTTATCGAAAATTGTTGCGATCCCCTATACTTGTGGGTTATCACAACACATAACAAAACTTGTCCCCTCGAGGAGAAGTTAAAACAACTCCAACCCCCAAGCCTTCGAACTATCTGGACCCATCAAAATGAATCATCCAATATGTGTTGTCTGGTTTCTCCTCTGGCATCTGCAACTCTATCCAGTCGTTAATGAAGTCAACTAGCGCTTGAAATTTGATCGCAGTATGTGGCATATACTTCAAACCATGAGACCCAAGTTCAATAGCACACTTGGCGACTCGTCCTGTGGCTTCTCTATTTTGAATGATGTCTCCTAGAGGAGCAGAGCTAATCACAGTGATTGGGTGACCCTGAAAGTAATGTTTGAGCTTCCGGATTGCCATGAACACCCCATAAACGAGCTTATGCCAATGTGGATATCTTTGTTTAGTTTCAAGCAGCACCTCACTGACGTAGTAAACCGGCCGTTGGACCGGATGTTCTTTGCCAGCCTCCTTGTGCTCCACAACAATAGCCACACTGACAGCACATGAGTTAGCATCTACATATAACAACAACGGCTCTTTCTCAACCGGAACCGCAAGAACCGGCGGCTCAGTGAGCTATTTCTTCAGATCCTCAAAAGCAGAGTTAGCAGCATCACTCCAGACAAAGTCATCCGACTTTTTCATCATTTGATACAAAGGCATCGCCTTCTCCCCTAACCGGCTTATGAACCGGCTTAAGGCGGCGACGCGACCCGCCAAATGCTGAACGTCATTGATGCACACCGGTTTGGCCAGAGATGTAATTGCCTTAATTTTCTCTGGATTAGCCTCAATACCTCTATTAGACACCAAAAAACCCAAAAGTTTGCCACCTGGGACTCCAAAAACACATTTGGCCAGGTTAAGCATCATCTTGTAGACCCGGAGGTTATCAAAGGTCTCCTTCAGATCAGTTACCAAGGTTTCCTTCTCTCTGTATTTCACCACTATGTCAACCACATAAGCATGAATGTTACGCCCAATCTGACTGTGAAGACAATTTTGTACACATCGTTCATAAGTCGCCTGGGCACTTTTTAGTCCAAAAGGCATAGACACATAGCAGAAGGCTCCAAATGGAGTGATGAACGTCGTTTCTCCTGGTCCTTAACTGCCATCTTGATCTGATGATAACCTGAATATGCATCCAAAAAACTCAAACGCTCGCAACCTGCCGTAGCATCAATGATCTGATCAATACGAGGGAGAGCAAAAGGATCGGCCGGACAGACCTTGTTCAAATCGGTGTAATCCACACACATACGCCAGGTGCTGTTCTTCTTGAGTACAAGCACCGGGTTAGCCAACCACTCCGGGTGAAAAACTTCAACAATGAAACCGGCCGCCAAGAGCCGGGCCACCTCTTCTCCAATGGCCTTGCACCTTTCCTCGTTAAACCGTCGAAGAAATTGCCCGACCAGCTTGAACTTTGGATCAATATTAAGAGTGTGCTCAGCGAGTTCTCTCGGGACACCTGGCATGTTAGAAGGTTTCCATGCAAAGATGTCCCGGTTCTCACGGATGAACTCGATGAGCGCGCTTTCCTATTTTAGATCCAAGTTGGCACTGATGATGAACTGTTTGGATGAGTCGCCAGGCACAAAATCGACCATCTTGGAGTCATCAATTGACTTGAATTTCAACACCGGTTCATGCTCCGTAGTTGGCTTCTTCAAAGACGTCATGTCTGTTGGGTCAACATTATCTTTATAAAACTTTAACTCCTCTGTCGCACAAACAGACTCAGCATAAGCGGCATCTCCTTCTTCACATTCCAGGGCTATTTTCCGGCTTCCATGTACTGTGATGGTGCCTTTATAACCCGACATCTTGAGCTGTAGATACACATAACACGGCCGAACAATGAACTTGGCATAAGCCGGCCATCCAAACAAAGCATGATATGGGCTTTTGATCTTAACCACCTCAAAACTTAACTTCTCAGCCCTGGAATCATATTCATCCCCAAAGGCTACTTCCAGTTCAATCTTACCAACTGGGTATGCTGACTTACCAGGCACAACACCATGAAAAATAGTGTTAGATTGTTTAAGACTCTTATCAGTCAACCCCATCTGATGAAACGTATCATAATAGAGGATGTTGATGCTACTGCCTCCATCCATGAGCACCTTGGTAAATTTATATCCACCAACCTGAGGTGCCACCACCAAGGCCAAGTGACCTGGATTATCAACCTGGGGAGGGTGATCTTCCCTGCTTCACACAATAGGCTATTCTGACCACCTCAAATAATGTGGAATCGCCGGCTCAACGGCATTGACAGCCCTCTTATGAAGCTTCTGTTCCCTCTTGCATAAACTAGTGGTAAATACATGGTACTGCCCACTATTCAACTGTTTTGCGTTGCTTTGATACCCGGACTGTTGCTCCTGTTGTTGCTGATTACTTTGGCTGGGTTGGTGATATAACCGCCCTGGTGACCCGGATGGCCCTGACCGTGAAAACCGCCTCCGCCTGAACCGGCGCCCGGGCCATGAAAGCCGCCTCCGCCTGAACCGCCGCCAGGTCGGAATTTTTAAATGCCTTCATGATCGTACAGTCCTTCCACAGATGGGTAGCTGGCTTCTCCCAGGTGTCGTGTCTTGGACAAGGTTCATTCAGTAGTTGCTCGAGGGTGGGACCTGACCCACCTGACCGAGGAGGTGGCCTACCCTTGCGCCATTGGTTGTTGCCCTGCGTATTGGTGTTAGCCACAAACTCGTCAGCCTTACGTTTATTACCTCCTTGATTCGCCGGGTTATGCTGGTGACCCTTGCCGTTGCCGTTATTCTTTCCCTTCCGTGTTTTTTCTTCATCAAACACGGGATCCTTGGTACTGTCAGAATCAGCATATTTGACCAGGGCTGCCATCATCTGGCCCATGTCATTACAATCACGCTTGAGCCGCCCCAGCTTCTGTTTCAGAGGTTCAAAACGGCAATTTTTCTCCAACATTAAGACCGCTAAGCCGGCATCCATCTTATCAGATGAATGTATTATCTCCTTGACCCGGCGCACCCAATGGGTCGTGGACTCACCTTCCTTTTGCTTACAATTAGTCAGGTCCATGATTGACATAGGTTGTTTACATGTGTCCTTGAAGTTATGAATGAACCGGGCCTTTAACTCCGCCCATGAGCCGATGGAATTGGGTGGCAACCCTTTCAACCAAGTGTGAGCCCTTCCATCCAACATCATAGTGAAATACTTAGCCATTGCTGCATCACTGACCTCCAACAGCTCCATCACCATCTCATAACTTTCAATCCATGCCCCAGGCTGCAAGTCGGCCGTGTAATTAGGCACCTTACGAGGCCCCTTAAAGTCTTTTGGAAAGCACTCATTACGTATAGCCGGCACTGAGCAAGGGACACCTCCTGTTCTTGTGGCTACTCCTGCCTCAACAGAGGTTGCCGGATAAACCAGAAAAGCCTGATGAGCCGCCTGCTCAGCTGCCAGTTGAGCCGCCCACTCAGCCTCTTGACGGAGTCTCTCCTGATCTGCCAAGTTAAGGGCTCCACCCTGCGCCGGCTCATGACTACGCAGTTGGTTACAGCGTTGAGCGTTGCTCGACATAGCGGCTGAGTCCATATGCCTGCTATAGCTCGGGCTTTGGCTTGGGCGAGGGGTTGAATGGATTCTTTCTCGAGTGTAAGAGTACGCATCCTGCTGCGCCAGATCTGTCTGAAGAAGTTCTCTTACCCTTCATGTTTCAATTGCTGTCGGAGAGTCGCCTTACATAGGGAGAGCCGCCAAACAAGCCGACGCAGCAATGAGATTTTCCAAAGGGTTAGAAAAGTGACCCGGTGGTATTGATGTGTAATGAGGCGGAGCGGTATTCATACGAGGTGGTTCCATGGCCCGCGGTTGAACCGGCGCCCCAGCCCCGGGTGTCGTGATCTGGTTTGCCTCCGGCAGGTTACTTGGACCAGCCCCGGGTGTGTGGAAAAGGTTCCTAGGATCGTACGCCAGAGGCAGATGTGACTGAGTTTTCTGGTGCCTTCTCCTCATGACCTCGTTTGACGCGTTCAGATCCACCGAGAGCCGAAAAGTCTCCGCTTGAAGCTGCTCAGCACGAGCATCCAAAGCCGCCTGCTCCGCGGCCATCCTGACCTCTTCTGCTGCTAAAATTTTCTTGGCCTATGCCATCTCTTCGCGTAGCCGTGCCACCTCTACGTCATGCTGAGCCTTATCCGCTGGCTCCACTAGCAGTCAACAGAGCCGTCAACTTATCCATGAGGTCCATTAGCATTTGAGCCGGGGGGCGCACGGGGTCTCCTGACCCGGCCGTTGCCGACCCGATGGTTATTGTTGCTGCAGCCGTGGAGTTCTGCCTGGGTTGAGTGCCAGCCATGAAGACTCCGGTTCGATTCAGCGGCTCAAAGGGGTCCGGAATACTGCTGCCATCGGAACAGCCCCAAGCATGCCATCTTGCAGCTGATACAAAGAATCTGTCTCGCCTGTTGATGATGTAGCATCAGAACAGATGGCCGTCTCACTGCCATCCACTGATCCTTCAGAGAATTCACCTCCATGGATGCAACCCACGAAGGCATGCCTCACGACAGGTTGAGCCTGGGCGGATCTCGCGCGCCGAGCCGTCTCGATGAGGTTGGTGTAGACGTCCGGCTCAGGGTCTGACTCGCCGATCTAGCCGATGAAGACATGGATTCCACCGAAGGGGACCCGGTACCCATAGTCAATTGAGCCGGCCTCGGGGCCCCAGCCTTCGTCGTCGATGTAGAGCTTGCCGCGACGACTCTTGGTCATCTGGCCCACAATGTATCCCTTGAGCCCTTCAAAGTTTCCCTTCAAGAACTCAAATCCACCGTGCGCTGGCCCCACGGTGGGCGCCAAATGTCGTGGAATTGTCATGGCAGATGTCCTAATGAAAGGACTTAGTCGTGGAGCCATCGCAACTGGGAAGCTTAAAGGGGTTAATCGGGACAAAGGACACGAGAGGTTTATACTAGTTCGGCCCCTTACGATGAAGGTAAAAGCCTACGTCTAGTTGTGTTGGAATTACTGGGGTTTCGAAGACCAGGGAGCAAATACACTTTTCCTGGCTTCGAGTTGTTGTTTCTTGCCCTAAGCCGCCGCCGGGTCGTCCCCTTATATACACGGGTTGACGCCTGGCGGTCTCCAGAGTCCCGGCCGGCTCATAGAACGTGTCCGGCTCGGTGACTTCCTTTACATGCCTTTCTTTACAAGTCTTTCCTTACATATGACGGTTTACAATATTGGGCCTTAAGCCGCCTCTGGGCTTAGGCCTTCTACGAGTCTTAATAAACTATCATCTTGAATGTTTACTGGGCTTTTTCTTATAACCCACCAACGGGGTTGACCCGACCCCTCATCGGCGGGTCATACCTGGTAGTTATATCCCCAACACTACCCTTGTACACTCCTGTAGGTCCAGAAGCTCACGAACTGTCGTGTTGGGGAGCATACCACGGCAGTTCCATCCTAGGATTTTCATTTTGCCCGGCGGTCCTCCTCCTTGGAGGCCGCCGATGTGCCAATCTTGTCTTTCTCTTCACCAACTAATTCCACACCTTGCGGAACATACTCTTCTTCCTTCTCGTCTATCTCCTTTGCAATGTGAGTAGCCCCGCTCTCCTCGTCCTGGACAACTACCACTCTACCCATGCACACACATTTGGATGAGACAGTTACAACACCATACAACATGCGCTCATAGCTATCCATCTCTTTCTCGAAGGAGAACTCTAAGTCACTGCCCGTCGGGCGAACCCCAAAAGAATGTCCCCTTTTTTCACTAGTACTTGCTTGCGGGCAACCTCAACTCTGTTCGCCCCCTTTCTTTTTATCTTTCTTTTTTGAGTTGCCTTGCATAGGATTTTTGGCTGCATTGAATTCAAATCGCAAGGTGTTATTCCCAGTATCACCACCTGCGCTACGATCCTTGGAGCCACAGCGCTGGACAGCGCCTTCAACACTCCCGGCTGGAAGAGTAGGCTGCCATCATTTGCCCTAGGCGCTAGGACTTAGCTGGCCATCCCCTGCGATTCTGTACAAATGGCCATATGATCCGCCAGGGGTGCTTGGACTAGTACAACAGCAGAACGCAGTTGCTGGCCATGCATCCCAGCCTAGCGCAAGTCCTTTAGGACTTCTTTGCCCTAAACCGCATAGGCTCACCCGACTAGAGCAGCCGGCGCGTCAGCCTGGTCCTCCTGACCAAGCGACACACCCGCCAGGGCATGCAGTACACCCCCTGAGCCCGGCCCTTTTGGCCGGTGGTCATCTTGATGGATGAGATGGACCCCTTATCAGAAACCGTGAGACTACTCACGGTTGTGGCCACCTTGACGACGTCCTTTGGCTTGGCGATGTTGGTGATGATGCCTGTGGTCGAATTCTTGCTGCTGCAAGAGTAGTTCTCGAAGAGGAGTCCCCTTCTGCTAGCACCTTGGCTCTTCCAATATGGCTCAACACTAAGTTTTTCTGGGAAACAAACTACTCTCTTCTCACTTGGGATTTTACGAAACCTCTCAGAAGTATGACCTACTATCCCACATCACTCACAGTACAAAGGTAGCTTCTCATACTTTACATCAAATTTAAGAATTTTTGAACTAACCAAAGGGGTAATCTCTACAGAGCTCTTCAGAGGTACATGCAATAAAATCTTCACCTGCACACGCAAATATTTTCAGCAATAACATGATTTCGGTGCGATACCTCTAGCACCTCTCCCAATTGATCCTCAAGAGACTACCCTATACTCTCCGTCTTCAGCTCGAACGGGAGATCTCGTACCTGGACCCATATGGTCATGACACCAAGGTTGAACTCCGCCAGTTCGCCCTTGTCGTCGAACTCGGTGAAGATGAGGCCGTCCCGCTTGAAGTGCCATGGCTGCGCCTTAAGCACAAACTGGCGGTCACTCTCAGCAGCTAAATTGAGGATGAACCTCCCATCATCGCTTGCCACCTATTGGATGGTATCCACCCCTTGGTTCTTCCAAGCCGTGCTCCGGAGGTCGTCAACAATGACCCTCGGGTTGACCTAGAAGGGGGAGAGAAGGCGCCCGACCACCAGAAAGCCGCTGACGGCCTTGCGAGCCCCCTCCATTTCAATGATGAGAGGCACGTTGTCGCCACAGGAGCGCCCCGGCCCCATTTCCCCATCCGGTCCGGAGTAGGCTGGAGCAGGGAAACCCCAGCCCCGACCATTGCCGGCTGGGATCGCAGCTCCTCTGCTATGGCAAGCACCCCTCCCAAGCTCACCATCCTCTCCTTCCTCGCCTCCACCGACCTTTCCTTCATCTCTCCCCCATCCGCCATGGTGTTCAACAATGAACCCAGACTCAAATACGATGACACAATATGTTGAGAACACTGGTTCAAGAAAGTGCGTGAAGAATAGTTGCATCCTCTATTACCATAGATATAGCACCTCTTATCCCCCACCCTCATATCATCTAATCCATAATTGATACCATTAACAGAAAATAAATGCTCTTGATTAGTCCATTCCTAATAATTTCAATGGAATTTCCTCTATTGCTGCCATTACAATTAAAATCAACCTCTTCCCAGATCAAATCCGAGGCTACAATCGCTCCCCCTTGATTCCTCTCTCTTATTCCTAAGTAATTTGTAGAACCTACCAAATGCGCCGGCGACCCATACACGCCCGCAAAGGCTGGATCAGCGCCTTCCAAAGAAACACCCCTGGCCGAATCCGTTGATATCTTCACCTTCCTAGTTCGGATTGAATCTTCCCCATCTATAGTAGGAAGTGAAAGTGTGTTATATCAACTAGAGGGGGTGAATAGGTGATTTTTACAAATTCGTCATTGAGGAATTTCAAACTGAGGAAATTCCTAAGTCACGAACAACTAGCAGCGGAATAAGTACTCAGAACAAAGCATAACAAAGCAGTAGCACAGTCCACATGATGAAATGAAAGCAAGCAATGAGTATGGGAAGCGTAAACACAAGATAAGCAGGCTGAAGACAAACTGACTGAAGAAAATTGAACTGAGGAAATTGAGAAAGTCTTCAGTCGAAGTCGTCAAATAGTAACGATCAAGTACAACAACACAGTAACAAGGAAATGAAAGGGTTGAGGAAATAGAACCAGTTTGCTCGGTGAAGATAATGATTTGGTAGACCAATTCCAACTGCTGTGACAGTCGTACGTCTGGTTGGAGCGGCTAGGTATTCAAACCTAGGGACACACAGTCCTCACTGTATTCTCCTCGATCTAAGGTCACATAGACCTCACCCAATCACTCGTGGTAAGTCTTCAAGTGACTTCCAAACCTTCAAAGACTCGGTCACTCGGCGATCCACAATTTCCTCTTGGATGCTCTAGACCATGACGCCTAACCGTCTAGAAGATGCACAGTCTTCAAAGGTAACAAGCGTCGGTTCCACACAGGAACAATCTCTTCAGCGATGCTCAATCACTTTGGGTTTGTAGGTGTTTGGTTTGGGTATTTGGGTTTTTTCTCACTTGATGATTTTCGCTCAAAGTCCTCGGAGGACGAGATGCTCTCAAATCTCAATGACAAGTGTCAGTTTCTCGCGGAGCAGCCAACTAGCTAGTGGTTGTAGGGGGCGGCTATTTATAGCCTAGGGAGCAGCCCGACATGATAAGACATAAATGCCCTTCAATGATATGACCGTTAGGTGGGTAGATATTTTGGGACAGCTGGCGCTTAGCACAACAACAGTCGGGAATTTGAGCTCTCAAATTCCTCAGGGCTATCATGTTCCTCACTTGTAGGCAATCCGCACTGGCGAATTCCTAACTCCTCAGTCAAAACAAATTCCTTAGAGACTAGAAGATCTTCATCTCTATCACTGAAGAAATTGACTAAACTATATGAGATTTCTAATGGCTTCACTCGAAAAGATTAGTAGGTGTAGGATTTTGAGATGAGCATCACTTGGAAACTTTTTCTTAGTTTTACCTCGACCCCCTTTAACAGTATGGTGTTTCTTATGACTCAAGAAAGAGAAAAACGGAACTACGAAAACAAAAGTCTTCACGCTTCATATTTCTCACATGAATATCAAGTCCAGAATCACACTAATTTCTTCACTTTCAAAGTCATCGGAAAGCCAAAGTCTTCAGTTGAAGACATTCATTTTTAGGGGTCGACTTTCTCTGTAAATATCAAACTCCTCATAGACTTATAGTCCTGTGTACACTCACAAACGCATTACTCCCTTAACCTATAAGTCTTCAATAGACCAAAATCACTAAGGGGCACTAGATGCACTTACAATCTCCCCCTTTTTGGTGATTGATGACAATATAGGTTAAGTTTCAACAGGGATAAACATATGAAGTGTAGATACTGATACTAAGGAATTTGATTGCAAGATATAGAAGAACTCCCCCGGAAGATGTGCGTATGTGAGGAATTTGCTTTTGAGAAGCAATGCACATTGAAGAGTAGAATCATGGAGATCTCCCCCTATATCATGTAACTCATACACACATTTAACATATGATATGAAAAAATTGAAATGCATGATGAAATATGGTGACTGATGTAATTCAGCATGCGTGCATTAACATATATGAGGAAATAGCATGCAGAAGAACATAGCAAAAGTATCAGGCCACCATCGGACTTACGTTTACAACTCGATCCAACAAATACTTCAGAAGAACAAGAGTTGTAACTTAGCAAAAAAATGCCCATAGAGATAGACCCGCTTGAAGACTAACTCAAATTTCTCCCCCTTTGTCATTGAATCACCAAAAGGGACGAAAAATGAGGACTAACGCCCTTGAAGAATATCATCATGAGGTCGATGGAGGACCGCCAGTGTTGTTGGGGTTAGTTGTTGAAGTAGGGCCTGCCGCAGTGTCGTCCAAGTCTTCATTTTCTTCAGTCTCGCGCGATGAAGAATAGGAGCTCGCCACCAAGTGAGGAACCTTGACCTTTTTGAATTTCTTCAAAGGTTGCTGAGACCAGTCAAAGTCCTACTTGAAGCCCATCTGCTTGAGTTCTTCATCACCATAGAGATGAGACAAAACAGCCCAGGTGCGATCAAATACTTCATGCATATAGTAATGGTTCTTCTTCACAGAAATCTGTGTGATTGCCATGTTCTGAAGAATTGAACCAAACTGTCGATTGACCCATTGTGGTTGCGATCGACCTTTTGGTGAAGACTGAGGAGAAGCTCACAATCAATTAGCACCCTTGGAGCAGTGGCTTGAGGATTTGGCTTTGAAGCATTAGCGACAGAGTCATGAGTGGCAGAGTCATCATTGGTGGAGTAGGATGCAGCTTTGCAAAACTGGCCATCCAATGGACGAGTGCCTTCATCAATAATAGCAGCCTTGCCCTTCTCATCAGATGAGGAAATAGGTCGTTTGAAGACTTCAATTGGGGGCAAGTAGCTGACGTGATTTTGCAAATCAGCCTTGTAATGAATTGAAGACCTTGATCTAATGAACCTCATGATCCAGGGAGCGTAAGGCTTCAATTCAAATGGTGAAAGAGCAACATTTTCCATAGTCCTCATGAAGAAATCATGGTAGTTGATAGGAACTCCATGGATGATGTTGAATAGCAGATTCTTCATGATGCCAATGACCTCTTCTTCATTAGAGTCGTGGCCCTTGATTGGACTGAGGGTCTTGGTCAAAATTCTATAAATTGTAATTGGCACATAGAGCAATTCCTTTATGAGGAATTTGGTTCATGGGGCTTGGCCAGGCTTCAGAGGCTTCATCAACACTTGCATGAAATGATCAGATAGCTCAGGTTCATGGTAGATGAGTCTTGCACCTTCATGGGGAGGACTGATTGGTAGGGCATGAAGTAATCCAGAGGTCAGTGCTTTGAAGTGAGTGTTCTCAGTCATCTAGTCCAACACCCATGAATTCACATCTTCAGCGTTGCCTGTGATGTGCAACGTAGCATAGAACTGAAGAATTAGCTCTTCATTTCAGTCACAGATGTCGGTGTAGAAATTGAGCAACCTAGCGCCATGAAGAACACTGAGGACTGGGGTGAAGTAGGGCAGAGACTCCATATCCATAATATGAATATGCTCATGGTCAAAGATCTTGTCTTTATCGAATAGCAGTGAAGAATAGAAGTTCATTTGACTTGTTGTCCAGAAGCGCTTGTGTCAAAGACGAGCAGAGTCATAGGGGTTGTAGTCAGTGAAGAAAATGTGCTCCTTGAAGAACTCAACAGCTTTGAACTTCTGTTTCTTTGAGAAGGGATTCTTTGTCTTGGGTTGAGGAGTGTCAGTCAAAGTCTTCACAGCCTTTGGAATCACGGTCTCTTGAGCCGCATGCTGAGGAATTTCAGTTGTAATGTCATCAGTAGCAGCCTAGGCCTCCATTTCTTCAGTAGCATTTACATCAGCGCTGGTGGCTAGAATTTCTTCAGGGATGGTAAGAAGAGAGGCTTGAGGTTCTTCAGAGACCATGTGAATTTCTTTGGTCTGAACTGGGGACTGAGGAATTTGTTGTAGAGGAGTGAACAATGGTGAAATGGGGTGATGACTTTCACAGTAGTCATCATTCAGAATAGGAGTTGAGCACCCAATATCCATGTCTTCATCTTCTTCATCAATTTCCTCAACGCCTACCTCTTCAGCTGTAAACTGAGGCATGGACGATGATACCGATGGAGTTGAAGGGATGTTATCCACTTCAATTTCTTCATCCAACTGCTATGTCGAAGCAGCAGAAGGATCTTCTTCATCTGATTCATTTGGAATTTCATAATCTTCACCAAAGGGAACAATCTCCTTTGATGGCATGCTTGAAACAGGAATAGCATCGATAGGATTGTCATAAGAACTTGTCAAAGTCTTCGCCTTCTCAGAAGCAGAAGACTCTGAGGAAGCAGATGCTTTCCTTTTCTTCACAGCTTCTCGCTCTGCAATCTTGGTCTTCTTCGCTTCTGATGCAGAAGGAAGGATAGAACTTGGTGTTGCTGCAGGAGGAGTAGAGGAAATTGGTGCACTTTCCTCAGGCGCAACTGATGCAGTTGCCCTGGCTTGTTCTTCAGGCGCAACACTAGTGGTTGCCCTGGCAGTTTCTTCAATGGCTGGAATGTCTTCATCAGCCTTGGTGCTTTCACTTTCTTCAGCAACCTGATTTTCATCAGCGGTGCTGGCATGTTTTTCAGTAGGCTGTGCAGATGCATCAGCCTGAGGAGATTCATGTTGTGTTGGGGCTGCAACATTGGAGGTGAATCCCTTTGCCATCTTGACGAATCTGACTTTGGCTCCCAGCCAATCTGCACGGTAGGCGTCAAATTCATCACTGAGTCCTTTGATCTCAGCTTGCATGGCAACAAGTTCATCAGTTTTCATTTTGACAATGTGCTTCTTCGGAAAACGCTCCTTCTTGTACCGAGTTTTCTTCAGTTGCCCGGCCTTCTCAAATTTCCATTTTTCCTCGCCTATGAAGGCAGTCAGCATGTGATTCTGGCCAAGTGTGAGTTTGAAATCAGGCATCGAAGTGTTGGGGTCCTTGTGCTAGAGATCAATGTACTCAAGGATCAACTTGGGATCCAGAAGAAGAGGCACACTGCTGTCTTTGGCTCTAGCGGCCCTTTGCTGTCTGTCTCTGATGATTTCTTCCAATTCTTCATCATCAGCCTCATCTTCACTAGAAGACACATGAAAGGTAATCTGCTTCTTGTGAGGACTTGGTCTAGTGCCTCGTCCAGCAGTGGCCTTGGTCTTCAGCAAAGTTGGGCCTGTTGAGGACCACGGAGGAGTTGGAGAACTTGCAGACGCTCCTGAAGAAATTGAGATGCCTGTGGTCCTTTGGCAAGAGGCAAGATGCACATGTGTCGAGGACTTAGCAGGAGCAGCTGAAGATTTTGCAGCTGGAGGAACTGGAGCAGCTTGAGGAATTTGCTTTGAGGGCACAGAAGAGCTTGGCCGTGAGGGCATTTTTGAGGTACTTGGTGGTTTGCGAGCTGGCTTCTTAGGCATAGCCTTCTTGGGCTTGCTAGCACAGGCCTCAGCAGCAAAAACAACAATGTCTTCGTTGAATTTCCTCACTGCCTCTTTGGCCACTTTGGCCAGTTTAGCTTGATACTTGGCCCATTCACCGGGAAATTCCTCACCTCTTCTGATGCTAGAGGGATCAGCAACTTGGCTAGGTGCCAATGGAGGTCTTGGGCATGGAGGGTGTACATCAAATTTCTTCATGTACTTGGGGGTGACATAGCGATATTCCCTCCATTCTCTAGCCCATCTCCTCTCAATCATCTGAATGCACACTTTGCGCTCATTCTTCGTTTCTTCAGGAGGTGTGCAGTACCCTGCATAGATGTCTTCAGGGATTTTAAAAGAAGTGTTGACTTCCAATTTCTTCCTTCCCTTTTGAGGTTTCTTGCCGTCAGCCATTTTCTTCAGCGGAGGAATTTGAGCAACTGAGTTCTCTGAAGAGGTATGCAATCTGTCTTCGAGGAACGCTGGAAATGAGTTAAGTTGATGAGAACCTAGTGATTCAGCAGCGGACATGAGTACCTATGAACAGAGTATAGGTGCGAAGAATTTGGAGAGGTCATATGTGTTCTCAGAAGTTTTTGCAAAATGAACAAATTTGAGGAATTTGACCAGAGGTGTCTTGAGGACTTTCACTACGCGTTCTTTGACTTAGGTTCCAGAGTTGTATGGATTGGAAAAATCCACACAATTGAGGAATCTTGAAGAAAATTGTAGCATAGAGAAACAGATCAAGAACTAATGCTTGTGTGAGGTGTTTACATTGTGAAAGTTGAGGAATAAACACCTTTTGAAGATTTTTTGGAAATCATCAGAATCAACAAGGGCGGTAAAAGTAACTTTTAATTACCCTTGACGAAGAACACGACAAAGTCGGAGTTGTAGATTGGAAGTTCGCTAGTCCAGATCTTCCACGCCCTAACTTGGCGGCGGAAGACAGCTACAGCGGCGGTGGAGTGAAGATATCTCTGATCGGCGCGAGTACGATGACGACGAGGTCAAGCCAGTGAAGCTCTTCCTCACCGGCGACGATGGAAGTAGCGGCGATGCTAGGTCTGGAAGCTCGAGCGAGGGGAGTGAGGTCGAGTGTGGTAAATGAAGTCTGAGGAGGGTGAGGGGTATTTATAGCCGAGGTGAAAAACCGCTCGCTCAAAGAAATTGGACGAACATGCCCCTGGCCCTTCTCATCCTAGCGACATGTGTCACCCACGTATAGAGCGGCGGCGATCGTGTGAGATCGTGCGTGAATAGATAAATCCTATCGTGGGATGTGGAATGATTTGAGCGGCAAAAAGCCGAAAATTTGGATATGAAAATTTTAATGTTTCGTTCGCAAATTCTTCAGCTGACAAGGACACAGTGAAGATTTTGAATGGGTTTCAAATAGAACGCATATGAAGAATTTGTGAACATACTGGGTTGAGTATAGCATAGAGGGGGAAGGGTCCGATCACATTCACTTAGCAGAAAAGTCAGCTTGAAGAATTAGCAATAAGTGAATGCTGGAGAGGACTGAAACTCTCTCACACACACAAACACTATTATGATCACGGGATCATAATATTATTCTGATCACAACATGAACTTCCTGAGTTACAGCGTGAACTTCCCTCTGTAGGAACCCGACCTTCGGGCTATCTTCTCAACTGCATCTCTCCGCACGATTTTTTTGGTCAGTCATGTTCTATGTGATGTAAGTGTAATCTACAAACGGTTTGTAGCAACTAAATGCCCGTGTTAAATAGGAATCTCGCTCATTGGTGGATTTGCTCTCGGGTCGTGATGAAACATGCCTCTGTTGTAATTTTACTGCCTGAGTTGTTCGACCTGAACTTCCCCTAGTGCTAGGTTGAACTTCTGCAAACATTGCCCAAAAGGGGCTTGCGACATACCGTTGCAAAGCTATGGACACCAGTATCATGACCTAAGTTAAAATTTTGGCAAAATGTAAGAGGTTTAAGAGCAATTTTCAAAACCGTTTTTTCTTCATATAAAAAACGTGAATCATATTTCTGATAGTTTTTCAAAACCGTTTATCGGAATGAGGCAAACAATATGGTGTTGGAAAGCTATTGAAAAACCGCTCCTTCCACATGTTGAAATTTTTCACTAATTCCCTACGGTTAAAGATTAATTTGGAAGAACATAAAATTTCACAAACCGAACAACCGATTTCGTATTTTTGATGTTATTTCTAAACGGCTAATCCAATAGAGGCAAATAATATGGCGTTGGAAAGCTTATGAAAATGCGCTACTTTTTCATGTTTAAATTTTTTTCTAATTTTGAATGGTTTAAAAGTAATTTAGAAAACGGTCCAAGTTGCATTGAGTTTGTATTTTCAAGCTAATTTTTTAACCGTACGTCCGAATGCAACAAATGATATGGCGTTGGAAAGCTTGAGGAAATGCGAAACTTTTTCATATATATTGTTTCTCCCAATTCCTTACGATTTAAGACAATTTTGAAAATGGCTAAAAACATATTTTCACCGTAATTTCTACAAACTTCATCGGAATGGGGCAAATAATATACCGTTGAAAAGCTACGGAAAATGCGAAACTTTTTCATGTTGATGGTTTTCTATGATTCCTAGCCGTGTTCAAGTAATTTTGAAAATGGCGAGATCATTCGTTCTGTCTTTATCGCGAAACAAATTCTTCAAAAATGCACCGCGTGAAGAACTTGAACTTCTCGGCATGTCTACTTGAACTTCACTCTGTTTTTTCACGTGCTTTTGTTGCTCGTAGCTCTCCATCCACTCATCGGAATTGAGCAAGTGATATACCGATGGAAAGCTGCTGTAAACACGCAACTTTTCCGTGTTTGTAATTTTTTCATACTCGCGACGGTTTTAGAAGTTTTTCATCTGAAATTCATTTAGTGTAGTAGTTGAACTTCTTGCTGTTTTTAGGTTGAACTTCTGTGACGTATTTTCGTTTGTAATTTTCTCATCCATTCGTCAGTGTTACACTAATGATATTCCTTTTGTACAAACCTCTCTCACAATATTTTTTTAACTTTCTCACACTTAGGACTTGAACTTTCACAAATGATATTCCTACCATTTTGAAATAAATTAGAAAATGAAGAGATCATGATTTCTGCCTTCATCGTGAATGAAAATGCACTGCGTGAAGTAGTTGAACTTCTCGAGCATGTCTATTTGAACTTCATTCTGTTTTTGACGTGTTGTTTTTCGCTCGTAACTCGCAAACAACTTACCGGAGTTGAGCAAATGATATATCGATGGAAAGCTGTTGAAAACATGTAACTTTTTGGTGTTGATCAGTTTTTCATACTCGCGACGGTTCATAATATTTTTTTGAATGCATAAAATGTGTTTTTAATTGTATACATAATTTTTTTAAACCATTCATTGGAATATAGCATATCGTTTGAGAGTAGTTTTAAAAATGGCAAAACAACGTCTTTTTTTGCCTGTTTTTTTACATGTAATTGAAGGTCGGACGTCTCGCACTAGAGATCTTGAAATTCACCGGGAGGAGCACGTGAACTTCTTGCAACAAACCTTTTAAGCTTTCAATTATCTATTCTTATATTCTCATCTAAAACACATTCCATGTAGTAGTTGAACTTCCCGCTGTTTTCACCTTAAACTTCTGTCACGTATTTTTGTTCAATCCGCCTCATCAGAAATTTTGAACTTTCCCGTGCCGCGCACTTGAACTTCTGGCAACAAAATATTTTGACTTTTTATTCTTTTTTTCATACAAAATGCACAACCTGTAGTACGTGAACTTCTGGCAGCTATCAATTTGAACTTCTCTCTCTGTTATGTGAAAATATCTGAGTTTTTTATAGATACTAGCACATATGCCCATGCGTTGCAATGGGGAAAATTGATGTTTTGTGCAAGCATAATGTCCCACAGCACCGGATTCACTATGAAGAACATGCTGCAACGCATCATCCTTCTACAAAATGAAAATAAAAATATGTTGCAATTTAGTCGTATTCACATTTTCTTTGCGGGGCATAATCTCCCACTAATTTCATTTAAGAACAATTTTTAATGGCATTTAAGTATATAATCCTTTCATTAATTACCATGACGTCTCACCCGTTTAGTCGAGAATCAAATCCTTCCTTTTTCTAATTTAGTAGCCCCAACACATTGAAGCCTACCGATCCTTCCTTTTTCTAATTTAGTAGCCCCAACACATTGAAGCCTACAGATCCTTCCTTTTTCTAATTTAGTAGCCCCAACACATTGAAGCTTACATATCCTTCCTTTCAATTATCCACCTTTTTACCTCAAATCCTTCATGTAGAATTTGTTAAGACCACAATCTTTCTTTTAGTTATTCCACTGGTCTATCCATAATCCTTCCTGTAATTAGCCACATCCGTTTAAATATTATATTTAAGCCCGCAATCCTTCCTTTATTAGCTCATTCGCTTAATTAGCTCGCCCTAAACATTATGACTGCCACTCATATATTTAGAGTGAGTTGAGATTAGTAAATGTGAAAGGCGCATAGGTTGTTGGTTGTTACATCAAAGAGCTATACAGGAGGTCCTGTGTTCAATTCCAACAATGTTGATTTATTTTAACCCAATTATTTTTCGTGGTCTCTATGAAAGCCCATAAAAGGCCCATTAACATACAAATACCTGTCCCAAATCGCTTAGCATGTCTAAACCAAACGAAAATGACTAAACCAAAGCAAGAATACCTATTCCCTTTAATAGTAGGTATAAATTGAACCACTCTACCTTTTTTATTTGAACTTCATTGTGTAATTTTTAGAAATGTGAAGATGGTTTTTTTTGAGAAACATCGAACTTCTTCGTTATTTCAAATTGAACTTATTGGTTTTATTCTTTAATAACTGGAAAATTTGACTTATTTTTTCAAATAAATATCAAACAACTTCACTTTTTTCAATTGAACTTCTTGGTTCTATTCAAATCTGAGTTTTTTATATACATTGAATTGCTCCTTTTTTAAAATTGAACTTCTTGGTTTAAATCTTTAGCATCGGGGGAAAATCCGAGATTTTTGTAAACATCAGACAACTTCATTTTTTGAATTAGGACTTCTTGGGTTATTCACTAGTAACGGGGAAAGTCCTAGTTATGTAATAAATATCGAACCATTCACTTTTTGAATATGAACTTCTAGATCTTTTTGAAAACATGGGCAAATCTATGTCTACAAACTTTTTGAATTGCTCGGTTTTTTAATTTCACCTTCTTGGTTTTGGAATAAACATTTTCGACTTTTGTGTCTGAAAAATGCCCAAAATGACATTGTTTTTTTGTTTTTTGAACTTGCGAATCCTAGGTTTTAATATACTTTGAACTTCTGTGCTTTTTCAATCTGAACTTCACTTTTTTTAGTTAATAATTGTTTTTTATTTTTAAATAAACATCGAATTTCAACTTGAGCTTTTTTTGTTTTTGAACATGTAATCCTAGATTTTTTTTATTAAACATCAAACCACTTAGTTATTTTTAGTTTGAACTTCTAGTTTTTTACAAAACGAGAATTTTCTTTTGAAACCTTTTTTAGTTGTTCATTTTCTTTTAAATTGAACTTCTTCATTTTATTATTTACTAATGAGCAAAATTTTGAGTTTTTTCATAACATTCGAACTTCTATGTTATTGTAATTTGAACTTCTTATAAAAAATATGGTTTTGAAAATTTCAACTTCCTATAAACGAAAATAATTTGAATTTTCCGTATACATCGAACTAATCCGTATTTTGAATTTGAACTTCTCAATTTTATACCATCGTAGCAAGGAAAATCTGAGTTTTCTATAAATATTGTACTGGTCTTTTTTATAATTTGGACTTCTTAGATTTTTTTTCATAACAAAAAAATCCTAGGATTGAAATAAATATTGAGCCGGCCCCTTATTTTAATTGAACTTCTAGAGTTTTTTATTTAGTAATGATGAAACCCGTTTTTGGTAAACTCAAATATCGAACAACCCCGTTATTTAAATTTGAACTTCTAGAGTTTTTATTTAAACATCGAACCGATCGTACGAAGTTCTCATTGGAGAAGTATTTTTTTACTGTCAGAATACGTGGATGTGTCCCCTAAAAAAAGAATACATGGATGTGTACTTTAAAAAGTCTTTTTTATAATACACCCATAAACGCCACACAACCACACCTACATAGATGAAAAGCCATGCATCGTTATTACTCATTTTCTTTGGTAAGAGAAAAAAACATTGCACTTTAGGAATTTAGGCCTAACAATACCTAGAACAATCTAGCATTTGGTTGTCGTTTTTTGTATATAACCATGTACTTTTGGTCTCCGCCACATGTCAACTCTAAATCCGTATATTATTCTCCTACCAACGCTCTTGACCTCGTTTTCTCTCTCCATTTCTTTTCTGTGCTGACGTGGCATTAGGGTTGGCCCGCAGTCCTCCGTCACATTGATGCTCGCCGTCCTCCTGCCCTCCGCCCCATAGTTGGACTTCAGTTAATCTTCAGTTAATTTCAGTAAATGCAATCTTCAGTTAATTTTCTTCAATTTTTCTCCAAAGGTGTAGAATCTCGCCTGCGTCAAACCCTGTGTTGGGGCTAGCCATCATGCAAGCTTGATAGTGGTTGAGGACGCCACGGACATCAGCTCGCTGCTCAGAGGAGCTGGTTGCTGCGGGCGGGGAGAAGGTTGGGAGGAACAAGACAGGAACCAGAGCCATTTTTTCTGCAAAGGAACACCGGCTGGAGCGCAAGGTAGGAGGATGCTGCTCTGCATTCCAAGAGTGGATCCACGGGATGGAAATTTTGGGGAGGCATCGCTGGATTTTGGGCGGCGGCATGTCCCATGGCTTGTTTTTGCAGGTGCCGCGATGAAGAGACCAGGGGGTGTTCGTGGATGATCTCACCGGCTAGGAGATAAGGAACGTGTACTAGGAAGAGGACGAGTTGGAGGAAGGTGGGTCGCTCGCCGGATCCACATGGTGTTGACCGGATTTGTGTGAGGCAGAGCGCCGGAGTGGGATGGTGGGTAGAGGTGAAAGGCAGGGTGCTCGGGAGCAGGGAGGCAGGCGGCGGCATGGAACCCAGCGTCGCTGGGAAGACAGACGGGGCACCAGCGAAAGACAGCAGGCAAGGTGGGGCGGCGGCGGGAAGGAAGTCCGGATCCATGCTGGGACACCGGCGCTCGTGTACTGGGAGGGGTGCAGTGTTCCTGAACTCCTGAACAGCCCAGAAAAAAACACCCCACGCCTGGTCAACCTCCCACCCCGACCCCCACGGTTCCCACCTTCTCGCATCCCCACCGTCGCCCCGCCCACAACCGGTGATGCCGCCCTCGCCCCCCCAAGCCGACGCCGCCTCCCCAGATCCGCCGCCACCACACAGTGGCCAACTCCCCCCGCCACCATGCTGCGGCCAACTCCCCCGCCAGGGATCTTCTGGGACAGCGGCGACCCGATCCCCTGCCACGGGCAACCACCTCCCTCTCCGCCCTCCACTATGGCCCGCACGCCTGGGTCTGGTCACCGCGTCGCCTCGCGCCTGGGTCCTAGCGCGACACCCACCCCTCGATCTGGCCGCCGTCAGCCCCTCATACTTATTCTATTCCGTGATCCAAATAACTATTCTAATTTTGGGATTATAATAGTGCTGTCCTAGAAAGTCTATTTGAGACCCAGGATGAAGAATAAGTAATTCTTCTCCCTGGTCGGTTCATCGAGCCAGACGTTGTGCTCAACCAAGCCAGGTCACCATCCCAACTTCGTAAAATTATATTGCCGGAAGTAATTGTACCTTTATGCTATTGACTCACGGATAGTCTAAGGATCCATCCCACATTCCCACTCTCCACGTCCTTTCCTAATCAACATCAAGCAGTTTAGAGTCAGCCTCAATGGTGAGTAGCACGATGTGGGCGGCCGACGTGTAGACGTTGGAGAGAGGTGCTCAGTGGCTTGCTTAGGGGCAAGTCTTTGATAGCAAGTTTCCACTCCGTCACCTAGGTGAGTCCCCGTCTTCCTCCTCCGCTGTTGTCTGCACCGGCAGGACCCCCCTCGTAATCGTAATGGCCTTCCTCACCTGCCTCGCCTGGTTGTACGTCGCCGGCCGGTATGCTCGCGCCCTCCCTCTCCTCCCCAGATCTCTCCTCCACTCAGCAGCTCCGATCTCGCCTCGATTCGTTCGCAGGCTATGGCAGGACACGCAGACCCGGGCGACCTTCTCCGGTTAGGCTCTCCGGCGTCCTCGAGAAGAGCAGCAGTAATGTGTGGATCTCTCAATCCCCCTCTCTGCCCACCTCTCGTTTTTCTCGATTTTTCCTGACGGCGGCACTTGATTGCAGCTCCCCAAGGAGATCTTGGTGGACGACAAGCTGAGGGACCTGGGATGCATGTAATTTATTGGTTCCTTTCTGGTGTGACTTGTTCTTCTGGTTTGTTGATTCGAAATGGCTTGTTTGGTGTTGGAGGATGGAGGGATTGGGAGGAAGATCGCCGAGGTAGAGATGGACATTGCCAAGGCGGAGAGCGAGGGGTACTTGTGGGGGAATGAGGCTGGTGCTGGTACCGAGGGTTCCAACAGAAAGAAGTTCCTTGCCGTCATTTGAGTTTACACTAGCTTTGTCTCACATAAGAAACACCACCCGAGCACCTCTCCGTGTGCCGTCATGTTTACATCTTGAATATTTTTCTTGATTCAGTATAAAAAACTGGTTTAACTCATTCTTTTGTGTTGACATACACTGACATTAAGGATTGAACTCGCGATGGTAATGATGAGTCTGCAAGGTCAAGGTCATATGGTCTAACTATCAAATCACAGAAAGGAGAGGAGAAGCTGAGCTCCGCCCTTTTTCTGTCCAGGAGAGAAGGTTATTTTTTTCTTTTTGATTGAAACCTGCACCTTGTATTGGGTTTGGAGGAAATTGTTCTCTGCGTCTATAGTTGTTGTATCATAGTACTCCGTAGTGTACTGCTAGTACCATGGCATACCAATTGTTTGGATAGATCAAAAGGAAAGCTAACGGTCAATTAGATAAATGCTACTGTACTCCCACATCTTACATCTCATTTACTACCTTGTATCGGCATTACTTGAAACACATTTATGCAGTCACACATCTCACCTTGATTTTTCTTCTTCCGAATTTTGCTTGTATTGGAACTATATACATCATTGTCTAACTTGTTATGCTCGCTGGTTGAATTTTCAGCATTTGAATCGTCCTCAAAGGAGAAACAGGGCATTAGCTAGTACCATAAATGACAAGATAGCTTGGCCATGACTCTATCAACTTGCCTAGGTCCAAGTCCAACCCTCACAAGCTTCTTCATCTGTACAAACATCAATCTTGGGAGCATTAGTTGAAGATCCGGTGTTCTACGGTCTAGAAAAAAGATGAAGAAGTCATTGCCACTACTCCTATGAGAATATTCAATCAAAGAAGAAAACTTCTTGTTTTGGCTGCTGGTTAATTGCAACTGACTTTATCAACATGTTAATGTCATAAATGTTATTGCTCTGCTACTTAGTTGCGAGTGTTTTTTTTCTGTTTTTTAAAAAGAGACTAGCATTTACACATCTATGTTATACACGTCTGTGCCAGTGTCTCCTTGTCGATGCATTTTTTAATTAACAATGTCTGTTATGAATGAATCCCTTAGTTGGAGCATCCATGTTCAATATCAGTTCAAAATTATAAGTTCATAAAAAGCATGAGCATGCCTAATCATTTCAAATTCTTTGGAACAAATGCACAACCTCAGAATCAATCTCAAGTTCCAACTCATTGCCCCCTATCAAAATTAAGCGTACTGTCAAAATAAATAAGAAAGAGACTACTCCATGTCGGGGAAACGACACCTACGGGATCACGAGGAATCCCTTTTTGCTATGGTTGGCGGGCGCGGGACCGTGGAAAGAGCGGATTGAGAGATTAACTCGGGGGGGTTATCCAGGTTCGGGCGCAAGTGATGCGTAAAACCCTACTCCAGCTGGCTTCTGTTTATCTGGTGTTCTCGGACTAGCTACAAGGCGTGCAGGGTCCAAAAAATCCGAATCCTCCCTCAGTACGCCGCGGGCCTCCTTTTATAGTCAAAGTGGTTGCCACAGTGGCACACGGGAGGTGGAAAGCTATACATTAGTCAAGTTTATCTCCTGGCACCGTAGGACAAACGCATTTAATGCGCTGCCGACGTGTCCTTCTTGCTTTATCGGGGACGGCAAGGAAGCTCGTCCCAGCTGTCACCGCTTCGCCTGGCTTTGACACACGTCCGAACTGATGAGGCGTGTAGTGCCACGCTGGTTGGCTGCTGAGTTGGTGCGGTGGCAGAGTCTTCGCGAAGATCTGCATGCTACCACGCAGGTGCTTGCTGAGTCGGCCTAGAGGCCGCACGTCACCACGCAGGCGCCTGCCTAGCTAGTGGGCTGGTAGATGCATGGGAAAGGCGGTGGAGTCTTGGCAGATGTGGGCCTGGCTGTGGCCCCGAGGATGTTTTCGGCAAGAGTCTTGCCGGGGCCCCGACAAGGGTCTTGCCGGGGGTCTCGTGGGTATCCTTGGCAAGGATCTTGCCGAGGATCGTCATCTTCAGGTCATCATCTAGTCTTGTGTGCTTCTGATCTCCACAAAGATTTGCATGCCACCATGGAGGTGCCTCCCGAGCCTCGGTTCCAAAGTGGTTGATGGTGTTGGAACTCTTGGGCTCAAGCGGGGGGGGGGGGGGGGCTCTGCTGGTGTTGGGCAAGTTGCCCCGGCAAGGTTCTTGCCGGGGTTATGGAGGCTGCCCCGGCAAGGGCCTTGCCGGGGGAGCTCACATGGCCCTTCCGCTCTTCGTGTTTCTGGCTTGGCGTTGCTCTGGTTGTCTTGTGGCTTCACTTTCTTCCTCTGCCCCGTTAGGTGTGGCCGCAGGTGCGGCTCCAACTGCCTGTGCACAAGTAAAGGGGTGCAAAATAAGACCCCTCCTTTTGTGCACCGACAGGAGCCCCCGAGCCCGAGCTATACATAAGCGCGACGCGTTGTTGGGCTAGGCCCAAAACGGCGCGCGGGCATGCGGGGCCGAGTTGTACTGCTATAATTCCCTCGCCCGTTGCACTTCCCCATGACCCGCGTTGAATGCGACATGGGGGTCGTGCGTGACGTGCGGGTCATGCGTTGGGTGGTTGCTTCCCTCATGTGTCACATCATGGTAAATGGTAAAGGGGTGGCCCGCGCCTTCCCCATAAAAGGGAGGAAAACGTGGGGGCGCGGCTCATTTACTAGGTGGACTCGGGTCGCGGCCTTCAAGGTGCCCGCGCCCCACGATCACGGGGTGGAATGCGGTCGTTTAGTCGTCCTCTTGATTCCGGTTCACTTGCCACATGTCCTTCATGCCCCGAGGAGGGTAGGTGGTGGACACGGAGGGCACATTCCATAATGTGGAGGCGGGAAACTGGGTCATCGCTGATTGGAGCACCGGGCCAGTCCTGATTCCCTGCGCCCCTTGGCGGCCGGATTGGTCGAGCGGGGCGGCCGAGCCTTGGCCCCGCCCCTTTATAAGAATAAGGGGAGGGGGACGGCGTCCTCCGATCCTTCAACGCTCATCTCCTCCACCTCGACTCCTTTCTTCCCGTCATCATGGCGAGAGGGCGTGTTGGTGCTTGATGGCCCACAAGTATAGGGGATCTATCGTAGTCCTTTCGATAAGTAAGAGTGTCGAACCCAATGAGGAGCAGAAGGAAATGATAAGCGGTTTCCAGCAAGGTATTCTCTGCAAGTATTGAAATAAGTGGTAACAGATAGTTTTGTGATAGGATAATTTGTAATGAGCAACAAGTAACAAAAGTAAATAAGGTGAAGCAAGGTGGCCCAATCCTTTTTGTGGCAAAGGACAAGCCTGGACAAACTCTTATAAGATGTGAAGCACTCCCGAGGACACATGGGAATATCGTCAAGCTAATTTTCATCACGTTCATATGATTCACGTTCGGTACTTTGATAATTTGGTATGTGGGTGGACCGGTGCTTGGGTACTGCCCTTACTTGGACAAGCATCCCACTTATGATTAACCTCTATTGCAAGCATCCTCAACTACAACAAAAGTATTAATGTAAACCTAACCATAGCATGAAACATATGGATCCAAATCAGCCCCTTACGAAGCAACGCATAAACTAGGGTTTAAGCTTCTGTCACTCTAGCAACCCATCATCTACTTATTACTTCCCAATGCCTTCCTCTAGGCCCAAATAATGGTGAAGTGTCATGTAGTCGACGTTCACATAACACCACTAGAGGAGAGACAACATACATCTCATCAAAATATCGAACGAATACCAAATTCACATGACTACTAATAGCAAGGCTTCTCCCATGTCCTCGGGAACAAAAGTAACTACTCACAAAGCATAAACATGTTCATAATCAGAGGGGTATTAATATGCATATAGGATCTGAACATATGATCTTCCACCAACTAAACCAACTAGCATCAACTACAAGGAGTAATTAACACTACTAGCAACCTACTAACACCAATCCCGGACTTGGAGACAAGAATTGGATACAAGAGATGAACTAGGGTTTTGAGATGAGATGGTGCTGATGAAGATGATGATGGAGATTGCCCTCTCCCGATGAGAGGAGTGTTGATGATGACGATGGCGATGATTTCCCCCTCCGGGAGGGAAGTTTCCCCGGCAGAACAGCTTCGCCAGAGCCCTAGATTGGTTCCGCCAAGGTTCCGCCTCGTGGCGGCGGAGTTTCGTCCGAGAAGATGGCTTATGATTTTTTCCCATCGAAAGACTCCATATAGCAGAAGATGGTCACCGTAGGGCCACCAAGGGGCCCACGAGGTAGGGGGCGCGCCCTGGGGGGTAGGGCATGCCCCCCACCCTCGTGGGCAGGGTGTGGCCCCCCTGGTGAAGTTCTTCCTCTAAGTATTTTTCATATATTTGGAAAACATCTTCCGTGAAGTTTCAAGACTTTTGGAGTTGTGCAGAATAGGTCTCTAATATTTGCTCCTTTTCTAGCCCAGAATCCCAGCTGACGGCATTCTCCCTCTTTATGTAAACCTTGTAAAATAAGAGAGAATTGGCATAAGTATTGTGACATAATGTGTAATAACAACCCATAATGCAATAAATATCGATATAAAAGCATGATGCAAAATGGACGTATCAACTCCCCCAAGCTTAGACCTCGCTTGTCCTCAAGCGAAAAGCCGAAATCGAAAAATATGTCCACATGTTTAGAGATAGAGGTGTCGATAAAAATAAGATACGGACATGAGGGCATCATGATCATTCTTAGAACAACAACTTATATAATTCTTGTCATATAATCTCTAATGCTAGAGTAATAATTCAATCACAATATCAAGTATGAATCGTAAACTTCATTGAAAACTAACAAACTACAATCTCAGTCATTGAAGCAATTGCAATTTATCATGGCATAGGAAAGAGTCAATGTATAAGAGCTTTTCAGCAAGTCCACATACTCAACTATCATATAATCTTCCACAATTGGTGACACTCACGCAATACTTATGGGTATGGAGTTTTAATCGGACACAGAGAAAGATAGGGGCTTATAGTTTTGCCTCCCAATGTTTTACCTCAAGGGTAATGTCAACAGTAATAGTTCATGAAAACTCACATCCAATTAGCCATATATACCAGGATCTTTCCAACATATTGTGCTTGCCAAAGGATAAAGTGTAAAAAGGAAGGGTGAAAATCACCATGACTCTTATGCAAGGTAGGAGATAAAAGTAAAAGATAGGCCCTTCGCAGAGGGAAGCAGAGGTTGTCATGCACTTTTATGGTTGGATGCACAAAATCTTAATGTGAAAGAACATCACTTTATATTGCCCCTTGTGATATGGACCTTTATTATGCAGTCTGTCGCTTTTATTACTGCCATATCACACAATCGTATAAAGCTTATTTCCTCCACACCAATCAATCATACATATTTAGAGAGCAATTTTTTATTGCTTGCACCGATGACAACTTACTTGATGGATCTTACTCAATCCATAGGTAGATATGGTGGACTCTTATGGCAAGACTGGTTTAAGGGTGTTTGGAAGCACAAGTAGTATCTCTACTTGGTGCAACGAATTTGGCTAGCATGAGGGGGAAAGGCAAGCTCATCATGTTGGAAGATCCAAGACAATATAATTTATCTCAGATGTAAGAAAACATAACCCATTACGTTGTCTTCCTTGTCCAATGTCAACTCTTTAGCATGTCATATTTTAATGAGTGCTCACAATCATAAAAGATGTCCAAGATAGTATATAATATGTGAAGACATCTCTTTGTTTATTACTTCCTATTAATTGCAACGATGACCAAAACTGTGTTTGTCAACCCTCAACAACTTTTATTCATCATACTCTTTCTATGTGAGCTCATTACTCTCCATAAGATTCACATGATCTCTTTGTTTCTTTTTATTTCTTTATCTTTTCTTTTATTCACTTAGGATCATGGCAAAATAATCAAGCCCTTGACTCAACACTAATCTTTATTATATAGCTCACAGACTCGATTACATAGAAGGATAATAAAGCAAAACTCACAACTAGATCAAACTAAGAACTTTTATTCTACTAGATCAAGATATTACCAAAAGGATCGAACTAAGAAAAACAGTAAAGATAAAAGTGATGGCGATATGATACCGGGGCACTCCCCCAAGCTTGGCAGTTGCCAAGTGGAGTGCCCATACCAGATACTCAATTCTTCTTTGTTGGTGAAGAAGGTGGAGTTGCCGATGATGGATAGTCGCACATCAAGCGTAGGAGGTCTTCTAACTTGCGGATAATGCCCTTGAGTGCGATGATATGCTCCTTCAACAAAATATTTTCACGTGTGAGATACTTATTTTGTATACGAGCTAACTCAATCATCTTGAAAGCTTCGATTTCTGTTGGGGTAAGAGGATTGTGATCCAGTTGAAGGGTGTCTTCTGTTGCCGGAACTTGGTCCTCCATGGCCTTCTTGATCCCTTCATGCTTGCTGATCTCCATAGGTTCTTCTCTCTTCAACTCTATCTTCATTAGCCAAGCATCGTTGCCCTCATGGTTGGAGGAGGAGGGAGACGACATAGTGCCTGGCCTTGACAACCCTGACAGAAAATAGCTCAAAACAAAGAAAGGAGATTTTTGCGTGATACGTGAGTCAAAACCCCCGGGAGATTATATAATGAGTTTTTACCGACCAAAATACGTGTCATGTACGAAAACGGAGTCCGTAGAGCACACGAGGTGCCCACGAGGTAGGGGGCGCGCCCAGTAGGGTAGGGCGCGCCCTCCACCCTCGCGGAGCCCTCCTTTCCGGACTGCTGCTTATTTTTCTATTTTTCTAAATATTCCAAAGCGGACAAATATTGCCTTAAAAACTATTTTGGAGTCGGTTTACTTACCGTACCACATACCTATTCCTTTTTGGTGTCTGAAATGTTCCGGAAAGTGTCCCTTATGTATTCCTCTAGGGTTACGGTTTCAATAACATTGGTTTCAACATTTATGGGATTACCTGAGATATAGTGTTTGATTCTTTGACCGTTCACCACCTTCGGATTTGTGCCTTCAAAGTTGTTGATTTTTATGGCACCGGAATGGTAGACCTCCTCAATAACGTAAGGACCTTCCCATTTAGAGAGAAGTTTTCCTGCAAAAAATCTTAAACGAGAATTGTATAGCAATACATAATCACCTACATTAAACTCATGCTTTTGTATCCTTTTGTCATGCCATCTTTTAACTTTTTCTTTAAACAACTTGGCATTTTCGTAGGCTTGGGTTCTCCATTCATCAAGTGAGCTAATATCAAATAACCTCTTCTCACCGGCAAGTTTAAAATCATAATTAAGTTCTTTAATAGCCCAATAAGCCTTGTGTTCTAGTTCGAGAGGTAAGTGACATGCTTTTCCATAGACCATTTTATACGGAGACATACCCATAGGATTTTTATATGCAGTTCTATAGGCCCATAATGCATCATCAAGTTTCTTGGACCAATTCTTTCTAGACCTATTAACAGTCTTTTTCAAAATTAACTTGAGTTCTCTATTACTCAATTCTACTTGACCACTAGACTGAGGGTGATAAGGAGATGCAATTCTATGATTAACATCATATTTTGCAAGCATTTTACAGAAAGCACCATGAATAAAATGTGAACCACCATCAGTCATTAAATATCTAGGGACTCCAAATCTTGGAAAAATAACTTCTTTAAGCATTTTAATAGAAGTGTTACGATCAGCACTACTAACTGGAATAGCTTCTACCCACTTAGTAACGTAATCAACAACAACTAAAATATGTGTATATCCATTAGAGGAAGGAAAAGGTCCCATATAGTCAAAGCCCCAAACATCAAATGGTTCAATAACAAGTGAATAATTCATAGGCATTTCTTGATGTCTACTAATATTACCAATTCTTTGACATTCATCACAAGATAAGACAAACTTACGGGCATCCTTGAAGAGAGTAGGCCAATAAAAACCAGATTGCGGTACCTTATGTGCAGTTCTATCTCCAGCATGGTGTCCTCCATAAGCTTCGGAGTGGCACTTGCGTAGGATCTGTTCCTGTTCATGCTCAGGTACACAACGTCTAATAACACCATCTAATCCTTCTTTATAAAGATGTGGGTCATCCCAAAAGTAATGCCTCAAATCATATAAGAACTTTTTCTTTTGCTGGTATGTGAAACTAGGTGGCACAAACTTAGCAACAATGTAATTAGCATAATTAGCATACCATGGAGCAGTATGAGAAGCATTTATGACATTTAATTGCTCATCAGGAAAGCTATCATCAATAGGTAGTGGGTCATCAAGCACATTTTATAACCTAGACAAGTTGTCTGCAACGGGGTTCCCAGCTCCTTTTCTATCAACAATATGCAAATCAAATTATTGTAGCAAGAGAACCCATCTGATAAGTCTAGGTTTAGCATCTTTCTTTTCCATAAGATATTTAATAGTAGCATGATCAGTGTGAATAGTTACTTTAGAATCAACAATATAAGGTCTAAACTTATCACAAGCAAATACAACTGCTAAGAATTCTTTTTCAGTAGTAGCATAATTTCTTTGAGCATTGTCTAAAGTTTTACTAGCATATTGAATAACATTTAGTTTCTTATCAACTCTTTGTCCTAGAACAGCACCTACAGCATAATCACTAGCATCACACATAATTTCAAAGGGTAAATTCCAATCAGGTGGCTGAACAATAGGTGCAGAGATCAATGCTTTCTTAAGTATTTCAAATGCTTCTACACAATCATCATCAAAGACAAATGGTATATCTTTTTGTAATAAATTAGTTAGAGGCCGAGAAATTTTCAAGAAGTCCTTAATGAACCTCCTATAAAAACTGGCATGACCAAGGAAACTTCTTATACCTTTGATGTCCTTGGGACATGGCATCTTTTCAATAGCATCAACCTTGGCTTTATCAACTTCAATACCTCTTTCAGAAACTTTATGCCCCAAGACAATACCTTCATTAACCATAAAGTGGCACTTTTCCCAATTCAAGACAAGATTAGTTTCTTCACATCTTTGCAAAACTCGATCAAGGTTGCTGAAGCAATCATCAAAAGAAGATCCATAGATGGAAAAGTCGTCCATGAAAACCTCACAAATATTTGAAAGGTAGCAGGTGCATTACATAAACCAAAAGGCATACATCTATAATCAAAAGTACCAAAAGGGCATGTAAAAGTAGTCTTCGATTGATCTTTGGCTGACACAGGTATTTGAGAGAAACCAGAATAACCATCTAGAAAGCAAAAATGTGTATGTTTGGACAATCTTTCTAGCATTTGATCGATAAAAGGTAAGGGGTAATGATCCTTTTTAGTAGCCTTATTTAACTTGTGGAAATCAATTACCATCCTATAACCTGTAATAATTCTTTGAGGAATCAATTCATCTTTATCATTAGGAACAACAGTAATACCTCCCTTCTTAGGGACACAATGGACAGGGCTTACCCACTGACTATCAGCAACGGGATAAATTATACCTGCCTCAAGGAGCTTTAGTATCTCCTTTCTTACCACTTCTTTCATTTTAGGATTCAGCCGACGTTCATGATCACGAACTAGTTTAGCATCTTCTTCCAAATTAATTTTATGTTGACATAGAGTGGGACTAATGCCCTTAAGATCACCAAGAGTATACCCAATAGCAGCATGGTGCTTCTTCAGAGTTTTCAATAATCTCTCTTCTTCATGTTCTGAAAGGTTAGCACTAATAATAATAGGATATATCCTTTTCTCATCAAGATAAGCAAATTTAAGAGTATCAGGTAACAGTTTAAGCTCAAACACGGGATCACCCTTGGGTGGAGGAGGATCCCCTAGAATTTCAACAGGTAAATTATTTTTCAGAATAGGTTCCTGTTTAAAGAATACTTCATCTAATTCCCTTCTTTCATTCATAAACATATCATTTTCATGGTCTAGCAAATATTGTTCTAAAGGATCACTAGGAGGTACGACAATAGAAGCAAGACCAATAATTTCATCCTTACTAGGCAATTCTTCTTCACGGTGTTGTCTACTAAATTTAGAAAAATTAAATTCATGAGTCATATCATCTAAACCGATAGTAACAACATCTATTTTGCAATCTATGGTAGCATTAACAGTGTTTAAGAAGGGTCTACCAAATATAATGGGACAAAAGCTATCGTGTGGGGATCCAAGAACAAGAAAATCAGAAGGATATTTAGCTTTCCCGCACAAGACTTCAACATCTCTAACAATTCCCATTGGTGAAATAGTATCTCTATTGGCAAGTTTAATTGTGACATCAATACCTTCCATCTCAGCAGGTGCAATATCATGCATAACTTCTTGGTATAAAGAATAAGGTATTACACTAGCACTAGCACCCATCACATAAGCCATGATAACAATGATCTCCTATTTTAATAGAAATAACAGGAATGCCTACCACAGGTCTAGGTTTATCTTTATCATGGGGTTTAGCAATTCTAGCAGTTTCATTACAGAAATAAAGAACATGCCCATCTATATTATCATACAAGAGATCTTTAACAATAGCAATGTTATGTTCAACTTTAACTTGCTCAGGAGGTGTATGTGTTTTAATATTGCTTTTACAAACCACAGTTGAAGCTTTAGCATGATCCTTTATCCTAACAGGGAAGGTGGTTTCTCAACATAAGAAGTAGGAACAATAGGATCATTATAAGTGATAGTCTTTTCTTTAACTTTAATAGGTGCAGCTACTTTTACTTCTATGGGAGGATGATATTTAAACCACTTCTCCTTGGGGAGATCAATATAAGCAGCAAAATATTTATAGAAAGAAGCTACTATCTCAAAGTCAAGTCCATATTTAGTGCTAAATTTACGGAAAATATCGGTATCCATAAAAGATTTAACACAATCAAAACTAGGTGTCATACCTGACTCCTTACCATTGTCGAGGTCCCAATCTTCAGAGTTGCGTTTAATTCTTTCCAATAAATCCCATTTGAATTCAATAGTCTTCATCATAAAAGAGCCAGCACAAGAAGTATCAAGCATGGTGCGATTGTTACCAAAAAGCCGAGCATAATTTTTTTGAATAATCATTTCTCTTGAGAGCTCATGATTGGGGCATGAATATAACATTGACTTAAGCCTCTCCCAAGCTTGAGCGATGCTTTCTCCTTCGCGAGGCCAATAATTATATATATAATTGCGATCACGATGAACAAGATGCATAGGATAAAACTTCTGATGAAATTCCAATTTAAATCGTTTGTAATTCCAAGACCCCATATCATCACATAGCCTATACCATGTAGATGCATCTCCCCTCAAAGATAAGGGAAAGACCTTCTTCTTAACAACATCTCCAGTTACACCTGCAAGCTTAAATAATCCACAAACTTCATCCACATATATCAAATGTTCATCAGGATGTTTTGTTCCATCTCCCAAAAAAGGATTAGCTAGCAGTTTTTCTATCATACCCGAAGGAACTTCAAAGCATGAATTTTCATTTTCATATTCATTTTCATTTTCATATTCATTTTCATTTTCAGCAGGTTCAGTAGGTTGAGGAGCAACTCTTTGCTCTACTGGTCGGGGTGAAGATACCCCGAACAAGCCCCTCAAAGGATTACCTTCCATTGTAACAAGCGACAGTAAATTTCAGCACACTATAGAGATTTTTCCTTACCAAATTCCACCTACCAAAGGCGCTTCAATCCCCCGCAACGGTGCCAGAAAAGAGTCTTGATGACCCACAAGTATAGGGGATCTATCGTAGTCCTTTCGATAAGTAAGAGTGTCGAACCCAACGAGGAGCAGAAGGAAATGATAAGCGGTTTCCAGCAAGGTATTCTCTGCAAGTATTGAAATAAGTGGTAACAGATAGTTTTGTGATAGGATAATTTGTAATGAGCAACAAGTAACAAAAGTAAATAAGGTGAAGCAAGGTGGCCCAATCCTTTTTGTGGCAAAGGACAAGCCTGGACAAACTCTTATAAGATGTGAAGCACTCCCGAGGACACATGGGAATATCGTCAAGCTATTTTTCATCACGTTCATATGATTCGTGTTCGGTACTTTGATAATTTGGTATGTCGGTGGACTGGTGCTTGGGTACTGCCCTTACTTGGACAAGCATCCCACTTATGATTAACCTCTATTGCAAGCATCCGCAACTACAACAAAAGTATTAAGGTAAACCTAACCATAGCATGAAACATATGGATCCAAATCAGCCCCTTACGAAGCAACGCATAAAGTAGGGTTTAAGCTTCTGTCACTCTAGCAACCCATCGTCTACTTATTACTTCCCAATGCCTTCCTCTAGGCCCAAATAATGGTGAAGTGTCATGTAGTCGACGTTCACATAACACCACTAGAGGAGAGACAACATACATCTCATCAAAATATCGAACGAATACCAAATTCACATGACTACTAATAGCACGGCTTTTCCCATGTCCTCGGGAACAAAAGTAACTACTCACAAAGCATAAACATGTTCATAATCAGAGGGGTATTAATATGCATATAGGATCTGAACATATGATCTTCCACCAACTAAACCAACTAGCATCAACTACAAGGAGTAATTAACACTACTAGCAACCTACTAGCACCAATCCCGGACTTGGAGACAAGAATTGGATACAAGAGATGAACTAGGGTTTTGAGATGAGATGGTGCTGATGAAGATGATGATGGAGATTGCCCTCTCCCGATGAGAGGAGTGTTGATGATGACGATGGCGATGATTTCCCCCTCCAGGAGGGAAGTTTCCCCGGCAGAACAGCTTCGCCAGAGCCCTAGATTGGTTCCGCCAAGGTTCCGCCTCGTGGCGGCGGAGTTTCGTCCGAGAAGATGGCTTATGATTTTTTTCCCATCGAAAGACTCCATATAGCAGAAGATGGTCACCGTAGGGCCACCAAGGGGCCCACGAGGTAGGGGGCACGCCCTGGGGGGTAGGGCGTGCCCCCCACCCTCGTGGGCAGGGTGTAGCCCCCCTGGTGAAGTTCTTCCTCTAAGTATTTTTCATATATTTGGAAAACATCTTCCGTGAAGTTTCAGGACTTTTGGAGTTGTGCAGAATAGGTCTCTAATATTTGCTCCTTTTCTAGCCTAGAATCCCAGCTGACGGCATTCTCCCTCTTTATGTAAACCTTGTAAAATAAGAGAGAATTGGCATAAGTATTGTGACATAATGTGTAATAACAACCCATAATGCAATAAATATCGATATAAAAGCATGATGCAAAATGGACGTATCAACTCCCTCAAGCTTAGACCTCGCTTGTCCTCAAGCGAAAAGCCGAAATCAAAAAATATGTCCACATGTTTAGAGATAGAGGTGTCGATAAAAATAAGATACGGACATGAGGGCATCATGATCATTCTTAGAACAACATGGCAATATCGTCAAGCTAGTTTTCATCACGTTCATATGATTCGTGTTCGGTACTTTGATAATTTGGTATGTGGGTGGACCGGTGCTTGGGTACTGCCCTTACTTGGACACGCATCCCACTTATGATTAACCTCTGTTGCAAGCATCCGCAACTACAACAAAAGTATTAAGGTAAACCTAACCATAGCATGAAACATATGGATCCAAATCAGCCCCTTACGAAGCAACACATAAACTAGGGTTTAAGCTTCTGTCACTCTAGCAACCCATCATCTACTTATTACTTCCCAATGCCTTCCTCTAGGCCCAAATAATGGTGAAGTGTCATGTAGTCTACGTTCACATAACACCACTAGAGGAGAGACAACATACATCTCATCAAAATATCGAACGAATACCAAATTCACATGACTACTAATAGCAAGACTTCTCCCATGTCCTCGGGAACAAAAGTAACTACTCACAAAGTATAAACATGTTCATAATCAAAGGGGTATTAATATGCATATAGGATCTGAACATATGATCTTCCACCAATTAAACCAACTAGCATCAACTAGAAGGAGTAATTAACACTACTAGCACCAATCCCGGACTTGGAGACAAGAATTGGATACAAGAGATGAACTAGGGTTTTGATATGAGATGGTGCTGAGGAAGATGTTGATGGAGATTGCCCTCTCCCGATGAGAGGAGCGTTGATGATGACGATGGTGATGATTTCCCCCTCCGGGAGGGAAGTTTCCCCGGCAGAACAGCTCCGCCAGAGCTCTAGATTGGTTCCGCCAAGGTTCCGCCTCGTGGCGGCGGAGTTTCATCCGAGAAGATGGCTTATGATTTTTTCCCATCGAATGACTCCAAATAGCAGAAGATGGTCACCGGAGGGCCACCAAGGGGCCCACGAGGTAGGGGGCGCACCCTGTGCGTAGGGCGCGCCCCCACCCTTGTGGGCAAGGTGTGGCCCCCCTGGTTAAGTTCTTCCTCTTAGTATTTTTCATATATTTGGAAAACATCTTCTGTGAAGTTTCAGGACTTTTAGAGTTGTGCAGAATAGGTCTCTAATATTTGCTCCTTTTCCAGCCCAGAATCCCAGCTGCCAGCATTCTCCCTCGGCCCCGCGCCCTACCGAGGGTCTTCCTCGTCAAGCTCTCCATCGGCGCGTTCCCCGCCGCTCCCTTTTTGCCTGCACCCGCTGCACCTGGGAGGAAAGGGGCAAGAACGGAGATCACGGGGAACCTATCTTTCTTTTTAAATTGTAGGCACTTACCAAATCTTAATTTCTATATAATGTAATCTCTCAAGCCCATGTTTGCATCCTATAACCTTTGTACTCGCATCAGCATATTGATGAAAAAGTCTAGTCTTGCCGGTGACTCGTGCACGTGTATGTTCATGCGGAGGTGAAATACCTCCTTAGTGTAAATAAACGAGTCCTTCCGGCAAGCCACCTTGCCGGCGCCCCTTGCGCCTGCCGGAGAATCACATATGCCGAGTTACAGACAAAGGGCCCAGCCCCCCTTCCACCTCTTTTTGACAAGGGTCACCACGACCATTCTGACCGAAGCGGCGCTCGAGGCGGAAATGGGAGCCCCCGAGTCCTTAAAGACGAGTGGCGAGGTTTTCTAATGCACAAGTCACATGTTATGAATACAAATGGGCAAGAGGTAAACTTTATCTGTTTGGTTTGCCGTGGATCGCCGTGCCGGGCGGTCTTCTCAACTTCTTGCCGGAGCCAGGTCCTTGGCGGGATCGTGCATCTTTGCCATGACTGGAAAGAAGTGAGGACAAAAGCATGGAACCTCGGTGGTTCGCTAACATTTACTAGAATCAAAAAGCAGTACAGTACCCTGGACAAGCATGCATATACGTATATACACAAACATGGAAATTGACAGGAAACTATACATACTAAGGGATTCCTTTTCCCTGGCTGCGCATAGGGTCTGCGCCTGGCTCCGTACATAGGGTTACATGCCTCGGTGGCAAGGCTAGTATGAAACGGGGGTTTCCGGGGCTCCCGGCAACCGTGCCTTAGGGGTAAAACTTGTGAAGATGTTCAATATTCTAGGAGTTGCTCACCGGAATGCCATCTTTGGTCTCCAGGCAGACTACGCCAGGCCTGGTGACTCGTATTACTCGATAAGGGCCTTCCCACTTTGGCGTCAACTTGTTTGGATTCTTGGGGGATTGGATCCACCGAAGAACAAGGTCGCCTTCCTCAAGGCTTCGGGCGTGAACCTTGCGGCTATGATAGCGGTGCAAGGCTTGCTGATATCGAGCAGCTCGCACAACAGCCCAAATAGGATCTTCCTTAAGGAGCGTCGCATCATCTTGGCGCAACTGCTCTTGCTCAAGCTCATCATAAGCGAGCACTCGAGGTGACCCCTATATGAGTTCAGTGAGGAGAACTGCTTCTGCCCTGTATACCAGGGCAAAGGGTGTCTGGCCAGTGGCTCGATTTGGTGTCATCCTGATTGACCAAAGAACCGTCGGCAACTCATCAATCCAACGCCTTCCGTACTTGTGTAGCTTGTCAAAAGTCCTGGTCTTGAGGCCCTGCAGCACTTCTGCCTTCTCCCTCTCAGCCTGGCCGTTACTTCTGGGATGGGCAACAGAAGCAAAACAGACCTTGCCGTCGAGGTCTTGAATGTACTACATGAAGGTGCAGCTCGTGAACTGCGTGCCGTTGTCGGTGATGACTCTGTTTGGCACACTAAAATGACAGACTAGTCCATTGAAGACCTTGACGGCTAACTGTGTTGTTACCTTTCTCACTGGCTCCACTTCCGGCCACTTTGTGAACTTGTCGATCATGACGTACAAGTACTCAAAGCCCCCGACAGCATGGGGAAAGGGGCCCAATATGTCGAGCCCCCAGACCGAAAATGGCTAGGAAAGAGGGATTGTCTGAAGTTCTTGGGCGGGTTGATAAAGCTTCTTTGAATGGAACTGGCACGCTTCACACTTGGTTACTAGTGCAGTTACATCCTGGAGGGTGGTGGGCCAGAAGAAACCTTGCCGGAATGCTTTGCCGACAAGAGCCCTTGACCCTATGTGGGAGCCACACATGCCTCCATGTTATCTCTACCAACAGCCTCAGTCCGTCCTCTCAAGGAATGCACTTCAATTTCACACCGTTCGGTTTTCTCCTATAGAGGGCATCATCCACAAACTGGGACATGCTGGACTGATGGGCTACTTTCTCTGCTTCTCCTGCTCCTCGGGAAGCTCTCCTGTTTAGAGGAAATAGACGGTGGGTTGTGCCCATGCTGGAGCCTGGGGCACGACGTTAAGGACTACAGGCTCATCTTCGGCCGTAAGGGCAGCTGCTTCTATGGCCAGGGCGTGAGGCCCTGCTGAGGGTTGCTGCCCTCCGACAAGCTTGGGGCTCCCGACAACATCCTTGCCGGCGGCTCCTGGGAACTCAGCAGGAAAGTACCTGCCGGGGCCCGCCTTCCTTCATTTGTTCTGTCCTGCTGATGGTTCAATGGATGGGTGAGTTAACTGAAGCACAAAGGTACTTGGTTCCACAGGCAACTTGAGGGCAGTAATGCTGTTCTCTGCTCGGGGAACATGCTCTGCTTGCAATCCGTCAAAGCGCTCTTCCAACTTCCTCACTTCATCCACATAGGCCTCCATTAACGGGCTCTGGTAGTCCTTGTTTACTTGCTTGACGACGAGTTGCAAATCACCTCTGATGATGAGCTTTCTGATTCCAAGGTCTGCCGCGATCCTGAGACCGGCCAACAACCCCTCGTACTTCGTTGTGTTGTTCGTTGATTTCCCCGAGGGAAAGTGCATCTGGATTATGTACTTGAGGCGCTCTCTGGTGGGCGCGACGAGCAATACGCCGGCACCAACACCTTGGAGTGAGAAAGCTCCATCAAAGTACATAATCCACTCCCTGCTCGTCTCCTTGCCGGGAAGGGTGGCCTCTTGAATCTCCTCGTCGGGCGTTGCGGTCCATTCTTCTATGAACTCCGCCAGGGCTCGGCTCTTGATTGTCGAAGTACTTTCAAACTTGAGGCCAAAGCTCGACAGCTCCAACACCCACTCCATAATCCTCCCAGTCGCATCTGGGTTGTGCAAGGTTCGTTGCAATGGGAGGCGCATGATGACAGTGATCTCATGTGCTTGGAAATAGTGGCGCAGCTTTCTCAAGGCCATGATGAGGCTGAAAAGTAGCTTCTGCATACTAGAATATCTTGACCTAGCCCCCTGCAAGAGGGAACTGACAAAATAGACTGGGTGCTGCGCCATCTTCTTCTTCTGTCCTACTTTGCTCATCTGCTCAGACTCCGCCTTGCCGAGATCGGGTCTCGCCGGGGGTTCTGTCTTGCCGGCGTCAGACCCTGTTGGGGATGGCCCCGGCCCGCCACCAGATGGCTCTGCTGCAACTGCTGCCTCTTCCTCAAGTTCCCTCTACGCCACCAGCGCGGCACTAACCACTTGATTCGTTGCTGCCAAGTATAGCAACAACGGCTCTCGCGGTTTGGGTGCGACTAGTATCAACGTGGAGGAGAGATACCTCTTCAAATCTTGTAGTGCTGCCTCCAGAGTCCACTTTACTGGACCCTCCTTTTTCAAAACTATGAGAAAGGGAGGGCATGCTCAGCAGATTTGGAGATGAATCTACTCAGGGCGGCAACGCAGACGGCGAGCCTATGGACGTCTTTGACTCGCTTCGGTGCTTCAATCTGCTCGATCGCCTCGATCTTGTTGGCATTTGCTTCAATTCCGCGCTGAGACACGAAGAACCCAATAAGTTTGCCGGACGGGACACCGAACACACACTTCTCTTGGTTGAGCTTGAGGTTGATCTTACGCAGATTTGCAAATGTTTCTTCTAGGTCTTGTACGAGCGTGGCCCTGTCCTTGGTTTTGACCACTATATTATCCATATAGGCTTCCATATTTCTATGTAGCTGTGGCTCAAAACCAATTTGGACTGCTCAGGCAAACGTCGAACTGACGCTCTTCAGCCTGAAAGGCATCCGTACAAAATAGTATCTGATACGTCTCTAACGTATCTATAATTTTTGATTGCTCCATGCTTTTCTTTTGATCTATTTTGGATGTTAATGGGCTTTATTTTACACTTTTATATCATTTTTGGGGCTAACCTACTAACCGGAGGCCCATCCCAAATTGATGTTTTTTCCTATTTTAGGGTTTCGACGAAAAAGAATATCAAACAGAGTCCAAACGGAATAAAACCTTCGGGGCCGTGATTTTCTCAACAAACGTGATCCAGGAGACTTGGAGTGTGCGTGAAGAAACAAACGAGGCGGCCACGAGGCAGGGGGCGCGCCTACCCCCTGGGCGTGCCTATAACGCCCCAAGACCAGAGCTTCAGATGCCTTCCATGGGTTCCGAGATTCGTCGTGTGATTTGTTTGGTTCGTTGCTTTCGTTTTTGCATCATGTGCATTGCATCATGTCATCTTGCACCTCTTCTTAAAACTCATCCAATTAAATTGTATGGATCTTCGATCCATTTAAACCGAGGGAATTCACATGGTGATTCTCTTTATAACATATCCTCCCAATATTAGGGAGCTATAATAAATATCCCATTAGTTTGGAATTAACCGGAACACACTTGCAAATAATCCTCATGCCTTTTCCACTTCGAGTTTGACCTTCAAATCTTGTCCGCAATTCTTATTACTTTTACCAAGGTTCCTCCAAAAATCCAAACATTTTTGGGCACTGCTAAATCCAAGTCCTAATTCAAACCCATTTGAATTAAATTCAAATGAGTTTGAATTTATATCTTTCGATCATGCCATTTTTAATTTGCTTGGGTCAAACTTATTTTTTTTGACTCCGAGAAAAATACCCTCCTGCTCAAACTTCTTCCCTAACCTCTCTTTCTTTTCCTTCTCTTTAATCCTTTTCTGATAAAGAGTTATGAGAGGGAAGAGATCCTAGCCCACCAGGTCGTTTAGGCCCAGCTAGGCCATCCTTCACTGCAGCCCCGACCCATCTTGTTTCACGGTGCCAGGCCTCCCAACCACCAACGCCGGCCCATGGCCAAGGCCCGACCGAACCCTAGCCTCCCTGAGTCCTTCCCCTGCTCCCTCTTCGTCCCTCAGCGCCGCCAGAGACCCGCATCACTCGATCCCATCTCTTCCTCTGTCTGCCGCCTCCTGCTTGACCCTCCTCTCTCGCTCGTCCCCCTCCTCGCGCCAGGGAAAGGAGCTCCCTCGTCCTCACTGTCCTTCAGCTCATCGTCGCTCCCTTGCCATCTCCGGCGCCGCGCGGGTGAGCGCCACCGCCGGAGCTCCACCCCGTCGGCCGAGAGGCCACGACCAAGCTGGAGCCTCCTCTTCGACTTCACGCCAGCAGGAGCCAACGCCCGACCTCCTCCAACGCCACTGCCTCGCCAGGAGCTGCACCGCTCGGCCCCTCCCGCGCGCCTCCCTTTGGAGCGCCAAGCCGCGACCACGCCTTCCTCTCTTGAACCTCGTCCCACGCCCGCTGTTGCCAGCTGCTACTCTGCCGCGAGCAACTGTACGTCGCAGCTACGCCATTGTGTGGCGCCTCCAGCAACCTCCTGCGAACCTGCCTGCCTCCTTGACCTCCAGGCCACCCCGTCGCCCCCTTCTCTTTGCTGAGGCCGCCACCGGCGCCCAGCGCCAGCCTCTGCCATGGCCTTCCTCCTCCCGTGCCTGCAGCGATGCTGCCCTGCTGCAGCTGCTCTTCCTACGCGCCGCCTTCCTCGCTAAGCCCCATGGCGTGGCCCTTCTCCGGCAACTAGCGCCCCTCCATGAACGACCACCACCACCCATGCACGCCTCTGGATTCGTCCAAGTCCAATGATGTTTTTGTACAACTACGGTGCGGAGACCAGGACCAGCAAGTCCGCACGGGAGCCCGAACGACTACTTCCACGACGATGCGAGAACAAGTACCCTCGACGTGTTTTTCGCCAAGTACCACAACGCTCGGAGCCCTCGGATATGTCAAGTTTGACTACACTGCGAGATGAAGAACGCCAAGTACCTCTCCGAAAACGAACATGTACCACTATGCCCGGAGGCATCGGATCCGTCAAGTCCAACAAACGACTGTGCTCAACTACCCACGACCCCGAACGTCTATGAAAACGGGTACCACTACCGTCACAGAGATCACGAGAACCTGTACCTACGAACCTGGAGCATGTGAGAACCTCTACCGACTAACTCAGAGCGTGTACGATGACCGTTGTCGAAGACCCGTACCTCTATCGCTTCCCGAACATGAACGAGCATTTCCTCTTTGACTCGTGAACCACTAATTCCACCACCATTGTCGAGGACCGATAGTACCACTACTTCTACTACCGTCGCAGAACGACTACTTCCTCTACTTCCCTCGTTGAACCCGAACCGTCCGGAGATGCACGCTTCAAAGGTATAACCCCGAGACGACCGTCCGAGAACGATTGCTTGTGTTGTATGAGATGCACCCTTTGTCTGCACCATGTCTGTAGTGTCTCTCACTTCCGTGCCATCGACTTGTGGGAACCTGGTATCTGGGAGCACCCTATCATCTTGCATGACACACTCACACCCACTTCCTTTTGCACCGGTATCCCTGTGAGCTACCGGATCATCGGAATGTTGTCGTGGCATCATTTTCGGATTCGTTGCCATGGCACCCCTTTCGTTTCCACCACGATGACAAATGCCTCATAACTTATCATGTCAACATTTTCATAAATACTACATAAAACTTGCACATGTCATTCGCATCATGATAATAACATTTAAATGTTTAAAATTATTGTTGCACCAAATTGCTAAATGCATACGGGGATTTACCGGAATTGTTGTTTGTTATTTCCGGCCTCATTTAGACTTACCTAAATGTTTAGTTTACTTATGCTCCACCTCTTGCCATGTTTAAACAACATTTAATTTTGTTGAGTAGTTTAAACGGGAGAGAACTAAATAATTAAATGCGGTGTTTCGTCAACGCAACTCGTTGCATATTGAGCTCCACTTAACTTGTAGTTTTGCTTGTGCACTTTGCCATGCCTCATTAAATCGGACATGCATCATACTTGGTTGTGCCCATGCCATGATTATGTGAGGGTCATTTACCATGTTGTTTGCTTCTTTCCGGTGTCGCTTCTCCGGGTTACTTCCGATAATGTCGCGTTTGTGAGGATTCGTTCAACTACACCCGTTTGTCTTCTTCATGGACTCGTTCTTCTTCCTTGCGGGATTTCAGGCAAGATGACCATACCCTCGAAATCACTTCTATCTTTGCTTGCTAGTTGTTCGTTCTATCGCTATGTCGTGCTTCCTACCACTTGTTATATCATGCCTCCCATATTGCCATGTCAAGCCTCTAACCCACCTTCCTAGTAAACCGTTGTTTGGCTATGTTACCACTTTTGCTCAGCCCCTCTTATAGTGTTGCTAGTTGCAGGTGAAGATGAAGTTTGTTCCATGTTGGAACATGGATATGTTGGGATATCACAATATCTCTTATTTAATTAATGCATCTATATACTTGGTAAAGGGTGGAAGGCTCGGCCTTATGCCTGGTGTTTTGTTCCACTCTTGCCGCCCTAGTTTCCGTCATACCAGTGTTATGTTCCTTGATTTTGCATTCTTTATGCGGTTGGGTGTTATGGGAACCCCTTGACAGTTCACTTTGAATAAAACTCCTCCAGCAAGGCCCAACCTTGGTTTTACATTTTCCTAACAACCTAAGCCTTTTTCCCTTGGGTTTCCGGAGCCCGAGGGTCATCTTTATTTTAACCCCCCAGGCCAGTGCTCCTCTGAGTGTTGGTCCAAACTAGAGCCCCTTGCAGCGCCACCTCGGGGAAACTTGAGGGTTGGTTTTAGTTGTATGGACTGCTCATCCGGTGTGCCCTGAGGACGAGATATGTGCAGCTCTTATCGGGATTTGTCGGCACATTCGGGCAGCTTTGTTGGTCTTGTTTTACCATTGTCGAAATGTCTTGTAACCGGGATTCCAAGTCTGATCGGGTCTTCCTAGGAGAAGGAATATCCTTCGTTGACCGTGAGAGCTTGTGATGGGCTAAGTTGGGACACCCCTGCAGGGTATAAACTTTCGAAAGTCGTGCCCACGGTTATGTGGCAGATGGGAATTTGTTAATATCCGGTTGTAGAGAACTTGACACTTGACTTAATTAAAATGCATCAACCGCGTGTGTAGCTGTGATGGTCTCTTTTCGGCGGAGTCCGGGAAGTGAACACGGTTTTGGAGTTATGTTTGTGCGTAAGTAGTTTCAGGATCACTTCTTGACCGTTGTGTTGCTTCTCTACTCGCTCTTATTTGCGTATGTTAGCCACCATATATGCTTAGTGCTGCAGCTCCACCTCATTACCCTATCCTACCCATAAGCTTAAATAGTCTTGATCTCGCGGGTGTGAGTTTGTTGAGTCCTCGTGACTCACAAACACTTCCAAACAGCTGCATATGCCGATGATACCAGTGCAGGTGACGCAACCGAGCTCAAGTGGGAGCTTGATGAAGATCTTGATCGTTGTTTTGCATCTTTTTTGGTTGATCAGTAGTGGAGCCCAGTTGGGACGATCGGGGAACTAACATTTGGGGTTGTCTTCTTTTATTTTGGTTCCGTAGTCGGACCTTGATTGTATTCTGGATGATGTATGTTTAACTTGTATTTGTGTGAAGTGGCGTTGTAAGTGAACTCTTTATCCCTTTCTTATTCAGTACATGGGATTGCGTGAAGAGTACCCCTCTTGCGACAAAACCACAATGCGGTTATGCCTCTAAGTCGCGCCTCGACACGTGGGAGATATGGCCGCATCGTGGGTGTTACAAGTTGGTATCAGAGCCTTCCTCGACTTAGGAGCCCCCTGCTTGATCGAATCGCCGACGTTGTTGAGTCTAGAACAAAATGTTTTGAGTCTTAGGATTATATATATCGGAGAGTAGGATTCTTTTTACTCCTCAGTCCCTTCGTCGCTCTGGTGAGGCCTCCTAACGTAGAGTTTTGACTCTTCTCTCCTCACATTTCACGATTTTTTTTGGATCACGCGAGTATCTTGGAATCGTTCCAATAGTCTTGTGACGAGAACATTGTTATTGGTGCCTCATGACATTTAGGGTTTGTGGCAGTGTCCCGGGGAGTTGAGCTCCGAGGTGTTGTCGTCACAATTTTATCATTGCAGTTCTGGAATACCTGAGTTCGCCGACATCGAAAATCTCTTTTATGCAGTTGTTGGTGAGATAACCTCGACGCCACCCAGTACTGGGGCGGGAGTTCGGGAGTATTTCCATAACTCGTATAATGGATGCTTTTGGAAGGTTAAGGTACATGATTTCTGAAGGTTTCTTGGTTATGTGTTGAAGGATGGATACAACTGGATGTAGGAATTGTTAGTTTGGGTAAGATATTATGCTTCCCTTGTATCCCCAACACCTGATTGCATAACCAGAAAGTTTGGGGAGTTTATAAGTGGGAATTCAAGTAGCTCCTAGAATATCTTTCCAACAGACACATGATACGATATGGGATCTATCATATGTTTGTTTCCGACTTATTCTGCAAGCCAATCCTTTGTTTTTGTTTTGGTTTGTGGAATTCGAGTTGCTTCAATGTCAAGTGTTGATTCCATACCTTTCCTAACCGGTGTTCTCATACTTCTATGTGAATACCAATCCTTCTTGATAATTGAGATTGTCATGTCAATCCTTTTTCAACCGGCGTGTTTCTCTTCAAGTGGATCCGATCATTTTCAACATCCGCAAGATCAACTCAAAGTCTTCTCAACGTTGTTCGTTTCATCCGTTCCCAAGTTGTCTTTGTTTTTCCCGCCCTCCCACCCTTTTTATTCAAGGACTCATATATCTTAATCAAGCATCCATTTTTATCGTTGTGAAGTCTCTTCATTATTTTGCTTCAATGTTTTTATCCGGTGATTCTCAGGAAGATGCTAAGGAAGCTACAAGTTCAACATTATCCGTTCTATTTTCTTCTCCGGTGGATTCATTTCAAGCTTTGTTGATCATATCCTTTTTCCTCGTTTCAAATATTTTTCCATACCAGTGTACTTCGTAATTTTTCACTTCTTGTTATTCATTTGTTCCGGAGTGCTTAAGATTATCTCAGAAGATTCAAGTTTCTATTCTTAATCCTTTCTAGCTATTTCGAGGTTGTTATCTCATTCAAACCATTTAATTCAACCGGAGCAATCTCCTTTTCAAGTAATCATTCAATGGTGTATCTTTTGTGGGCCCTAACCCATAGGTCTTTTTCCAGGATCTTACCTAACTCTTCTTTTTCCGGAGCTACTCTCAAATTCTTCTCCAAGTTTTACGTAAGAATGAATTATCATCAGTCATATGCATTTCTCCATGACCTTTCAAATTCTTTTCATCTTTGGCTCAACCTTTCCTCTTTTAATCCTTCCAGAGTGCCTCAACAATTCATGGTGGTGTTTCTCATCGTCATTCTCTTCATTTGAAGACTGAAGAAGTATTTCCTCTAAATCTTGGTCCGTTCTCTCGAAGATTCATGGTTCTAGCCTTATGCCATCCCATCATAATTATTTTCTATTGTGAGAATTCTTTCCACCCATCTAGAGCAATTCAGGAGTCTTTTGAGTTTGATTCTCTGGAGCCCATCATCTCAGAATTATTCATTCTCAGCGTGTAGCTATCGTTCCCCAAATCTTACAGGTGCATCGTTCAAGTATTCTCTAGTGCGCTCGTGATATCTTGGTTCTCATGTATCCAAATCCCCCAAAGTTTCTTCATTCGTTCTCAAATTCTTCTCGGTGAATTGTGTCTTTGCTACTTTCATTTTCAATTCTTATGGTGGTTTGTTCAAGAGTTCTCTTCCTTGGTTATCATATCAATTTATTTGTTCTTTCCAAATCCTACCGATGGTTCATTGAAGTTCTTCTCAAGTTTGTACTATATCTCTCCTTAATCCTTTCCAATGAGAATGAGTAGTATGCCAAATCCGTTGCTTGTCACCAATTTAATTGATGAAGGATAAGCATAATGTAATTCTTATTATTGTTTCATCCAAGTGATTAATTCCTTATTCCGGAGGTTCATCAAAATTCTTGATTTCTTTTGTTCATCTTTCTTTTCCGAGTTCCAAGCTCTCTCAATTATCTCGTCAGGAAGATCCATCTGAATCATCGCAAGGCTTCACCTTGTGTTCTCAACTCCTCTTTCTTTATATCATCCTTTTATTATCGGAGTTCTTTTTAGCTTCATCTTGCATTCCGAAGTTTAATTCTTTCTCTCTTATTATTTGAGGTGGTGTTATGTCATTCTTGATAATTTTCCCTTCGTGTTTCATGTTTCACAAGTTGTTAGGAATGAGATATTTAAATCCATCATTTTCTCTTTGTTCAAGAGACCTTTTCAACCAATCAACCTTTTTTTGTTGGAGTTAGATTGAGTTATATTTCACCTAAAGCTTTCCCTAAGGATTGTTGCTATTTATGGTGCTTATAAATGACCCAAGTTCTTCATTTATCCTCTCGGTGAAATAAGTTTCTTGTCTCCTTGTTGATATCAATCCAATTTATTTGTTTTCCGTAGTGGCAGAATTTCACCTCAAATTTTGAGAAGTTTTTCCATAAGCCCACTACAAGCATTTTCGTTTCGTTGTTAGTTTTCCAACAACTCCATTTGACCCTTCTCCTAAAGATGCTTTTCAAACTCATTTGTGGCAGAAGTTGGCATTTTCTTCTCCATTCTTATTCCGATGATCTATCTTCTATTCTTTCTTCTGGAGACATTGTGATGTTTCTCTCTTCATTCATCATCTAGATTTCTGGGGATTGTGTTCCTTTCGTGCTTATCCATTTAACCGGAGTGTGGTGTTCTCCTTTCAAGTTCTTTTCATCTTATCAAGTTTTCCTTCTCTTTTCTACCAGAGTGTTGTCCAAATTATATCATTCTTATTCCTTCCAAATATTGTTTTAACCGGAGTGGTTTCAATATCTATCTTGTCACTTAACCTCTGGGTTCTCGTCGTATCCCATGTTCCTCTTATCTAACAGAGTGTTCGCAATCCTGTTCATCTCCATTATATTCTTTCTTTCGATTTGTTCAACCTCGCAAGGTTCTTTGGTTTCACTCATTTGTCAAGGAAGCAACTTAGTTTTACCTCTTCCCCTTCCTCTTCCGTTTCCCTCCGATGCCATACTAGATCTCGGGACGAGATCCTCTTGTAGTGGTGGAGTGTTGTAACGCCCCAAGACCGGAGATTCAGATGGCTTCCATGGATTCCGAGATTCTTCGTGTGATTTGTTTGGTTCGTTGCTTTCGTTTTTGCATCATGTGCATTGCATCATGTCATCTTGCACCTCTTCTTAAAACTCATCCAATTAAATTGTATCGATCTTCGATCCATTTGAACCGAGGGAATTCACATGGTGATTCTCTTTCTAACATATCCTCCCAATATCAGGGCGCTATAATAAACATTCCATTAGTTTGGAATTAACCGGAACACACTTGCAAATAATCCTCATGCCTTTTCCACTTCGAGTTTGACCTTCAAATCTTGTCTGCAATTCTTATTACTTTTACCGAGGTTCCTCCAAAAATCCGAACATTTTTGGGCACTGCTAAATCCAAGTCCTAGTTCAAACCCATTTGAATTAAATTCAAATGAGTTTGAATTTATATCTTTCGATCATGCCATTTCTAATTTTCTTGGGTCAAACTTATTTTTTTGACTCCGAGAAAAATACCCTCCTGCTCAAGCTTCTTCCCTAACCTCTCTTTCTTTTCCTTCTGTTTAATCCTTTTCTGTTAAAGAGTTATGAGAGGGAAGAGATCCCAGCCACCAGGTCGTTTAGGCCCAGCTAGGCCATCCTTCACTGCAGCCCCGGCCCATCTTGTTTCATGGTGCCAGGTCTCCCAACCACCAACGTCGGCCCATGGCCAAGGCCCAACCAAACCGTAGCCTCCTTGAGTCCTTCCCTCGCTCCCTCTTCGTCTCTCAGCGCCGCGAGAGACCCGCATCGCTCCATGCCATCTCTTCCTCTGTCCGCCGTCTCCTGCTCGACCCTCTCTTGCTCGTCCCCCTCCTCGCGCCAGGGAAGGGAGCTCCCTCGTCCTTGCCGTCCTTCAGCTCATCGTCGCTCCCTTGCCATCAACGGCGCCGCGCGGGTGAGCGCCACCGCCGGAGCTCCACCCCGCCGGCCGACGAGGCCACGACCAAGCTGGAGCCTCCTCTCCGCCTTCGCGCCAGCAGGAGCCACCGCCCGACCTCCTCCAACGTTGCTGCCTCGCCAGGAGCTGCACCGCTCGGCCCCTCTTGCGCGCCTCCTTTTGCAGCGCCAGGCCGCGACCATGCCTTCCTCTCCTGCACCTTGTCCCATGACCGCCGTTGCCAGCTGCTACTCTGTAGCGAGCCACCATACGACGCAGCTACGCCATTGTGTGGTGCCACCAGCAACCTCCCGCCAACCTGTCTGCCTCCTTGACCTCCAGGCCACCCCGTCGCGCCCTTCTCTTTGCTGAGGCCGCCACCGGCGCCCCAAGCGCCCAGCGCCTGCCTCTGCCATGGCCTTCCTCCTCCCATGCCTGCAGCGATGTTTCCCTGCTGCAGCTGCTCTTCCCGCGCGCCATGCTACGTCTCCAGCTAGCGTTGGTTTTCCCCGAAGAGGAGGGGGTGATGCAGCACAATAGCGTAAGTATTTCCCTCAGTTTTTGAGAACCAAGGTATCAATCCAGTAGGAGGTCACGCGCAAGTCCCTCGTACCTGCACAAAACGGTAGCAACTCGCAACCAATGCTTAGGGGTTGTCAATCCCTTCACGGTCACTTACGAGAGTGAGATCTGATAGAGATAATATTTTTGGTATTTTTGGTATAAAGATGCAAAGTAAAAAGTAAAAGCAAAACAAGTAAAATAAAGTGATGGAGATTGATATGATGAGAATAGACCCGGGGGCCATAGGTTTCACTAGTGGCTTCTCTCAAGAGCATGGATATTCTACGGTGGGTGAACAAATTACTGTTGAGCAATTGATAGAATTTAGCATAGTTATGAGGTTATCTAGGTATGATCATGTATATAGGCATCACGTCCGTGACAAGTAGACCGACTCCTGCCTGCATCTACTACTATTACTCCACTCATCGACCGCTATCCAGCATGCATCTAGAGTATTAAGTTAAAAACAGAGTAACGCCTTAAGCAAGATGACATGATGTAGAGGAATAAATTCATGCAATATTATAAATACCCCATCTTGTTATCCTCGATGGCAACAATACAATACGTGCCTTGCAACTCTTTCTGTCACTGAGTAAGGACACCGCAAGATTGAACCCAAAGCTAAGCACTTCTCCCATTGCAAGAACTACCAATCTAGTTGGCCAAACCAAACGGATAATTCGAAGAGACTTGCAAAGATAACTCAATCATACATAAAAGAATTCAGAGAAGATTCAAATATTATTCATAGATAAGTTGGATCATAAACCCACAATTCATCGGTCTCAACAAACACACCGCAAAAAGAAGATTACATCGAATAGATCTCCACGAGAGAGGGGGAGAACATTGTATTGAGATCCAAAAAGAGAGAAGAAGCCATCTAGCTACTAGCTATGGACCCGAAGGTCTGAAGTAAACTACTCACACTTCATCGGAAGGGCTATGGTGTTGATGTAGAAGCCCTCCGTGATGGATGCCCTCTCCGGCGGAGCTCCGGAACAGGCCCCAAGATGGGATCTCGTGGATACAGGAAGTTGCGGCGGTGGAATTAGGTTTTTGGCTCCGTCTCTGGTCTAATGGGGGTACGTAGGTATATATAGGAGGAAGGAGCACGTCGGTGGAGCTCCGAGGGGCCCACGAGGCAGGGGGCGCGCCCAGGGGGGGCGCCCTCCACCCTCGTGACCTCCCCGGAAACTTCTTGGAGTAGGGTCCAAGTCTCCTGGATCACGTTCGGTGAGAAGATCACGTTCCCGAAGGTTTCATTCCGTTTGGACTCCGTTTGATATTCTGTTTCCTCGAAATACTGAAATAGGCAAAAAACAGCAATTCTGGGCTGGGCCTCCGGTTAATAGGTTAGTCCCAAAAATAATATAAAAGTGGAAAATAAAGCCCAATATAGTCCAAAACAGTAGATAAAGTAGCATGGAGCAATCAAAAATTATAGATACGTTGGAGACGTATCAGGCATCCCCAAGCTTAATTCCTGCTCGTCCTCGAGTAGGTAAATGATAAAAAGAGAATTTTTGATGCGGAGTGATACTTTGGCATAATTTCAATGTAAATCTTCTTAATCATGGTATGAATATTCAGATCCGAAAGGTTCAAGACAAAAGTTCATATTGACATAAAAATGATAATACTTCAAGCATACTAATCAAACAATTATGTCATCTCAAAATAACATGGCCAAAGGAAGTTCATCCCTACAAAATCATATAGTTAGGCTATGCTTCATTTTCGTCACACAAAGATGTTCCCAACTTCTATACCCCCGATGACAAGCCAAGCAATTGTTTCATACTCAAATAAAATCAAACTTTTTCAACCTTCACGCAATACATGAGTGCGAGCCATGGACATAGCACTATGGGTGGTATAGAATATGATGATGGGGATTGTGTGGAGAAGACAAAAAAGGAGAAAGTCTCACATCAACGAGGCTAATCAATGAGCTATGGAGATGCCCATCAATTGATGTTAATGCAAGGAGTAGGGATTGCCATGCAACGGATGCACTAGATCTAAGAATGCTCAACAAAAGAAAACTAGTGGGTGTGCATCCAACTTGCTTGCTCATGAAGACCTAGGCATTTTGAGGAAGCCCATCGTTGGAATATACAAGCCAAGTTCTATAATGAAAAATTCCCACTAGTATGAACAAGACAAATTATGAGACTCACTATATGAAAATCATGGTGCTACTTTGAAGCACAATATATGAGACTCACTACATGAAGAACAAGGTGCTACTTTGAAGCACAAGTGTGGAAAAAGAGATAGTAGCATTGCCCTTTTTATTTTCTCTTTTTTTGGGCCTTTTTTTCCTTTCTTTTTGGCCTTTCTCTCTTTTTTTGATTGGGCAATGCTCTAATAATGATGATCATCACACTTCTATTGATTACAACATAATGATTACAACTCGATACTAGAACAAGATATGACTCTATATGAATGCCTTCGGCGGTGTACCGGGATGGTGCAATGAATCAAGAGTGACATGTATGAAAAATAATGCATGGTGGCTTTGCCACAAATACGATGTCAACTACAAGATCATGCAATGGCAATATGACAAAAGTAAAGCATGTCATGATGATGATGATGATGATGGTGGAAGTTGCATGGCAATATAGCTCGGAATGGCTATGGAAATGCCATGATAGGTAGGTATGGTGGCTATTTTGAGGAAGATATAGAGAGGTTTATGTGTGAAAGAGCGTATCATATCACGGGGTTTGGATGCACCGGCGAAGTTTGCACCAACTCTCAATGTGAGAAAGGGCAATGCACGGTACCGAAGAGGCTAGCAAATGGCGGAAAGGTAAAAGTGCATATAATCCATGGACTCAACATTAGTCAAAAGAACTCATTTACTTATTGCAAAAATTTAGAAGTCATCAAAAATCAAGTACTACGCGCATGCTCCTAGGGGGATAGATTGGTAGGAAAAGACCATCGCTCGTCCCCGACCGCCACTCATAAGGATGCACAAGCCAGGTACACTTCATGCTTCAAATTTGTTACACAACTTTAACCATACGTGCATGCTACGGGACTTGCTAACTTCAACACAAGTATTTCTCAAATTCACAACTACTCAACTAGCACGACTATGATATTATCACCTCCATATCTCAAAACAATTATCAAGCATCAAACTTATCTTAGTATTCAACCCACTAAAAAGAAAGTTTCACATATCTTGAATACCAAGTATATTAACATTAAGCAAATTACCATGCTATTAACAACTCTCAAAATAATCTAAGTGAAGCATGAGATATCAAGTTTCTTTAAAATAAACCACCACCATGCTCTAAAAGATCTAAATGAAGCACTAGAGCAAAAATTATCACGCTCAAAAAGATATAAGTGAAGCACATAGAGTAAACTATCAAGCTCAAAAGATATAAGTGAAGCACATAGAGTATTCTAACAAATTTCAATTCATACATGGCTCTCTCAAAAGGTGTGTACAGCAAGGATGATTGTGGTAGACTAACAAGCAAAGACACATATAATACAAGACGCTCCAAGCAAAACACATACCATGTGGTGAATAAAAATATAGCTCCAAGTAAATTACCGATGGAAGTGGACGAAAGAGGGGATGCCTTCCGGGGCATCCCCAAGCTTTGACTTTTTGGTGTCCTTGGATTATCTTGGGGGTGCCATGGGCATCCCCAAGCTTAGGCTCTTGCCACTCCTTGTTCCATAATCCATCAAAAGAATTCACCCAAAACTTGAAAACTTCACAACACAAAACTCAATAGAAATCTCGTGAGCTCCGTTAGAGAAAGAAAACAAAAGACTACTTTAAGGTACTGTAGTGAACTTGTTCTTTATTTGTATTGGTGTTAAACCTACTGTATTCCAACTTCTCTATGGTTTATAAACTATTTTACTAGCCATAGATTCATCAAAATAAGCAAACAACACACGCAAAACAGAATCTGTCAAAAACAGAACAGTCTGTAGTAATCTGTTACTAACGCAAACTTCTGGAACCCAAAAATTCTACCAAAATTAGACGACCTGGGAAATTTGTTTATTGATCAGCAGCAATTGGAATCACTATTTTATCACGTTCTGGTGATTTTTGACAATTCGGGCACTGAGCGCAAAGATTCTGGAAATTACAGCAAGATCAAATAACTATCTTCCAAGAAGATCTAATAGGTTTAACTTGGCACAAACACTAATTAAAAGATAAAACCACATCTAAACAGAATCTAGATGGATTATTTATTCCTAAACAGAACCAAAAACAAAAAACACAAAATAAAATTGGGTTGCCTCCCAACAAGCGCTATCGTTTAACGCCCCTAGCTAGGCATAAAAGCAAGGATAGATCTAGGTATTGCCATCTTTGGTAGGCAATCCATAAGTGGCTCTCATGATAGATTCATATGGTAATTTTATTTTCTTTCTAGGAAAGTGTTCCATGCCCTTCTTTAAGGGAAATTGGAATTTAATATTCCCTTCCTTCATATCAATAATTGCACCAATCGTTCTAAGGAAAGGTCTACCAAGAATAATAGGACATGAAGGATTGCAATCTATATCAAGAACGATAAAATCTACGGGCACATAATTCCTATTTGCAACAATAAGAACATCATTAATTCTTCCCATAGGCTTTTTAATAGTGGAATCCGCAAGATGCAAGTTTAGAGAGCAATCATCAAAGTCACGGAAATCTAACAAATCACACAAAGCTTTGGGGATAGTAGAGACACTAGCACCCAAATCACACAAAGCATAAAACTCGTAATTTTTAATTTTAATCTTAATTGTAGGTTCCCACTCATCATGGAGTTTTCTAGGGATAGAAACTTTCAACTCAAGCTTTTCTTCATAAGATTGCATTAAGGCGTCAACAATGTGTTCGGTAAAGGCCTTATTTCGACTATAAGCATGAGGAGAATTTAACACGGATTGCAACAAGGAAATACAATCAATTAAAGAGCAATTTTCATAGTTAAATTCCTTGAGATCCAAAATAGTGGGTTTAGCAATATCTAGATTTTTATTTCTTTCAATCCCTTTTTTATCAATTTCATCATCAGGATCTAAAAACTCAGAATTCTTAGAACGCCTTCTAGGTAAGGGAAGATCATAATCAGATTCATCAAGATTCATATTGCAAAACAAAGATTTAATAGGGGACACATCAATAACTTTTAGATCTTCATCTTGATTCTCATAGTTATTCGGTTTAGCGGCCATCTTATTGACTAAGGTGGCTTGCATATCCGAAATTTCAGCGGTCATTTTTTCAAGATGAGCAATTTGGGCTCTTACACCATCAAATTCTTTGGACATATCATCGAGCTCTTTATTCATATAACTCATAAAACTCTTTTGTTCCTTAAGCTCGTTTCTAAAGAAATTATTATGCTCAAATTGCAAGACCATAAACTTCCTGACATTGTTTTCGATATCTTCTAGCCTTTTAAGGTGAAGATCACCAAAATTAGGTAAGGCCATCGTGACGAACAAGCAAGCAAACTAACACACGAGCAAACAAAAGGCAAAGGGAAAGAGAGGGCGAATAAAACGGCAAGGGTGAAGTGGGGGAGAGGAAAACGAGAGGCAAATGGCAAATAATGTAATGCGAGAGATAGAGATTGTGATGGGTACTTGGTATGTTGACTTTTGCGTAGGCTTCCCCGGCAACGGCGCCAGAAATGGCTCGTTGACGGGAGAGTAAATCTTGACTTGACTTGGCGTAGGCCTCCCCGGCAACGGCGCCAGAAATCCTTCTTGCTACGTCTCGAGCTAGCGTTGGTTTTCCCCGAAGAGGAGGGGGTGATGCAGCACAGTAGCGTAAGTATTTCCCTCAGTTTTTGAGAACCAAGGTATCAATCCAGTAGGAGGTCACGCGCAAGTCCCTCGTACCTGCACAAAACGGTAGCAACTCGCAACCAACGCTTAGGGGTTGTCAATCCCTTCACGGTCACTTACGAGAGTGAGATCTGATAGAGATAATATTTTTGGTATTTTTGGTATAAAGATGCAAAGTAAAAAGTAAAAGCAAAACAAGTAAAATAAAGTAATGGAGATTGATATGATGAGAATAGACCCGGGGGCCATAGGTTTCACTAGTGGCTTCTCTCAAGAGCATAGATATTCTACGGTGGGTGAACAAATTACTGTTGAGCAATTGATAGAATTTAGCATAGTTATGAGGTTATCTAGGTATGATCATGTATATAGGCATCACGTCCGTGACAAGTAGACCGACTCCTGCCTGCATCTACTACTATTACTCCACTCATCGACCGCTATCCAGCATGCATCTAGAGTATTAAGTTAAAAACAGAGTAACGCCTTAAGCAAGATGACATGATGTAGAGGAATAAATTCATGCAATATGATAAATACCCCATCTTGTTATCCTCGATGGCAACAATACAATACGTGCCTTGCAACTCTTTCTGTCACTGAGTAAGGACACCGCAAGATTGAACCCAAAGCTAAGCACTTCTCCCATTGCAAGAACTACCAATCTAGTTGGCCAAACCAAACGGATAATTCGAAGAGACTTGCAAAGATAACTCAATCATACATAAAAGAATTCAGAGAAGATTCAAATATTATTCATAGATAAGTTGGATCATAAACCCACAATTCATCGGTCTCAACAAACACACCGCAAAAAGAAGATTACATCGAATAGATCTCCACGAGAGAGGGGGAGAACATTGTATTGAGATCCAAAAAGAGAGAAGAAGCCATCTAGCTACTAGCTATGGACCCGAAGGTCTGAAGTAAACTACTCACACTTCATCGGAAGGGCTATGGTGTTGATGTAGAAGCCCTCCGTGATGGATGCCCTCTCCGGCGGAGCTCCGAACAGGCCCCAAGATGGGATCTCGTGGATACAGGAAGTTGCGGCGGTGGAATTAGGTTTTTGGCTCCGTCTCTGGTGTAATGGGGGTACATAGGTATATATAGGAGGAAGGAGCACGTCGGTGGAGCTCTGAGGGGCCCACGAGGCAGGGGGGCGCGCCCAGGGGGGGCGCCCTCCACCCTCGTGACCTCCCCGGAAACTTCTTGGAGTAGGGTCCAAGTCTCCTGGATCACGTTCGGTGAGAAGATCACGTTCCCGAAGGTTTCATTCCGTTTGGACTCCGTTTGATATTCTGTTTCCTCGAAATACTGAAATAGGCAAAAAACAGCAATTCTGGGCTGGGCCTCCGGTTAATAGGTTAGTCCCAAAAATAATATAAAAGTGGAAAATAAAGCCCAATATAGTCCAAAACAGTAGATAAGGTAGCATGAAGCAATCAAAAATTATAGATACGTTGGAGACGTATCACGCCGCCTTCCTCGCTGAGCCCCGTGGCATGGCCCTTCTTCGGCAACTAGCGCCCCTCCATGGATGACCACCACCGCCCGTGCACGCCTCTAGATTCGTCCTAGTCTGATGATGTTTTTGTACAACTACGCTACGGAGACCAAGACCAGCAAGTCCGCACGGGAGCCCGAACGACTACTTCCACGATGATGCGAGTACAAGTACCCTCGACGTGTTTTTCGCCAAGTACCACGACGCCCGGAGCCCTCGGATATGTCAAGTTTGACTACACTGCGAGACGAAGAATGCCAAGTACCTCTCCAAAAACGAACATGTACCACTATGCCTGGAGGCATCGGATCCGTCAAGTCCAACAAATGACTATGCTCAACTACTCACGACCCCGAACGTCTACAAAAACGGGTACCACTACCGTCGCCGAGATCGCGAGAACCTCTACCTACGAACCTGGAGCATGTGAGAACCTTTACCGACGAACTCGGAGCGTGTACGATGACCGTTGTCGAAGACCCGTACCTCTACCACTTCCTGAACATGAACGACCATTTCCTCTTCGACTCGTGAACCATTACTTCCACTACCATCGCCGAGGACCGATAGTACCACTACTTCTACTACCGTCGCGAAACGACTACTTCCTCTACTTCCCTTGTTGAACCCGAACCGTCCGGAGATGCACGCTTCAAAGGTATAACCCCGAGACGACTGTCCGAGAACGATTGCTTGTGTTGTATGAGATGCACCCTTTGTCTGCACCGTGTCCATAGTGTCTCTCGCTTCCATGCCATCAACTTGTGGGAACCTGGTATCCGGGAGCACCCTATCATCTTGCATGACACACTCACACCCACTTCCTTCTGCACCGTTATCCCTGTGAGCTACCGGGTCATCGGAATGTTGCTGTGGCATCATTTTCAGATTCATTGTCGTGGCACCCCTTTCGTTTCCGCCACGATGACAAATGCCTCATGTCTTATCATGTTAACATTTTCATAAATACTGCATAAAACTTGCACATGTCATTCGCATCATGATAATAACATTTAAATGTTTGAAATTGTTGTTGCACCAAATTGCTAAATGCATATGGGGATTTACCGGAATTGTTGTTTGTTATTTCCGGCCTCATTTAAACTTGCCTAAATATTTTGTTTACTTATGCTCCACCTCTTGCCATGTGTAAACAACATTTAATTTTGTTGAGTAGTTTAAACAGGAGAGAACTAAATAATTAGATGTGGTGTTTCGTCAATATGCAACACGTTGCATATTGAGCTCCACTTAACTTGTAGTTTTGCTTGTGCACTTTGCCATGCCATGCCTCATTAAACCGGACTTGCATCATACTTGGTTGTGCATCATGCCATGATTATGTGAGGGTCATTTACCATGTTGTTTGCTTCTTTACGGTGTTGTTTCTTCAGGTTAGTTACGATAACGTCGCGTTTGTGAGGATTCGTTCGACTACGTCCGTTTGTCTTCTTCATGGACTCATTCTTCTTCCTTGCGGGATTTCAGGCAAGATAACCATACCCTCGAAATCACTTGCTTGCTAGTTGTTCGTTCTATCGCTATGTCGTGCTGCCTACCACTTGTTATATCATGCCTCCCATATTGCCATGTGAAGCCTCTAACCCACCTTCCTAGCAAACCGTTGTTTGCCTATGTTATCGCTTGTGCTCAGCCGCTCTTATAGCGTTGCTAGTTCCAGGTGAAGATGAAGTTTGTTCCATGTTGGAACATGGATATGTTGGGATATCACAATATATCTTATTTAATTAATGCATCTATATACTTGGTAAAGGATGGAAGGCTCGGCCTTATGCCTGGTGTTTTGTTCCACTCTTGCCGCCCTAGTTCCCGTCATACTGGTGTTATGTTCCTTGATTTCACGTTCCTTACGCGGTTGGGTGTTATGGGACCCCCTTGCCAGTTCGCTTTGAATAAAACTCCTCCAGCAAGGCCCAACCTTGGTTTTACATTTGCCTAACAACCTAAGCCTTTTTCCCTTGGGTTTCCGGAGCCCGAGGGTCATCTTTATTTTAACCCCCCCGGGCCAATGCTCCTCTGAGTGTTGGTCCAAACTAGAGCCCCTTGCAGCGCCACCTCGGGGAAACTTGAGGGTTGGTTTTAGTTGTATGGACTGCTCATCTGGTGTGCCCTGAGAATGAGATATGTGAAGCTCCTATCAGGATTTGTCGGCACATTCGGGCAGCTTTGCTGGTCTTGTTTTACCATTGTCGAAATGTCTTTTAACCGGGATTCCGAGTCTGATCGGGTCTTCCTGGAAGAAGGAATATCCTTCGTTGACCGTGAGAGCTTGTGATGGGCTAAGTTGGACACCCCTGCAGGGTATAAACTTTCAAAAGCCGTGCCCACGGTTATGTGGTAGATGGGAATTTGTTAATATCCGGTTGTAGAGAACTTGACACTTGACTTAATTAAAATGCATCAACCGCGTGTGTAGTCGTGATGGTCTCTTTCCGGCGGAGTCCGGGAAGTGAACACGGTTTTGGAGTTATGTTTGTGCGTAAGTAGTTTCAGGATCACTTATTGATCACTTCTAGCTTCTCGACCGTTGCGTTGCTTCTCTTCTCGCTCTTATTTGCGTATGTTAGCCACTATATATGCTTAATGCTGTAGCTCCGCCTCATTATATCCTACCCATAAGCTTAAATAGTCTTGATCTCGCGGGTGTGAGTTGCTGAGTTCTCTTGACTCACAGATACTTCCAAACAGTTGCAGGTGCCGATGATACAGGTGACGCAACCGAGATCAAGTGGGAGCTTGATGAAGATCTTGATCGTTGTTTTGCGTCTTTTTCGGTTGATCAGTAGTGGAGCCCAGTTGGGACGATCGGGGAACTAGCATTTGTGGTTGTCTTCTTTTATTTTGGTTCTGTAGTCAGACCTTGATTGTATTCTGGATGATGTATGTTTAATTTGTATTTGTGTGAAGTGGCGATTGTAAGCCAACTCTTTATCCCTTTCTTATCCAGCACATGGGATTGTGTGAAGATTACCCCTCTTGCGACAAAACCACAATGTGGTTATGCCTCTAAGTCGTGCCTCGACACGTGGGAGATATAGACGCATCGTGGGTGTTACAGCGCCCTCCACCCCCGTGGGCCCCTTGTTGCTGCACCGACGGACTTCTTCCTCCTATATATATCCACGTACCCCCAAACATCCAGGAGCACCATGAAAACCTAATTCCACCGCCGCAACCTTCTGTACTCGAGAGATCACATCTTGGGTCCTTTTTCGGAGCTCCACCGGAGGGGGCACTGATCATGGAGGGCCTCTACATCAACTCCATGGCCTCTCCGGTGATGTGTGAGTAGTTTACTTCAGACCTTCGGGTCCATAGTTATTAGCTAGATGGCTTCTTCTCTCTCTTTGGATCTCAATACAAAGTTCTCCTCGATCTTCTTAGAGATCTATTCAATGTAATCTTCTTTTGCGGTGTGTTTGTCGAGATCTGATGAATTGTGGGTTTATGATTCAGTTTATATATGAACAATATTTGATTCTGCTCTGAATTCTTCTATGTATGATTGGTTTATCTTTGCAAGTCTCTTCGAATTATCAGTTTGGTATGGCCTACTAGATTGATCTTTCTTGCAATGGGAGAAGTGCTTAGCTTTGGGTTCAATCTTGCGGTGCTCGATCCCAGTGACAGAAAGGGAACCGACATGTATTGTATTGTTGCCATCGAGGATAAAAAGATGGGGTTTATATCATATTGCATGAGTTTATCCCTCTACATCATGTCATCTTTCTTAAAGCATTACTATGTTCTTATGAACTTAATACTCTAGATGCATGTTGGATAGCGGTCGATGTGTGGAGTAATAGTAGTAGATGCAGAATCGTTTCGGTCTACTTGCCACGGACGTGATGCCTATATACATGATCATACCTAGATATTCTCATAACTATGCTCAATTCTATCAATTGCTCAACAGTAATTCGTTTACCCACCGTAATACTTATGCTCTTGAGAGAAGCCACTAGTGAAACCTATGGCACCCGGGTCTATCTTCCATCATATTAATCTTCGAATACTTAGTTATTTCTATTGCCATTTATTTTACCTTGCATCTTTATTTCTCTTTATCATAAAAATACCAAAAATATTATCTTACCATATCTATCATATCTCACTCTCGTAAGTGACCGTGAAGGGATTGACAACCCCTTTATCGCGTTGGTTGCGAGGTTCTTATTTGTGTGTGTAGGTGCGTGGGACTTGAGCGTGATCTCCTACTGGATTGATACCTTGGTTCTCAAAAACTGAGGGAAATACTTACGCTACTTTACTGCATCACCCTTTCCTCTTCAAGGGAAAACCAACGCGATGCTCAGGAGGTAGCAAGAAGGATTTTTGGCGCCGTTGTCGGGGAGATTTGCGCCAAGTCAAGTCAAGACATACCAAGTACCCATCACAAACTCTTATCCCTCGCATTACATTATTTGCCATTTGACTCTCGTTTTCCTCTCCCCCACTTCACCCTTGCCATTTTATTCGCCCTCTCTTCTCCGATCCCCTTCTCTTTTTCTATTAGCCTTTTTGCCCATTTCTTGTTTACTCGTGTGTTGGATTGCTTGCTTGTCACGATGGCTCAAGATAATACTAAATTGTGTGACTTTACCAATACCAACAATAATGATTTTATTAGCACTCCGATTGCTCCTCTTACCAATGCTGAATCTTGTGTAATTAATACTGCTTTGCTAAATCTTGTCATGAAAGATCCGTTTTCTGGCCTTCCTAGTGAAGATGCTGCTACCCATCTAAACAACTTTGTTGATTTGTGTGATATGCAAAAGAAGAAATATGTGGATAATGATATTGTTAAATTGAAGCTATTTCCATTCTCGCTTAGAGATCGTGCTAAAGCTTGGTTTTTGTCTTTGCCTAAAAATAGTATTGATTCATGGAATAAGTGCAAAGATGCTTTTATCTCTAAGTATTTTCCTCCTGCTAAGATTATCTCTCTTAGAAATGATATTATGAATTTTAAGCAACTTGATCATTAACATGTTGCACAATCTTGGGAGACGATGATATTAATGATACGTAATTGCCCTACACATGGTTTGAATTTATGGATGATTATACAGAATTTTTATGCCGGATTGAACTTTGCTTCTAGAAATCTTTTAGATTCGGCCGCAGGAGGCACTTTTATGGAAATCACTTTAGGATAAGCTACCGAACTACTAGATAATATTATGGTTAATTATTCTCAATGGCACACTGAAAGATCTACTAGTAAAAAGTGCATGCAATTGAAGAGATTAATGTTTTGAGAGGAAAGATGGATGAACTTATGAAATTGTTTGCTAATAAGAGTGTTTCCTCTAATACTAATGATGTGCCTTTGTCTACCTTGATTGAGAATAATAATGAATCTATGGATGTGAATTTTGTTGGTAGGAACAATTTTGGTAATAACGCATATAGAGGTAATTTTAATTCTAGGCCGTTTCCTAGTAATTCCTCTAATAATTATGGTAATTCCTACAACAATTATTATGGAAATTATAATAAGATTCCCTCTGATTTTGAATCTAGTATTAAAGAATTTATTACTTCACAAAAGAGTTTCAATGCTTTGATTAAAGAAAAACTGCTTAAGATTGATGAATTCGCTAGGAACGTTGATAGAATTTCTCTTGATGTTGATTCTTTGAAACTTAGATCTATTCCACCTAAGCATGATATCAATGAGTCTCTCAAAGCCATGAGAATTTCCATTGACGAGTGCAAGGAAAGAACCGCTAGGATGCGTGCTAAGAAAGATTGCTTTGTGAAAGCGTGTTCTTCTAGTTTTCATGATAATAAGGATGAAGATCTAAAAGTTATTGATGTGTCCCCTATTAAATCTTTGTTTTGAAATATGAATCTTGATAATGATGGGATTGAAGATGAGCCACCTTTACCTAGAAGGCGTTCCAAAAATTCGGACTTTTTAGATCTTGATGCAAAAATTGTTAAAAGTGGGATTGAAGAGGTTAAAACTTTAGATATCAATGAACCCACTATTTTGGATTTCAAGGAATTTAATTATGATAATTGCTCTTTGATAGATTGTATTTCCTTGTTGCAATCCGTGCTAAATTCTCCTCATGCTTATAGTCAAAATAAAGCTTTTACTAAACATATCGTGGATGCTTTGATGCAATCTTATGAAGAAAAACTTGAGTTGGCCCTAGAAAACTAATGCGGAGCATCCCAAGGTCATCCCCATGGACCTACCATCGTCTCACCAAGTGTCTACCGGGCCCATGACTCGATCACGTGCAAGAGCCCTTGAAACCGAGGTGACATCTCTCCTCTCACAATTCCACTCCGATGCACATGAAGCATGGCTACTACCTCATATGGATACATTATGCATACTCAGGTACAATGGAGAATCTAAGGAGCAAGGACAAGAAGAAGAGGAAGATGGACGAGAAAACGGAGAAGAAGAAGAGCTACAGGAAATTTCCCAGCCACCGGACGACCGGCCGGGACCGGATGTCCGGCGCCTGAAGCGTTAGACGAGCTCCAGCCAGCGGACGTCCGGCCCAGACCGGACGACCGGTGCCCCTGCACCCGAAGCGAACGAGCGGACGTCCGGTCCGGACCGGACGACCGGCGCACCAGCACCCGAGGCAACATCAGCGGAAGTCCGGAGCCTCCGGATGTCCGGCGCCCCCATCACAGAGCAGAACCAGCGGACGACCGGAGGACACGGGATGTCCGGCAGCTCCTGAGACACCGGACGACCGGTCCCCAGCGGACGTCCGGTACCTGGCTGCGTCCAGATTCGGGCCCGAGGCCCATGTACCCCTTCACTTCGCCCCCTTTTGCACTTAGACTATAAATAGACCCCCCATTCATCCTAGCTAGGGTTAGCGTTGGTTTAGCTCATACTTCGAGATAGAGCTTCGCTCATCCATCCCGATCTCCTCCTCGAGAGAGACTGCGGCCCCTCTTCGGAGAAGATCAACTTGGATTCAAGACCCCCCTCTTGGGCGACCCCATCAAGACCTCCTTCTAGGAGAAGAACCGGTTACTTGTATCGTCCTTTGTTGACCGTGGATCATCATGTATCTCTTTGTGTTTCGAGGATCTAGCACATGTGTAATCGAATCTTGTTGTTTGAGTGATTCTCTTGTGTTTTCCCCTTGTTTTTCCCCTCGTGTTCTTCGTGTTCCTCGTAGGGATCCGCTCCTTTCGTGAAAGATCGGCCATCTAGGATTCCACCCTACATCATCTTGGTATCATGAGCAAGGTTGATCACGATTTTGGAGCCACGTCTTCGTTTTTCTAGCTTGATTTTGTTGTTTTTTGTCCTAATCCGAAAATCCCCACAAAAATAGCCCCAAAATTTTTCTTGTGTTTTGTGAGTTTTGATGATGTTTTGTTGGTTTTGATCCGCGAATTGGTTGCGTTGCAAGTAGATCTAGCCTTCCCCCACCATCTCCACCTCGAAATCCCTCCCAAATCCCCCATATTCCCCCCAAAATCACCTCTCGGATCTACAAACTCGCGTTGACCCCGACCACCGGACGACCGGCACATCACCGGACAACCGGCGACCCAGGAAGCACCGGACGTCCGACCCGACCGGACGACCGGCGACCGGACATCCGTCCACCTCCGGACGACCGCTACTTCCACCATTTCATCCGCTACACCACCACCGACTTCCCGCACTCTATGACATTATCCCAACCCACACCACCACCTACCTACTCTGACGATTTTGGTCACCTTTGGTTTTGAGAATTTGAGTTGCGGTACCGTATCCTTTTGTGTTTCGGCTATCTAGGTATGGTTCGACATCGACACCACCGCCGCTCATTTTTCGCCACGGACGCGTCATCAACACTGGTCAACAACAACGACCACCTCGACAACGACTTGGTATTCGTGCCACCATTTTGACATCATACCGGAAGCAAGACCGGTAACCTCATCTTGGTATTGGACATATCATTCTTGCCATCACATTGTTAACCATCATCGCCTGACTCCTTTGCGTTGCTTACCCTTCGAGACTAGCCATTGAGTATTGCCGGCAACGAGACTTGTGCACTTTAGTGATCATACTTCCCCATAGCATACATACATGCATCATTGTTGATTATATTGTTATCATCTCTTGTGTCACAAAGTTGTCATTGCATACTCACTTGCTATCTTGGTTCGTCAAGCATCGCATAAGAAAAGAGCTCGAACATCAAAGAGCCAACCAAGCTTTTAAGCAAAGAGGAAACATAAGCAAAAGGCTTTTAAGCAAGAACCATAGCATCATACAACATTAAGATTGTCATACTCGATCATCTTGGATCATATCATAGCAACACCTTGCATAAAACATATTTGGGATAGAAGCCGTTGCATTTTTGCTAAGTAGGTTGTGCACAAGTTCTTGTATCCGCCTATCGTGCAATCGTGCTAGCGTCTCTCTAGTGTTGTGCAACAAGAGCATTTTTGTGGATCCCACATTTTGGCTCACCCTTGGTTGCTCAACCCCACTTATCTTTTTGCGTATGTGTTTCCGTGTACCGTATATGCTTGGTCTACTTGTTACATTGCATCTTGCGAATCTTTTCCAACATTCTTGAATCTTGCTTACATTCACATTAAAAATTGTGCCACCATCCTAACCAAGCTCCACCAAAAGCTTTTACTTGTGTATGTGTGAGAACCGACAAGAATTGGAACCAATTGTGCTATTTCCTTGTTACACATTGGAGTCATCTTTGATCCATTGTCAACATCGGTCAAGGTACATTTGATATTGGTTCTTCCCTTTCTTCCACTCACACTTGTCTTGGAATGATGGATAGGCCAAGTACTTCTACCAACCCACTCTTCATGGAGCAAGACGATGACATGAACTCCTTCGTCACCAAGAGTCACCTCTTTGGTGCACAACGTGCTTTGCATCAAGAGCAACAAGCTATGAGTGAACGCATCGACAACCTTGCCGCCGACTTGCGACTTTCCGAGCAACGTACAAGGGACTACTTTGACAACAAGCTCGACGATCACAAGCAAGAGAATGACGCAAGGATGGACGAGATTCGCGCTTTGTTGCTCAACCGCTCTTCTTCCACTTCAAGAAGGAGCCGTTCAAGCCGACACTCCGATGACACCATCTCCGGTTCAAGTACACCGACATCGAACACTCTTTGACGAGCCGCGCGCAACGAGCGTCAAGCAAACCTCAATCCACTTCGAGACACCGACTCGCAAGAACATCGACGACGTCAAGCCGACGAAGCCTTTGCGCTAGCTCAAGAACGGCATCGCCAACGTCAACACGAACAAGAGGAGCGAGCGCGACAACTTCAAGATGCACAAGACGCCGAGGCGGAATGCCACCAACAACAACTACGTGCAGCTGAAGCACTTGAAGCGCAACGGGCCCTTCATGAATCAAGTCGTGCCGTAGCCGACCGAGGCTGACAAGCTCGACTACATCGAGAAGCACTTCGCGATGAAGCTCAAGAAAGAATGTACCAAAGATGTGCGTCAACAAGCTCCTCGTCAAGATAGACAAGCGCCTCGTCATGATAGACAAGCTCCCCATCAAGTTCACCAAGAGCATGAAAACAATGGGAATCCTCCGCGGCAAGAGCAACATGAGGTCGCCAACCCTCCGCGTCAAGAGTACCACGAGTTGGACAATCATCTACAACATGGGCGTCATAATCCCCGACCCCAACATAATGAAGAGCAACGCTACGGCAAGCTCAAGTTCACCATTCCCAAGTTCAATGGAAGCAACGATCCCGAAGAATACCTTTCATGGGCATTGAAGGTTGACAAGATCTTCCGTTTGCACAACTATGAAGAAGAGAAGAAGATCGCGATGGCATCCCTTGAGTTCCAAGATTATGTCCTCATTTGGTGGGAACAAGTCATTGAACGCCGCGAGGCAAGAGGTGATCCACCCATCACTACTTGGGCACAAATGAAGGACGTTATGAGAGCACGCTTCGTGCCTACCTACTACAACCGCGACCTCTTCAAGAAACTCCAACAACTCAAGCAAGGAACCAAGAGCGTTGAAGAGTACTACAAGGAAATGGAGATTGCCATGATACGAGCCAATGTCAAAGAAGATGATGAGCAAACTATGGCAAGGTTCTTGAATGGACTCAATCATCCTATCAAGAAGATCGCCTTCCAACCTTACTCAAACCTCATCGAACTAGTGCATCAAGCTACCAAAGCGGAACGGCAAGTACAAGACGACTTCAAGTATGCCAAGTTCTCATCCAAGTCCTATGGCCTCTCCAACAATCTAGCTTCGACGACTCCAAGACCTTCGACCTCAACCAAGCCTTCTACAAGCAACGGCGACAAGTCAAGTTACAAGAAAGCTTCGACAAGCTCAAGTAGTCCTCCTACTACAAGCAACTTCAAGAAAGCTCCATCATCATCTACTCCACCCGATGAGACCATCAAAACAAGTTCTATCAAATGCTTCACATGCGGCGGCCGAGGCCACAAGTCCTTCGAGTGCACCAACAAACGCACAATGATCTTCAACGACGATGGCACTTATGATTCCATGAGCGAAGGAGAAATGGAAGCCCTTGAGTAAGTGGCCATGAACCGCCAAGTGAACAATGAAGAAGAACAAGTCTTTTGTGATGAAGACTCAAGTCCCGCACTTGTTGTTGTCTCAAAAGTTTTGGCTCTCCAACATCAACAAGAAGAAGACCAAAGATGCACCATATTCCACACCAAGGCCGGCATCAATGGACGATCCGTCAAGGTCATCATCGATGGAGGGAGTTGCCACAATTTAGCAAGTGAAGAACTATGCTGCAAGCTCCAATTGGTCAAGATGAAGCACCCTCACCCCTACAAGGTTCAATGGCTAAGCGACACCGGCACCATACAAGTCGAGCATAGAGTACAAGTCTCTTTCAAGATCGGCGCCTATGAAGACACATTGGAATGTGATGTCCTTCCGATGACCGTTTGCCACCTCCTCCTTGGACGGCCATGGCAATTTGACCGAGGTGTCATTCACAATGGGCGTACAAATCACTATAGCTTCAAGATGAAAGGAAAAGAGTTTGTGCTACGTCCTATGTCTCCAAGCCAAGTGATAGCCGACAAGCAAGCCACCCATCATGGAGAAAGTAGTGAGAGAGCGATCCACCAAAAAGAGAGTGAGCGCCACAAGCCCAAATTGAGTGACTCCACGATGAGCGACAAGAAAAACCTAGTTCTCTTTGCCACCAAACGTGAGATGAGAGAAGTGTGTGAGAACCCAACAAGTGTCCTACACTATGTCCTATTGTGCAAGGACGAGGTCACAAACACTAACAACTCTCACGACCTACCTTTGGTGTTATCTTCTCTATTGCAGGAATTCCAAGATGTTTTCCCACATGAGCTACCTCCGGGTCTACCTCCACTACGAGGCATTGAGCACCGAATTGATCTCATCCCCGGAGCGCCGCTTCCCAACAAAGCTCCATACTGCGTCAACCCTGACGAAACCAAAGAAGTACAAAGGCAAGTAAAGCATCTCATAGACCATGGTCATGTGCGTGAAAGTTTGAGTCCTTGTGCCGTACTGGTCATTCTTGTCCCGAAACGTGACGGTAGCTTTCACATGTGCTCCGATTGTAGACCTATCAATGCTATCACCGTTAGATATAGGTACCCCATTCCACAACTTGATGATATGCTTGATGAACTTAGCGGTGCCACTATATTTTCCAAAATTGATCTTAAGAGTGGTTACTATCAAATCCGCATACAAGAGGGTGATGAATGGAAAACCGCTTTCAAAACCAAGTTTGGTTTGTATGAGTGGTTAGTCATGCCTATGGGTCTCTCGGAAGCACCGGGCACTTTTATGCGCCTTATGAATCATGTCTTTCGCCCTTATATTGGTATATTTGTTGTGGTTTACTTTGATGACATTCTTGTGTTTAGCAAATCTATCCAAGAACATGTCACCCATGTCCGCACTGTTTTGCAAACTCTTAGAAAAGAGCGCCTCTATGCTAATATGGAGAAATGCCTATTTGGTGTTGATAAGCTCGTTTTCTTGGGTTTTGTGGTCTCTTCTAAGGGTGTTCATGTTGATGAATCTAAGATCAATGCTATTAAAACTTGGCCCCAACCAACCAATTTGCACCAAGTGCGTAGTTCTTGGTTTAGCCGGTTTCTACCGTAGATTTGTGAAGGATTTTAGCACCATTGCTTCACCTTTGCATGCTTTGAGCAAGAAGAACGCGCCTTTTGTTTGGGGACCATCTCAAGATATTGCTTTCAATGAGCTTAAGAATTTGCTTACTCATGCTCCCGTGCTTGCTTTACCCAACTTCAACAAGCCTTTTGAGATTCATTGCGATGCTAGCGGTAATGGCATAGGAGGCGTGTTAACGCAAGAGAAGCGCCCCATAGCTTACTTTAGTGAGAAACTTTTCGGAGCGCAACTCAATTACCCCATCTATGACAAAGAACTTTATGCTTTAGTGTGAGTTTTGCATGAATGGGAACATTACCTTTGCCCACATGAGTTCATCATCCATACCGACCATGAAACACTTAAATAACTTAAGGGTCAAACTAAGTTGAACAAGCGTCATGCTAAATGGAGTGAATTTATCGAGTCTTTTCCTTATGTCATCAAGTACGTTAAGGGTAAAGAAAATGTTGTGGTGGATGCGCTTTCCCGTATATGCATGCTTGTCACTAACCTTGAGTTAAATGTCATTGGTTTTGAGCATATCAAAGACTTTTATTGTCAGGACCCCGATTCCAAGTCACATCGATCTAGCCGGTAACACCTCATATCACTTTGCGGCCTCACACACGGTATCCCACGGGTGTCGCCTTACCATGGCCGGGACCGTTTGCGCCTTTTGGCTCACGTATATGATAGTGTCGCTAGCATCCATATGACAGAGAACCCGGGCCTTCATGGCTAGTCATGAACCCAAAGCGGCACAGACCTATGGAGACAGGCATACATGAATCACATTGAGCATGTCGGTCATCAACGAGTGATTCCGGGCTGTAGCACTGGGCTAACAGGACTCCGGGGAATTCTGGGCTGTAGCAGGCTAGGCAGGACTCCGGAAATCACCGCATGACATTTCCCCGAAGGGACAGACATAGGAATGAAATGAAACACATGCCGGCCAGTCAAGTGTCCTAAACAATAGTGCTGGGCTAGCAGGACTCCGGTGAACCGGGCTGTAGCGGACTACTATGGCTCGAGGAACACTAGACTACATTTCCCCATAAGAAAGGCTGCCAAGGATAAACAACTAGATTGTCGGATCCCAATCATACCAAGCATTTCAATCATACACGCAATATGCCCGATATGAGTACATACAATATGGCATCACAACAAAACTCTACAACTCAAGTACTTTATTTAAAGTCTCTAGAGAGCCATACATAACATATCATACAGACAGGGGTCACATGACCCGACACTCAAGTCATACAATCATACAAGCACATGCGGAAGCAACTAGTCTGAGTACAGACTCTAGAAAGAAAGAAGGCTTCTCGAAGCCCGTCTATCTACATAGGGCCCTCCATGGCCGGGATCACCACCTGGGTGGCTAGTCACTCGTCGACGTCAAGGTCTACATAAAACCCATAGGAGTGGGCGGTGTCGTCTGAAACAGTAAATAAGTAAACATGAGTACAAAGGTACTCAGCAAGTCTTACATCAGAACCTACTATACATGCTTATTCTCAAGAAGGTGGTGGGGTTGATGCAGCAAGCCAACTTTGACTCTTGGCTAAGCTATCCTACGGAACCTCTCTAGTAAAATAGTTTTCGCACATGAGTCCACTACTCACCAACACAATACTCCACCGGGGATCCTCCCTCGTCATCCTACGAGAGGGCCATCCTCGGTACTCACACTTATCTTGAGTCTTTTAGTAGTATCCATTAACTTGTCTATGAACTATATAGGCAACCAAGTAGTCCTTTACCGCGGACGCGGCTATTTGAATAGTTTTATACCCTGCAGGGGTGTACTTCTTCATACACGCTTTCACCACTTACTGCTGCTTACACGACATGTACTCGGCAACCTTCAAGCGGAAGCCCAGCAAGGGTGTTGGCCACGGCCTACCTAAACACTTAAGTCTCTAGTCCAGGTTTATCGCCTATCCAGGTTCCATCCGCAGGGAGTCCGGCCGAGGTTTCCACATACGGCCCCGAACGATGTGAACAGGGTCCCAAGACGCCAAACGGGTGCCCGGCATACCCGGCCACGGTGTATCTACCGCAACATAGCCCACCCCTAGGGTCAGCGCTACGCACGGCCGCCAACACATAACCTACAAACACCAGAAACTATTTGCAACTCCTGGACAGAGTATTAGGGTGATTAAGAAGCCGAGAGGGTCAATTAAGGATCCCAATGCATGGTAGTAGCTGAATCTTAAAATCACACATACAGATCTCAGTTCTTAGGACGGCCTCAATGAAACAACCCACCATGTACTCCTACATGGCCTCTCATCGATACCTTTACCAAAACATGTTCAACACATCCCTCACATTACCGACATAAGCATTTCACTCTAGCCCATCACCCAGATGAACCAGACCTGACACAACTCTAAGCATAACAGGCATAGCAAGGTAGGAATCACATACATGGCTCAATCAACTCCTACACATGCTAGTGGGTTTCATCTAGTTACTGTGGCAATGACAGGTCATGCAGAGGATAAGGGTTCAACTACCGTAGCACACAGCAGTTTGAATCGCGTTGTCTTAATGCAGTAAACAAGAGCAGAAGCGAGAACATGGGTTTGTATCGGAATGATCAATGGTTGCTTGCCTGATGGAGTGGTAGCGGGATACTGCCCTTCAGTTGGATACTCGTGAATAGCCTCGGAGGCATAACCTACCACGGGGAACACATCGGAACACAATGAACACATGACGATATGCAACAATATGACGCATGCTATGACATGGCAATATGAATGTGTTTTGGCCTAATGCAAGCTAGAATAGAAAGGGATGAACTCATTTGAATCAAAGATTCAAATATTAGCTCATTAAACATGGCCTTAATAGTGCATTTCCTTATTCTTATTAAACAGCAAGGTAAACTTGTTTTGTCATGCATGAAACTATTACAGATGGATAGATCGAATTTTTCTGATAATTTTTCATATATAAATTATTTCATTTGGAGTTACGGTTGAATTTCTATGATTTTTAGAAGTTTTAAACATTTTCTGGAATTTCCTAAATAAAAAATAAATCCAAAAAATGCATTACTGCGTCAGCATTGCGTCATGCTGACCTCAGCAGGTCAAAGGCGCCAGCCCAGGTCAAACCTGACTGGTGGGGCCCACTGGTCAGTGACTCTGTGCACTAACTATGTTTAGTTAGCCTAATTACTGGGCGGGGCCCACTAGTCAGTGACTATACTAATTAAACTAACTAATTTTAGTTAGAAACTAATCTGGATAATTAGCAGGGGGGCCCACTTGTCATTGACTCAAAGGAGTCAACCTGGGCCCACCCAGTCCACGTCAGTGGTCAAACCACCGGTCAACAGGGCTAATCCCGCCGGCGTTGAGTCGCCGGCGAGGCCGAGACGGCGGAGGGCTTCGGAAAACACCCTCAGGCAACCAAATCAACGGCGGAGACCATCTACGGGTAGCTGGGAACAAGCCGCAGCGTTTGGTAGCGGTAGTTGGGCTCGGGGTGGCCGGAAACGTCGCCGGCGACGAGCTTGGCGGTCGCCGGAGTCGGGTGAGGACGGTTTCGAGGCTACGGTGCACGGGAGAAGGAGCTGGTGGTGGCTACGGGTTCCTGGTGCTGCACTGAGCACAACTGCGAGCTTGGCTTCGAGCCACAGTGGCTCTGGCCACGACGGCGCCATGGACGGCGGCGGGGAGCTCTCGGGTGCGGTGGAAACGGCGGCTACAAGGGCTAAACGAGCACAGGAGCTAGGGGAAGAGGAAGAGGAGCTCACAGCGGAGTCGGAGAGGGGGTCAGCAAGCTCGGGGAGGTCCTGGCGGCGGCGAATCGACCGGAGATGGCTCGGGTGCCCGAGGTTGAAGACGAGGGCGAAGGTGGCGTTGCAGGGCCTCCGGCGAAGCGTAGCTCGGTGGGGAGGACGAGGGAGTCGAGGCGGAGCTGATGGGCTTGTCGGAGGGGCGAGGGGAGGTCTCTGGCGGCGACTACGGCGATCGGCGGCGAGGGACGCGCTCGGCCATCGCGGGAGAGGATGAGGGGGACGAGGGGGAGAATGAGAGAGGATGAGAGGGAGACGTGGGGGTCGCGTGGCGTCCTCTGGGCGTCTCCCGGCGTCGGCAGAAGTAGGAGGTGGCCGGCGCGTGGCCGGCGCGCGGCGAGCACGCGCCCCGCGTCCTTCTGGCGCGAGGAGGACGACGACTGGCAGCGCCAGCAGGCTGGGCCGAGCCAGGTGGCTGGGCCAGCACAGGTAAGGCCCAGGTGGGCTTCTTTCTCCTCTTTTTTTTATTTAGTTTCTGTTTCTATTTAACTGCAACTGTTGGGCTTTAAATAAAATACTAAAACGTTTCCAAAAATCCTGAAAATAAATGTGGCCTCTGTTTAGATTATTTCCAATAGGAAACATTTATTCCTAGAATTATTTGAGCACTTAGATTATTTTATAGCATTTAAATGCCCAAATTCAAATACTTATGATTTAATTCAATGACCTTCTGTTGACCTAGAAAATCGTGCACCAATTTTGCTAGAGGTTCTAACCTAAGACAAAGAGGGTGAACTTTTTAGAAGGGCATTTCAGGTTCATTGAAAATAATTTTAGTAAACCCTAGTTGTTTCCAGGGGGGTGTTGGGGGTTCTGTCTTCCCCAATTCAAATTTAAGAAGAATTTAAACATGATGCACATTCTAATGCTTGAACTAGCTAGGGTGTGACAACTCACCCCCACTCAAAAGAATCTCGTCCCGAGATTTAGAATCCTCCGGGAAGAAGGTGGGGTACTCGAGTCGAAGACGATCCTCCCTTTCCCAAGTGGCTTCTTTCTCGGAATGGTGTGACCATTGAACCTTGAGAAACTTGATATTATGACGTCGAGTGGTACGCTCGGCTTGATCAAGGATACGAACGGGATATTCCCGATAGGAGAGGTTATCTTGTAGATCAAGCGTTTCGTGGTCCACCCCACGGATAGGATCCGCGAAGCAACGCCTGAGTTGTGAAACGTGGAAGACATCGTGAACTCTGGAAAGATGCGGGGGTAGTTCCAATTGGTAGGCAACTTCTCCTCGTTTGGCAAGAATGCGAAAGGGTCTGATGTAACGAGGGGCCAATTTTCCTTTGATACCGAAATGATGGGTTACCTTTAACGGAGTAACCCGAAGGTAAGCCTTCTCGTCGACTTCATAAGTCATAGGCTTATGTTTACGGTCATATTGACTCTTTTGACGAGATTGGGCTGTTTTCAATTTCTCACGAATAACGCGAACCTGCTCTTCTGCTTCCCGAATCATATCCGGGCTAAAGAGTTGTCTTTCCCCGGTTTCTGACCAGTTAAGAGGCGTTCGACATTTTTGTCCATAGAGAACTTCGAAAGGAGCCTTGCCCAAAGCTGGCTTGATAACTATTGTTATAAGCAAACTCCGCGAATGGAAGGCATTTCTCCCAACTCATTCCGAACGAGAAAACAGAAGCTCGGAGCATATCTTCCAGAATTTGATTGACTCGCTCTACTTGACCACTTGATTGAGGATGGAAGGCGGTACTAAAGGAGAGACGAGTTCCCATAGCATTTTGGAAACTTTCCCAAAATCGAGAGGTGAAGAGACTCCCACGGTCTGAGTTAATTTCCAATGGAACACCATGAAGAGATACTATTCGGGAGATGTATAAATCGGCTAGCTGGCTAGCGGTGATACTCTCACGAACAGGTAGAAAGTGGGCTACTTTGGAAAGACGGTCGACCACGACGAAGATGGCATTATTCCCTCTCTTGGTCCTGGGAAACCCAGTGATGAAATCCATACTGATTTTATCCCATTTCCATTCAGGAATAGCCAAAGGTTGAAGGGTGCCAGCAGGCCGTTGGTGCTCTGCTTTAACACGACGACAGACGTCGCAGCTAGCAATGTATTGAGCGATTTCTCTCTTCATCCTAGTCCACCAAAACCTCTGGCGTAGGTCTTGATACATTTTAGTACTACCGGGATGAATGGTGAGAGGGGATTCATGAGCTTCCTTAAGGATCAACTGGCGCAGATGTTGTTTCTTGGGAACCACCAGACGGTTCTCGAAGAAGACAGCACCTCGCTCATCCATGGAAAAACATTTAGCAACTCCGCTAGCGATGTTTTCCTTAATCCGGGATATGCCCTTATCATACCGCTGGGCGGTTATGATTTGATCCATAAGGGTAGGTTTCGCCACCAGGGTGGAAAGGAATCCTCGAGGAACAATGTGAAGATTAAGCTTACGAAATTCCTCATGGAGAAGTGGTTGACTTTGTTGTAACATCAGGTTGTTACAATAGGACTTATGGCTTAGCGCATCAGCCATGACATTGGCTTTGCCCGGGGTGTAAGTTATTCCTAAGTCATAATCCGAGATCAACTCGACCCAACGTCTTTGCCTGAGATTCAAATCTGGTTGGGTGAAGATATATTTCAAACTTTGGTGATCGGTGAAGATCTCGCAACGATTACCGAGAAGGTAATGTCGCCAGGTTTTAAGTGCATGGACTACAGCTGCAAGCTCTAGATCATGTGTGGGATAATTTTCCTCATGTGGGTGTAATTGCCGTGAAGCATAGGCAATTACCTGACGATCTTGCATGAGTATGCAACCTAATCCTTGTCGCGAGGCGTCGCAATAGATAATAAAGTCCTTGGAGAAGTCTGGTGGTACCAGTACGGGAGCAGATGTCAGGCGTCTTTTCAGTTCCTGAAAGCTGAACTCGCATTGTGGAGTCCACTCGAACTTTTTATCTTTCTTGAGGAGTTCAGTTAGAGGTTTAGCAACCTTGGAGAAATTCTCGACGAAGCGGCGGCAATAGCTCGCTAAGCCAAGGAAGCTCCGAACTTGCTTAACCGTCTCAGGTGGAGTCCAATCAAGGACGGCTTGAACTCGCTCGGGATTGACAGCAATACCCTTGCCAGAGATTACATGGCCTAGATAGGTCACTTCTGGCAACCAAAATTCACACTTGGAGAATTTGGCATAAAGGCGATGCTCTCGAAGTTTCATCAATACCAGCCTTAGATGTTCGGCATGTTCCTCTTCATTCTTGGAGTAGATGAGTATGTCATCGAGATATACTACGACGAATTTATCCAAGTACTCCATGAAAACCGAGTTCATTAACCGAGAGAAGGTGGCTGGGGCATTGGTTAAACCGAAGGACATGACGGTGTACTCGTATTGGCCATAACGAGTAACAAAGGCCGTTTTGGGAATGTCCCCGTTTCTGATTTTGATTTGATGGTAGCCCAACCTCAAATCCATCTTGGAAAAGACTGAGGATCCAGCGAGCTGATCATATAGATCATTGATCCTGGGAAGCGGGTATTTGTTCTTGATGGTGACCAGGTTGACAGGTCGGTAATCCACAACCATTCGATCCGTTCCATCCTTCTTCTTGACGAAGAGGACGGGGCAAGCCCAAGGAGAGGAACTAGGACGGATGAAACCCTTTTTCAAGGACTCATCGAGTTGGTTCTTAAGCTCGGCTAGTTCTAAGGGTGCCATCTTGTAGGGTCTTCTAGAAATTGGAACGGTTCCTGGAACAAGGTCTATCACAAACTCAACATCCCTGTCAGGTGGAACACCTGGCAGTTCTTCTGGAAAGACATCCGGAAAGTCTCGGACTACCGGAACATCCTCAAGGTCTGGAAGGGGGTTGGCATTTAGGGAGTAAAGTTGGCGCTTGGCCACTCGGGTTAAGACATTAACTGTCTTGCCCGAGGGGTGAGTAAGTTGAACGGTTCTAGTGGCACAATCGATCTTAGCATAATGAGCTGACATCCAGTCCATACCCAAGATGATGTTTATGTCGAGGACTTGAGAGCTATTAAGGATGCAAGGAAGACAAGCTATCGACAAGAATTTCGTTCCCATGGCTTACTCTAGAAGTTTGCCATCTAGAGCCAGGGGTTTGAATTTCCATGGTAGAGGGCATGTCACAGAATGTCGTGTTATGCAATCGAGCATAGTTCTCGGATAGGAATGAATGAGATGCTCCAGTATCGAAAAGAACAGATGCCGGATGGCAGTTAACAAGGAGCGTACCAAGGACGACGTTGGGATCCTCATGAGCCTCCTCGGCTGAAACATAATTGACATGGCCACGTGCAGTGGTGGCCGGCTTGGCGTAGAAAGTCTTCCCCGCGGGCTTACCACGGCCAACGGACTTTCCAGTTTGATTGGGGTTGTTGTTCTGGGGACACTCTCGGCTATAGTGACCCGGCTCTCCACACTTGAAGCATGTCACCACATTGGGGCGTGGAGCAGCATTAGCAGCGGGGCCACCATAGGGCTTGGGCGGTGCAAATTGCTGGTTGGGACGAGGCGCCTCAAAGGATGGCCTCGGGATGAACCTGGGTGGCAGTGCCGTGCTTGGGATCCACACCCGGCGCTTCTGAGCTCCAGAGCCGGATGAAGAGCCAAAATCACGGGAGTGCTTGCGTGAAGCGTCATAATCAGTCTGGCCTGTCTCAGCGCTGATGGCTTTATTGACCAGCTTTTGAAAGGATGTGCACTCGTGCAGACGGAGATCGCGGCGAAGCTCAGGGCTAAGTCCCTTGCGGAACCTTGCCTGCTTCTTAGCGTCAGTAGAAACCTCTTCAGGGGCATAGCGTGCCAGATTCCCAAATTCACGACTATATGCATCCACAGTCAGTCTTCCTTGGGTGAAGTTGCAGAACTCCTCCCTCTTGCGATCCATGAGACCTTCCGGAATGTGATGCTCACGGAAAGCCTCACTGAATTCAGCCCAAGTAGTGATTTGGCCGACCGGGCGCATAGCTTCAAAGTTTTCCCACCAAAGGCTAGCAGGGCCTTCGAGGTGATAGGCAGCATAAGTAACCTTGTCGGCTTCGGCTACGTTGGCAGAACGTAGCTTGTGGGTGATGCTGCGAAGCCAGTCATCCGCGTCGAGGGGCTCGACGGAGTGGTTAAACTTTGGTGGGTACAGCTTGATAAAGTCATTGATTGACACCAAGTCATTTCGTGGGTGGCGTGCAGTGTTCTGCTCAATCCGCTCCAGCAGGCGGTTGGTCTCACGCTTGTTTCTTTCCGCCTCCAGCATTACTTCGGCCAGAGAAGGCGGGTGAGGCAGATTTTCACCCCTAGCTGCACTGGCTTCCCCCTGCTCCGAGGCAGCAGGGTTGCTGCGGGTGTTGACCATCCTAGGAGAAAACAAGACAACGGTTTAGACAAGGATGGCTCAAACTTAGCAAGGAAGTGCAGAATGTAATGGATAGCACGGAATGCAGAGATGTTCATCCGTATGTCATGGTAATATAAAACTGCCATAGATATACCAACGGTCATGCACATCATACATAGTTTAGTACAAGCCCAGGCTACAATACAACTATGATGAAAGACATTACATCTCATCGGAGGCATTCCAAGCTCCTATACATTATTTGTCTACACCTTCAGATTTGATTACACACAAAGTCATATTCCACAAGTCTCGCAGGACAGTGGAGATACAACTACTACAATACTAATGGTACTACTACTAACTCAGATAGCTCCGTAGTAGTTCTCATAGAAGTCACCTCCATAGCCTGGAAGTTCAACGTGACCATCCAGAAACAGACAGTCCTGAGGAGCCTGTGGACCATAGGGGCTAGGATGAGGTCTTGGACCAACAAACGGTGGCCTGCGGGGACCACGGGGTGGGGTGATGCCTCCCACATCACGCCAATCCACCATGCCTGGTAGAGCTGATCTCACAGGATACATATCCCTTGTATCCATACATCCAGCTTGCACCGCAGGTGCAAACCGAGTGAATGTGGCCCAATGATCAGCACGGGTATTGAAAAGCTCCAGCCTCAAGGCCCGATTCTCTCGGTCCTTATCTTCGAGCATCTCGGAAGTGGTACAAGTTAATGAGTCCTCCTGAGTGGAGTCAGCATAGATAGCCTGAAGGTACCCTTGCGCTCCCGGAAGTGAAGCTGGCATGTAACGGAAGTCGGTGTTCCGAAGCAGGCCAGTCCGGACTCGCAAGATGGTCATCATGGAATAGGCAGCATCCTGCACAGCCATCTCAACAGTAACCCCAAGTCCATAGGAACAGTGAAGGGGCTCGGTAGATCTAGGATAAGAAGGAAATATCCTGACGGTGCAGAGATATTGGCTTTGATTAAAGTCGTGGAACTACTCTTCGACGGTGTATTCGGGATACCAACGGTAGCCCGTCTCGATCATGACCCGGACTAACATAGCAGTATGACCGGGCATGTCGAGGCACCGGGTCAGGCGAACCACTTGGTTTTGAACACGGTTGGCCATCTGAAAGCACAACCACAATGTAAAGACATCAGAATTTCTAGGGAAAATCGGACAGCATAACAGTTGTAAATGCTCAGAAAAAGATTTGAGACATCCACAACAGTTCGCAATACCACTCAACAACATCATATCAAGGTTCTGATCCAATTAGCAACATACTAAGAATAGTAGAAACTGAACTGTGACTGGTAACAACAATCCTATAAGCTACTACAGATTAGTAACACGTGAACCTCATAGAAGAAGAGAGCCTAGTCCTTAACCCACGTTGAATGAGAAGAGAATGACTCAGATCAGAGGCATAGGGTAAAGGAGTAAAACAGCCTTACGTTCCCTTCCACAAGCAATTCCCCTACATATAACTAAAGCATTTCTAGACTCGACATCGACCAATTTGGCTTAACGAACCTACAGGCAGTCCGGCTCTGATGCCAACGCTGTCAGGACCCCGATTCCAAGTCACATCGATCTAGCCGGTAACACCTCATATCACTTTGCGGCCTCACGCACGGTATCCCACGGGTGTCGTCTTACCATGGCCGGGACCATTTGCGCTTTTTGGCTCACGTATATGATAGTGTCGCTAGCATCCATATGACAGAGAACCCGGGCCGACATGGCTAGTCATGAACCCAAAGCGGCACAGACCTATGGAGACATGCATACATGAATCACATCGAGCATGTCGGTCATCAACGAGTGATTCCGGGCTGTAGCACTGGGCTAACAGGACTCCGGGGAATTCCGGGCTGTAGCAGGCTAGGCAGGACTCCGGAAATCACCGCGTGACATTTCCCCGAAGGGACAGACATAGGAACGAAATGAAACACATGCCGGCCAGTCAAGTGTCCTGAACAGTAGTGCTGGGCTAGCAGGACTCCGGTGAACCGGGCTGTAGCGGACTACTATGGCTCGAGGAACACTAGACTACATTTCCCCATAAGAAAGGCTGCCAAGGATAAACAACTAGATTGTCGGATCCCACTCATACCAAGCATTTCAATCATACACGCAATATGCCCGATATGAGTACATACAACATGGCATCACAACAAAACTCTACAACTCAAGTACTTTATTTAAAGGCTCCAGAGAGCCATACATAACATATCATACAGACAGGGGTCACATGACCCGACACTCAAGTCATACAATCATACAAGCACATGCGGAAGCAACTAGTCTGAGTACAGACTCTAGAAAGAAAGAAGGCTTCTCGAAGCCCGTCTATCTACATAGGGCCCTCCATGGTCGGGATCACCACCTGGGTGGCTAGTCACTCGTCGACGTCAAGGTCTACATAAAACCCATCGGAGTGGGCGGTGTCGTCTGAAACAGTAAATAAGCAAACATGAGTACAAAGGTACTCAACAAGTCTTACATCAGAACCTACTATACATGCTTATTCTCAAGAAGGTGGTGGGGTTGATGCAGCAAGCCAACTTTGACTCTTGGCTAAGCTATCCTACGGAACCTCTCTAGTAAAATAGTTTTCGCACACGAGTCCACTACGCACCAACACAATACTCCACCGGGGATCCTCCCTCGTCATCCTACAAGAGGGCCATCCTCGGTACTCACACTTATCTTGAGTCTTTTATTAGTATCCATTAACTTGTCTATGAACTGTATAGGCAACCAAGTAGTCCTTTACCGCGGACGCGGCTATTCGAATAGTTTTATACCCTGCAGGGGTGTACTTCTTCATACACGCTTTCACCACTTACCGCCGCTTACACGACATGTACTCGGCAACCTTCAAGCAGAAGCCCAACGAGGGTGTTGGCCACGACCTACCTAAACACTTAAGTCTCTAGTCCAGGTTTATCGCCTATCCCGGTTCCATCCGCAGGGAGTCCGGCCGAGGTTTCCACATACGGCCCCGAACGATGTGAACAGGGTCCCGAGACGCCAAACGGGCGCCCTGCATACCCGGCCACGGTGTATCTACCGCAACATAGCCCACCCCTAGGGTCAGCGCTACTCACGGGCGCCAACACATAACCTACAAACACCAGAAACTATTTGCAACTCCTGGACAGAGTACTAGGGTGATTAAGAAGCCGAGAGGGTCAATTAAGGATCCCAATGCATGGTAGTAGCTGAATCTTAAAATCACACATACAGATCTCAGTTCTTAGGGACGGCCTCAATGAAACAACCCACCATGTACTCCTACATGGCCTCTCATCGATACCTTTACCAAAACATGTTCAACACATCCCTCACATTACCGACATAAGCATTTCACTCTATCCCATCACCCAGATGAACCAGACCTGACACAACTCTAAGCATAGCAGGCATAGCAAGGTAGGAATCACATACATGGCTCAATCAACTCCTACACATGCTAGTGGGTTTCATCTAGTTACTGTGGCAATGACAGGTCATGCAGAGGATAAGGGTTCAACTACCGTAGCACACAGCAGTTTGAATCGCGTTGTCTTAATGCAGTAAACAAGAGCAGAAGCGAGAACATGGGTTTGTATCGGAATGATCAATGGTTGCTTGCCTGATGGAGTGGTAGCGGGATACTGCCCTTCAGTTGGATACTCGTGAATATCCTCGGAGGCAGAACCTACCACGGAGAACACATCGGAACACAATCAACACATGACGATATGCAACAATATGATGCATGCTATGACATGGCAATATGAATGTGTTTGGCCTAATGCAAGCTAGAATAGAAAGGGATGAACTCATTTGAATCAAAGATTCAAATATTAGCTCATTAAACATGGCCTTAATAGTGCATTTCCTTATTCTGCTTAAACAGCAAGGTAAACTTGTTTTGTCATGCATGAAACCATTACAGATGGATAGATTGAATTTTTCTGATAATTTTTCATATATAAATTATTTCATTTGGAGTTACGGTTGAATTTCTATGATTTTTAGAAGTTTTAAACATTTTCTGGAATTTCCTGAATAAAAAATAAATCCAAAAAATGCATTACTGCGTCAGCATTGCGTCATGCTGACCCCAGCAGGTCAAAGGCGCCAGCCCAGGTCAAACCTGACTGGTGGGGCCCACTGGTCAGTGACTCTGTGCACTAACTACGTTTAGTTAGCCTAATTACTGGGCGGGGCCCACTAGTCAGTGACTATACTAATTAAACTAACTAATTTTAGTTAGAAACTAATTTGGATAATTAGCAGGGGGGCCCACTTGTCATTGACTCAAAGGAGTCAACCTGGGCCCACCCAGTCCACGTCAGTGGTCAAACCACTGGTCAACAGGGCTAATCCCGCCGGCGTTGAGTCGCCGGCGAAGCCGAGACGACGGAGGGCTTCGGAAAACGCCCTCAGGCGACCAAATCGACGGCGGAGACCATCTACGGGTAGCTGGGAACGAGCCGTAGCGTTTGGTAGCGGTAGTTGGGCTCGGGGTGGCCGGAAACGTCGCCGGCGACGAGCTTGGCGGTCGCCGGAGTCGGGTGAGGACGGTTTCGAGGCTACGGTGCACGGGAGAAGGAGCTGGTGGTAGCTACGGGTTCCTGGTGCTGCACTGAGCACAACTACGAGCTTGGCTTCGAGCCAAAGTGGCTCTGGCCACGACGGCGCCATGGCCGGCGGCGGGGAGCTCTCGGGTGCGGTGGAAACGGCGGCTACAGGGGCCAAACGAGCACGGGAGCTGGGGGAAGAGCAAGAGGAGCTCACAGCGGAGTCGGAGAGGGGGTTAGCGAGCTCGGGGAGATCCTGGCGGCGGCGAATCGACCGGAGATGGCTCGGGTGCCCGAGGTTGAAGACGAGGGCGAAGGCGGCGTTGCAGGGCCTCCGGCGAAGCGTAGCTCGGTGGGGAGGACGAGGGAGTCGAGGCGGAGCTGATGGGCTCGTCGGAGGGGCGAGGGGAGGTCTCTGGTGGCGACTACGGTGATCGGCGGCGAGGGACGCGCTCGGCCATCGCGGGAGAGGATGAGGGGGACGAGGGGGAGAATGAGAGAGGATGAGAGGGAGACGTGGGGGTCGCGTGGCGTCCTCTGGGCGTCTCCCGGCGTCGGCAGAAGCAGGAGGTGTCCGGCGCGTGGCCGGCGCACGGCGAGCACGCGCCCTGCGTCCTTCTGGCGCGAGGAGGATGACGACTGGCAGCGCCAGCAGGCTGGGCCGAGCCAGGTGGCTGGGCCAGCACAGGTAAGGCCCAGGTGGGCTTCTTTCTCCTCTTTTTTTATTTAGTTTCTGTTTTCTATTTAACTGCAACTGTTGGGCTTTAAATAAAATACTAAAACATTTCCAAAAATCCTGAAAATAAATGTGGCCTCTGTTTAGATTATTTCCAACAGGAAACAATTTTTCCCAGAATTATTTGAGCACTTAGATTATTTTATAGCATTTAAATGCCCAAATTCAAATACTTATGATTTAATTCAATGACCTTCTGTTGACCTAGAAAATTGTGCACCAATTTTGCCAGAGGTTCTAACCTAAGACAAAGAGGGTGAACTTTTTAGAAGGGCATTTCAGGTTCATTGAAAATAATTTTAGTAAACCCTAGTTGTTTCCAGGGGGGTGTTGGGGGTTATGTCTTCCCCAATTCAAATTTAAGAAGAATTTAAACATGATGCACATTCTAATGCTTGAACTAGCTAGGGTGTGACATGTATGAACATGATCCTACATTCGCCATACCTTATGACAAGTGTTTGATGCATACTTCTTGGGATCGATACTACATCAAAGATGGATATCTTATGAGAGCTAACAAACTTTGCATCCTCGAGTCCTCTTTTCGTTTGTTGCTTTTGCATGAATCTCATGGAGGCGGACTCATGGGGCACTTTGGACGCGACAAAACATTTGCTACGCTCTCCAAGAACTACTTTTGGCCAAAGATGCATCGCGACGTCAATCGCTTCACCAACTGTTGTTCTACATGTTGCAAAGCTAAGTCTAAAGCCCAATCTCATGGCCTCTATATGCCACTTCCAATTCCATATCAACCATGGGAAGATATTAGCATGGACTTTGTGCTTGGTTTGCCTAGAACTCGAAATGGAAAGGATTCCGTTTTTGTTGTCGTGGACCGTTTCTCCAAAATGGCTCATTTCATTCCTTGCAACAAGATAGACGATGCTTCACATATTGCAAATTTGTTTTGTAGGGAAATCTTGCGCCTTCATGGAGTACCAAAGACTATCGTCTCAGACCGCGAGGTCAAGTTCCTTTGCTACTTTTGGAAGACTCTTTGCGCCAAGCTCGGAATCAAGCTACTCTTCTCCACGGCATACCATCCTCAAACCGACGGCCAAACGGAGGTGACAAACCGCACACTCTCCGCTCTACTTCGAGTACTCATCAAGAAGAACATCAAGGAGTGGGAGGAGTGTCTACCCATCGCCGAGTTCGCATACAACCGAGCAAGACACTCAACAACCGGCAAGTCCCCTTTCGAGGTCGTCTACGGATTCAACCCTTTGTCACCGTTGGATATTCTTCCTCACCACTCCAAGAGCGCATCAATTTGGACGCAATTGCGCGTGTGACACATCTAAAGAAGATGCATGAAGATACAAGAAACACCATCGAGCGCCAAGTTCAACGCCTTGCGACCAAGCTCAACTTGAACAAGCAACCGATGGTCTTCAACATTGGTGATCAAGTGTGGCTACACCTTCGCAAGGACCGCTTCCCACAAGAACGCAAATCCAAGCTTCGTCCATGAGCGGATGGACCCTTCAAGGTGCTTGCACGCTACAACGACAACGCTTACAAGATCGACCTTCCACGCGACAAGTACAATGTGAGCGACATCTTCAACGTCAAAGATCTCTCTCCTTTCCATGGTGATGAAGATTTTGATCCGAGGACGGATCTTCCCCAAGGGAGGGGAGATGATGCGGAGCATCCCAAGGTCATCCCCATGGACCTACCATCGTCTCACCAAGTGTCTATCGGGCCCATGACTCGATCACGTGCAAGAGCCCTTGAAACCGAGGTGATATCTCTCCTCTCACAATTCCACTCCGATGCACATGAAGCGTGCTACTACCTCATATGGATACATTATGCATACTCAGGTACAATGGAGAATCTAAGGAGCAAGGACAAGAAGAAGAGGAAGATGGATGAGAAAACGGAGAAGAAGAGGAGCTGCAGGAAATTTCCCAGCCACTGGACGACCGGCCGGGACCGGATGTCCGGCGCCTGAAGCGTCAGCCGAGCTCCAGCCAGCGGACGTCCGGCCCAGACCGGACGACCGGTGCCCCTGCACCCGAAGCGAACAAGCGGACGTCCGGTCCGGACCGGACGACCGGCGCACCAGCACCCGAGGCAACATTAGCGGAAGTCCGAAGCCTCCGGACGTCCAGCGCCCCCATCACAGAGCAGAACCAGCGGACGACCGGAGGACACCGGACGTCCGACAGCTCCTGAGATACCGGACGACCGGTCCCCAGCGGACGTCCGGTACCTGGCTGCGTCCAGATTCGGGCCCGAGGCCCATGCACCCCTTCACTTCGCCCCCTTTTGCACTTAGACTATAAATAGACCCCCCATTCATCCTAGCTAGGGTTAGCGTTGGTTTAGCTCATACTTCGAGATAGAGCTTCGCTCATCCATCCCGATCTCCTCCTCGAGAGAGACTGCGGCCCCTCTTCGGAGAAGATCAACTTGGATTCAAGACCCCCCTCTCGGGCGGCCCCATCAAGACCTCCTTCTAGGAGAAGAACCGGTTACTTGTATCGTCCTTTGTTGACCGTGGATCATCGTGTATCTCTTTGTGTTTCGAGGATCTAGCACATGTGTAATCGAATCTTGTTGGTTTGAGTGATTCTCTCGTGTTTTCCCCTCGTTTTTCTCCTCGTGTTATTCGTGTTCCTCGTAGGGATCCGCTCCTTTCATGAAAGATCGGCCATCTAGGGTTCCAACCTACATCAAAAACTTTATGATGAGTGGGAACCTACTATTAAAATTAAAGATCATGAGTGTCATGCTTTGTGTGATTTGGGTGCTAGTGTTTCCATGATTCCAAAAACTTTGTGTGATTTGCTAGGTTTCCGTGATTTTGATGATTGTTCTTTAAACTTGCACCTCGCGGATTCCACTATTAAGAAACCTATGTGAAGAATTAATGATGTTATTATTGTTGCAAATAGGAACTATGTGCCCATAGATCTCATTGTTCTTGACATAGATTGCAATCCTTCATGTCCTATTATTCTTGGTAGACCTTTCCTTAGAACGATTGGTGCAATTATTGATATGAAGGAAGGGAATATTAAATTCCAATTTCCATTAAGGAAAGGCATGGAACACTTCCCTAGAAAGAAAGTTAAATTACCATATGAATCTATTATGAGAGCCACTTATGGATTGCCTACCAAAGATGGCAATACCTAGATCTATCCTTGCTTTTTATGCCTAGCTAGGGGCGTTAAACGATAGCGCTTGTTGGGAGGCAACCCAATTTTATTTTTATTCCTTGCTTTTTGTTCCTATTTAGTAACAAATAATTTATCTAGACCCTATTTTGGTTGTGGTTTTTTTGTTTAATTTGTGTTTGTGCCAAGTAGAACCGTTGGGAAGACTTGGGGAAAGTCTTTTAGATCTTGCTGTAAAAAACAGAAACTTTAGCGCTCACGAGAATTGCTGCCATATTTATTTGGAAAGTGATATTTATTTAATTATTTTTGAAGATGATTAATAGATAAATTCCTTACGTCCATCAATTTATTTTAGAATTTTTGGGGTTCCAGAAGTTGCGTTAGCTACATATTGCTACAGACACTACAGAAAAAGACACATCCATGACATTTTGGGTCGAACGATTTTTTTTTCTGTCATACATATGACACTTCTATGACGATAATTGTGACGAAACCCGGTATCATCATAGATGTGGTGGGCTCCTACTTCTATGACAAAAAAACATGACAGAAAATGGGCTTTTTGTCCTGGGCGGGCCGGAGACGCAGCTGCATGCCATTCTTTGGGCCGTCCATGATGGAAAAAACCGTGGTAGAAGCGAGGGCGAGGAAAATTTCGGGGAGTTCCCGATTACGGTGGGAGGTCGGGGGCCGAGCGATGCACGCTTCTCTCGTACACGTACGCGCGTGTGTGCGAGGCGTTGGCTCTAACTGAACCCGAGCGAGGCGTTGGGCTCTAACTGAACCCGGGCGATTGCACTGCAGGCTACGCGTTACTGAACCCGAGCGATCGATCGATGGCTGTTAACTGAACCCGATCGAGCGATTCCTTCGCTACTGCTGCTAAGTGAAGCCGATCGATGCTGCCTTTGGATGAACAGTGAGCGTTGCGGGGGGGTTGGATGAACAGTTCCCGGTGGGGGTGGATGAACAGGACCCGTGGTGTTGCCTCTGGATGAACAGGACCCCGATCGATCGAGCCGGTTGGGGCTGGATGAACAGGACCCTGTGGAGGGCTGGATGAATAGGACCACCCCATGGAGGGCAGGATGAACAGTAGACAGTGGAGGGCAGGATGAACAGTAGCCCGTGAAGGGGTGGTTGAACAGGAGCCCGTGGAGAGGGCTGGTTGAACAGTAGCCGGCGGAGTAGCATGCGGTGGAGGCTGGATGAACATGAGCCCATGGATAAACAGTCGCAGGTGGAGGCTAGAGGAGGTCGATGGTGGATGAACAGTAGCTCGTGGAGGCTGGAGGGGGTCGACGGTGGAGATGAACAGTATCCTGTGGAGTCCCGTTTCGACCGTAGCGCTCCAACACAAGTCCGTTTTGTCCGTTTTGCGGTACGCCACACCCCTCCCGATCAACAAGACCCCCGTTTCGACCGTAGGAGGTCCGTTTCCTCCGTTTTGCGGTACTCCAGACCCCTCCCGATGAACAGTATCCCGTTTCGAACATGGCCGGTCGAACACAAGGCCGTTTCCTCCATTCTGTGGTACGCCAGGCCTCGTTTCCATCGCCTGTTCCATCCAAGCCCTCCTGATGAACACGATGCATTCCGTTGCCTCCCCATGAACATGACGCATTCCGTTGCCTCCCCATGAACACGACGCATTCCGTTGCCTCCCTATGAACACGACGACGACGCTGTTTCTCCGTTCCGACCCAGCCATGTACACGAGCCCCGGTCGTACTTATGCGCGAGTAGGCGTTCGAGACCCCGCCCGTATGTACACATACGTGGCCGTATTTTCTTTCTTGCACCCTGGCCACTGTACGTACGTGTACATGCTACGTGCGCGCCTCTACTACGACACGTGCGTGCCTCTACATCGACCAATATATATGTACATACATGTTCGCGACCAGAATGACAACGCTACATATGCTTTGACCAGGTGGGTCCCGACTGCCAGGGACTTCCTTGCGTGCGAAGATGTAGCTGGTGGGTCCCAGTAGTCAGGGGTAAACATTTTTTCGCGAAATACGATGGCCCGTCCGGTGGGTCCCCACTGTCAGGTGGAGGAATAATTATTTTGCGCGTAATAAGGAGGCACTTCCTTGCTGTGGCCGTGGACCCAGCTGTCAGCGTCTCCACGCACAGTACTCTTCCGATGGAAGTCGGTCGTTGACCACATTGACCACGCCGCTCCGAGAGCACCATGGCGGTGGACGACGGTGAGGCCTAGGAAGGGGACGACGCGGAGCCGGGGAAGACGCGGCAGTGGAAGCCCACGCGGAGAGGAGTACGAGGGTTCACTAGTTCGACTACGGTGTGAGGCTGCCGTCGCCGCAGGGCCTGGCCAGCGGTGTGAATAGTAGGGGGCGGTGAGGCCTCCACGGCAGCACAACCGGCCATGGGAGACAGGAGCATGCGGCACGAACGGCGCTGCTTTGGGAGGCTGGAGCAAGAAGACCAGAGGTTGAAGAAGCACTACGGCCGTTGGATGGACATCGTATGGTCACTGGAGCTAGAATCGTTCATATTGACTAAGTTGAGAAAGCCCTTCGTCCCCGTAAACTTAGTAGGCCCACAAGTCAGCCTCCCACCAAGGTGGGTCCCAGCTAGCCGGGGGAGTATTCATTTTTTTGTGCGTAATAAGGAGGCACTTCCGGTGGGTCCGAGCTGACAGCGGGGGGATCGTTTTTTTCACGAAATACGGTGGCCCGTCCGGTGGGTCCCAGCAGTCAGGGGGAAATGATTTTTTCGCAAAATACTGGTGGCCCGTCCGGTGGGTCCCCGCTGTCAGGTGGAGGAATAATTATTTTCCGCGTAATAAGGAGGCACTTCCTTGCGGCTGCCGTGGACCCAGCTGTCAGCCTCTCCACGTACAGTACTCTTCCGATGGAAGTCGGTCGTTGACCACATTGACCACGCCGCGCCGAGAGCACCACGGCGGTGGACGACGGCGAGGCATAGGAAGGGGACGACGCGGAGCCGGGGAAGACGCGGCAGTGGATGCCCACGCGGAGAGGAGTACGAGCGTTCACCGGTTCGGCTGCGGTGTGAGGCTGCCGTCGCCGCAGAATAACAGGGGGTGTGGGTGAGTAGAGGGATGCCCTGGCCAGCGGTGGGAGTAGTAGGGGCGCTGAGGCCTGCGCGGCAGCACAGCCGGCCACGGGAGGCGGGAGTAGGCGGTCCCGCCGGCGCTGCTTTGGCGGCTGGAGCAAGAAGATCAGAGATTGAAGAAACACGACGGCCGTTGGATTGACATCCAATGGTTACGTCTGCTAGAATCGTTTGTTGACGTATATAATAACTAAAAAAATCTTGCATACGCGTCAACTAAACAGGCCCACAAGTCAGACCACTCCCTCTTTTTTTAATAATTTATATATAGCTCATGGCAACTTCTTATGCAATTTATTGCAGTCATTTTTTTGGTTGGCCAGGGCCAATTTCGCATATTTCTGTGGGTTCCAAACTATTTTTAATACCGAAATGTCCAGCCAGATTTAAAGTACTTTGAAGATATATTTAAATTAGGTTAATGCCCAGTGAAATAGGAATCTGAAAATGTAATAAAATTCAGAAATTATAAAGTAATTGCCAATTTGTCATCTGTTTTTATATTTACAACCCATTTCATATTACTTTCAAGATTTGCAGGCGTCTTGAAAGAGTTGCAGCCCATCAGGGCGTAGAAAAATAAGTAGGCCTGGATTGGGTATTCTTCAGAAAAAATAAACTGGGCTCATTTTCACAAAGAAAAAATAGCTGGGCTGGTCACATGGTGAACATAAAATATAAGCCTGGGCTAGACGGGCCACAGCCCAGTTCAAACCCTGCTCCGTCTCAACAATACCAAACAAAAAAATACTGCTCGAGTAGCTACGTCCCAGGTGTCAGCCGATCTTGTGTTGTTCTCTTGTCTATTGACTATATACGCTCACAATGTCGTGGGTCCCAGATGTCAGGAAAACACTAGGAGGAAGCATTTTATTTTTCCATACGCTGACGTGGTGGGCCCCTACTGTCATCCTCTCCACGTACTTCTGCCGATTCCTGTTGTTTGTTGACCATGTTGACAACGCGAGAGGGCGGCGCCGCGGCGAGCGCACCAAAGCGCGCGGAGGACGTCGGCGTTAACGATTTAGGAGATGGTGGGGCGGCGATGCGTGCGCTGAGGCGCAGCCAGCCGTGGGAGGCGGAAGCAGGCGGCCCCGCCGGCGCTGGTTTGGTTTTGGCGGCTGGAGGAAGACAGGACTGAAGAAACATGACAGACTGTAAAAGCAGCAGGAGTACTTAACAACCTTAACTGAAACCAGCAGGGGCACTTAACAACCAAAGCTGAAAGCAGTATGAGTACTTATACAGGTTCAACCGTACAAAGCACGCCTCGAACAGTGCTACTTTGCCTACAGTTAACCAAGGGTGAGGCCGCCAAGCCCCAGGACAAGGCCCAGGCGCCACCCCGCGCATCCACAACCTTCTGAAAGCGGCTTCATCTCGCAACGTGGTCAATAAACAGGATATTCGCTTTAGAGCCATGGAAAAGCATGAACATAATCTTCTGTCCTATTCTCCAAGATGGACGGGCCTTCATTATTTGAGACCACCCATGAATAAGTATCTTTTCACCTCCAAGGGGAATTGAGTAGGTCGACATAAACATCATGTTGTGACCAAGCGCAAGTCTGACCCGACCATGGTCAGGCATCTGTATAGGAACAATAGAACTCGGCAGTTCCTGTTTCAAGAAGATCACAGCTGTAAAACTGTGTATAAGCAATAGTTTATGAACAACATATATAACAGAAAACAGCTCGTACCATAAGTTTCTCGACACAGTTGGACCTGTTCAACGAGTGCAGCAGTGGCACACATATCCCACGTGGCCTTCCACCATTGAAACGCCCCACAAGGACCTCAAGACGATCAATAAAGTGTAGGAACTTGTGGATGTCGATCCAGTCAACTTCAGTGCCATTAGTAACAGCCGAGTTATTACAGAGTAACAAACGAGCAGACTGCTTAACTCTGAAAAAACCTACACGTGCCACCAATTATAAGAAAATATTAGTTAGAAGTAGCATCTTCGTGAGAGATTCGTTGCTACTTCTAAAGTTAAATTGTGATTAGTTAGACAGAATAGGTGGATTAAGAAGTAATCGAGGCAACAAGCAAGAACCAGATACAAAACTAACATGGATGAACAATTGGAACGACGTCGGGGTGGAAGATCGCAGTGAAGATGAGACCAGGTTCTGCTATTTCCATCAACATTCGTGCGCCAACTTTCAGTCCGTAACACTTGAGAAAGTTTATCCAAGTTCGGCCATAAAAAAAGCAGCGATCTTCTTGGTTCATGAACCCAACTCGGAACTTATATCCATGGCTTGTCTTCACTGTGACCATTAAACTAGTGTATTCAGTTATGGCAAGGCCGAGCATCTTGAGTACATGTGTTCTGGCAGAGCAAATAATACACTGCAGGAAAAATAATATGAGAACACAACATGTTCAAAAAAACCCCACCCTCCCGGATAGAAAAGAGGATTCTAGGAACATACTGTGCGCGTTTCAAAATGCTGTGTTAGGATGAGAAGGAACAAGTGTGGCGTCTCGCCGAGGGCGCAGAAACCTGTAGGGTACTCGCACTTTGGGCACTGCAAATGAAACACACTAGATTCAGTAGGAAGAAAAATGCATCAACGGCGGCGGCTGCCATCCTAGGATTACCTGCGACCAAGGGACTTGGGTTTATCGGGGATGGATGAAGAATTCGTACCTGGTTCTCCATGAGAAAACCCTATGCAATCGCCGAGAGGGGGTTTTCTCTGAACAAGCAGACGAGGGAGAAGGGGATTCAGGCCCAGTGAAATATTGCCGCTTCGTCCGTCCAGCTTACTGCTAAAGCTGGAAAGGGGGGGTTGTGATTTGACGGCTCATTGGGCATTACTGCGGCGCTACGACCGGGGTGTGTCTACCGTGAAGTTGTGCACTCTAATTTGTGCATATGGCACGTGGACCCCGTTGCCGGTTGCCCCACATATCAGCGAAAGGAAGTAGAAAGACAGGAGTAACTAGTTACACATAAATATATTTTTGACAGAGAGATACTCCCTCTGTAAAGAAATATACAAATCTTTTATATCACAGGCTCACCTTGCCGAGAAATATACTCCCTCTGCAACGCACGGGCATTATGGGGGTTCACTTTTTTATGGGGGTTCAGCTGAGAATATAATACTCAGATAGGCTCACGGTTCTGGACTTTGGGCCGCAGGCCGACCCTGCATGTTTGGGGGCCCATGTGTTCTACCTCAGCGCTTTTCATATTGCAAGCGATCGGTACGGCGCTGGTTTTAGATGTTGTCGCAAGGCGAATACACAAAATTGAATAAAGCACGGCAGCTGTTGGAATGAAATCGAACGACAGTTCCTAACCAGCAATCAGAGTTGCAATTCTATCAACGATATACCATGTGATAAATAATACTGTCGTACTACTTATACACACAGGACACTTGTTTCACCATGCCAGATTATTACATCAAAATCTCTCGGAGGATAGATCAGTTCGGCAGTTGCGTGCTGCTACTGAAGAATTTCAAAGCTGATTTGGACCAGCTCTCCTTGCCGAGAAAGTTCGATTTTGACATCATCCCCTACCGCAAGATATGATTTAGATTTGAACCTTGACCATCCTTTAGCATCAATCATCATGCGACCATCCTTTGTACTTACGGTATATTGACCAGGTTCATTCACACCAAGGCTGCGCATGGTAAGAGAAACTTGGCCGCGGTCGCCCGGATTGTTGAACGACTCCCTCGTTGCTCTAGAAATTCTCTGTTTGCAAACAATAAGACATACCCAAACAGTTAGATCAACATAGTGAATCATGTGAAACAACATGGAAAGAAAAAAGAACGAAGCACTTGGGCGGCCAATGCTTACCAAGGTGGACATGTCGGTTTTTGTAAGGACTTTGGTATATGAAGTGCGAACTGCAGCCCAGTCTGTTGCCGGTGCAACTGCACGGGCCAGAGCAGATGCAATTTCAAGTGTTGGTGCAGGTGCCGAAGCAGCTGTTGCTGCCGGAGATGGTGCTCCTTGTAGAACTGGTGCCGGTGTCGATGCCCGATCCTCCGGTAGATCAGACTGATCCGCTGACGCGGTCGGTGCCCAATCCCCAGCTGGATCAGACTGAGGTGCTGCCACTGTCAGTGCTAGAGCAACTGCTGGTGCTCGATCTGTGCGAGACAGCGGCGATCGTGTCTGGTCTGCTATGATCAGCTTTCTAACTTGACTAGGATCCGTGACCGTGATCCAGTCTTTTTCTTCATTTCTTTTAAACGCGAGAAGGACTAATTGTGGCGTTTTTGTTAAACCAAACTACAGTTCTTCATAGGGATTCAGCTTGTACTCAGACAACAGACTGATCCAATTTTTCCAGTAATATAAGTGATGGACGGTGCCTTCTTACTGACACGACATAAGAAGTGAAACCTGCAAAAATAGCCATCGTAGAGCAAACCAAACAGTTTATTCTATGATGAATGTCACATGGCCAAACCTGCATAGTAAAATTGCTGGAAAAGAAAGAAAACATGACATTAAATCAATAAGATTTAGACAGTAAATCAATAAGATTTACTTGATGTGACACGAGTGAATCCTTACCAGGAAATCACTATGTTGAAGTACTAAACAGAAGATTGATCATCCAACTACGCGTGGCATGCAGGGGCCCCGCCTACTCCCACAAGCAGGACAGTCCAAAGGTCGCGCCAAATCGTATGGATCGAACATCCATGGGGCTAGAAATCCTGGTGGGTGCGATAAACCCTGCAATGCATACATATATTGGAGTCTAACCATAATTGATAGACCGTCCTCACAAAAAATATGATTTGGATACTTCAAAATATACAGACTGAATTGAGTGGACAGACATTAACATAGACCGTTCTCAGGACTGACCACACACCAAAAGCGGCAGTACTAATAAACAATACAGGGTTCACAAACACAAATCAAGTACTGAACAATAGTACTTACTACAGACAAGCAAAGTTGCACTAACTAAACTCTGCAGACTATTTTTTGCCACCGACCTACGGGATGAACCCCGCATAACTGACTAGGCCATGGACTTCGTGTGAGATGTCTACATGCACCATCACCATCTTGTCAACCTTGGAGAACCTAACAGAGTGGTCTTTCCACTCATAAACATGATGATGAAGACAAGCCGCATCAGATTTGTTGGGAAGCTTTACAAGAACCACACCCTTCGTAATCGAAGGCACAACCAGGAAATTGTTGTGGTCAAGTACAGCCTCGAGAACACGCCTGACAACAATGCTTAGGAAAACACTAGTTCAGGACACATGGCGACAAGGACACAACAGCTGGATAGTTCAGCAGTAGAACTCATCATCAGGTCTTCCAGTTCACACGGCATGACTTTGAGAACTTCATCTCCACCGCGGACCTGGTTCTAATTCAAACAGAAACCATATTTTATTACTACCTCCGTTCAGAAATATAAGATGATTTTCGATATTATACTCCATATATGACTACATATACGCACAGAAATGAGTGAACAAAGACACTAGAACATGTCTTCAAAGGCATGAGAGCAGAGGGATTACATGCAATATCCATAACACAAGTTACTGAGGCAAATATACCCTCTTAAAAGGTAGCATTGATGTTCATAAAGTACTCCCTCCGTCCCAAAATTCTTGTCTTAGATTTGTCTAGATACGGATGTATCAAGTCACATTTTAGTATTAGATACATCCGTATCTAGACAAATCTAAGACAAGAAATTTGGGACAGAGGGAGTAGTTGAAAGTAATCTATAAGAAATCAGTGTCAACCTCTCGCATGTTTTGGTCAAAAGAGGAATTTAGAACCGTCATTTGGCACACAAAAATCACATGCAAGATCACCCAGAAAGTTGTACTACTAGTACTAGTACTGCGTGTTAGATGAAAAAACACGATCAAGATCGAGAAAAAGATCGTCAAGAAGAGATATTACCTGGACTTGCTTAATGAGGGATCCCGGAGAGGGGGGCTTGGACAGGGCGATGGCTTTGAGCTTGTCTGCGGTAGTCTCGGCGGGGTGCTTGCGCTTCTTCGTACCATGAGCCTCGATGGTTTTGGCCGGAGCCATAGACATCACTTCGGCCGGTGCTCCAGCGTCCATCAAGAAACTGTCAAATAGAAATAAAAGAAAAGAAACCATAATCACAAACCCAAAAGAAGAAAAGAGAGGGAGTTATAGGATCAGTCTCGGGGTTGCAAGACCGGGCCTTGGCCAGAATCAACACCATTGATGCGCTCACCTTTCCTTCTTTGGGAGAGAAGAACAATGGCAGAAGCAGGTCGGGGTTTTCTTGAAGAAATGAGGAATAAGATGAGGCAGAAGTGAGGGTTGGGTAGAGAGGAAGCTGAGAGAGAAGAGTGAAATGATGGTTGCTTCGTCCGTCCAACTTACTGCTGGAAAGGACGGGGTTTTGTGATTCGACGGCTCATTGGGCATTACTGCGGCGCTTCGATTGGGGCAGTCTACCGTCACTCTACTACGGAGTGATTTAGTGCATGGCTGGTGGACCCCGATGCTGGCTATCCCACACATCGGCGAAAGTGAGTAATTTAGTGCATGGCTGGAGGTGGATCCGCACGGTAGAGCGTGTCCATTGTTTTTTAGAAGAAAAAATGATTACAACAAGCGTTTCCACTCTTACGACGAAGGAGTGCGAAACACGGCAACCACTTGAACATACACAGTGCTCCTACTACTAGGCATGTGCAGTGGTTCATACGTCAGTACTACACAATCTTGTTGCTAGTGTAGTAAGATATGATGATAACAAATGATGTTGTGCGCATGTCAACTACTCCTATATGTAACATAGTACCACTTTTTCGACTGTCCGGTCGAGAATGAACGGTGTGATCAATGTTAACAGAACTAGGTCCACAGCGCACGGAGAGTACGGTGCTATAGTACTCCACGAAACATGAACCATATGAAGCACGAATAGTGTTAGGCAGGGTGTATGAAGGTTGCATGGGATGGGAGCAAAAGTTCCCTTCTCGACCCACTTTTGGGTGTTTGGCAGAGTGCATGAAGGGTGCATGAGTCCAGACTAGTAGGTTGACAAAAATACACGAAGAGGAAACAACTATATTGAGATGAGAATGCAACCAAACACACCCACACGCTTTGTGCTACAGTGACTAATCTGCGCCGTCTGAGTTTGATCCAACGGTCATGTTGCGTCGAGACATGGACATGCCCATGCAGAGGGCACCTAAACACCACCGAAGTCCCTCTGCTTCTCGAGGCGCATGACGTTGGTGATGCAGGGTGCAACCGCCCGCAGAGCCCGCTCCCGGTCGACGGGAGCCAGCTCGTCAAAGACGGCGTCCAATGGCACGAATGGATTCCGGTGACGGAGCCCTGAAAGGATTCGCCCGGCAACGGTGACGGCAGCCTGCAACCCCTCCTTGTCCAGCTCAGCCCCCACCATCGTGCGGAGACGGCTCAGCTCCTCGGAGATATAGGTGAAGAAGGAGACCAGGTCAGGAAGCCGTAGCTCGTTGAAGTCGACCGGGTGGTCGAACGGGTTTAGTCCGACGGCCGGCATCGTCGCGCTGGCACGACAGTAGGCATCGCGCAGCCGCAACACGTGCGTGGCAACTTGGTTCACCAAGTGGCTGAGGAGATCCTGGACCTCGTCACGATCGGCCCGCTCGCGCTCCAGCCGGCTTCCCTGACGGCCTATCGTATCTCCCGCTTTCTGCAGCAACGCGGCCGACGCCTCGAGCATCTTTGTGGTGGATGCCTGCCGCTTTTGAAGCTCCGTGAACTCCCGCACATAACGGAGGAGCATGCCACTCCTCTCCTCCTTGAGCTCACGGAGCTCCATGTCCTTGGCCCTGAGCTCCGCATCCTTGGCATGGAGCTCCTGTGTCAGGAGCCTCACCTCGGACTCTGTGATTTGCTGCGCCGCCATGGCACCAGGTAGAAGCAATGGGGACAGGAAGCAAAGGGGGCGAAACGGCTGAAAGGCAATGCAATCTACGGTAAGGCGGAGGGAGCGGGGAATCTTTTGGTTTTCACCACAGTAAAACACCAGTCGATGACTTCTCACATCAGGGAGCAGTGGGTACAGGCGTAGTCATCGTGACTAATTGCTGCCGCGCCTGCTCCCGTCAATCAAGAAATAAAAAATCCTGCCGCGCCTGCTCCCGTCAATCAAAAATTAAAAATCCTGCCGCACCCAAACACCAGAGAAATGCCGCGGTGGATATTTAAATTTACCTGCCGACAAGTAGATAAAAAAAGGGGTGAAAAAACAAATGTGGCGGCGGCCTAGCAAATCGATCGAACTAGCCCAACTAGCTAGCCACCGTGCTTCACTGATGTACTCGGTGGGAAAGGTGGTCTTTCATGATTTGACGACTCATTTACTTGCTTCAGCGCTACGACCGAGGAGGATCCAGAAAATGCGCGGTAGGGCGTCCCACGTTAGGAAGAATATATGCGTGCACCACCCGGGAAGACCCAGAAACCGCGCGGTAGGGTGTGCCACGTCTCGGCACAGAGGAAAAATGTGCGTGTAAAAATATACTGTATCAGACGTAGTACCTATGGTTCGACCTCGGGACCCAGCCAGTCGGTTGAAAACACCCCACTAGCCACACAGCTTCATCATGCAAACGTGGCACGGAGGATAGATGTGGTTAGCTCCGTCTCGACCAGCCACAACGTCTCTTGTTCTAGCGATTCTTCTATTTTCCAAGTTTTATTAGTTGTAATAACACCACGGCAAGCTAGCGCCGCTCTTCGTGTGTGCCCGTGCAAAGGTTAGACGACGGAGAGAAGAGAGATTGAGATTGCAGACCTGGGACCCACCACTAAGTGAGATAACGGTCATGCATGTGTTGACGAGGCACTCCCTCTACTCTACTCAACGCAAGTACTGTATAAAATCAAGTTATGGGACAAAGCCAACAACCGTTCGTTTTTTCAGGCTATCGACTTACGCTTTGTAGTCCAGGTTGCCAGTTCGAATCTCGTCTTTCAGATTTGTTAGTTTTAGGTCCAAATTTGATTAATGACAAGTGGGATCCCCGTGTGTTGTTCCGATATTTCAGTGTAGGATGGTCTTTTTGAAAAAACACTTTGCGCGGTTAGACAAGTAACGGCACGAGTTACACGTTTTTTGCAAGTTTACGAACAAAAATGACAGCGGCATAGAATATCACATCCACCCCGCAGCTTAGATACTATGGTGATACGAGTTTTTACACCGTTGGAAGTGAGATCCAATGGCTTGGGATAAGTCTTTGTAATTATGCGCAATTTCCAAACTCTCCAAAGGTTTTTTGCAAATAAAACATTCAAGCCTCGTGTGTGCCGCTGCATCTTAGATCCAACGGCTCCCCGGTGCTCATATTAGGTGCTCCCCGTAGCTTAATTACCCGCAACGGTGATTGTAGTAGTTGTGGGCCGAATGCTACGAAAATATAATCTAAACCGACCGGAATAAATGCCTACACAAATTAATCCAAGGTTGGAGTGGCCCTCGCAATGTAAATATGTAACGATCCGAGTCTGATGCTCCAGATGCCTTCCTTTATTTTAGTTATTGTCGTGTGATCATTATGTTTGTGCATTATCATAATTGTTTTGCATATTTCTTTTTCCTATGTTGTTGCCATGTTCATGATGAGTGCCTTTGTTGTCTTGCTTCTTGCTTCATGTTCATCTTTTATTATATTACATTGTGCCTCCTTGCCTTTTTATATGCTTCATGATGTGATGTTGCCTTTGTCATTTATGTTGCATTTGCATCATGATCATCATTGTGGTTTGGATATCTATCGTGTGTATATTTGTGGTGGGCTTGTTATATTTATGAACTCCTTCTCCTCATCTTCTTTGCTGTTCCATCTTGCCCTTCCATCTAAACCATCATCAAGTGCAACACCGCATGACTAGCTTCTTCTTTTCAATTCTCACACATTTATTGTAAGTGGCATTTTCCTGTCCCAGTAAAATGTTCACTTATTTTCGATAAATCTTGCTCCATGCCTTATATCTCTCTGTCAAATTTCATTCATTTTGGAGTTGTTTTGGTTGGGTTCAAAAATGGCTCAAGTTTGAATTAAGTTCAAACTTGAATTATTTTTATACCTTTAAAAGTGGCCAAAACAATTTATTCAAATACTGCATAAATCCAGGACTGCATATATATCTTTATCCCTGTGAGTTTCCTTCCCAAAACCCCTGGCCTTTTCAATCTTGGAGATGTCTAATTATTTTAGGCAGAATAAAAGAAAGGAAGGAAGGCCTCAATTCCATTCGTAGCCCACCTGGGCCTTTCTTTCCCCGGCCCAGCCGAGCGGAACGGCCACCTGCTCCCTCCCTCACGGCGTATCCTTCCTCCAGAGTACAGCAGCAGCAGCGCCATGAGCAGGAGGCTCACGGACGTCGAGGCTAGCGCTTGCCTGCGCCCCTATAAAGCCCCGCAGCGACCCCTAGGGTTTCCTCCTCCTCCTCCTTCCCTCCTCGCGCCGCCATCTCTCTTCCTCCCCTCTGTTTTCCCTTCTTCTTCAAGATCAGAGAGCACCACTGAGAGCAGAGAAATAAACCGGCGATGCCCGTCGTCGTTCTCGCGGCCGGAGGGCCTCAAGCTCGTCTTCGACATGTCGTCCTGCACCCCGTCACCCTCCTCGACCGATCCCCGCAGTTAGTTGGGCGGGAGCCTCCCCAACGCGCCTCCCTACCATCACCGTCGCCATGTCCGGTCGATCCAAGCCGAGCTCGAGCCCGGTGTCGTCCACGTCGTGGTGGCCTTCTTCTTCCTCTGGAGCGACCTCCACGAGCCGGATCGCCAAGTCCAGCGCCCCGTCGCGGTCTTCTTCCCCTGCTTCCTCTACGTCATGGATCAAACACCATCTCGCCTTCACGCCACCGGCCACATCGTCTCCCTCCTCTGCTTCCACTTCCTTCACGGTCAGAATTTCGACAAGGTTCAGAGCTCCCTCCTGTCGTCTCCGGCGTGTATCCGTCGACTTCATCGTATCATATGGTGAGATGGGTAATGCCCCTTCCTCTCCGTTCCTTCCTCTCGATGTTTGATCACCTGCATGCCTCGCCTGATCATCGCCATGCCGCACGCCCGAGACGAGCTGTTGCTCGACCTCGAGTTCCCTCTCATCCGAGACACTCGCTCACTACGCGCCTGCTCCACACACGCACACACCCCCGCACGCGAGTGCACGCGCAAGGGCCTCGCCTTGCCCCGATTGCAATTGTCGACTGCATTCCGTACGCCATGGTTGAGGTACTCGAGCTCCTCACACCCATGCTCCCTTCCTGCATAGCACACACATCATGCGCACATCCCACCGCGGCAACCGCAAGCCTTTTCCGCAGCCCCGCCGGCGCATGGTAGCCGCAGCAGTCGCCGCTGCTTGTTCCTGTCGCCGACGAGAATCAGTCGTCCGCCATGTAGAAGAAAGCCCCGGCCTTTGCCACCGAACAATAGGTTCATCTGCAGCCGATCCCCCTTTGTATCATAGTCACCATACTAGCACAGTGGCTAGTGCCCTCGGTTCTCAATCGAGAGGTTGCGGGTTCGAGTCCTAGGCGCCCCAATTTTGCCCTGTTTTTCTTTTCTTTTGCACACACGCACACTTCGGCCCGATTCCACTTCTGGCCGCAGCACTCTAATGCTTCAGGCCCATGCTTGTTTTTTTCCTGCCTGTGGATTTAGTTATTTTCCACTGCATGCATAATTATAGGAATGCCATCATTTTGAATTGCTAATAACTAAATATGCATGCATCCGAATTACACAAACTATATATGTAAAATGCTTAGAATTTTCTCTAGTTTCATAATATGCAACTTTCACCCATGTTTAAAATGCGTAAAATGTTGTTTAACTAAATTTGCTCCTATGCCATGTTAAAAATGTTTTAATTCATAACTAAATAACCATAACTCGGATTTTAATAATCTTTATTTGTAAATGGGGTAGAAAAATGCCTAGTTTAACATGGTGGCTTTACTTTGCATGTTTAATAACTCTAAATTGTGTTTAGGGCAGATCAGTACCAAACCAATATATGCATATGGGGATTTACCGAAATTGTTGTTCGTTGCTTCCGGCCTCATTTAAACTTGACTAGATAGGTAGTTTTACTTTGCTTCACCCTCTTGCCATGTTTAACAACATTTAATATTGTTGGGTACATAAACGAGATCGAACTAAATAACTTGAATGTGGTGTTTTTCTTCAATATGTAACTCCGTTACATAATGAGCTCCACTTAATTTGTAGTATTGTTTGTGCACTTTGCCATGCCATGCTTCATTAAACCGGACATGCATCATACTCGATTGTGCATCATGCCATGTTGATGTGTTGGTTGTTTACTATGTTGTTTGCTTCTTTCCGGTGTTGCTTCTTCTGGTTGGTTCCGATAACATCGTGTGTGTGAGGATCCGTTCGACTACGTCCGTTTATCTTCTTCATGGACTCGTTCTTCTTCCTTGCGGGATCTCAGGCAAGATGACCATACCCTCGAAATCACTTCTATCTTTGTTTGCTTAGTTGCTCGCTCTTTTGCTATGCCTATGCTGCGATACCTACCACTTGCTTATCATGCCTCCCATATTGTTGAACCAAGCCTCTAACCCACCTTGTCCTAGCAAACCGTTGTTTGGCTATGTTGTCGCTTTGCTCAGCCCCTCTTATACCGTTGATAGTTGTAGGTGAAGATTGAAGTTTGTTCCTTGTTGGAACATGGAGATGTTGTTCCTTGTTGGAACATGTTTACTTGTTGGGATATCACAATATATCTTATTTAATCAATGCATCTATATACTTGGTAAAGGGTGGAAGGCTCGGCCTTATGCCTGGTGTTTTGTTCCACTCTTGCCGCCCTAGTTTCAGTCATATCGGTGTTATGTTCCTAGATTTTGCGTTCCTTACGCGGTTGGGTTATAATGGGAACCCCTTGACAGTTTGCCTTGAATAAAACTCCTCCAGCAAGGCCCAACCTTGGTTTTACCATTTGCACTAACAACCTATAACCTTCCCTTGGGTTTTCGCGAGCCCGAGGGTCATCTTTATTTTAAACCCCCCTGAGCCAGTGCTCCTATGAGTGTTGGTCCGAAACGGGCAGCCTGCGGGGCCACCTCGGGGCAACTCGAGGGTTGGTTTTACTTGTAGCTTGACCTATCCGGTGTGCCCTGAGAACGAGATATGTGTAGCTCCTATCGGGATTTGTCGGCGCATCGGGCGGCTTCGCTGGTCTTGTTTTACCATTGTCGAAATGTCTTGTCACCGGGATTCCGAGTCTGATCGGGTCTTCCCGCTAGAAGGAATATCATTCGTTGACCGTGAGAGCTTGTGATGGGCTAAGTTGGGACACCCCTGCAGGGTTATGAACTTTCGAAAGCCATGCCCGCGGTTATGGGCAGATGGGAATTTGGTAATGTCCGGTTCTAGAAAACCTGAAGTTGACCTTAATTAAAATACATCAACCGCGTGTGTAACCGTGATGGTCTCTTTCTGGCGGAGTCCGGGAAGTGAACACGGTGTTGGAGTAATGCTTGACGTAGGTTATTCTAGGATTACTTCTTGATCATAGTTGTTCGACCGTGCTTTTGCCTTCTCTTCTCGCTCTCATTTGTGTATGTTAGCCACCATACATGCTAGTCGCTTGCTGCAGCTCCACCTCATACCTTTTACCCTTCCTATATGCTTAAATAGTCTTGATCGCGAGGGTGTGAGATTGCTGAGTCCCCGTGACTCACAGATACTTCCAAAACCAGCTTGCAGGTGTCGTTGAACCGTGCAGATGACGCAATCAAGCTCAAGGAGGAGCTCGATGAAGATCTTGCCCTTTGTGTTGTTTCGTTCTAGTTGATCAGTAGTGGAGCCCAGTTGGGGTCGATCGGGGATCTGTGTAGCTTTTGGGGTAGTCTTCTTTTATTTTGGCTCCGTAGTCGGGCCCTGATTGTATTTGGATGATGTAATGCTTTATTCATGTATTTGTGTGAAGTGGCGATTGTAAGCCAACTATGTATCTTTTCCCTTATTGTATTACATGGGTTGTTTGCGAAGATTACCTCACTTGCGACATTGCCTTCAATGCGGTTATGCCTCTAAGTCGTGCTTCGACACGTGGGAGATATAGCTGCATCGAGGGCGTTACAAGTTGGTATCAGAGCCTTCCCCGACCTTAGGAGCCCCCCTGCTTGATCGAATTAGCTGTCGTTGTTGAGTCTAGAAAAAATGTTTTGAGTCATTTAGGAATTATATGTCGGAGAGTTTAGGAATTCTTTTACTCCTCAGTCCCTTTGTCGCTCTGGTGAGGCATCCTGACATAGAGTTTTGACTCTTCTCTTCTCAAATTTTCACAAGATTTTTTTTAGGATCACGCGGGTATCTTGGAATCGTTCCGATGGTTTTGTGACGAGAACATTGTTCTTGGTGCCTCCTATCATTTAGGGGTCATGGCAGTGTCCCGGGGAGTTGAACTCCGAGGTGTTGTCGTCACAATTTTATTGTTGCAGTTCTAGAATACCTGAGTTTAGTTTCGCCGACATCGAAAATCTCTTTTATGCAGTTGTTGGTGAGATAACCTCGACACCACCCAGTACTGGGGCGGGAGTTCGGGAGTATTGCCATAACTTGTATAACGGATGCTTTTCGAAGGTTGAGGTAAATGATTTCTGAAGGTTTCTTGGTTATGTGTTGAAGGATGGATACAGCTGGATGTAGGATTTGCTAGTTTTAGGTGAGATATTATGCTTCCCCTATATCCCCAACACCTGATTGCATAACCGGAAAATTTCGGGAGTTTATAAGTGGGAATTCAAGTAGCTCTTAGGATATCTTTCCGACAGATGTATGATATGAAATTGGGGTTCGACTCTAGTGGTCCGCCTATTCACGATTGGTTTTACAGTGGTCTCGTTGTGTCTTAAAGAGTCCTTGGCTATGCCGACTCGGGGACGCTTTGTATGTCATGTGCACTGCCTTGTACATGATGGTGCTGTAGGATCGAGCCCGTGTAGGCCCCACCATGAAAACTTCGGACGAAATCTCTATCATATGTTTGTTCTGGCTTATTCTGCAAGCCAATCCTTTGTTTTGTTTTGAGTTGTGGTATTCGAGTTGCTTCAGAGACAAATGTGGATTCCATCCCTTTCCTAAGCAGTGTTCTCATATTTTTATGTGAATACTAATCCTTCTTGATTATCAAGATTGTTTTGTCAATCCTTTTTAACCGGCGTGCTTCTCTTCAAGTGGATCCGATCACTTCAACATTCGCAAGATCAATTATTAGTTCTTCTCAACGGTGTTTGTTTCATCCGTCTCCAAGTTGTCTTTGTTTTTCCTGCCCACCCACCCTATTTCCTCAAGGACTAAGATTTCTTTATCAAGTATCCTTTTATTCTTGTGAAGTATCTCCATTCTTTTCCGTCAATGTTCTTACCCGGTGATTTTCATGAAGATCCTAACGGAACCTCAAGTACATCTTTACCCGTTCTAATTCTTCTCCAGTGGTTTCAATTCAAGCTTTCGGTGTTGATCATATTCTTTTCCGTATTTCAATGTTTTCTCATGCCGGTGTACCTCATAATCATTCACTTCTTGCTATTCATTTGTTCCGGTGCCCTGAAGATATCTCAGAAGGCTCATCTTGTCATCCAAGATCCGTTCAACCTATTTCGGGTTTATTATCCCATTCAAGTGTAACATCCCAAATTTTCAATTTGGAATGTTATACATTAGATCATCATGCATATCATATTTTATTTGCTTTGGGTTTTGATCCTAGAAAATTCTAAGCAACTCAAGGACCCACGGAGAGAGTTGGGGATTTCGTTATTTTCATATTTGAGTTTTTCACAAATTTTGAGAATAGGATCATTTGATTTTATTTATTTTATCATCAATTATTTCTATTACAAAAATATGAGAGAGGGAAGAAAATGACTTTCCAAAAATATAGAAATATTGAGGATTTAATAAAAAAATCAAAAAGTTTTATTTCAGAGTTTTTTGTTGTTTTTATTTTAATTAGGAAAAATGCGCGTTTTCGAAAATTGCATTTAGGGCCCAAATAAATGTTCACTTTGTCGGGCTTGATTTTAGAAGCCCGGGAAAATTTATTTCGGGATTTTTGGAGTCCGTTTAGTATTTCTTTTTATTTTTCTTCCGAGCGAAAAAAAACCCGGAACCGACTATGGGCCGTACTCGGTCAGGACTCCGCCTGGCCGGGGCCTTTATAAGCCGGGGCAAGCCAGCCCGAAGGCCCAGCCGCCCCGAAACCCTAGCCGCGCCCAGCCCCAGCCCCGCCGCCAGCCGCCGCCGCCGATCCGCCGGAGCCGCGCGTCGCCCGAGCGTCGCCCCAGCCCCGCCGCCAGCCGCCGCCGCCGCCCCGCCGCCGATCCGCCGGAGCCTCGCGTCGCCCGAGGTTCGCCGCACCTCGAAATCCGTGCCATTTAAAAAAAATCCGTTCGTAGTTTTTCTTTTTCGTCGGATTTTTCCGCGGTTATTTTCTGATCGCGATTTCTGATCCGATTTTCGTTTTAGTTTAACTTTTCGCTCGTTTATCGGAATCAGGCAATTCAAGCGCCTGGAGTTTTGTCTCGAAACCCTCTATCCGAATAATCAACTTAAACAAGTTTTTGCTACTGTAAAATTTGACTTAGGTTCAGATTACTAGAATGAAGTTGTTTTCTTTCGGCGTTTGATTCCTTTTGCCAACCGGAGTTCTTAAGTTGAACCTTCTGGTTAGATCTCTTATTTGAGTTTTACCTGTGCATTAGATGAGTAATTATTGTATGCTTGTTTGTTTGCCTGTGATAGAGTACCCGGAGTGCGCCGCCTATTACCTCGAATCGTTAGGTTTCGCGGATCATCAGCAAGGCAAGTAACACTTTGATCATACCTTTTCTACAACCCAGTTTTTTTGCATTAGATCAATCTTCACACATTGCATGATTAGGATCTAATTAAACTATGGGATGGGAAGTAGATGAGGTAGTACCTATTACCTGTTTATTATCAAACCTTTGGGAGTTACTTCTATGTTGCTTATTATGCCATGCTATGCTAGTAGACGTGGATTGGGTGAGTGAAATCCATGACAGATGTGAGATTGATAATTAATGGTTTATCTAAGGTGGCAACTTAAACACAGATCTGGGTGGATTGAGGCACCTGGGTATTCCAGGACCTGCCTGTTTTCTTTTGGACCGCCACCCAGGCTCAAAGGGATCATGAGATTTTTCAAACTAGAAACTTCCGTGTGCAGCCACAAGCCATTATGGTCTCTGGCATAGTTGATTAAGTCATGCGAACTCTTACAGGGTAGACTAGCAGATGTAGGGGAAAGTAGGTGTACCGGTCTATCCATCATAAGGTGCTAGCGCTTCTGAAAGACTGTGTCTCGGTTATCCGTTTCTCAAACACCATGTAGTGCGAGAAATCCAACGGAGGTGATCGAGTCTTGTGGGGAAAAGTGCGCAAACCTCTGCAGAGTGTAACAAACTAATCATGATTAGCCATGTCCCCGGTTATGGACATCTTGAGTATCTAGTATCTGGATTATCATGTGAATCTCAACATGTTACTCTAAAATTAATGTTGTTGGGTTAATGATGATGCTTAATTGGGATTGAGAATGCTGTCAACCATTCTCAATGTTTAACAACCACCATGATAGTAATTAAATTTATTCCTCTTGAAGTAGGGAAAAATTGGCTTTATGCAAAACTGTAACCATAGAGCTTTCCACCAGCCAAATATGCATATAGTATAGCTGTTGCATTCCATTACTCTCTATGTGTTACCTTGCCAGCATATTCCATGTGCTGACCCGTTTTCGGGCTGCAACGTTAATGTTGCAGACTTTTCAGATGATGATTAAGGAGTTTTTAGGTCGTGGTTCTATACTCAGTGATGCCGTTGGAGTTGATGGACTCACTTATCTTCCAAGCCTTCCGCTGTTATCGTAATTAGATGGCCTTAAGCCATATTTATTGCAATAAGTTCTCTTTTGAGACACTCGATGTAATAAGTGTGTGATTGCAACTCTGCTATAAATCCTCCGAGTACTGTGTGGTGTCAGCATTACTGATCCAGGGATGACACCGGAGCACAGAGATCAGACTGTTTGAGGTCTGGTCGCTACAGAGATGGTATCAGAGCACACGCTGACTGTAGGACACGACCACTAAGCTAAAGGCCTAGATCACTACTCACTCTCTTCTCTTCTGACCTCTCATCTTTTCTACTCTTTAGGATGGCGGATGCAAGGAACAAGTTCACCCAACCGGATGAAGATACACCCTTTGGACGCCACTTGAAGGAAGTCACTAGATACCTGAATATAGGAGTACCAAGCTTCACAGGAACCTACAACGCCACTTTACCTGAAGAAGAGCGCTGGATGATTCAAGTTCAAATCCCAGGAAGGACGTTCATGCCAGTCACTGAGCCCATAGAGTTTTCTTTTGATGCACCAACTTGGAGTCTAGGAAAGAGTATGGCAGCTCACATCGCCATGGGACGCATTGGAGAAGTCTACCACAAGGATCTTAAGGATACTATATACCAGATTTGTGGGCGCCGAGATGAACACTGGGAGATGATTAACACCAGGAAAGATAGATCAATCGCAGCTTTTATCCAGGAGTTAAACCAGCACATTCGACGACAGGAGAATCAGATGTGCCCCGACATGATAGATCTGAAGAAGGCTAAGACTAGAATCAAGGAACTGGAGGAAGAACTCAAGGCTACATGTGAAGATTATGAAGAAGAAATTGAAGTATTGGTGGATAAGAATGCCGACCTAACTATGAAGCTAGCAGTATTTATGGGAGGCCCGACACCAGTAGATGAAGACGAAGAACCCAAGGAGATTAGCCTGGAAGACTACATCATCATCGACGGCACCGACTCGGAAGCAGATAGTAGCGATGATGACTATGTTGATGAAGAAGGAGCAGATATCATGGAGTCTACAACCGTAGAATATTACTAGTAGACCACCTCATCAGTAGTAGTAGTCCACCATGTAAATATAGTAGTCCGAGCACTTTGCGATAGTTAGATTGATTGTATGCCTTTGTTTGTTTGAATGAAGTGAATTGTTTGCTTTTGCCTCATGTGCATATGGGTAGTGTTTTCTCTTTAGACCCCCTCTATTCTTATATCTCATCTTTTCTAAACCCTCAGATGCCTCCGAGACGTGACCCCGGATTTGCCTTTCCGCCGGAGCTCACCCAGTTGATCCAGCAGGAGAACACCTTGATGCAGTTGCTAGTCCAGAATCAGAATCAGGGGAACAACAACAACAACCCACCACCACCACCACCGCCTGTTGACCACTTAGCCCGTTTTCTTAGGCTGAATCCGCCGGTGTTTTCCAGTAGCACCGAGCCGATAGTAGCAGATGATTGGCTCCACAAGACAGCTAGGGAGTTGACCACAGCAGGATGCACAGATGCGGAGAAGGTTAAATTTGCCGCACATCGGTTAGAAGGACCCGCAGCAACATGGTGGGAGAATTTCACAGCCACCTTTCCAGTCGACACTGTCACATGGGATCCATTTCAGCAGGCTTTCCGTACTGCCCATGTTTCAGCAGGAGCTATGGCCATGAAGAAGCATGAGTTTCGTAACTTGCGCCAAGGAGGACGGACAGTTGGCCAGTATGTGGAGGAGTTTAGTAAGCTAGCACGTTGTGCCCCAGATGACGTTGCTACGGATGCAGCTAAGCAGGAGAAGTTCCTGGAAGGACTGAATGATGAGTTGAGTATGCAGTTGATGGTAGCCACCTTCAACAACTGCCAGGAGTTGGTAGACCGTGCTCTTATGATTGAAGGGAAGCAGCAGCAAATTGAGAACCGCAGCAGAAGCCACGTTTTACCCTAGACCGGGAGGACATTTTCAGCATACCCATGGAGTAGGTTGCTCGCACAATCACAATGGCACCAAGAATGGTAATGGGAATGGAAGAAGCAATGGCCAGAACCGCAGCACCCCATCAACCCCAGCCAAGAGAGATCTGAGTCAAGTCACCTGTTTCAAGTGTTCCAAGACCAGACATTATGCCAATGAATGTCCTGAAGGCCAAAATGGTAATGGAAGTTCTGGAAAGAAGCCGAACCCTTTCAACAGGGGACAGGTGAACCACGTTAATGTGGAGGAGGTTGAAGCTCAGCCCGATGCAGTAATAGGTAAGTTTTTGGTTAAGTCATTTACTGCACTCGTTCTTTTTGATATTGGTGCATCGCATTCATACATATCAAGGGGATTTGTGGAAAAGTATAGCCTACCCACTAGGGTTCTCAAAACACCTATGCTAGTAAGCTCACCAGGAGCAGAGTACATGGCCAGTCAAGGATGTTTTCAAGTGCCATTAAGTATAGGACGACATGTTTTCCCAACAGATTTAATTATTCTGGAATCCCAAGGTCTGGATGTGATTCTTGGTATGGATTGGCTGTCGATGTATGGAGGAAACATCGATTGTGCTAGTAAGTCAATTTTGCTTACCACCCCAGAAGGGAGAAGGACCAAGTATGTATCCCGGCATGCGTCAAACAAGACACAAGTAAATTCATTAATAGGAGTTGTGCAGGAGGAAGTACCAGTGGTAAGGGAATTCCCTGATGTATTTCCAGAGGAGTTGCCAGGCATGCCACCGGATAGAGATATTGAGTTCTTGATTGAGCTATTGCCAGGCACAGGGCCAATATCAAAGAGACCATATAGGATGCCAGCAAAGAATTTGGTGGAAATTAAGAAACAGATTAAGGAATTACTGGATAAAGGTTACATTCGCCCAAGTTCTTCACCTTGGGGATCACCAGTACTATTAGTAGAGAAGAAGGATGGATCGTTAAGGATGGTTGTTGATTATCAAGGATTGAATGAAGTAACAATCAAGAACAAGTACCCGCTACCAATGATCAATGATCTGTTTGATCGATTGCAAGGAGCTAAAGTGTTTTCCAAGATCGATTTGCGATCAGGGTACCACCAGTTGAAGATTCGAGAACAGGATATTCCGAAGACAGCTTTTACCACCAGGTATGGGCTGTATGAGTATACCGTTATGTCATTTGGTCTGACTAACGCGCCTGCCTATTTTATGAACATGATGAACAAAGTGTTTATGGAGTTTTTGGATAAGTTCGTCGTAGTGTTCATTGATGATATCCTGGTTTATTCAAAGAATGAAGAGGAACATAAGGAGCATTTGCGTTTGGTACTTGGAAAGCTCAGAGAACATCAATTATATGCCAAGTTCAGCAAATGTGAGTTTTGGTTGAAGGAAGTAGGATTCCTCGGACACGTTATATCTGGAGAAGGTATAGCTGTTGATCCCACTAAAGTTGATACCGTGACCAAGTGGGAAGCCCCAACTACCATTGGAGAGATCCGGAGTTTTCTTGGACTCGCAGGATACTACCGGAGATTTATTGAGAATTTTTCAAAGATTGCGAAGCCTATGACGGAGTTGTTGAAGAAAGATACCAAGTTCGAATGGACTGAGCAGTGTGAGGCTAGTTTCCAAGAGTTGAAAAAACGCTTGGTTACCTCACCAGTGTTGATTTTGCCAGATCAGACCAAGGATTATGAGGTGTATTGCGACGCTTCACGTCGAGGACTTGGAGCAGTGCTTATGCAGGAAGGGAGAATTGTTTCATATGCCTCAAGACAACTGAAGCCCCATGAGTTGAATTACGCTACGCATGATTTGGAGTTAGCAGCCGTAATGCATGCCTTGAAGACATGGAGACATTTCCTCATCGAAAATCATTGTGAGGTGTACACGGATCATAAGAGTTTGAAGTACATTTTCACACAGAAGGAGTTGAACCTCAGACAAAGGAGATGGTTGGAGCTCATCAAGGATTATGATATGAGATTGCATTATCATCCCGGGAAGGCTAATGTAGTAGCTGATGCATTAAGCCGCAAGAGCCATGTCAATACGCTAATGACGGGAGAAATACCCAAGGAGTTAGCAGAAAATCTTCGTGAACTATGTTTGGAAATAGTTCCGAGAGGCTATGTAGCAGCGTTGGAGATTCAATCAACTTTGATGGACAGAATCAGGGAAGCTCAGAAGACTGACAAGGAGATTGCTTCCATAAAGGAGAAAATGAAAGATGGAAAAGCTAAAGGATTTCGTGAGGATGAGCACGATACCCTATGGTTTGAAGACCGTGTGTATGTGCATAATGACCCGGAGATCAGGAAGTTAATTCTGCAAGAGGCCCATGATTCACCCTATTCGATTCACCCAGGGAATACCAAGATGTATCTGGATTTGAAGGATATTTTCTGGTGGACCAGAATGAAGAAAGAAATAGAAGAGTATGTAGCAGTTTGTGATGTATGCCAGAGAGTAAAGGCAGAGCATCAGAAGCCAGCAGGATTGTTACAACCATTGCCGATACCCGAATGGAAGTGGGATAAGTTAGGCATGGATTTTATCACGGGATTTCCCAGGACTCGTTCAGGCTATGACTTGATTTGAGTTGTAGTCGATCGATTGACGAAAGTAGCTCATTTCATCCCAGTAAAGACCACTTATACCAGTGCTAAGTTGGCAAAAATATACATGACCAGAATAGTATGTCTGCATGGAGTTCCGAGGAGTATCGTATCAGATAGAGGAACCCAGTTTACCTCAAAGTTCTGGAAGCAGTTGCACGAAACTTTGGGAACCAGGCTAGAATTCAGTACAGCTTTTCATCCGCAGACAGATGGACAGACCGAGAGAGTCAATCAGATTTTGGAGGATATGCTGAGAGCTTGTTCGCTAGATTATGGATCTAGTTGGGACGATAATTTGCCATATGCAGAGTTCTCTTACAACAACAGTTACCAAACCAGTTTGAAGATGGCCCCTTTCGAAGCTTTGTACGGAAGGAGGTGCAGGACACCGTTGTCGTGGGACGAAGTTGGAGACCGTCAGTTGTTTGGACCTGACTTGATTAAGGAGTCTGGACAGAAAGTGAAGTTGATTCGCGATAGGCTCAAGGTAGCCTAGTCCAGACAGAAGATGCAGATTCTAAACACAAGGAGACAGTTTACGAAGTTGGAGACAGAGCTTATCTTCGAGTATCTCCACTTCGGGGAACAAAGCCTTTTGGAGTTAAAGGGAAGTTAGCGCCACGATTTGTAGGACCATATCGAATTTTGGAGCGTATGGGAGAAGTGGCCTACAAGTTGAAATTGCCCGAAGGATTGTTAGGAATTCATGATGTGTTCCATGTTTCTCAGTTAAAGAAGTGTCACGCGGAGATGGCTCACATACCATTGAGAGACATAGTGCCTTTGGAAACTATTCAGTTGGATAACGATTTGACCTACGAGGAGAAACCAGTTAAGATCCTCGAGTTTGCCAGCCGAGTTACTCGCAGCAAAGTTATCAAGTTTTGCAAGGTTCAGTGGAGCCACCACACGGAGGATGAAGCCACCTGGGAACGAGAGGAAGATTTGCTCAAATACCACCCTCACCTATTTTCTAGCCAACCCGAATCTCGAGGGCGAGATTCATCTTAAGGGGGGTAGGTTTGTAACATCCCAAATTTTCAATTTGGAATGTTATACATTAGATCATCATGCATATCATATTTTATTTGCTTTGGGTTTTGATCCTAGAAAATTCTAAGCAACTCAAGGACCCACGGAGAGAGTTGGGGATTTCGTTATTTTCATATTTGAGTTTTTCTCAAATTTTGAGAATAGGATCATTTGATTTTATTTATTTTATCATCAATTATTTCTATTACAAAAATATGAGAGAGGGAATAAAATGACTTTCCCAAAATATAGAAACATTGAGGATTTAATAAAAACATCAAATAGTTTTATTTCGGAGTTTTTTGTTGTTTTTATTTGAATTAGGAAAAATGCGCGTTTTTCAAAATTGCATTTAGGGCCCAAATAAATGTTCATTTTGTCGGGCTTGATTTTAAAAGCCCGGGAAAATTTATTTCGGGATTTTTGGAGTCCATTTAGTATTTATTTTTATTTTTCTTCCGAGCGAAAAAAAAACAGAACCGACTATGGGCCGTACTCGGCCAGGACTCCGCCTGGCCGGGGCCTTTATAAGCCGGGGCAAGCCAGCCCGAAGGCCCAGCCGCCCCGAAACCCTAGCCGCGCCCAGCCCCAGCCCCCCCCCCCCCCCCCCCGCCGTCGATCCGCCGGAGCCGCGCGTCGCCCGAGGTTCTCCGTACCTCGAAATCCGTGTCGTTTAAAAAAAATCCGTTCGTCGTTTTTCTTTTTCGTCGGATTTTTCCGCGGTTATTTTCTGATCACGATTTCTGATCTGATTTTCATTTTAGTTTAACTTTTCGCTCGTTTATCGGAATCAGGCAATTCAAGCGCCTGTAGTTTCGTCTCGAAACCCTCTATCCGAATAATCAACTTAAACAAGTTTTTGCTACTGTAAAATTTGACTTAGGTTCAGATTACTAGAACGAAGTTGTTTTCTTTCATCGTTTGACTTTCTTTGCTTCGATCGATTTGATTCCTTTTGCCAACCGGAGTTCTTAAGTTGAACCTTCTGGTTAGATCTCTTATTTGAGTTTTACCTGTGCATTAGATGAGTACTTATTGTATGCTTGTTTGTTTGCCTGTGATAGAGTACCCGGAGTGCGCCGCCTGTTACTTTGAATCGTTAGGTTTCGCGGATCATCAGCAAGGCAAGTAACACTTTGATCATACCTTTTCTACAACCCAGTTTTTTTGCATTAGATCAATCTTCACACATTGCATGATTAGGATCTAATTAAACTATGGGATGGGAAGTAGATGAGGTAGTACCTATTACCTGTTTATTATCAAACCTTTGGGAGTTACTTCTACGTTGCTTATTATGCCATGCTATGCTAGTAGATGTGGATTGGGTGAGTGAAATCCATGACAGATGTGAGATTGATAATTAATGGTTTATCTAAGGTGGCAACTTAAACACACATCTGGGTGGATTGAGGCACCTGGGTATTCCAGGACCTGCCTGTTTTCTTTTGGACCGCCACCCAGGCTCAAAGGGATCATGAGATTTTTAAAACTAGAAACTTCCGTGTGCAGCCACAAGCCATTATGGGCTCTGGCATAGTTGATTAAGTCGTGCGAACTCTTACAGGGTAGACTAGCAGATGTAGGGGAAAGTAGGTGTACCGGTCTATCCATCGTAAGGTGCTAGCGCTTCTAAAAGACTGTGTCTCGGTCATCCGTTTCTCAAACACCATGTAGTGCGAGAAATCCAACGGAGGCGATCGAGTCTTGTGGGGAAAAGTGCGCAAACCTCTGCAGAGTGTAACAAACTAATCATGATTAGCCGTGTCCCCGGTTATGGACATCTTGAGTATCTAGTATCTGGATTATCATGTGAATCTCAACATGTTACTCTAAAATTAATGTTGTTGGGTTAATGATGATGCTTAATTGGGATTGAGAATGTTGTCAACCATTCTCAATGTTTAACAACCACCATGATAGTAATTAAATTTATTCCTCTTGAAGTAGGGAAAAATTGGCTTTATGCAAAAATGTAACCATAGAGCTTTCCACCAGCCAAATATGCATATAGTATAGCTGTTGCATTCCATTACTCTCTATGTGTTACCTTGCCAGCATATTCCATGTGCTGACCCGTTTTTGGGCTGCAACATTAATGTTGTAGACTTTTCAGATGACGATTAAGGAGTTTTTAGGTCGTGGTTCTATACTCAGTGATGCCGTTGGAGTTGATGGACTCACTTATCTTCCAAGCCTTCCGCTGTTATCGTAATTAGATGGCCTTAAGCCATATTTATTGTAATAAGTTCTCTTTTGAGACACTCGATGTAATAAGTGTGTGATTGCAACTCTGCTATAAATCCTCCGAGTACTGTGTGATGTCAGCATTACTGATGCAGGGATGACACCGGAGCACAGAGATCAGACTATTTGAGGTCTGGTCGCTACATCAAGCCATTTAATTCAACCAGTGCAATCTCTCCTTCAAATCGTTCAACGGTGTATCTTTTGAGTGGGCCCTAACCCACGGGTCTTTTCCCAGGATCTTACCTGACTCTTCTAAGTTTCCTGGAGTTATTCTCAAATTCTTTTCGAAGTTTGACGTAAGTATGGATTCCATCAGTCAGATGCCTTCTCCAAGATAGCTTCCAAATTCTTTTATATTCGGGGCAATCTTTCCTCTTTTCATTCTTCCGGAGCATCTCAACAATTTTAATGGTGTTTCTCGTCGTCATGTGAAGACCGAAGAAGAGTTTTTCCTCTAAATCTTGTCCGTTCTACCGGAGATTCGCGGTGCTAGCTTGATGTTATCCTATCAAATTGTTTCCAGTCGTGTAACTCTTTTCATCCATCCAGAGTATTTCAGGAGTTGCGTTCTCTCTCGAATATCCGAAGGCCATCTTTTGGAATATTTCTTCGTTCCAAGTTTTCAGCTTCGTTCGTTCCATAGTTGTACCGGTGCTTCGTTCAAGCTTTAATCAGTGCGCGATCTCTTCGTTCTCGTGCATCTTGATTTACTCAAGTATCTTCGTTCATTTTTCTAATTCTTTCCGGCGATTCGTTCTCTTCTCTTTGTTCGTTTACATTTTCATGGTGGTTCGTTGAAGATTCCTTTTCCGTTCTCATCATATCAATTCATTCGTTATTTTCAATCCTACCGGTGGCTCTTGAAGACCTTCCCAAGTTGGACACTATATCCCCCCTTAATCCTTTTAACGTGGATAAGTTGTATGCAATCCATGGTTTCTCATCAATTTAATTGGTGAAGGATGAGCATAACATAATTCTTATTCTTCTTTCATCAAGTTGAATTATCTCTTCTTTTCAAAGATTGTTCTTGACGAATAATCTCTTGATTCCAAGTTGTTCATCTTTTCCCCTCCCGGAGTTCCAAGCTTCTCGCTTGTCTCGACGTGAAGCCCCATCTAAATAATCGCAAGGCTTTAATCTTATCTCTTTCATCCTTCAATTTTATCTCATAATCCTTTGGTTACCGAAGTTCTTCACGGTGGTTCGTCATGATTTAATTCAATCCTCAAGTGTTCATCAAGATTCTTGTTCAAGGAGTTCTAGTATCTATCCTCTTACGTCTCGAAGTGCAATTAATTCTCCATATTCTTTTGAAGTGGAGTTTTGCATTTCTTCTTTCTTCTCAACTATTCATTCTTTTTCGTTTGTGGTCGGTTATCACCTCAGAATTTTGAGATGTTTACCATAAGTCCACAACAAGCTTATTTTTCCTTCCTCGAGGATGCTTTTGAAACCCAATTGTGATAGAAGATGTCATTTTCTTATTCGTTCTTTTCAGTCATCTCTTTCAATTCTTCCGGAGGCATTGTGTTGTTAATCTCGTCAAGTGTCATACCATCTTGTGAGGTTCATGTTCTATTCCATTCCATTCCATGTCCAAATGGGATGCTATCCCAATTCCTTTGTTATTATTCCTTTTTTTCTAGCTTGTTCTAACCGGAGTGCTTTCAGAGTCTACCTTCTTCGTTGAGCTTTTGATTCCCGTCGTAATTGTCATTCCTCTTTCTACCGGAGTGCACTCAACTATGTTCATTTTTCCCTCTTGCGTTCTTGGCTCACCTCATCCTCTTTCTCCCCCGTCTTGTTCCTAAGATCTCGGGACGAGATCTCTTGTTAGTGGAGGAGAGTTGTAACGCCCCGAGTCCGATGCTCCAGATGCCTTCCTTTATTTTAGTTATTGTCGTGTGATCATTATGTTTGTGCATTATCATAATTGTTTTGCATATTTCTTTTTCCTATGTTGTTGCCATGTTCATGATGAGTGCCTTTGTTGTCTTGCTTCTTGCTTCATGTTCATCTCTTATTATATTACATTGTGCCTCCTTGCCTTTTTATATGCTTCATGATGTGATGTTGCCTTTGTCATTTATGTTGCATTTGCATCATGATCATCATTGTGGTTTGGATATCTATCGTGTGTATATTTGTGGTGGGCTTGTTATATTTACGAACTCCTTCTCCTCATCTTCTTTGATGTTCCATCTTGCCCTTCCATCTAAACCATCATCAAGTGCAACACCGCATGTCTAGCTTCTTCTTTTCAATTCTCACACATTTATTGTAAGTGGCATTTTCCTGTCCCAAAAAAATGAGCACTTATTTTCGGTAAATCTTGCTCCATGCCTTATACCTCTCTGTCAAATTTCATTCATTTTGGAGTTGTTTTGGTTGGGTTCAAAAATGGCTCAAGTTTGAATTAAATTCAAACTTGAATTATTTTTATACCTTTAAAAATGGCCAAAACAATTTATTCAAATACTGCATAAATCCAGGACTGCATATATATCTTTATCCCTGTGAGTTTCCTTCCCAAAACCCCTGGCTTTTTCAATCATGGAGATGTCTAATTATTTTAGGCAGAATAAAAGAAAGGAAGGAAGGCCTCAATTCCATCCGTAGCCCACCTGGGCCTTTCTTTCCCTGGCCCAGCCGAGCCGAACGGCCACCTGCTCCCTCCCTCACGACGTCTCCTTCCTCCAGAGTACAGCAGCAGCAGCGCCGTGAGCAGGAGGCTCACGGACATCGAGGCTAGCGCTTGCCCGCGCCCCTATAAAGCCCCGCAGCGACCCCTAGGGTTTCCTCCTCCCTCCTCCTTCCCTCCTCGCGCCGCCATCTCTCTTCCTCCCCTCTGTTTTCCCTTCTTCTTCAAGATCAGAGAGCACCACCGAGAGCAGAGAAATAAACCGTCGATGCCCGTCGTCGTTCTCGCGGCCGGAGGGCCTCAAGCTCGTCTTCGACATGTCGTCCTGCACCCCGTCACCCTCCTTGACCGATCCCCGCAGTTAGTTGGGCGGGAGCCTCCCCAACATGCCTCCCTGCCATGGCCGTCTCCATGGCCGGTCGAGCCAAGCCGAGCTCGAGCCCGGTGTCGTCCATGTCGTGGTGGCCTTCTTCTTCCTCTGGAGCAACCTCCACGAGCCGGATTGCCAAGTCTAGCGCCCCGTCGCGGTCGTCTTCCCCTGCTTCCTCTACGTCACGTATCGAACACCATCTCGCCTTCACGCCACCGGCCACATCGTCTCCCTCCTCTGCTTCCACTTCCTTCACGGTCAGAATTTCGATAAGGTTCAGAGCTCCCTCCCGTCGTCTCCAGCGTGTATCCGTCGACCTCGTCGTGTCATATGGTGAGCTGGGTAACGCCCCTTCCTCTCCGTTCCTTCCTCTCGATGTTTGATCACCCGCATGCCTCGCCTGATCATCGCCATGTCGCGCGCCCGAGACGAGCTGCTGCTCGACCTTGAGTTCCCTCGCACCTGAGACGCTCGCTCACTGCACGCCTGCTCCACACACGCACACACACCCCCGCACGCGAGTGCACACGCAAGGGCCTCACCTTGCCTCGATTGCAACTGTCGACTGCATTCCGTACGCCATGGTTGAGGTACTCAAGCTCCTCACACCCATGTGCCCTTCCTACATAGCACACACATCATGCGCACATCCCACCGCGGCCACCGCAAGCCTTTTCCGCAGCCCCACCGGCGCATGGTAGCCGCTGCTTGTTCCTGTCGCCGACGAGAATCAGTCATCCGCCATGTAGAAGAAAGCCCCGGCCTTCGCCACAGAACAATAGGTTCATCTGCAGCCGATCCCCCTTTGTATCACAATCACCATACTAGCACAGTGGCTAGTGCCCTCGGTTCTCAGTCGAGAGGTTGAGCGTTCGAGTCCCAGGCGCCCCAATTTTGCCCTGTTTTTCTTTTCTTTTGCACACACGCACACTTGGGCCCGATTCCACTTCTGGCCACAACACTCTAATGCTTCGGGCCCATGCTTGTTTTGTTCCTGCCTGTGGATTTAGTTATTTTCCACCGCATGCATAATTATAGGAATGCCATCATTTTGAATTGCTAATAACTAAATATGCATGCATCCAAATTACACAAACTATATATGTAAAATGCTTAGAATTTTGTCTAGTTTCATAATATGCAACTTTCGCCCATGTTTAAAATGCGTAAAATGTTGTTTGACTAAATTTGCTCCTATGCCATGTTAAAAATGTTTTAATTCATAACTAAATAACCGTAACTTGGATTTTAATAATCTTTATATGTAAATGGGGTAGAAAAATGCCTAGTTTAACATGGTGACTTTACTTTGCATGTTTAATAACTCTAAATTGTGTTTAGGGCAGATCAGTACCAAACCAATATATGCATATGGAGATTTACCGGAATTGTTGTTCGTTGCTTCCGGCCTCATTTAAACTTGACTAGATAGGTAGTTTTACTTTGTTTCACCCTCTTGCCATGTTTAACAATATTTAATATTCTTGGGTACATAAACGAGATCGAACTAAATAACTTGAATGTGGTGTTTTTCTTCAATATGTAACTCCGTTGCATAATGAGCTCCACTTAATTTGTAGTATTGTTTGTGCACTTTGCCATGCCATGCTTCATTAAACCGGACATGCATCATACTCGATTGTGCATCATGCCATGTTGATGTGTTGGTTGTTTACTATGTTGTTTGCTTCTTTCCGGTGTTGCTTCTTCTGGTTCGTTCCGATAACGTCGTGTGTGTGAGGATCCGTTCAACTACGTCCGTTTATCTTCTTCATGGACTCGTTCTTCTTCCTTGCGGGATCTCAGGCAAGATGACCATACCCTCGAAATCACTTCTATCTTTGCTTGCTTAGTTGCTCGCTCTTTTGCTATGCCTATGCTGCGATACCTACCACTTGCTTATCATGCCTCCCATATTGTTGAACCAAGCCTCTAACCCACCTTGTCCTAGCAAACCGTTGTTTGGCTATGTTACCGCTTTGCTCAGCCCCTCTTATAGCGTTGTTAGTTGCAGGTGAAGATTGAAGTTTGTTCCTTGTTGGAACATGGAGATGTTGTTCCTTGTTGGAACATGTTTACTTGTTGGGATATCACAATATATCTTATTTAATTAATGCATCTATATACTTGGTAAAGGGTGGAAGGCTCGGCCTTATGCCTGGTGTTTTGTTCCACTCTTGCCGCCCTAGTTTCCGTCATATCGGTGTTATGTTCCCGGATTTTGCGTTCCTTACGCGGTTCGGTTATAATGGGAACCCCTTCACAGATCGCCTTGAATAAAACTCCTCCAGCAAGGCCCAACCTTGGTTTTACCATTTGCACTAACAACCTATAACCTTCCCTTGGGTTTTCGCGAGCCCGAGGGTCATCTTTATTTTAAACCCCCCCGGGCTAGTGCTCCTCTGAGTGTTGGTCTGAAACGGGCAGCCTGCGGGGCCACCTCGGGGCAACTCGAGGGTTGGTTTTACTCGTAGCTTGACCTATCCGGTGTGCCCTGAGAACGAGATATGTGCAGCTCCTATCAGGATTTGTCGGCGCATCAGGCGGCTTCGCTGGTCTTGTTTTACCATTGTCGAAATGTCTTGTAACCGGGATTCCGAGTCTAATCGGGTCTTCCCGCTAGAAGGAATATCCTTCGTTGACCGTGAGAGCTTGTGATGGGCTAAGTTGGGACACCCCTGCAGGGTTATGAACTTTCGAAAGCCGTGCCCGCGGTTATGGGCAGATGGGAATTTATTAATGTCCTTGTAGAAAACCTGAAGTTGACCTTAATTAAAATACATCAACCGCGTGTGTAACCGTGATGGTCTCTTTCTGGCGGAGTCCGGGAAGTGAACACGGTGTTGGAGTAATGCTTGACGTAGGTTGTTCTAGGATCATTTCTTGATCATAGTTGTTCGACCATGCTTTTGCCTTCTCTTCTCGCTCTCATTTGCGTATGTTAGCCACCATACATGCTAGTCGCTTGCTGCAGCTCCACCTCATACCTTTTACCCTTCCTATAAGCTTAAATAGTCTTGATCGCGAGGGTGTGAGATTGCTGAGTCCTCGTGACTCACAGATACTTCCAAAACCAGCTTGCAGGTGTCGTTGAACCGTGCAGATGACGCAATCAAGCTCAAGGAGGAGCTCGATGAAGATCTTGCCCTTTGTGTTGTTTCGTTCTAGTTGATCAGTAGTGGAGCCCAGTTGGGGTCGATCGGGGATCTGTGTAGCTTTTGGGGTAGTCTTCTTTTATTTTGGCTCCGTAGTCGGGCCCTGATTGTATTTGGATGATGTAATGCTTTATTCATGTATTTGTGTGAAGTGGCGATTGTAAGCCAACTATGTATCTTTTCCCTTATTGTACTACATGGGTTGTTTGCGAAGATTACCTCACTTGCGACATTGCTTTCAATGCGGTTATGCCTCTAAGTCGTGCTTCGACACGTGGGAGATATAGCCACATCGAGGGCGTTACAAAATAGCTCCGGCTTTGCGAGGGATGGAGAGGTAGTAGCTTCAACGCGTGGAAGATACAGTGTGAGAAAGCGAGGTCAATCGAGAGACATATAGATAGAGAGACAAAGTGAGTGTGGTCCGACATTCATTGAACAAATATATATGCTCTGGAGAGATATTGTCCGATTGAGCTTTTTGGCAAGGGTGAGGGCTGTAAGATAGAGCTTGAGAGATGATCCAGTCACAGACGTGTAGATATATTTTGTGCGTGGGAGGAAGCAAGGTCAACCGATCACATAGGGTCATCGTGCGATCGAAAGAGTGAGACGGGTTGGAGAGGGTGACCTAGATAGACGATGTGCGTGAGAGAGTATACAATGTGAATAGGTCGAATTGGGCTCAAACATGGTGATATATCATTTTTGTCCGAGAAAGAGCGAGGTCAATCGAGACATATGGAGAGAGAGAGAGAGAGAGAGAGAGAGATTGAGTGAGTGTGGCCCACCATGAGGTCAAAAGAGTGGTGGCGGCTTGGATGGACTAACCTAGATAGACAATCTGCGTGAGAGAGTATAGAGTGTGTCGATCGGGGCCCGAACAGGGAGATATATCATTTGTGTGTGAAACAAAACGAGGTTAAACGAGACTCAGATAAAGAGAGCGAGATTGAGCGAGTGTGGCCTGCCGTGCGGAAGAAAGAGTGAGACAGTCTCGAGGGAGTGACCTAGATATACAACGTGCGTGCGTGTGCATGCACGAGAGGTTGGGGGCTAGATAGGCAATGCATGTATTTAGCGCGAGAGGGTGAGAGGGAGAGGGGGGAGAGAGAGAGCTCGGCATGGGGTGCAATGGCGGGTGTGTGAGGTAAATACATTTGGTAACAGAGTGGGAAAAGGGGTTGTGTAGTTGAGAGACTTAGAGATCGAAACATGAAGAGAAAGAATGAACGTGTGTTGGAAACCGATAGCTTCCTAAGGTGGTTAGGAGAGGAAGATTGACCGATACAGGAAGTATGTAGCGTTTGTGCAGCGGGGGGGGGGGGCTAAAAACAACGTTTGAATGTACATAGTACGAGACTTAATATCGATGTTTCAATTCGGTGTACATTGTAAGATTTGAACCGAGGACCAGGCATACGGGTAATTATTTCGAATTCGTGCCATACTAAGTTTCGAAAAGTTGACATTGACTCAGTTTGTTGTGCTATTTTGTAGGTCATATGTTTGAATCCATCCAAAAAATTCTCACTACCATGGTGTTCATCATATACAAATGAATTTGTATTCAAAAAGTAGCGTGGATATAGTGAAATGTGAAATCCACGCTAGAATTGGAGATCGCTACGTGACACACACTCTAATTCAAATAACTAACTATGTGACACACACTCTAATTCAAATGACTAATTATGTGACACACACACTCTAATCCATGTTAGCGTGGGTACCGTTTTGATTTTTTTTCAAATAACTACTCATTAATTAATTTATAGTACTCCCTCTGTTCACTTTTATAAGACCTTGAAGACATCTCAGACAATGTGCAAAACAATTCATTTTAAGTTGTCTGAAACGACTTACAAAAGTGAACGGATGGAGTATCTCGTTTCGAGTGACTAATTATTGCAAGGAAAACACGGGCATGGTAATACATACAGATTTGTTTGCAAATGAAAAAGATTTGTTTGCATTCTCAAATGTAGGCGCACCAGGCAAACCAGGGTCGTGTCAGGGTGGACGCTGCTTTGGTGCCTTAAAGGCAACTGCCTTTGGATCACTGACATGTGGGCCAGCCACCTGTTGGGCCCGTATGTCATGGACACAAAGGCAGGTGCCTTAAGGCACCGAAGCATAGTCCTGTCGGGGTGGTCGCGTGTGTCGGATGGACGCGTAGCACCCAGCCACCCACCCCCTCCCCCCCAAAGGACGACGACAATATAAGTTCGCGCTTCCACGTTTCGGATTGAAATATCTGGCGGCCCCAATTCTAGCCCTGCAAAAACTCTCTTCTCCACCGTCCCCTTCCGCGCCCAGATTGCTCAAATCCCTAATTCGCCGCCAACCCTCGAATCGCCCCTCGTCTCGTCTCTTTCCCCACCGTTCCCCACCTCTGTGCCGGACGACGACGACGAAGACGACGGTCGCGCTTCACCGCCGCACCGGAGCTACCTCATCTACGCCGTCTTCCACCGCACCGGGTGGTCCACCGACAACGTCGGCCGCCGCAACCGATGTGCCTCACAGACACCGAGTTCCACCGCATCAGGTGCGCTTCACCGACGCCGTCTCCCAGCTCACCTGGGCTACTTCACCGAGCACATCGTCGCACCTCTGCCCCCCGAGGCCGTTGGGGCTTCACCAACGGTCTCGTCCACCGCATCATAGCGCTCCGCTGCCACTCAAGATCTGCATCCGTGCGCGGCCAGCCAACGCCAGCGCATCACCCTCAACGGCTCTGAAGTGACCCGCACTCTAGCTAGGCGAGCATGCCCAAACATCGGCCCGAACTAGGTATACACACATCACTCCCTTGTGCACTATTCCGATGATGTTTGGATATCCTTTCACTACTCTCTTAGCTTACACGCCTATGCAACTCTAACCTTAACTCTTATTTCTTCTGGAGATATCATCTGAAACAAGCAAATCCATATTTTAGCGAAGCATGATAGCGCTACGGGATCTAGTACACATCCTGCACACCCGTATAACCTTGTAAGTATCTGTCCTCCAGTACAACATCAAGGTCGATTCCTCTTATTTGATCAACCATTCGCCGTGTCAAAAATACAGAGGGGGATGCAAGGAGCACAAGCCCTGCACATCCAAGCAAGTGGTAACATGGACTTGTACATGGAACATCCCAAGTGCAAGCAGAGCTGCAGTGAGCCTGTACAACGAGCTAGCATAAGTCCCTGCATTTCATTTAATTCATACTGGCATTCGTGTATGATTTGTGTGCAGTGGCCGATCTACGAATTCAAGTTACCAGGGGCGAACATTTAATTTAAAAAATACGAAGGCACTTGCACTCCAGAAATCAACATAACTTGAGAAATGTGAAGCTACATGCACTTTGAAAACCAGCTAATGATCCAAAGTAGTTCAGATTATAAACACTAAATGATGCAAGCACCAAAAAACACAAAATGCAACATGGTGTACAAGGACTACAAACATGGTCTGTACCTTCTTGAATTATTCGTTCTCTGGCTGAAAATATCAAAGTGTAATTGCACGTCTAGCCAGTGCGCAAACTGCATATCAATATATCTATCCTGCACAAGTATGCCAATAGTTTCAAACAATAGATTAGAAAAGTATTTATGCTATGTTGTCATGATACAGGGACTTTCTGGTAGATGGCCTCGACATTTCCTCAAGCTATGAAAATGCACTATAATTTGCTTGTCATCGATGCCTGCAAATCTCTGTCTCTCTCAACATAGTAGATCATCATTATACACTAAATCCTTCAATGAGCTTGCAAAATGCTTGCATTAGATCCCTCATTAGACACTATATGTTCGTCACCAGGAGCATGTAAAATGTTTGCATCAAATCCTTCATTAGCAGTCTGTTCATTAGACACTTCAGGCTCAAGGACAACATGAGCTTGTATGTTTGCACCGGAAACTTGATTAGATACATCAGATTCAGTCAGTTCAGTATTGATTGGGGGAGTTATAAAATAAGTAGAAATTGGTTTCATTTTCTCATAGATTCCCTACATACAAGCAATTTTACAACACTGTTAGGTTTAACTATTGGCCAGAAATTAAAGAGTTGAATTAGATATAATCAGGGATGTGATGTACCTGCTCGTTGCGCATGCTACTCTTGCAAGCTGCGACTATCCGTTTGCGCAAGCTCGATGCCATGTCCGTGTTGCCGCCGCTGCCTCCCACGCATTGTTGAGGAAATCGTTAACTGGTAGCTGCTCGGTTGGCTAGCGAGTAGGGGATTAATCGGCTAATCGGCAAGTTAATCGACCATTTAATCAATTAATCGGACGATTTTTCGGTTTATCGGCTACTCGGTGACCCTATGAGTAGGGATTAATCGGCAAGTTAACTGGTTAATCGGATGAATTCTTGAACAGGGCTCCCACGCAGGCTACACCCAGGGTTGGATCTTCATCTTCTTGTCCTTCCGTTCGCTTGAAGCCTGGCGACCGCCCTCCAATGAGGGCGCGAGGAAGTGTTGTGTCGGTCTGTCCAGCGGCGGCTAGGTTAGGAGCGAACCAGACTAGAGGCTGGAGCGAATGAATTGGGATTTTTCCTGCTGTCGATCGATATGGGAGGCGCTCGTTTGGGCCACAAGCCTACTATAGGGCCTGCCTTGCACTTATGTTATTGGCCCATCCAAATTGAAACATTTTTCTTCATTTTTTACATTGCCTGCTCATGCGTTTGGACAAAAAAAACTAGCGTGGGCCAACCTGGACGACTCAAACTAGGTGCACACTTTCCAGCCACGTGAGGCGGCCGCCCATACCAGCCCCTATGGTGGCATCGCCCCTTTTTGCATGTATGATTGGATAGTGAAAAATATTCCAGTGGCGCTTTTGATTTACCCACAGAATGGTTGAATTGCAAGTTTCTATGAACTGAGTTCGCCAATAATGTGAAGGATGCCAGTCTTTTCATCCTATTGTAGATTTCTTAGATCTCGATATGCCAAAAGTAATCGCATGAAATATACAGTAAAAGCCAGTGTGATGTGTTTGGCTACAACTAGTCTGACTACACGTCCTCATATAACTTATCAAGGACGCACCATCTTACCAGATTAACCATTCGACTTACCCATGCAGTGTGGGAAGAAAGAAGTATTGGGACTGCGTATCCAAGCAATTGATGCCATGGACTCCTTCGTACAACCTTGTAAGCGAAAAAGAAGTTGCAGTGTGCCTGTACAAAGAACTAGCATAAGTTCAGTTACCTGCTTCTCGGTATTTTAGTTAGCCACTTATTGCAAAATTATTCAATTACATTGCTTGGCTTAATTTAGTTTGCTATTGATTACATAATGGCACAGCCAGTTAATCATATTGTAGACTGTGCCTATCTATGTGTTTGATACTTACTGTTAAGAATTACCTGTTTGCCTTAACTTAAATATCTACTTCTTTGTTTAACTGCTTTGCTGCTGCAACAGCGGGTTACAATGATGTTAATAACTACTTTTTAGCATCCAATTGAAACTCTTTAATTCCTTGTTTGTTTAACTGGTTTGCTATTATAACTCCCAGTTGAGATGTTTTGCTAACTTCAACTTTTCTGAATCCAATCGGAACTTTAATGGCAAAACAGGTTAGCCCAAGATCAAAGAGCGAGGTCCCCATGGACGTTGCATCATCCCACAGCAGTGGCACCGGCCCAATCGTGCATTATGAATTGCCAACTGCTGCTCTAGAGGCTAAACTAGTGGTAGAAAGATATTCTGCTTCTGCACTTAGAGATGAAGTTGACATGTTGAGGAAGTAAACAGCACAATCACAAGCAGTACTCAAGACAACCATTAAATATTTGGTGGATTTCAAAACGAAGCAAGCTGAGACTGACCAGATTGTTAAGGTCTTGAAGGAAAAAAGGAAATTAAATTCCTACTTGGTAAATCATAGGTGAAATGTTCTTTCCATAGTTGAATAACCTTTGTGTTGTCTGTTCATGTAATCAATCAAACCATTTGTTTTAGAGATCATGTAATAATTGTTTTTTTGTTTTTTTGTATGTAATTTTATTTGAGCACAAGTCCGTATTAATTGATAAGACTCGGAGACATTTCATTTGGATTGCTGTGCCAAACCTACAAATATGCCAATCGGGCTGAATGTGCATTCAGCAATAGTAGTATAGATGGACCATAAGTGGCACGCATCGGAAAGGGCCAAGATGCTGGCTAAAAAAGGATGTTGTTGTAGCCAAAAAAAGTACAACGGCCTGGCTTATGTATGTTAGTTGATATTATTGATCCATATACTCTATAAGTGTTTATATGTCTATTAGTTCCGTACATTCTTGGTTGATTGACTCGGTATTTGAATCTTGATACATCGCTTGTGCACATATCTAAATGGGAGTACACATTATGCTGCGTGTGACATTTGAGTTGGACATGAAGTGTTCCAAATATTCGAATTCACCTTAAACTGGATTCTAGTTTCTGAATTGGAGTATCGGCATTTGTAAACCATATTCATATATGACAGTGGAATACATCTTTGTCGTCCTTTTGAAGATATATAAAAACACATAGAGTGATTTATAAAGATTCATATAGGAATACAAAATGGATTCAAATTTAGTTGCCAGGGTAAACGTGGATGCTTATTGTCCCAAAATTCTAAAGAAATAGCAAAATGTTCGCTCCCACATCGGCTGCCCGAAGCCAAGTGTTTGGGAGATGGAAATTACTGTCTACCCATTACACGGACAATCCATCGGCCCGATTTCCACTGCTCTAAATAGGGGTAGGTTAGTAACTTCAATTAGACGTGACACGACCGCCTCTAAGCCCATTCCGACACGATGGGCGTCAAACATGGGCGGCATTGATTCAAGCTCGTCCGAAAGACCTCTGTTTCTCCCTCCATTCCCCATTCATACACGGTGGGCGGCAAAACACCCTCTCCTCGTCCGAAATAGATGTAGGCTAATATTTTAAATAGGGGCAGATGTGTAACTTCCATCATACGTGACACAACCACCCTACCTGTCAGCCCCATTAATACACCGTGGGCGCCAACCGTGGGTGGCAAAACACCTTCTCCTCTCCCAAAATCGATGTAGGCTAATATTTTAAATAGGGGCAGATGTGTAACTTCCATCAGACATGACACAACCGCCCTACCTGTCAGCCCCGTTCATACACCGTGGGCGCCAACCGTGGGCGGCAAAACACCCTCTCCTCGCCCGAAATAGTTACCGGCAAATATTTGGGAGATGCGAGATTACCGTCCTATCCCCAACCAACGAGACGTCCAAATTTGAAACGGGGGATAAGTTCGTAACTTTCCCATATTTCAGACAGGCGCGTCCCAAAAAATGGTTCCCCGTACCTCTCCCTCCATTTTCCCATTCATACACCGTCCACGCTAGAACACCCCATTCCTACACCAGCCTCCGACCGCCACCCATCCATCGCCGCCGTCCTCCACCACATCCATCGCCACCGTCCTCCACCATGCCAGAGTGCCTACCAAGACCGCATCGTCCGCTGCTAGAGATGGACATTTCTCATCCACGGCGACGGACCAATAGCCTTGCATCGCGTCCTCTCACTTCATCGGCGTCGTCGTCCTCTTTGCCGGGGCCACTCACATGACCTTCTCTTCCACCGCAACGGGACTTATCCCCTGATGCACCCGTCCACTGTCACAGATTTGCTTCAACGCCACCGACATCCATCGCACCCCCGATGCCTACACGGCGCTGCAAGAGAGGTGGTACTTCATATCTCCTCAACTTTTGATCTCAACCAGAAAATAGATCTTAACTTGGTTACTCTACTTTCTTTTCAGCTCTTAGAATTTAGTTCTTAGTCCGAAGCAAACAATGGATGCTAAATATCATTTGTCTAGTTTGCAGCTTCAAATCTTCCATGGCACAGCCATAATACAGTTTAATTGATCATGCTTAGGGTTTAATTGATCATGTTGGTTCCGTGGTGGTTTCTTTAATAGAAATCAGAGGGGAAACCCTATTTTGCTAAAAAAATATGCTTAGAGTTTCCCCCTTTTATGATCACTATACGATCAGAATACATGCTTCGTGTCATAATTGTAAGTGCATCTAGTGCCACCCCTAGTTGGTTTTGGAGTATTGATGACAAACCTAGTTGAGGGACTAATGTGTTTGTGAGAATTGCAGGATAACACAGGTAGAAGTCCCTCATTGATTCGGTTTTCCTACCAGAGATGAGCCCTAAAAATGTATGAAGACATTGAAGTCAGAGGTGGTATGTGAAGACATTCACATTGAAGACTATGATAAGAGAAGACATCACATGAAGACTATGGAGCGCGAAGATTTAGCAGTTTCGTTGTTCTGTGTTTTTCTTTGTTGAGTCATAGGAACCACCATACTGTTAAGTGGGGTCCAAGAGAACCAGTCAGAATGACTGAAGTGATGCTTAACCAAAATCCTATGTCTTCGAGTGAAGACTATGAGAGCAAATCTTGTCCAGAGTTGGATAAGTCAGCTTTGCTTGTAGTCCAAGTAAAGTTGCCGTGTGTGTTTGAAATCTGACCGTTGGAACACGTGTCAGTTCCTTAGTGACCAAGGGTCATTTCGGACAAATCAGGTCGGGTTGCCTAGTGGCTATAAATAGCCCACCCCCTACAACCATAAACGGTTGGCTGCTCAGAGTTAGAGTACGGCTTTTGTCGTTTGAGAGCAACCCACCTCGAAGCCTTTGAGAGAGAATTCCTTGCGAGGATAAAGCCCTAAACACCCAGAGCCAAAGAGTGTTAGGCATCACTTAAGTCTTCCTGTCTGTGTGATCTGAAGACTTATTACACTTGAGGACTGTGAATCCTCCAGCCGGTTAGGCGTCGCGTTCTGAGCATCCAAGAGTCATTGTGGATCGCCGGTGAACGAAGTCTGTGAAGGTTTGGAAGTCTACCTTGAAGACTTACCAGAGTGATTGGGCGAGGTCTGTGTGACCTTAGCTCAAGGGGAATACGGTGAGGACTGAGTGTCCTGAGCTGCGTGTTCAGGACTGGGTGTCCGGGACTGTGTGTCCTCAGGTTTAAATACCTAGCCGCCCTAACCAGACGTACAGTTGTCACAGCAACTGGAACTGGTCCAACAAATCATTGTCTTCAACGAGTCACTGGTTTCATCCTTCCCTTCCCTTTACTTACTGTTGGTCCTTGTGAAGTCATTGTATGATTGCATTATCTTTTGTCTTCACTGAGTGACTGCTTGTTCTGATTGGCTTCACAATATCTTCCTACCTGATCTTTACTGCCTAGCTGCTATTAGTCATTGTGCTTTCACTTCATTGAATACATGGTAATAGGTTTATTTCTATCGTTTGTCTTCGAAACTTCCATGTTTTGAAGACTTTCATAAAAATCGCCTATTCACCCCCCCTCTAGTCGATCACTAGCACTTTCAATTGGTATCAGAGCAAGGTACTCCCTTGTTCTGTGTGATTCGGTTTAACCACCTGGAGTTTTAGCTATGTCGACTGCAGGGATAATTAAAGTCTCCGCTGCATGCCCCGTCTTCGATGGAACTGAATATCCCTACTGGAAGAATAAGATGCGCATGCATCTTGAAGCCATTGATGTCGACCTATGGTATGTCGTCAAGAATGGCGTTCCCAAGGCTGGTGAAGGTGTCACCGCTGCTGATGTCAAGAAGTTCGTTCAACTGGACTCCACTGCCAAGAACATCATCTGTGGTCATCTGACCAAAGGACAGTATGGCCGCGTGAGTGCTTTGGAAACATCTAAGCTAGTCTGGGACTGGCTCTCCAAGGTCAATGAAGGCGTCTCAACCCAGAGAGATCAGAGAATCAGTGTCCTTCGCAACCTCTTCAACCGCTTCAAGAGAAATGACAATGAGAATGTCCAGCTCACGTTTGATCGACTCACTGACATCACAAATGAGCTTCAAGCTCTCGGCGCCACTGAGATCACCAAGCATGAAGTCGTCAAGACACTCCTGAGATCACTTGACAGCTCGTTTGACACCCTAGCCCTGATGATTCAAGAACGTCCTGACTTCAAGACACTCGATCCGTCTGACATACTTGAGAGGCTCAACACACACGAGTTTCAGCTTTCTGAGAAAAGAGACATCTACGGTCCCAACTATGGGCGAACTCGTGCCTTGAAGGCAAAAGCTGTCTCCTCATCTGAAGAAGAATCTGACAGCAGTTCTGATGATCCTGAAGACATTGGAAAGGAGCTTGCTATGCTTGTGAAGAAGTTCCAAAAATTCACCAAGAAGAAAGGCTTCAGAAAGTCTTCACGATCAAGCTCAAGGAATGATGAAGCTTCTGCTCATGACTACAAGAAGAGAACATGCCACAAGTGCAAGAAACCTGGCCACTACATCTCTGAGTGTCCGCAGTGGGACAATGAGAACAAGAAGAAGAAGAAGAGCAAGGAGTATGACTCTGACGACAAGAAGAAGAAGAAATACTCAAAGTCTTCTTCCAAGTCTTCCTCAAAGTCTTCATCACACAAGAAGAGCTCATCTGGCAAGGCACGTGCGTTTGTTGGCAAGGAAATGGATTCAGAGGAGGAGTCCGCTTCTGAGGAGGCGGAGGTGGAGTCTGAGGAGGAGTCCGATTCTGGCGTTGCGAGTCTGGCTACAGCATACGTTGCCAAGTCCATCTTCAACACTGAAGACAATGACTTCATCACCGACACCGATGCAAATGACAAGGACTACTCCGCTCCTACCTACTGCTTCATGGCACGCGGTGCCAAGGTAAACACACGCACTACTCACTATCAAACATCTAGTGAAGATGACTCTGATTGTGGTTCCAAACCCAGCTACAAAACACTTGCTAAAATTGCAACTGAACAACAGAAAGCTATGGAACATATTCAAAAACTGTTAGACAAAAGCGATGATCTGTTAGACGCTGAAATGACTCGATCTCAGTCCTTAATTGAAGACATAAAAAATCTTCACGTTAAGTATGAGGAACTTGAAAGTCGTCATGAAACGCTCTCAACAACTCATGAAAAGCTTTCCTATGATTATCTTCAAAGGAAGCAAGATCTTGAGAAATTGAGAGCGGCTCATGAAGATCTTCAAAAGGAAAACGAGTCACTTCGCGCCGAACAGATCAGTTCAGCTCAGGAAGGATTTGAACCACCATGTCTTAAATGCATCGAGCGTGACAACGCTACTTCTGTTGCTGGGTGTTCTACTGCTGCTACTATTGCAATATCTTCAACTGTTGATGTGGTAACTAACCCCTCTGCTGAGGATACCACTGCTATTGCTGATGAGAATGCTAGGTTGAAGACATTGCTTGAAACAGGGATGTACAAAAGTCTCAAAGGGCATCAGACACTATGTGATGTCCTCAAAAGGCAGATCCTGAACCGAAACCCTAGGAAAGAGGGTGTTGGGTTCGAAAGGAAAATGAATGCTGATGGCTCTTACTGGAAACCTGAGCAGTACCCCAAAACCACATGGGTTGCTGCAAAGGAACCTTCAGCGGATCCATCCACCCTATCTGGCTTCACTTGTGCTAATCCCATTGTTATTGATGAATCCTTTGATGCAAACTATAAACTGTTTAAGAATCAGAATGGTGAAGTGTTTGCCAGGTATATTGGTACTAACTGCAGGAATGGGCCGCCTATGAAGAAAGTCTGGGTGCCGAAAAGGTGTTTGGAGAATCTTCCTGTGAATGTCGTCATGACACCACAAGTGAAGAAGACAAACCCCAGACCACAGGCTTCATATGGTCCAAAGGCTTCATACAGACAGAGGACTCACCTGAGTCGCACTAACGCAAATGTTTTGCAGGGAAACCTTACTCAGGCCTATGAATATGAGCGCGTTTCATCAAACCGCCATGTTCATAAGACCAAAAACTATTCTGCTTATCCTTATGAGTACTATTGTCCACCTGCAAGACTTTTTGCTAGGGCTCCAAAGCCAAAGTTCTCAGATGCTGCACTTAGACTCATTGCTTCGAAGCCACCCTTGAAGATGTGGGTGGCTAAGAAAGCTTAACTCTCTTTTGCAGGGAAAGGTCTCCAGCCGAAAACCAAAATCGTCTGAAGCCATTGCTGGGGACCTTAAACATCTTGTAGGGCGCAAGATCAAATGCCCAAATGGTCTTATTATGTATTTTGTTCCTGAGTCGCTTGCCACTTGCCCTATCAGTCCTAACCTTGATCTAAGCTTTCATAATCCACTTGCTCGTCAAATGTTTATGCTTCACAATTCTCTTCGTGAAGCCTATCCCCCTAACTGCACTGTAGGGTACGACACCAGCTGCTTCAGAATGGATTATTGATAGTGGGTGTACTAATCACATGACTGGCAAGCGAAGCCTTCTCATGGACTCAACCTTACGTCCATCTGACAAAAGTCACATCACATTTGCTGACACTGGTAAAAGCAAGGTATTGGGTCTAGGTAGAGTTGCAATCTCAAAGGATCAACACATGGATAAAGTCATGCTTGTTGAATCCCTTGGTTTCAACTTAATGTCTGTCTCAATGCTTTGCGATTTAAACATGATTGTGATGTTTGGAAAATATCGTTGCCTTGTTCTAATGGAATCTGACAAGTCTCTAGTGTTTGAAGGGTATCGGAAAGATGATTTGTACGTGGTAGATTTCTCAGCAGGACCACAACTTGCCGTATGTCTTCTAGCAAAAGCTTCTGAATGCTGGCTCTGGCATCGGAGGCTAGGGCATGCTGGCATGAGGAACCTCCACACCCTTGCAAGGAAGAAGCATGTCATAGGCATCGAGGGCGTCAAGTTCAAGAAGGATCACTTATGCGGTGCCTGTGAAGCAGGAAAGATGACGAGGGCCAAGCATCCCTCGAAGACAATCATGACAACGACTCAACCCTTCGAACTGCTCCACATGGACCTTTTGGTCCCACTCATTACTCAACTCTTACTACTACTGCTTGTCTCTATGGCTTTGTCATTGTTGATGATTATTCAAGATATACTTGGGTGCATATAATCCTCTACAAGACTGAAGTGCAGGATGTCTTCAGACGCTTCGCCAATCGAGCCATGAACAACTATGGCGTCAAGATCAAGCACATCAGAAGTGACAATGGCACTGAATTCAAGAACACTGGTCTAGACACTTATCTTGATACTTTGGGCATTACACATGAATTCTCAGCTCCGTACACACCGCAGCAGAATGGCGTCGTGGAACGCAAGAACAGAACACTTATTGAGATGGCCCGGACGATGCTTGATGAATACAAGACTCCAAGAAAGTTCTGGCCTGAAGCCATTGATACTGCATGCCATATCATCAACCGTGTTTATCTTCACAAGCTTCTCAACAAGACATCCTATGAGCTCCTTACTGGCAAGAAGCCAAATGTCAGTTACTTCAGAGTATTTGGTGCCAGGTGCTGGATCAAGGATCCACATCACACTTCAAAATTTGCACCAAAAGCACATGAAGGTTTTATGCTTGGATATGGAAAGGATTCGCACTCCTACAGAGTCTTCAACCTTTTTCACTATAAAGTGGTTGAAACAGTGGATGTGCGGTTCGATGAGACTAACGGCTCACAAAGAGAGCACCTGCCAAATGTGCTAGATGAAGTTCCATCCAGTGAATCAATCAAACTTATGGGAACTGGAGAAATCATACCATCTGAATCTCAGCCTGAAGAGGAACTTATCATCTCCGCACCTGATCAAACTGAAGACAATGCTCAGCCTGAAGACAATCCTTCTAACGATGACAATGATCAGCAAGAGCAAAATCTTCGTCCTGTACATCCTCGTGTTGCAAATGAAGTACAGATTGAGAAAATAATTGATAGCATCAATGCACCAGGTCCACTCACTCGTTCAAGGGCAACACAGCTAGCAAATTTCTGTGGGCACTTCGCATTCGTCTCAATATCTGAACCCAAGAAAGTTGAAGAAGCCTTCATGGAACCTGAATGGATTCAAGCTATGCAAGAAGAGCTTCAACAGTTTGAGCTGAATAATGTATGGGAACTGGTTAAGCGTCCTGATCCTCGCAAGCACAATATAATAGGCACCAAATGGATATATCGCAACAAGCAAGATGAGCATGGTCAAGTTGTCAGAAACAAAGCTCGTCTCGTTGCTCAAGGGTACACTCAAGTTGAAGGGATTGACTTCGATGAAACATTTGCTCCTGTGGCTAGACTTGAAGCCATACGCATACTGCTGGCCTATGCAAATCATCATAACATTCTTCTGTATCAAATGGATGTGAAGAGCGCTTTTCTCAATGGCAAGATTGAAGAAGAAGTGTATGTTGCACAACCGCCTGGCTTTGAAGATCCAAAACATCCTGACATGGTGTACAAGCTCAACAAGGCACTGTATGGCCTCAAACAAGCCCCTCGGGCTTGGTATGACACACTCAAAGACTTCCTGAAGAGCAAAGGCTTCAAACCTGGTTCCCTCGACCCCACTCTCTTCACGAAGACATATGATGGTGAACTGTTTGTGTGCCAAATATATGTGGATGACATTATCTTCGGCTGCACCAATCAGAAATACAGTGAAGAGTTTGGATATATGATGCAAGAGCAATATCAGATGTCCATGATGGGTGAGCTGAAGTTCTTCCTTGGTCTTCAAATACGTCAGCAACGCAACGACATCTTCATATCTCAAGAGAAGTACCTCAAAGATTGCCTGAAGAAATTTGGGATGCAAGACTGCAAAGGCTTCACGACGCCAATGCCAGCCAAACATCATCTGGGTCCCGACGACAATGGTAAAGAGTTCGATCAAAAGGTATACCGCTCCATGATTGGTTCTTTACTTTATCTATGTGCATCTAGGCCAGATATTATGCTTAGTGTTTGCATGTGTGCTCGATTCCAAGCGGCACCAAAGGAATCGCATCACTTAGCTGTGAAGCGAATTCTTCGATATTTGGCTTACACCCCAACATTAGGATTATGGTATCCAAAGGGCTCAGAGTTTGATCTGGTTGGATTCTCGGATGCTGATTATGCTGGTGACAAGGTGGATCGCAAGTCTACATCAGGCACATGTCATTTTCTGGGACGATCACTTGTATGTTGGTCTTCAAAGAAGCAGAACTGTGTATCTCTCTCCACTGCTGAATCTGAATACATTGCTGCTGGATCTTGCTGCGCTCAGCTTCTATGGATGAAGCAAACACTCAAAGACTATGGCATTCATCTGAAGCAAGTGCCACTCTACTGCGACAACGAAAGCGCCATCAAGATTGCCAACAACCCAGTTCAGCACTCGAAGACAAAGCACATTGAAATTCGTCATCACTTTCTCAGAGATCATGTTGTGAAGGAAGATATTGATATCATACACGTCAACACTGAAGAGCAATTGGCAGATATCTTCACCAAGCCCTTGGATGAGAAGAGGTTTTGCAAGTTACGGTGTGAGCTAAATATCTTGGAATCCTCAAATGTCCTGTGATCAGGCACACATCCTAACACTTATGCATATTGATGACTTAGATGTGCAACACACGAAGTAAAGTATATCTTCAATCAATGAAGACTTACATTCTAAGTGTGAATACATTAATGTGGAATTTGACTTCGGAGCGCCACGATAATTGTGCGCCGTGTCTGGGTCTAATACTTCCTATACGGTGGGTAACGCCACCACCAAATTTTTCTGTTTGAAGTGTTTCACTCATGGCGTTACGTTTGGTATGTCTTCACATTTGGTTTGGCTTCAATCTCAACTTGTCTTCATGATTATCTTCACTATGTTGATTTGATTGTCTTTCTCATATATATATATATATATATATATATATATATATATATATATATATACTAGTGTTCTGTCCTCTACAGCATTCACTTATAGCTATGTCTTCTTGTTGAATCTTTTGAACTAAGTGAATGTGATCGGACCCTAACCTCTCTATGCTTTCTATCTCAAACTCTATCTCTCCAAATCATATGCATTCTATTGAAACTGTCGAATATCTTCTCTGCGTCCTTGTCAGCAGAAGATACAGAGACAAACATTAAGTCTGTTTTCAATGCTAAATCCTTTCACCTGAAACCCGGAGAAGTGGGAACGACCACCCGACAATCCAGGCGTGCGTGGGAACGTGGAACAACCTCCGATATGTTGCATGATAGCCACGTGCCCTTCAGATGTGAATCGCCAGGGGCACCTGTGTAATAACACTGTGCCGTCCCTGTCCCTATAAATACACGCCTCACCACAGTCATTATCCTTTCTTCCACTCTCGCACAAACCCTAGCGCCACCGCTAGCCCTCGACGACGCCGGCGACGAAGCGCTTAGCTGCCGCGACCTCACCGACGCCGTCTTCACGCCGGCCGCGGACATCGTCTTCTCCGCCGTCGCCGTAGGTGTCCTCCGTCGCCAAGTTAGGGCACGGACGATCGAACTGCTCGGCCTCCTCTCCCACTCCGTCTAGCAGTTCTTCGTGTGGTAAATAAAACTTCCTTTTTACGGCCCCTTTGATCCTATAGATTCATCACTTTCTACCACAAGCAGTTTCTGTTCACACAAGTTGGATCTATTTCATACTGCATCTCATAATATGCCTAGTATGTTCACTTATGCTTCACAAAGTAGTTAGATTCCTCACTTGTACTTATTCGTGGATTCGTACAAATCTGGAACCAACTCTCTATCTATGAGTGAATGTCTTCGCACTATGAGGTCAATGTCTTCTAAACTGATTTATCTTCAAAATCTTCTGAGAATGCATATGACCTCTTCCCCTTCCCTCGCACCTTAATGCTGTCACAGGTACATGTCCGTGGGAGAATCCCTTGGTTCTCATAGTCTGCATTCATTTGCAGAATTCTTACAGCATCATATAAATTCTCCCGAAGCCAGTTCCTGTTTGACCAGCAAGCGGAAGCCTTTGAAACCTTTGAACGTGTTGAAGCCATTCAGTTTGAAGTTCATGGCTACAGAGAAATCAGCAAGGAAGGGTGGCAGACAGCGTCGAGGGGGAACATCAAGAGATCTGCCTGATGACCTCTCAGAGCTGTACAAGACAGATCCAGAAGAGGATTACAATCAGCGCAAGACACGAATCCAATGGATTCGAAGATACTGGGCTGAGCAATGGTTCAAGTACAGGTTTGTGACCCAGGAATATGCTGAGAAGAATGCCATCAAGCGACCATGGGGAGACATTCTATACAGAAATCTTCAACCCAGGTCCAGAGATGAAGCCATTGAACAAGGCTTCTATCCCTGCATGGTCCGTGGACCACAGCCTGCGGATGCAGACCCATCGTCATTGCTATGGTGTCGTGACGACAATCTGTTCAAGCGCAACTTCCAGTTTGCCAAGAATTCGGCTAAGCAAAACAAGAAGTCATTGGGACTAGACTTCAACCCTGGTCCTTCTGCTCCCCGTGCCGATGGCACCCGCGAAGCTGAACCCAATCTTGTTGGGCCCTTCTACAACCTGGAAGGTCTCATCACTCATATCATGGTTCAAGGGACAGCCGTGGATGAGCCTGCAGATGACGCTGAATCTGATGAAGCGCCTGCACCGCCGAAGCCAAAGAAACTGAAGAAGCCTAAAGCTTCAAAGCCTGCTCCTGCACCAAAGGTCTTACAGGCGAAGCCTCTGGCCACTGCACCTCCTGAACACAGTGTGCAGTCTGAAGATTTGTCACGCATCTCCAAGCCCTCGAGAGTAAAGATGCCCTTGCAACCCACCAGCCAAGAACTGACTGCTGCTGCTATTCTGCGCAACGACGCCATTGATCTGTCCAGCGATGAAGATCTTGCAGATGACGCTCTTGAGCAACTGATTAAGAGCAAGGAAGAAGCAGAAATCTTCAATGATTTGCCTCTCTTTGATGTGGCCATCATTCATAACTTCATTGATGAGTGGTTTGACACGCCCAACCTCAGCTTTGAAGATCTGCAACTTCCAATTGGCCTCAGTGTCGCCTTCACTGGCGCCATTGCTTCTGAGCTAGCTCTAGCTCAGCGCATCGTTGAACTGAAGCAAAAGATCGACTATGAGAAAGCTCAGTTCAAGAAGCACATGGCCAAGCTCAGCGTGCAAGATGTGAAAAACTTCAAGATTATGTTGCACGAGCTCAAGGAAGCCTTTCTCAAGAAGCGTGAAGAAGCTAAAGGTTCTCGTGAGCGCATGAAGAGCCTGGCTGACAAGTGTGTGCAAGCCTACAATGAGGCTGAGAAGCGCAAGGCTCTTGGTCGTCCTGGCATCGACCCCAGAATGGCTGCAAAGAAGAAGAAGCCATCAACTGACCAATCTGCACCTTCAAGGCAGGAAGAACCTCGCATAGTCTTCCCAAGCAGCATGACTGGCTCGAAGCCAAAGGTCAGGTCAACCGCTTCAGAACTGAAGAAGACGAGGACTGCCGAGGTTGAAGCTAGAAAAAGGAAAAATCTTGAAGCTTTTGATGTCGCTCCCTCTAAGAAGAAGCGCAAAACCAAGAAGGATCGGGCTACTCCCACAGAGCCCTTAGTTGTTGAACCTATCTCAATGGTTCGCCCTGCATCTGAACACCACGAGCGCCAACTGATTGTTCATGAGCCTGCTTCCACAGAGACTCATGAAGCTGAAGACATTCCAGCAGTTGATCCCACCGCTGCTGAAGACATTGGTCACCATGACAATGTTGAAGATGATGTAGTTATTCCTCAGATCGAGCACAACTTGGTATCATCGCCTGTTCTCACGAACAGCGAACTCATTAGCATTGGTCGTCCTCTGACGCCAATTGCTCAGGATGCATCATGGGCTGATCACCCACAACAACAAGCCACCCCGAGTACTCCCCAACAACAAGTCACACCACCCGTGCAAGAAGAAGAAGATGACTTTGAGGCCCAGCCAACTCCATCTCCAAAGGCGTCGCCAGCGTTACGCAGGCTTCGCAAAGGACCAAGGCCTCAAGTCCCCCTTTCGAGCGTTCCAGAAGGAGAAGTGCCCCAATCTTTTGCACGTCAAGTGTTCCCAGAAGCCACTCCGACTGTGAATGTCTCCGTGTCTGAAGCCAAAGGTGCTGAAGACAATCCGGCTACATCAGCCGATGACAAACAAGAAGAAGATCGTGTCCCTACACCCCAATCTCTGAAGAAGCTGTTCCTGAAGTGAACGTGTCTGTGCCCGACCCTCCACCTCATCAAGTGGAGGTTGAGAATCTTGAGGCTACCACCACCAATACAAATGACACCAATGACGTAGTCATGGCTGAAGCAAATGTGGAGCCTGCACCAACCAATGTGCCAGAAGCTAATGAAGCCAATGATGCACCTGCAACAGATGTGCAGCCTGACGCCTCTGTTGATGCCACTGCTCCTGTTCCGCCACCAAGGCCACACACTATCGAGCAAGCATTCAACTATGGCCAACTTATCACTGTCACATGGCCTTTTCTGACTCCTCCGCCTGCTGCTGGTCCTCAGTTTGATTACCACGTTGAGCACAGGCCTCAGGTTCAGAAGCCAATGCCAAGGTTGCCCAGGTTTCCAGGTACTGCATCTGCACCCGGATCTTTCAATATCAATGGCTTCAAGGCACACAACACCTTCTTTGATAGCGCCAAGAACCCCTACACCAAGGCAAGAATATCTTCTGATCGGTTCTGGAGCTATCAGCAACGCAGTTATTACTCATGCATTCTGTACAATCAAGGTCGCATTTTCCCACATATGCGTCTTGACACTGAAGCCATAACTGGTCTGCCTTGTTTGGAAGAAGCTCTGGATTGCTTCAGAGAGTCTGGATTGTTGCCGTTCGTCACTGACAAGGAGCACTGGAACGAAGAATTGCTGCTCCAATTCTATGCCACTCTTCATATTCGTGGCTACAACAGAGATCCGAAGACTTGGGTCCTTGAGTGGATGACAGGCAATGTTCATCACGAAGCCAAAGCCTTTGATATCATTGAGCTCACTGGTCTGCCCACTCCAGGAGATCTTTATGAACCTGGTTGTCAGCTTCACAGTGCAGCTATGGAGAGCATTTTTCACAAGCCTGAACCAAACATGAGTCAGATGCTTAGCATGATGAAGCCTTTGCCTCCAGATGCTGAATATCCTAAGGAGTTCTTTGTTGAAGACCTTGAGTATCTGCCACGCACTATCTATCACATCATAAGGCGAACTCTCTGGCCCATCAAAGGACATTCTCCACATGCAAAGCTGGAAGGTGCAATGAAGACTTTGGTCTTCCATATTCTTCACGGCAAAAGCTTCAATGCACAAGACTTCTTCATCCGCCAACTTGCTGCATCAGGATCTGATCTCTTTGGCTTGAAGTTTTACGCTCCATGGATTATGCGGCTGATCAAACTACACTCAGCTGTCACCTATCAGCCCTCTGCTCGCAATCATCGGATCTTTCTGCCTGACGTCGATATGTCAGTTGAAGCCATCTATCCAGAGCCTGCCAAGGAGCCCCTTAGTCTTCAGAATGCTGATAAGCAAAGTTTCTCTCAACACATTGAAGGCGACCCAGCAGTCACTCGTGTTTATCCTCTGGCTGGTACTACCCGTGCACCTCATCGTGCCCTCACTGAAGCCACTGAAAGCACCATTGCACAACGGCCCAAGAAGCGATCCCGTGTTCTCAATGACCGAGAGCTTCTGGTTGCCCTTCATCAGAAACAGGATAAGCATCATGACTGGCTGAAGCGCCAAATGCAAAGCCTCTTGGTGGACGTAAACAGGATTCGCAACCTTGCCACCAAGAATGCCTTTGTTGCCCATGAAACCTGTCGGCGTACATGGAAAGGGCTGACGCTTATGTGTTCTGAAGATGATCTTCAAGAGGATGGCTTCTCTGAACGCTTCAAGTTTGACTCAACACCTCCAAGAAGGACTGTGCTGCGACGAACTCCGTCTCTTGAAGACTCTGAGTTCTCCTCCTCTGCTGCAACAGTGAATGCACGTGTCATCGATGATGAAGACGATGCTACTTCACCACCTTCGGCGCGAATCACAACTGCACCGAGTTCGTCTACACCGCCAACCAACTCTGACAACCCTGCTGCTTCACCAACTCCTCATGGGAACGAGTAGCTGCTCTATGTCTTCAAACCTTTTTGGTCCTTACTGACAAAAGGGGGAGAAGCATATGAGTTTGATAGTCTTCAAGCGGGTCCATATGGGCGGTGGTTTTATATTTTGCCTAGTGTTTACAACTCTCGCATTTTGATACATTTGGTTCTTTGAGTTGTAACACTCAAACTCGATGGTCGTCTGCTACTTATTTGCTTTTTTGTGATGCGATGATAAATTCCGCATGTGCGACGATAAATTCCGCACTTAGATCATTTTGCAGACGTCCATTTTTCATTATGCATGTCATTATCTTCACATACTTTTCATGCATGATGAATTGTCATCATAAGTTGAAGAGGATCTCCACAAGTACAACCTGCCATGTGCATTTGCATACCAAAAGCAAATTACTTATATGCACATCTTCAGGGGGAGCCCTTGCAACTTATGAAGACAATCCCCTATCCTTTACAATTTCACATATTATATTCCCCGTTGAAAACTTCAACTAGTTTGTCATCAATCACCAAAAAGGGGGAGATTGTAAGTGCATCTAGTGCCACCCCTAGTTGGTTTTGGAGTATTGATGACAAACCTAGTTGAGGGACTAATGTGTTTGTGAGAATTGCAGGATAACACAGGTAGAAGTCCCTCATTGATTCGGTTTTCCTACCAGAGATGACCCCTAAAAATGTATGAAGACATTGAAGTCAAAGGTGGTATGTGAAGACATTCACATTGAAGACTATGATAAGAGAAGACATCACATGAAGACTATGGAGTGCGAAGACTTAGCAGTTTTGTCGTTCTGTGTTTTTCTTTGTTGAGTCATAGGAACCACCGTACTATTAAGTGGGGTCCAAGAGAACCAGTCAGAATGACTGAAGTGATGCTTAACCAAAATCCTATGTCTTCGAGTGAAGACTATGAGAGCAAATCTTGTCCAGAGTTGGATAAGTCAGCTTTGCTTGTAGCCCAAGTAAAGTTGCCGTGTGTGTTTGAAATCTGACCGTTGGAACACGTGTCAGTTCCTTAGTGACCCAGGGTCATTTCGGATAAATCAGGTTGGGTTGCCTAGTGGCTATAAATAGCCCACCCCCTACAACCATAAACGGTTGGCTGCTCAGAGTTAGAGTACGGCTTTTGTCGTTTGAGAGCAACCCACCTCGAAGCCTTTGAGAGAGAATTCCTTGCGAGGATAAAGCCCTAAACACCTAGAGCCAAAGAGTGTTAGGCATCACTTAAGTCTTCCTGTCTGTGTGATCTGAAGACTTATTACACTTGAGGACTGTGAATCCTCCAGCCGGTTAGGCGTCGCGTTCTGAGCATCCAAGAGTCATTGTGGATCACCGGTGAACGAAGTCTGTGAAGGTTTGGAAGTCTACCTTGAAGACTTACCAGAGTGATTGGGCGAGGTCTGTGTGACCTTAGCTCAAGGGGAATACGGTGAGGACTGGGTGTCCTAAGCTACGTGTTCAGGACTGGGTGTCCGGGACTGTGTGTCCTCAGGTTTAAATACCTAGCCGCCCTAACCAGACGTACAACTGTCACAGCAGTTGGAACTGGTCCTACCAAATCTTTGTCTTCAACGAGTCACTGGTTTCATCCTTCCCTCCCCTTTACTTACTGATTGGTCCTTGTGAAGTCATTGTATGATTGCTTTATCTTTTGTCTTCACTGAGTGACTACTTGTTCTGATTGGCTTCACAATATCTTCCTACCTGATCTTTACTGCCTAGCTGCTATTAGTCATTGTGCTTTCACTTCATTGAATACTTGACTATGGTTTGCCTAGTGTAGTCTACCTTCCGCTGCATGGTAATAGGTTTATTTCTATCGTTTGTCTTCGAAACTTCCATGTTTTGAAGACTTTCATAAAATCGCCTATTCACCCCCCTCTAGTCGATCACTAGCACTTTCAATAATAACACTGCTCCACCCATCAAGCTAAACAAGCTTAGTTGTTCAAATACGAATCTGATATTATTAAAACAGAATTGTTTAGTTGGTCAGCTAAATGTTCCTAAATTAGTTTCGAAAATGCATGTTCGCCGCTCGGGTGTGTATCTCTGTGTGTGGTCTAGTCAGCACGGTTGGGGAGGTGAACTTTGCATATGCAGGGGTTTATAGGGAGACACTCTTCGAGTTGAAACCGCAATGCATTCCATAGATAATCTGACGACTTTTTATGTTTTCATGAATCTCAGATTCTGAACAGCGTCATAATGATTATGAGCTTGCGCGCATGAAAAGAATAAAGCAGAACAATGCCATGGTTGTCAAACTTGGCATTAAGGCACTGAAATCAAGTCTGGATGCAATGCAAACACTCTCCACCTACAGATTCATGCTCAGAATATGATCCTAACAGTGATTCTGAGCTAGAGGGAGACCTAAGTCAATGTAGCTCCCTAGTGGAGGAGTCAGAGGAAGATGCCCTATATTATTCACCCATCAAGGTACTTGCTCTAACTTTCCAAGGTAACATTGCTCGCACATATCTTACAATTGATGCTTTGCATTGCTTCTACTTTGTTGAACTGCCATTAGCTTAGTTTACATATCGTGTATGTGAATACGCCCTGCCTATCCATTTTCAGTACATATTCCATCTGTCATCATACCATATTTATCCATTCAAATGTTGTTCTTGTGTATCAGACGTTCAAAAGGAAGAGGGCGATTGTTGATCGTGGAGGAGCACAAGCAAAGTATTTAGAAAAGGTAGTGGCACCTGATAAATCAAATAGCGCATTAGGTGTAGTTGCAATATCACCTGACCCACAAAGTACCCCAACTCTAGCAGACTCTAGCCCTACTACACTGGTCATTTCTGATGCCCCAACTCAGCAGACCCCAACTGCAGCAAACAATATGATTATGCTAGTTAACATAGCACCAGCTATACGACGCAAAACCCCCATTCCAGCAAAGAGTACACCAAATCCAGTTGCCAAATCCCTTTTCGAACCAGAGAGAGCCCCAATTGCAGCAAATAGGACCCCTGTTCCATTTCTTCCCAGTTTAGAAGACGAAGCTTATGTTGTTGTCAGGAACTTTGTGCGCATCTTTCCCTCATGGAAAGATTATACCGCAGACACAGAACAATTTCCAGTCTTCTTCCGCAACTTACGCATAAGTAATGTACTAATGTTATTCACGGTCATTACTGCATATGTTTCTGCTGACAGAAGACACTAGATTTCATTCTTTTAAATAGGCGAGGCGCAAACTGGATTGTGATGACGAGCAAGGGTTGGTTGCACTTTTCAAGCACTCGTTGATGAAGTATCGTTCCTACCTGAGGCAAGCGCACTTCGATGGCAAGCCTCTGAACGAAATTTCTGTAAAGTCTCCGGTGCTACATTTATCCGACGGTGACTGGAATAATCTTGTTACACATTGGTCTCGGCTATAGCGTAAGGTACTGTCTATGATATCACATCACAATTTGAAATACATTTCTGCATTTGCCTTAATGTCTCACTTGTACGAAAACTGTTAGCAGAAGAACATTCGTTCTCAAGGGACCACAGAATCTGGCAACTATACTGCACACTGCATTGCTCTTGTGAGTACCTCTTGCCCTGTATGACCATAGTTACTTTCATAGCTGTTTGATTATGTAGCATCACTGCACATGTTAGCCTCGTAATCGTCCAATTGGTGGACATTATAAGATCTGTATGGACTCTTACATAAATTTAGAATCAACCCAATGCTTTTGAAGAGGTTTAGCTCTGCAGTCCTCTTGTAAGGACTGAACGTGGTCTATCACTGTACTTACATTAACAGCTACTCCCTCCGTCCCATAATATAAGAACGTTTTGTACAGTACACCAGTGTTCAAAACACTCTTGTATTATGGGAAGAGGGATTGGTTCATTTTGTAGCATTCTGCATCTTATCTCCCTCGCCCACCATTTACTAAAAAAGATCAGATCTATATTTAATCTTACCAACAAGTAGAATACACACACAATGCCAGTGCAGAAGTGTAGCCCATTGCTCTTGTCAGTACATTTTGTCCCGTAACGCTTGTACTTCCAGGGATTGGTAGTTGATTATGTAGCATCAATCTACATCTTATCTTCATTATCCTCTATCCCTTCCAGTATTATCCTATCTATAATTACTCTCTACAAAATGTAGAGTACAGGCAATGCTTATGAAGAAGATTCTGTGCTGAAATTCTTGAGTTATCCTTCCCTTGCCATGGAGAAGGGCATTATAAAGCCGGTGTTAACTGTTAATGTAAGTAAGTCCTTCTAAAGCCTTTATCCTCAACTGTTGTTTAATTTGCTCATACTCCCTATCGTTTATTGCTATTTAGTTTGCTGTTTCTACCAAAATGCATGTTCGTAAGAACTGTAAGTTCTAAGTTTTACTTGTAAAACCAAATTCCTTATTCATACCATGCACATTACTTAATACTCCCTATATGTATGCTTGTTTTTGTGGATCTATAATCCAGTGTGTGGTGAAGCAGCCCATTATGGTCCGCAAAATCTCGTGGGCCTTTAGCTGGGCCAGCCCATTATGGTCCGCAAAATCTTGTGGGCCTTTAGTTGGGCCGGCCCATTTAAACTTGTTGGGCCGTGCCACGTGTCGACGTATCATAGGCGCCTTCTGTCCAGTGAGTGGATGACATCTGTCCCGACGATGAGCCGACATGTGTTTCCCCTAGCCAACAATGATTTTACATGTGAAAAATCCCCATTGGTCGGGGCTATTAACGGGTTATCGGATCCAAAACCCGACCCGATAGCTTAACGACATTCCATTGCGGTGGATGCCACGTGTCGGTCACCCTTGACGAAAGCACTTCTGTGACACGCGATTTATCATCATGGAGGTGGACACTTCCGTGATGATAATTTTGGTAATGTCATGGAACACTTGTACGACAGCACATGTATGACTATCTTGATTCTGTCATAAATTTGTCATGGATGTACATGCATGACAAAAAAGCGACCTACTGTGACAAACACGTATCATCACAGAAGTGTATTTTTTTGTAGTGAGACTGTTCTGTTTTTGACAGATTCTGTTTTTCATGTGTTGTTTGCTTATTTTGATGAATCTATGGCTAGTAAAAGAGTTTATAAACCATAGATAAGTTGGAATACAGTAGGTTTAACACCAATATAAATCAAGAATGAGTTCATTACAGTACCTTGAAGTGGTGTTTTATTTTTCTTTCGCTAACAGAGCTCACGTGATTTTCTATTTTGAGTTTTGTGTTGTGAAGTTTTCAAGTTTTGGGTAAAGGTTTGATGGATTATGGAACAAGGAGTGGCAAGAGCCTAACCTTGGGGATGCCCATGGCACCCCAAGGTAAAATATAAGAACACCAAAAAGCCTAAGCTTGGGGATGCCCCGGAAGGCATCCCCTCTTTCGTCTTCGTCTATCGGTAACTTTACTTGGAGCTATATTTTTATTCACCACATGATATGTGTTTTGCTTGGAGCGTCTTATATGATTTGAGTCTTTTCTTTTTAGTTTACCACAATCATCCTTGCTGTACAAACCTTTTGAGAGAGACTCACATGATTGGGAATTTATTAGAATACTCTATGTGCTTCACTTATATCTTTTGAGCTATATAGTTTTTGCTCTAGTTCTTCACTTATATCTTTTAGAGAACGGTGGTGGCTTTATTTTATAGAAATAATTGATCTCTCATGCTTCACTAATATTATTTTGAGAGTCCTTTAGAACAACATGTCAATAATAAAAACTTTCATACAAGTGCATTGAATACTATGAGAAATTTGATACTTGATAATTGTTTTGAGATATGGAGATGGTGATATTAGAGTCATGCTAGTTGAGTAGTTGTGAATTTGAGAAATACTTGTGTTAAAGTTCGTGATTCCTGTAGCATGCATGTATGGTCAACCGTTATGTGATGAAGTCGGAGCATGATTTATTTATTGATTGTCTTCCTTACAAGTGGCGGTCGGGGATGAGCGATGGTCTTTTCCTACCAATCTATCCTCGTAGGAGCATGCGCGTAATACTTTGCTTTGATAACTTGTAGATTTTCGCAATAAGTATGTGAGTTCGTTATGACTAATGTTGAGTCCATGGATTATACGCACTTTCACCCTTCCACCATTGCTAGCCTCTCTAGTATCGAGCAACTTTCTCCGGTACCATAAACCCACCATATACCTTCCTCAAAACAGCCACCATACCTACCTATTATGGCATTTCCATAGCCATTCCGAGATATATTGCCATGCAACTTTCCATCATTCCGTTATTATGACACGCTTCATCATTGTCATATTGCTTGCATGATCATGTAGTTGACATCGTAATTTGTGGCAAAGCCACCATTCATAATTTTCATACATGTCACTCATGCATCATTGCACATCCCACTACACCGCCGGAGGCATTCACATAGAGTCATATCTTGTTCTAAGTATTGAGTTGCTATTCTTGAGTTGTAAGTAAATAAAGTGTGATGATCATCATTATTAGAGCATTGTCCCAAGTGAGGAAAGGATGATGGAGACTATGATTCCCCCACAAGTTGGGATGAGGCTCCGGACGATAAAAAAAGAGAAAAGAGGCCAAAAAAAGAAAGAAGGCCCAAAGAAAAAAAAGAAAATGAGAGAAAAAGAGAGAAGGGACAGTGTTACTATCCTTTTTCCACACTTGTGCTTCAAAGTAGCACCATGATCTTCATGATAGAGAGTCTCCTATGATATCACTTTCATATACTAGTGGGAATTTTTCATTATAGAACTTGGCTTGTATATTCTAATGACAGGCTTCCTCAAATTGCCATAGGTCTTCATGAGCAAGCAAGTTGGATGCACACCCACTTAATTTCTTTTGTCGAGCTTTCATACACTTATAGCTCTAGTGCATCTGTTGCATGGCAATCCCTACTCACTCACATTGATATCTATTATTGGGCATCTCCATAGCCCATCAATACGCCTAGTTGATGTGAGACTATCTTCTCCTTTTTGTCTTCTCCACAACCACCATTCTAACCAATTCAATATTTATTAGAAAACTAGGATTTTTCCGTCACTATAATAAAATAAACCAATAAGCCTAAATTACAAAAATTGAGCAGTTTGATATTTATAAAAAAACTAAGATTTTCATTGAGTGTTTTAGGAGTTATGGATAGAAAAGCAGAGAGAAGTTCAAAGTGAAAACAACCAGCGATTCAACTACTACATGACATGTGTTCCATATAACGAAAATGATAAAAAGGCAAAGTCTAAAAAGACATTTGCTAGAACTTCATGCTATCTTTTTCATTTTAGGTGAGCCAAATTTTTGTGTGGATGTGATGTGCATGTGCTTGTGCGTAGTACACTGAATAGAACAAAAAAACAATTATGGGTGCCCTCTAAATGTTTGTCCTATTGCTTATGAGAATTGACCCAAATTTTCCTATTGTTTTTACACATGTTGGATTCAAGGGAAAATGTGTATAAAAAGGTGTGATTTTGAAAGTTCAGGTGTAACGAACATCGAAGTTCAAACCAAAAAAAGTAAACAAAAAAATCATGAAATTCAAAGAATAAAAACTATGGAGTTTCGTGAAAAAAAATCATAGCACGCGAAGTTCATGTTTCATAAATTCCGAAGTTCATGTTGAAAGAACATGCGGTGCCCCCATGTTTGGTTTTGGTAATTGATGACAATCTCTATGGACTAATGGTTTCCTTGAGTTGTATTTGAAGGGTTTGTCCATAGGCTTTTCTTGGAGTCCATGTGTTGGTTTCAAGGAGAGTTTGAGTTGACCAAGGTGCTATTAAGGAATCATCCAAAGATTGGTCATGCGAGTGTTGAGCTTATTGCAAGCATGTCTTGAAGAATAAGATTGTGTGATCATTCATGTCCACCTTCAAGACATCATCCAAATGAAGAGAGTTGAAAAGAGTCAACACACAAAGCGCACAAGACGTACCGAGGGATCAAGTCCCATGGTATGGTAAGCATTGTCCATTACACTTTGTGTGCTAACCCATGGTCTTCGTGAGAGTTCTTTATGGGGTTAGGTTGCGGTGTGCAAGTTCAAGTGATGTATCATGAAGAGATCAAGTGCTTGAAGCTTGCCGTCCATTGTGGTGACAATGGACTTGTGAAGATGAGCGGAAGAGTGGCTCACCCATAGTGGAGTATGGGGGAGCAATCAACTAGTCTTCATCGAGCCAACGCAATCAAGAAAGGTGGTCCATCTTGAGGAGGAGTAGATCATCATCATCTAGCTCAAGTGGACTTTGTGCAAGGCAAAGGTTTGCCCTTGATAGGTTTTCTATTTTACCGGTCTCATGGTAGTTGTGGGAGACCGGGTTATAGGATCGATTGCCGTACTATCAAGGGGGGCTCTCGATGAGTTGCTTGATCGTATCGTTCGTAGAGAGCTCAAACCATTGCATCCTTGCATCATCCTTATTGGTTCTTGTTTGGTTCTTCTCCTTGTGAGTTTTGGAGCTTTTGGTCATTTTTATGACAAGCTCGAGTTCATCGAAAACGGAGTTCACATGCGTCTTCTATGATGTTTTCGATGTTGGAGGGTATGCCGGTTCTTCTCTGTTGGAGGTTTCTCTCCTCTCTTGTTAGGCATACCTCCTCTGCCTCTTCTTACTAACCAGTCTCTGTTTTGATGCTACTCGTTGTCTTGTATCCAACAAGCTTGAGTTTTCTCAATTCGGAGCTCATTTGCGGAAGTTATGGCAGTTCTGGTTTTATTGTTACCCCCGTTGTCTTCTCTGCAAAATGAAGGACTGCTAGTGTTGCTGATCTAGGGCATGCGGTAGTACTGCTCTTTGGAGCGGTAGTACCGCAGGCCCTTGCGGTAGTACCGCTCTGTTGGAGCAGTACTACCGTGGCCTCAGGCCAGGCGCAGCTGCTCGAGCGGTAGTAGGGGCGGATGTAATTTTTTACATCCGCGCCCTACGCGGTAGTACCGCGCCGTGGGCGCGGTAGTACCGTGGGCTCTGGCCAGGCTCAGCAGCATGAGCGGACGTAGGGGCGGATGTAATTTTTTACATCCGCGCCCTACGCGGTAGTACCGCTCTTCGTGTGCGGTAGTACCGTGCCGGAGTTTTTGCGCAGGTCCTCCCTCAGCGGAAGTAGGCACGGATGTAATTTATTTCATCCGCGCCCTTCCCAGGCTGAGACTTTCCTACCTTGCGGTAGTACCGCAAGGGGGCGCGGTAGTACCGCGCAAGCGGTAGTACTGCCCCCTAGTCAGGCAAGTTCCGGCCTATGCTGCTGTCGCGGTAGTACCGTGGTCCTCCACGGTAGTACCGCGCAGCCTCGCGGTAGTACCGCGCCCCTGGTGCGGTAGTACCGCGTTGTGCGGGCTGAGTGAGGGGATAACGGTTGGATTTTCTCCCCTCCTATAAAAGGGGGTCTTCTTCCCCATTGAGTCTATTCTTTTGAGCTCGTGTTCTTCCCCCATTGTTGACCTTCTTCGAGCTTGCTAACTCTCAATCCCTCCATGGATTCTTGCTAGTTTTTGAGGGAAAAGAGAGAGGAGATCTAGATCCACATTTCCACCAATCACTTTCTCCTCTATGTGAGGGGAGCCCCTTGGATCTAGTTCTTGGAGTTCTTGGTGTTCTCCTTCTTGTTCTTCCTCTCATTTTCCTCCCTAGCATTAGTTGCTTCGGTGGGATTTGAGAGAGAAGGACTTGGGCACTCCGTGTGCCCTTGCCATTGCATTTGGTGCATCGGTTTGAGTTCTCCACGTGATACGTGGAAGTTACAAGTTGAGAAGCTTATTACTCTTGGGTGCTTGGTGCCCTTGAGCTTGTTTATCTTGGGTGCTTGGGCCCCCTAGTCGGTTGGTGGTGTTCGGAGCTCAATCATTGTGGTGTAAAGCTCCGGGCAAGCGTCGGGGTCTCCAATTAGGTTGTGGAGATCGCCCCGAGCAATTTGACGGGTACCGGTGACCGCCTCCAAGGGTTGCCAAAGTGTACGGGTTCGGTGACCGCCCCCAAGGGTCGCCATTTGTACGGGTTCGGTGACCGCCCTCAAGGGTCCCTTAGTGGAATCACGGCATCTTGCATTGTGCGAGGGCGTGAGGAGATTACGGTGGCCCTAGTGGCTTCTTGGGGAGCATTGTGCCTCCACACCGCTCCAAACGGAGATTAGCATCCGCAAGGGTGTGAACTTCGGGATACATCATCGTCTCCTCGTGCCTCGGTTATCTCTTACCCGAGCCCTTTACTTATGCACTTTACTTTGTGATAGCCATATTGTTATTTGTCATATATCTTGCTATCACTTTGTTGCTTACCTTGCTTAGCATAAGTTGTTGGTGCACATAGGTGAGCCTAGTTGTTGTAGGTTTTGTGCTTGACAAATTAACCGCTAGGTTTATTCCGCATTTGTTCGAGCCTCTACCGTAATTATTTTAAAACGCCTATTCACCCCCCCCCCCTCTAGGCGACATCCACGATCTTTCAATTGGTATCAGAGCCTCGTCTCTCTTTGTTGGGCTTAACCGCCTAGAGAGTAAAGATGTCGACTAGAGGATTAGGATTCTCTGACACTCTTAGTTTCGATGGCACAAATTTTGATGTTTGGGTAATTCGCATGCTTAATCTCTTTAGGGTCATGGACCCAAATTTAGAGCGAATTGTAGATATGGGTTTTTCTCCTCCAAAGGATCCCCAAAGATTATCTTTAGAGGATGAGAAAAACTCTTATCTCAATGCTCAAGCCTCTAATGTGCTTTTCGATGCTTTGAGCAATGTAGTCATATTTCAACTCATGCCGTTCCGGGATGCTCATGAGTTATGGACAAAGCTTCAAGATAAATATGGTGTGTCCAAGATTTGTGGGGATGGTTGTTCTTCCTCCACCTCCGGTCATATAGTCTTCTCAACTTCTTCTACTTCACCTACATGTGGTTTGCCACAAGGTAATGATATGGTGAGTAGTGTTGGTCATTGCAATGATGATAGTATGCTTATTGTGGATGATTCTTCATCACTATATTATTGCAATGCTCCCTCTTTGGGCTTTAACACTTCGAGCACTCCAAATGTTTCACATGCTTGTGCTCATAGTCCTTGCATATCATGTAGAAATTGCTTGACTAAATCTCATGATGATATGCTTGCTATGTCTTGTTGCCATGATAAAAATGCATCTATTTCCTCGAATTGTTGTGCTAACAATGTAGAGGAAACCGAACACTCCATGGAACAAGATGTGGTGTTTAATGGTGCCTCAAGGGATCCTACATCATCATCTATTGCTTTTTGCCTTATGGCCAAGGCGTCAAAGGTATCTCCTACTTTGAACCCCAATATGTCTCTTGATGATGATGTTGATGCTAATGATGATGAGGATAATGATGAAGAGAATAATAATGTTGCCTCCTTAAAAACTAAGGGGGAGATGATTTTTAAAGCTCTTCATAAAAATAAAATTGCTCGTTCCAACTTCATGGAAATTATGTCCATTGCCATTGAGGGCAAGAAATATATTGAGGAGTTGGAATCTCATCTCGAGGAGCATGAGGTCACCATTGAGAAAATGGAAGCTCATGGGCGTGATTACGCAAATGAGATTGCGGACCTCTCTCAAGCCCTTGAACTTGAACAAACCACCAAGGAATCTCTTGAGGAGACTTTTGCTCTAGAATTGTCTAGAGTGAAGGAATCTATTGATAGAGCCCTTGAGGTGGCCAATGTTTTTAAAACTAAAAATGCTAAGCTTGAAGTTGTTCATGCTAGACTCCTTGAGGATTTTGAGCACCTCGAAAATGGCTCAAGGGTCATCAAGGGTGAGCTCATCAAACTCACCGAGTCTCATGCCCAACTTGAAGCTTCTTATCTCAAAGAGCTTGCCAAGTTGCCTTCTCCTCTTGTTGTTAATGATGATGCTTGTGCTACTAATTCTATTACTTGTGAAGCATCCATTTTGAAGGAGAATGTTGAGCTACGGGCTCAACTTGAGGTGCTATCTAGCAATTATGGGAAATTGGAAGAAAGTCATGAAAAGCTCTCAAGCTCTCATGATGATCTTCTAGTATCCCATAGTGTGCTAAACATAGCTCATGAGGCCATGATTGCCAAGGTAACATCTAGTGAGCCTCATGTGGATACTAGCACTACTTCTAGTCAAAAGAGTATATTGCCATGTGCTAGTCCTTGTAATTCATCTACTCACAATGTTGGTACATCTTGCGATGAATTGCTTTCCTTGCCTTGTTGCTCTAATGATGAAGCTTATACTCCCTCTAGTACTTGTGTTGAGACTAACCATGTAGAGGAAATCAAAGAGCTCAAGGCCCAAGTCACTTCCTTGAAGAAAGACTTGGAAAAGAGTCATCAAGGGAAATCCACACTCAACAATATCTTGAGTGTGCAAAAATCCCCCAATGACAAAGGTGGACTTGGATTCAACTCCAACAAGAAGAGTAAGTCCAAGATCAACAAGAAGAAGGGCCAAAAACAAGTCAAGGATTCGGCCAAGATTATTTGCTTCAAGTGCAAAATTGAAGGGCATCATGTTAGATCTTGCCCATTGAAGAAGAAGGCTATTAGTGACAAGCAACAAGGGAAGCGGCTACAATTGCATTCTCATGCTCAACCTCAAGTTGAAGAAAGGCCTCTTCCCAAGAAGACTCAAGCTAATGCTTCTCAAGTTGAGAAATCAAATGAGAAGAAAGTGAAGAGTAGACGTTGCTACTTATGTCGTGAGAAAGGTCACGTCGCTTCTTCATGCACTAGTGATAACTTATCCAACCCAATTATTATTGATGATATCTATTCTCTTGGGAAGGATAAGGTTGGCAATGTGTTTGCCAAGTTTGTTGGTACTCAAAGTGGTGTCAAGAAAAGAACCATTTGGGTAGCCAAACCTATTGTGACTAACCTCTTAGGACCCAACTTGGTTGGGGACCAACAAGCTCAAACTTGATCAATAGGTGTTGTTGGAGGGCATTGGAGACTTGGCTAAATTATGAAGAATTAAGGGGACTTCATCATTCTCTTTGTCTCAAGCCAAGTCAATTGGATTATCAAGTTTCTATCTTATATCCAATGTGCCTCCTTGCGGTAACTTGTACTTAAAATTGTTTACCTTGAAAGTTACTTGCCCCCTTGCATGTTTTGGTTTTGTTCCTTGCATGTGTTTGTATATGATGTGTCTCCAAATTGCCTTTGTGTATGATGGTTTGCACATCATGTACGTGTGGGTCGTTCGTTGAGCCTTAGTGCATCTTGGTTGTATCTTAGTTGGCTTGTGTGAGAGTTTAATGGAATATCCCATTATGGGGGAGTGATGTGCTTTGTGCACTTCGCAATCCTATAAAGGTGGGTACATGGGGAATACCACTTAGTATTGATATTACAAGATTATCTAGTCGCTAGGTGGTATATCTCTCATGAGAAATTCAAATTCAAAAAATTCCTTTGATTATCTCGTGTTGGATCCTCTTATTGCCTCTTGTTAAGTCCTTATTGGTATCACATTATGGGGGAGTAATATGCTATGTGCATATTACAAGCCTAGAAAATGTGTACATTTGAGATATTGTCACCTAGAATTGATATTGTAGATTACCTTGTTCCTAGGTGGCATGTTAGCTCTACAAGTTGCAATTTGCTTGTGTGTGGTGTGAAGATGACGTTGGATATCGTTGCTATCTACCACCGGGAATTCTTTCCAAATACTTCTTGTCTTTGACAATTGGTAGTCTTATGTGTGGTAGATTTTGTTGATCATCTTTACATTGGCGTTTGTTTTTCTTGCCTTCTCTCTTGCCAAGGATTGTGTCAAGTCCCTTGTCTTCCATACCACTTGTGGATCTTGTTTATTTCTTGTTCTTGTCTAGTGTTTTCTAGATATAGTGAAAGCGGTGATCCCACCTTATGCATTTTGTTTTCAAATACAAATCCTATATAATGCACAACTCGTGGGGGAGCTATTCTATTTTCTTTAGAACACTCTTCTTGTGATCCCTATCAAGTGTGTTTTGGTGGAAGGCAAGCCATTTCTTTTTGGTACTTTGTGCCATCATGAAACTTTGTCGAGAGCTTGGTTTGTTTGGAACCATCCTCTCTTTGGGAGTTTGACATCTTTAGTTTAGTGTGTATCAATGGATATCTCATTCCTTGATGTATCTCTAATGATATCTTCAAGTGATGATTTCTCCATTTGGTATCCTTTTCTCTTGGCATTTCTTTGTTTGGTTTCGGTTCTTGAAAGTTTTGAGCATGCATGTTTACTTCATGTATTTCATTTGGCATGCTTTCTTTCTTTGACTCGATATTTAGCGGAAACTCCACCTAGTCTCAATTTGGATGAGATGTGCATGAAATTCATTATCATATCTATATGCACATATTTACGTGGAGTTTGTCCTATGTATTGGTGTTTCTAACTATTTGGTCCCGTTGAGTGTGGGTACCGTTTAGTTTGTGTTGTTCTTCTAGGAACATTTGGAGATACATTGGATGCTCGGCTCATTCACAAGGAAGGTGTTGTCACCATGTGCATATTGGAGTCAAGCTAGGATGATCAATGAACTACTATCTACCTTCAATTGGTATCTACTACTTCCTTCCAATGATATCTCGGTAACAAGTATCTATTCATGCTTTCCCTTGTTGCATTCAACCTTGTGTAGGTTGCATCTTGGCATGATATTCATTTCATATCTTGTGATACTTGTTTCCTTTCTCAAAGCATCCCAATGATGATCTCTTGTTGCTCGTTGTGATGTCTTTGATGGATGTGTGATTGGAATTCATTTATATACAATAAGACCATATCTAGCCAAGTGCTATGCTTCCAAGCAAATATCTTATTGGTATATTTATGACTTCCTTGTGGATATCTTGTTCCTTCGTGTTGTATCTATTTCGGGTGTACATCCTTCTTTGTAGATATATCGTCTACATAGAACCTTATACACTTGAGAGAAATTACATCTCTAGTTGATATCCTTTCTTTCACGTCCTCCCTGTCTTTCTTATGTTATTTCGTTGGTGGCTCCGTGAAAGCTCTTGCCTTGAGTGTGTGTCCTCTATCGTTGCATCTTGATGCACTCTTGTGTGGTGAAGATTATTTTCCTCATGCTTATCTTTACAAGGTTTTTGCCATCTTGGCATCCCTCGTCTTGATGAGGCTTTCATCTTCTATCTTCACCACGGGTTGTCACAAGCATAAGTTCTTTATATGCTTATTAGTAAGCTTGTGAACCCACTTGCTAGTTGTGTGTGTGGGAATGATAGGCCTTGCACCGTGTGCCTCATTATTTCAAGACTATGTTGATGCCTAATGCTCATCCTAATTTTAGTCCTCTCTAGTGCTTCGTCATGACTCACACACGTAATGTGGGTTGAGCCTATTCTTAAGTTGCCTCTTTTACATGTTGCTCAACCATGTACTTGTTGCAAGCGCTAGGCTTTGTTTCCTATATGCTCACTTGCACTGGATGTGAGTTTCTATTGATTTTGGGGGAGCTATGATCCTATTTTGTGCACTTTGTATCCAAATACAAATATTCTTATGTGTGCACAAATCATGGGGAGCTTCTCTAACTTATTTAGAACACTCCTTTGCTCATATCATAATATCCTTCATTCATGTGGCTCATAGGATCTTTGGTCTAGTTGGTTCAATTGATATCATTTGATTGCTTGCTTCAATTGGTATCTTTTGATTGCTCGATTGCTTGTTTCTCTCTTTGTTATGTCTTTGTGGCATATCACTCTTTTGCAATCTTTGGGCCTCAATATAGTTTGTCTTCCTCCAAGTATTTACCATTGGATATGTGTATTGCATTCCACTCTATTTTTGAGAGATACACAATTTATGGAGGAACACTCTTTATATTGGCCTTCTAAGCTTTTCACCCATTTTGGCAATCGATGCCAATGGGGGAGGAGTTTCAGAGAGTTTTGTGGAGAATTCTTCTGAGTTTTCTCCTTGCTTTGGTTTTGGTTCCTAAGCATTTGCATCCCATTCTCATGCATCATTGGTTATGGCATTGCATGGTGATGCATAACTCCTTGTATAAACTCTCTTGAAAGTGATTGTCATCAATTACCAAAATGGGGGAGATTGAAAGAACATGCGGTGCCCCCATGTTTGGTTTTGGTAATTGATGACAATCTCTATGGACTAATGGTTTCCTTGAGTTGTATTTGAAGGGTTTGTCCATAGGCTTTTCTTGGAGTCCATGTGTTGGTTTCAAGGAGAGTTTGAGTTGACCAAGGTGCTATTAAGGAATCATCCAAAGATTGGTCATGCGAGTGTTGAGCTTATTGCAAGCATGTCTTGAAGAATAAGATTGTGTGATCATTCATGTCCACCTTCAAGACATCATCCAAATGAAGAGAGTTGAAAAGAGTCAACACACAAAGCGCACAAGACGTACCGAGGGATCAAGTCCCATGGTATGGTAAGCATTGTCCATTACACTTTGTGTGCTAACCCATGGTCTTCGTGAGAGTTCTTTATGGGGTTAGGTTGCGGTGTGCAAGTTCAAGTGATGTATCATGAAGAGATCAAGTGCTTGAAGCTTGCCGTCCATTGTGGTGACAATGGACTTGTGAAGATGAGCGGAAGAGTGGCTCACCCATAGTGGAGTATGGGGGAGCAATCAACTAGTCTTCATCGAGCCAACGCAATCAAGAAAGGTGGTCCATCTTGAGGAGGAGTAGATCATCATCATCTAGCTCAAGTGGACTTTGTGCAAGGCAAAGGTTTGCCCTTGATAGGTTTTCTATTTTACCGGTCTCATGGTAGTTGTGGGAGACCGGGTTATAGGATCGATTGCCGTACTATCAAGGGGGGCTCTCGATGAGTTGCTTGATCGTATCATTCGTAGAGAGCTCAAACCATTGCATCCTTGCATCATCCTTATTGGTTCTTGTTTGGTTCTTCTCCTTGTGAGTTTTGGAGCTTTTGGTCATTTTTATGACAAGCTCGAGTTCATCGAAAACGGAGTTCACATGCGTCTTCTATGATGTTTTCGATGTTGGAGGGTATGTCGGTTCTTCTCTGTTGGAGGTTTCTCTCCTCTCTTGTTAGGCATACCTCCTCTGCCTCTTCTTACTAACCAGTCTCTGTTTTGATGCTACTCGTTGTCTTGTATCCAACAAGCTTGAGTTTTCTCAATTCGGAGCTCATTTGCGGAAGTTATGGCAGTTCTGGTTTTATTGTTACCCCCGTTGTCTTCTCTGCAAAATGAAGGACTGCTAGTGTTGCTGATCTAGGGCATGCGGTAGTACTGCTCTTTGGAGCGGTAGTACCGCAGGCCCTTGCGGTAGTACCGCTCTGTTGGAGCAGTACTACCGTGGCCTCAGGCCAGGCGCAGCTGCTCGAGCGGTAGTAGGGGCGGATGTAATTTTTTACATCCGCGCCCTACGCGGTAGTACCGCGCCGTGGGCGCGGTAGTACCGTGGGCTCTGGCCAGGCTCAGCAGCATGAGCGGACGTAGGGGCGGATGTAATTTTTTACATCCGCGCCCTACGCGGTAGTACCGCTCTTCGTGTGCGGTAGTACCGTGCCGGAGTTTTTGCGCAGGTCCTCCCTCAGCGGAAGTAGGCACGGATGTAATTTATTTCATCCGCGCCCTTCCCAGGCTGAGACTTTCCTACCTTGCGGTAGTACCGCAAGGGGGCGCGGTAGTACCGCGCAAGCGGTAGTACTGCCCCCTAGTCAGGCAAGTTCCGGCCTATGCTGCTGTCGCGGTAGTACCGTGGTCCTCCACGGTAGTACCGCGCAGCCTCGCGGTAGTACCGCGCCCCTGGTGCGGTAGTACCGCGTTGTGCGGGCTGAGTGAGGGGATAACGGTTGGATTTTCTCCCCTCCTATAAAAGGGGGTCTTCTTCCCCATTGAATATATTCTTTTGAGCTCGTGTTCTTCTCCCATTGTTGACCTTCTTCGAGCTTGCTAACTCTCAATCCCTCCATGGATTCTTGCTAGTTTTTGAGGGAAAAGAGAGAGGAGATCTAGATCCACATTTCCACCAATCACTTTCTCCTCTATGTGAGGGGAGCCCCTTGGATCTAGTTCTTGGAGTTCTTGGTGTTCTCCTTCTTGTTCTTCCTCTCATTTTCCTCCCTAGCATTAGTTGCTTCGGTGGGATTTGAGAGAGATGGACTTGGGCACTCCGTGTGCCCTTGCCATTGCATTTGGTGCATCGGTTTGAGTTCTCCACGTGATACGTGGAAGTTACAAGTTGAGAAGCTTATTACTCTTGGGTGCTTGGTGCCCTTGAGCTTGTTTATCTTGGGTGCTTGGGCCCCCTAGTCGGTTGGTGGTGTTCGGAGCTCAATCATTGTGGTGTAAAGCTCCGGGCAAGCGTCGGGGTCTCCAATTAGGTTGTGGAGATCGCCCCGAGCAATTTGACGGGTACCGGTGACCGCCTCCAAGGGTTGCCAAAGTGTACGGGTTCGGTGACCGCCCCCAAGGGTCGCCATTTGTACGGGTTCGGTGACCGCCCTCAAGGGTCCCTTAGTGGAATCACGGCATCTTGCATTGTGCGAGGGCGTGAGGAGATTACGGTGGCCCTAGTGGCTTCTTGGGGAGCATTGTGCCTCCACACCGCTCCAAACGGAGATTAGCATCCGCAAGGGTGTGAACTTCGGGATACATCATCGTCTCCTCGTGCCTCGGTTATCTCTTACCCGAGCCCTTTACTTATGCACTTTACTTTGTGATAGCCATATTGTTATTTGTCATATATCTTGCTATCACTTTGTTGCTTACCTTGCTTAGCATAAGTTGTTGGTGCACATAGGTGAGCCTAGTTGTTGTAGGTTTTGTGCTTGACAAATTAACCGCTAGGTTTATTCCGCATTTGTTCGAGCCTCTACCGTAATTATTTTAAAACGCCTATTCACCCCCCCCCCTCTAGGCGACATCCACGATCTTTCACATGTGTACCACGTACAGAAGAAAAATCATCAAATGAAAAAGGGACCGCCTAGGCCATTTCATCGAAAAGCAAAAAATGCATAAAATGTCGCGATAAAATTCTACAACAAGTTCAAATTTAAAAACCGAAGCAGGTCAACGTAAAAAAATGAAGTTTTAATATCTAAAAGACAAATTTGGATGTTCAGAAAATTTGAGCAAGAAGTTAAAAAAAGTAGTTCAAAATTATTTATAATGGATTTTGCTTGTTTATTAAAAAATAGAGAAGTTCAAATTAAAAAGAGGAGCATTTCAAAAGATTGTGTAAAAACCGATTTTTCCCATTCTATGAAAACTAGAAGTTCAAATTAAAAAAACTACGCGGTATCATTGTTTATTAAAAAAGCATTTTCCCCAGTACTAACCAATAAAACTAAGAAGTTCAACTTTAAAAAAAGGTGAAGTTCGATGTCTATAAAAAATTTGGATTTTTCATAAATATATGGATCTAGAAGAAGAAGTTCACGTGCACGTCCGTGCATGGTTCAGAATTTATATTGTGGGGCATCCGACCTCCAATTACATGTTCTAAAATGGCAAAAAATGACGTCCAACCTTCAATTGCGTGTAATTTGACATATACACAAAAATGCGACAGAAGTTTGCAGTGAAAACAACGAGAAGTTCAAGTACCGCAAGGAATGCATTTTAGGTGAGAATAAAAGTATAGAAAAATAAAATCTTAAAAGGTTTACTGAAAGAAGTTCAAGTGCTCTGTCTGGGGAAGTTCAAAAATTCTCGCGAGAGAGGTTCACCTTGTATTTCTATATTCAATTTTTCCGTATAAAAATTGAATACAATTCTTTACTCAAAAAAATAAAAAGGTGAAGTTCAAATTGAAATAACAAAGAAGTTCGGAATTTATTAAAACCTAGGATTTACCTGTTCAAAAAATAAAAAACACAAGGCAATTTTTTGCACTTTTAAAAACAACTCATAAATGAAAAAATGGTTGCTAGAAGTTCAAGTGCTCGGCGAGGAAAAGTTTAAAAAATTCTTGTGAGAGAGGTTCACCGTGTATTTACATGTCCAAAATACATTAAAAATATGTTGTTTTTTGTGTTTTAAAATATTTTTCTCAAACTAGAGAGAAGTTCAAAGTGATAATAATCAGAAGTTCACGTACTACATGGTGTGTATTTGATAAAAAATACAATACAGTGAAATGGAGTGAAGTTCAAACAGACATGCCCCAAAAGCTCAACTACTTCACGCAGTGGAAAAACAGCACGTCAAAAAAATGTTACAGAAGTTCAACGTGAAAACAACACGAACTTCGACTACTATAGTGAATGAATTTGAGATGAAAAACTTTTAAAATTGTCGCGAGTATGAAAAAAGAATTAACACGGGAAAGTTGCGTGTTTACAGCAGCTTTCCATCGGTATATCACTTGCTCATTTCCGGTGGGTGGATAGAGAGCTATGAGCAGTGGATGTAGATCTACGAGCAAAAATAGCACGTGAAAAACAGAGTGAAGTTCAAGTAGACATGCCGAGAAGTTCAGGTTCTTCACGTGGTGCATTTTCGAAGAATCTATTTCGCAATAAAGGCAGAACGAATGATCTCGCCATTTTAGAAATTACTTGAAAACGGCTAGGAATCACAAAAACCATCAACATGAAAAAGTTTCGCATTTTCCTTAGCTTTTCAATGGTATATTATTTGCCCCATTCCGATAAAGGTTGTAGAAATTACGGCAAAAATACGTTTTTAGCCATTTTCGAAACTAACATAAAACCGTAATGAATTAGGAGAAACAATATATACAAAAAAAGTTTCGCATTTCTTCAACCTTTCCAACGCCGTATCATTTGCTGCATTTGGACGTATGGTTAAAAATTAGCTCGAAAATACGAACTCTGTGGAACTTGTATCATTTTCTAAATTACTTTTAAACCGTTCAAAATTAGAAACAACTTTTAACATGAAAAAGTAGCGCATTTTTATAAGCTTTCCAACGCCATATTATTTGCCTCAATTGGATTAGCCGTTTAGAAATGGCATCGAAAAAACGAACTCGGGTGTTCCATTTGTGAAATTCTACGATTTTCCGAATTACTCTATAACCGTAGGGAACTAGAGAAAACTTTCAACATGTGGAAGGAGCGGTTTTGCAGCAGCTTTCCAACGCCATATTATTTGTCTCATTCCGATAAACGGTTTAAAAATGCGATCGAAAATACGATTCACGTTTTTTGTATGAAGAAAAATCGGTTTTCAAAACTGCTCTTAAACCGCTTACATTTTGAAATTTAACTTGGGTCATGATACTGGTGTCCATAGCTTTCCAACGGTATATAGCAAGCCCCATTTGGGCAATGTTGGTAGAAGTTCAACCTAGCACACGGGGAAGTTCAGGTCAAACAACTCAGGCAGTAAAATTGCAAAAAACACAATTTCATCACGACCCGAGAGCAAAATCCTCTACCGAGCGAGATTCCTATTTAAAACCGATATTTAGTTGCTAAAAAACGATTCTAGATTACACTAACATCATATAGAACATGACTAACAAAAATAAATCGCGAGGGAAGCCACGGTTGCAAAGATAGCCCGAAGGTCGGGTTCGTACACAGGGAAGTTCATGCGCGTTACTCACGAAGTTCAGGTTGTGATCAGAATATTATCCTGATCCCGTGATCAGAATATTATTTAATATACAGCCGGTCTATTCTGATAATATCATCAGAATAATTATTCTGATAACACTTCCGCACTGCATGCTCAATGCAAGTGCACGTCATTGTTTGAACCAAGTGTGCTGCAGTACTCACACGAGTGAACTTCGTGTGGAAAAACACTGCACGCAGTGTTTTTCCGGCACTGTTTTCGCTCTAGTTTTTTAACCGTTTATCGGAACAAGACGTATAATATACCGTTGGAAAGCTATTTATTAGGCGCAACTTCACCATGTTGAACACTTTTCTAAATTCCTCTTGGTTTAAGAGCAGTTTCAAAAATAGCGCGACAGATGATGAGTGGCAGCGAGCGTATTTTCGTGATTTTTTCTAAAATGCTCATCGGAATAAGGCAAATGATGTGTCGTTGGAAAGATATCGTCGAGGCGCATATTTTTCATATCTATTATTTTCTCTAATTCGTTACGGTCTAAGAGCAGTTTCGAATTTACTAAATCGTGGAATTCTGTTTTTTTGAAAATTTTGCAATTTTCGGTACTGTTTTCGCTCTAGTTTTTAAACCATTTGTCGAAATGAGGCATATAATATGTTGTTGGAAAGCTATGGACAAGGCACAACTTTCATATGTAGAAATGGTTTTGAGATTCCTTACAATTTTAAGTTAATTTTGAAAATCATGCGGCGGACGACGAGTGGCAACGGCCGTTTTTCACGAAATTTTTACAAACCGGTTGTCGGAATGATTCAAATGATATGCCGCTGGAAAGATATCGACGAGACACAACTTCTTCATGTAGAACACTCTCTCTAATTCCTTATGGTTTAAGAGCAGTTTTAAATTTACCTAAAAGCGGACACTCTGTTTTTCGTGAAGACCAAAATTATCGTGTGTACTTCATCGGACAGAAGAACGCACTGCTTCAAACGAAAAACCAAATTGCAGCAGGCAGTCAAGTGAACTTCATGAATTTTTTTTGTCGGACATAAACTTTCTCACACCAGTTTTCGTTGTCTTTTTTCTCAACTTTTTTTTGAACGAGAGTGGACCGCAACACTCCCGAAAGTGAACCTCATCACTATCAAAAGTGAACCTCATGAGTTTTTGTTGTATTTTTTCATACTTATTAATTTTTTACGCGCGTTGACCAAGCGAGTGGACCTTTCATCGGACAGAAGAACGCACTGCTTCAAACGGAAAACCGCACTGCAGCAGGCAGTCAAGTGAATTTCATGATTTCTTTTTGTCAGACATAAACTTTCTCGCAAAAGTTTTTGTTGTCTTTTTTCAACTTTTTTTTGAACGAGAGTGGACCGCAACACTCCCGAAAATGAACCGCAACACTATCAAAAGTGAACCTCATGAGTTTTTGTTGTCTTTTTTTCGTACTTCTTACTTTTTACGCGTGTAGACCGGGCGAGTGGACCGCAGAGACCGAGTGAGTGAACTATATCTAATAAGAAGGGAGCTTCTTTGAGATGTTTTGATTTTTGTTTACCAAGGGGACCACGAAGGAGTTTTATAACAAAATGCGTCAGAGAACAAAGTGAGCTTCATAATCTGACTTATGAGCTGCTTCAAGATGAGTAGTGAACCTCTTTGGTAACCCTTTTTTTTGAAAACACGTGAAACTATCGGAGATGAGTGTAATTCACAGTCTGAGGGAACTGAACCGCGTGACAAATTGAAGTGAAGTACATGACTTTTTTTATGAGACGAGGTGAAGCGGACTGCACTGATTTTTCAAAATCATTTTTTTAGTTTTCTTCATTTGTCACGTGAACAAAGTGAACTGCTCGTCGGGTTCGTTATAGAATGAACCACATAGCATTTTATAGTGAGCTGCATCATGTACTGAACATTTTGTAGGAAATAACCAACAAAAAATACTACGGTAGACGCACTGTAGCTTCCCTCAGTTAAACATCCAGGAGCTGGAATTGGCTTGTATAGAAAAACCCTCACAAAAAACAAAAACAAAAAGCAATCAGGTGGTGGGAACCTCCAGCGCAGCGAGAAATTTACTCCATAATGAAAAATCTAACCACACGCATGGGGTGATGTATTGGAGTCCCTTTATTAGTGCAAAAAATATCAAAAATAAAAACAACCACGCGCCATCAAGTGCACAACAAAATATATGACCCAACAGAACGACACTGGGCAGAGAACTACTCACACTCTCCTGCTAAATCAATGAACAACAAAACTAAGCTGCACTGGGCAGAGAACTAAACCAATGAAGTTCTTCCTTCTCCCCTTTTCCCTGTGTTTATGCTCTCCTGCCAATAACCACAACAAAGCTGAATCACAAAAACAACTGGGACTGAACTTCAAGCATGTTAGTTTAGGGATTAATTCAGAGAGAAAACTGCAAGTAATCGGTGTACTGGCATACTGCATATCACCTATGCGTGTCGTCGCCCTCCTCATGTCAGTGTACTGCAAGCATGCGCACAACCATGGAGGCGCGAACACGGATCGAGGAGGATCCCTCGCGTGAATGAAGATGCAGAGGGGGGCGAGAGGCGTCGGCTAGTGGACCCATCTTGGACACCGTGAGTTGTGGAGGGGGCGTCGCCGGTGAACTGCATGGGTGATGAGAGAGAGTTGCGGCGTCAGCTGAAGTGCACGCCGGCCGGATCCAGTGGGGTGACGGCCGTGGCTACCACAACCTCCACGACGGTCTTCGGCTGTGCTCGGAGCGACGCCATGGATCTCCGGCGTATCTGGAGCTGCACTGCATCACCGCTGGGGGCCGAACTGCACACCCGAGAAGAAGTCCACGGTCGGATCTCGCCGGTTTCCGATGATTTCCCGGGCCGCCGTGACAGGAGGTAGGCTTGGTGGGCCAAGCAACTTGCCGTAGGGGTATGTTGGAGCGGCGGAGTAGTAGGTGTTGAAGGAGATGGAGGACTCGGAGCTGGAGAGGTCGTCGCCATCATGAGGGGAGAAGGGGGCCCAGGACAAGAGCTGCCGCGACGGCCCTCCACCATGGGGACTGGTGGAGGCTCGAGACCACCATGGGCCTTTTCCCTCCGTTGTTGAACTCCACCGAGATGAGCCACCGTCCACCGAGATGAGCGCGGGGCGGTGCGGATCCCGCCGGATCCAACGCCGCGATTGGTGCGGTGGTGCCGCGGGGGAGGGTGGAGGTGCGGTGGTGGCGGCCTAGGTGTGGTGTGGGGGTGACGACATGATGTGGTGGGGGAGGGGATGCACGGCAGCCGTCGAGCGTGGCTTGGGGCATGGCGGCAATGTGGGGTGGGGAAGGAGAGGCTCGGAGGCCGTATGGCGAGGAGGCGCGGCCGTGGCTAGCTGGTGGCACGGGGCCCTGGCAGCGGCGGCGGCGGCTTCAGGGCAAGGCGGAGGTGGCTGCGGTGGCTCGACGGATCGGGGCGGCGCCGGGTGGTCGGCGTGGCGGCGCAGAGGAAAGCAGGGCGATGCGGGGCTCTGGCAGCCGCAGGAGGAAGAAGGTGGGAGAGGAGGTGGATTGTGGGTCGGGTGGGTACGAGCAGGCGTAGATGGTAGTGGTAGGTTTTTGTCACCGTGCAGTTCGGTACGGGCACTCGTGCCGTTCTTTTTTGTTAGCAGAATAAGCTTTAGGTGTTATTATAATAAGGTCTTAAGGGGTGTTATCATAATAGACCCACCCTATATATATATACACTATTCTGATCACGGGATCAGAATAATATTCTGATCACAACCTGACCTGCCCCGCTAGTAGTACGTTGAACTTCCCTGTGAACTAGGTTGAACTTCCGCCAACATTGCCCAAATGGGGCTTGCGATATACCGTTGGAAAGCTATGGACACCAATATAATGACCCAACTTAAATTTTTGGCAAAATATAAGCGGTTTAAGAGCAGTTTTGAAAACCGTTTTTTTCTTTGCACAAAAAACATGAATCGTATTTTTGATCGCATTTCTAAACCGTTTATCGGAATGAGGCATATAATATGGCATTGGAAAGATGCTGCAATACCGCTCTTTCCACATGTTGAAAGTTTTCTCTAATTCCCTATGGTTAAAGAGTAATTTGAAAAAACGTGAAATTTCGTAAACCAAACAGCTGAGTTCTTTTTTTGATGGCATTTCTAAACGGCTAATCCAATGGAGGCATATGATACGGCGTTGGAAAGCTTATGAAAATGCGCTACTTTTTCATCTTGAAAGTTTTTTTTTCTAATTTTGAATGGTTTAAGAGTAATTTAGAAAATGGTCCAAGTCCTACCGAGTTCGTATTTTCGAGCTAATTTTTTAACCGTACGTCCGAATGCAGTGAATGATATGGCGTTGGAAAGCTTGAATAAATGCGAAACTTTTTGGTATGTGTTGTTTCTCCCAATTCTTTATGGTTTTAAGTCAGTTTTGAAAATGGCGAAAAACGTATTTTCGCCGTAATTTCTACAAACTTTATCGGAATGGGGCAAATAATATACCGCTGAAAAGCTACGGAAAATGCAAAACTTTTTCATGTTGATGGTTTTCTCTGATTCTTAGCCGTTTTCAAGTAATTTGGAAAACGACGGGATCATGCGTTCTGCCTTTATCACGAAACAGATTCTTCGAAAATGCACCGCGTGAAGAACCTGAACTTCTCGGCGCGTGTACCTGAACTTCACTCTGTTTTTCACGTGATTTTTTTGCTCGTAGGTCTCCATCCACTGCTCGTAACTCTCCATCCATTCACCGGAATTGAGTAGGTGATATACGAATGGAAAGCTGTTTTAAGCACGCAAGTTTCCCGTGTTGATCATCTTTTCATACTGACGACGATTTTAAAAGTTTTTCATCTAAAATTCATTCAGCGTAGTAGTTGAACTTCCTGCTGTTTTCACGTTGAACTTTTGTGACATATTTTTGTTTGTAATTTTCTCATCCATTCATTAGTGTTACACAAATAATATTCCTTTTGTACAAACGTTTCTCACAATAATTTTTTTAACTTTCTCCGACCAAGGACTTGAACTTACAAAATGATATTCCTGTCGTTTTGAGGTAAATTAAAAAATGGCGAGATCATGATTTACGCATTCATCACGAATGAAAATGCACTGTGTGAAGTAGTTGAACTTCTGGGGCATGTTTGTTTGAACTTCACTTTGTTTTTGACATGTTGTTTTTTGACGTGTTGTTTTTTGCACCGCGTGAAGTAGTTGAACTTCTGGGACATGTCTGTTTGAACTTCACTCAGTTTCACTTTATTGTATTTTTCTTATATGAAATACACACCATGTAGTACGTGAACTTCCGGTTGTTATCACTTTGAACTTCTCTCTGGCTTGAGAGAATTATTTTAAAGCACAAAAAACTACATTTTTTATGTATTTTGGACATCTAAATACATGGTGAACCTCTCTCACAAGAATTTTTTGAACTTTTCCTCGCCGAGCACTTGAACTTCTAGCAACCATTTTTTCCGTTTATGAGTTGTTTTTAAAAGTGCAAAAAATGGCATTGTGTTTTTTATTTTTTGAACAGGTAAATCCTAGGTTTTAATATACTTCGAACTTCTGTGTTATTTTAGTTTGAACTTCACCTTTTTATATTTTGATTAAAGAATTGTATTCGATTTTTATATGAAAAAAGTCGAGCATGGAAATACAAGGTGAACCTCTCTCACAAGAATTATGAGTTTTTCTCGGGCCGATCACTTGAACTTCTAGCAACAAAATTTGTAGAGTTTGCCTTTTAATTCTTCCTTTTGTTCTCGTTTGAACTTCGTCTTTTTTTAATGATGAACTTCGTTTTTGATTTTCGGTGACGTGATAATTTCTTCCTTTTGTTCTCGTTTGAACTTCATCTCTTTTTAATGATGAACTTCCTTTTTTGATTATTAGTGACGTGATACTTTCTTCCTTTTGTGCTCGTCTGAACTTCGCCTTTTTTTAATGATGATCTTCTCGCGTGAATTTTACATGGCTTTTCCCATGTGTTTAGAAATGAGAGAGTGAATGAAATATGCTTGTTTATGTCATTGAAGTTTTGACTTTTTTGAATGTTATTTTTCTTCTTTGTTGTCAAGTATTACATATCTTGAAATTTAACTATTCTTGTTTTTGAACTGTAAGTAGTGAAAATATTAGAGCAAATAATCTCAAATTCTTTTATAAAGTTCTAGTGTGAATCAGAGTTAAAAAAAGTTCAAGAAGTTCAAGCTTTATAGCTGATCGTGAGCACTAGGTAAATAGAACGTTGCTTTTTCTCTAAACCACAGTTATCACTGAATAGTAACACACATCCCTTATCCTCTCACACACCACACGTTTCATATCCACACCACGTAGGCACTCTACTCTTTTATCTCTTTCACTCCATAATTTTCTCTCTTTGTCTTCTTCCTGGTAACGCCCAAATTGGTTGTGCAAGCTAAAACAAGCAGTAGCAACAGTAGCTCGGTGCTGGCCTTTCTTCTCCTCTATTGGCAGTAGGAGAAACACATAAATTAAAACAATTTCAAGAGGAAAATGGTCCTGCCGCCGCAGCCTACACCGCACAGTGAAACGTTGTTGTTGCCTTTTCTGAACCTGAAGATGTAGTAGAAGAGCAACAACAACAACCTGATATCTTGGTCGTCCTTGTGGTGTGGAGGAGGGGTGCAGTGAGACGCTGGCAGCAGTGGGGCACCACCTCGGTAGGCTTCAACGACCGGCGCAGGCAACCCAGTAGATCATACAGTCTAGAACTCCATATTTAGATGACCTGAAACAACGTGACAAATTGTACATGTTTCTAAGCCAATAGAACTCCGAACCTTCTGAAGAAAAACCACGGTTTGAACAAGACTGTACAATAAGCTAAGTTTGCCTTAACCCAATAGAACTCTGAACCTTCTGAAGAAAAATCACTCTCCCACGGTCCCACACAACACAAACACAGAAAGCACACCCAGTTCGCCATCTCACCTGGCATGCGGCGAAAAAATGTATTACATGTTGAAAACAATTTATCATGGCGCAAACTGAGCCCAGGGTGCATACAAGATTACTCTCGAAATTACTTGCTAATCCTGCTGTGTTCCCGACGCCATATCTTGTTCCATCAAGTCCTGCTTCAGCAGCTCAAGATACACAAGGATGTTGTTTCTCCGTGGGCTTGTCTATTTGCGGTCTTGAAGCTTCATCAGGCACTGTGGGTAGTCTAGGTACAAACAACATCAGCTAGGTAGTGGAAGGAACCAATCTGGCATGCACGCCTACTTATGTGCTATAGAAGATGAGTCCATGACGCTGCATTGATTTGTCCATGAACTGCAAAATGGGTACAAGAAATGAAGGAGATCAATACTTGGCGAACAAGTAGGCCGATAACAATCAGAATTCAGAACATCCAACCACGTATATCTAAGCATTCCAACAAGGAGTAACTAATGGAACTTATCATGCTTTGCTTGAAAGTATACACTAAAAGTAACTTCTGAGATGCTTCACTCAGTTGATCAGCTACAAGAAACCAAAAGTAATACACAACAACCTCTAATATTTTCATTTTTAGGGGAGTAACATCTAAACACTAGGAAGTGCATAAACCAGAAAAATTTGTCAGCCACAAGTGTTTTTGTGTTCCCCTACATACACACAACAATCATCATCTTCCATATACATGGACTTCATTTTTCTGACAACATGAACTTTGTTGTTGTTGCTGTATATGAACTTCTCCTGTAAACAAAGAGAGAGAATGCACTAAGCCAAGGTAGAATCTTACAAAGAAAACACACTTTTTTGTTCGAGGCATATACACAAACAGCTTGTGTGCACTGCCAGTTGAAGGAGAGGGCAGCTCAATGCGGAGGCTATGGAGTGCGGGGGCAGAGTCGAAGGCAGCAGCAGCATGGAGGAAGAGGGCAGGAACAGCATGGAGGAAGAGGAGCGCTAATGCTGACTAGTGTGGTGCACGGTAGCACTGCTCTATACAGGAGCGCCGGATCCGGGAGATCGACCGGGAGGAGCAAGGTGGCAGCGCGGGGTGGCGTGGGTAGCTCTCAGGCCGGCGATGGAGGGAAGAGAGTGAACTCAGGGGGAGGGTCACCAGTGGGGGAATGTGCATCGCGTCGCCGATCTAGGGAGGCACATGAGGGAAGAAGGCCGCAGTGGCAGAGGTGGAAGGTCGCGGCAGTAGAGGAGGAAGGCTGCTGAGGGGTGAATTCCGGCGACGCGGGAGGTGAGTTGGTGGCTGTCGCGCGACGGCAGGATCCCGGCAATGGGAGGTTGCGTTGGTGGCGGTTGTGCAGCAGCGGGATCCTGGCGGCAGGGAGGTGGATTGGTGGCTGGATCCCGACAGCGGGGCGGTGGATTCATGGCTGGATCCTGGCGACGGGGGAGGTGGGTTGGTGGTGGTCGCCGACTCGCCGTTGGCTGGATCCTGGCGGCGGGAAGGTGGGATGGTGGAGTTCGGGACGGGAGGTGGAAGAGATGGGGTGCGGGGACAGTGGGGGCGCTGTTTTTTTTTCTTTCCCACCGTTCAGGAGTTCGGGAACACCTAATGGGCCCTATATATGGTGATCGTGATCCAAATAGTTATTCTAATCCTGGGATTAGAATAGTGCCACTCTCTCTCTATATATATATATAAAGAGAAACCACGGACCCGACTATTTGACATGCTCGTGGTCGGGATGAGAGGAAAAGGGGCATATTACAGGCTCGGAATAAAGAGTGTGGTCTACAAAAAGTAATTTTGGACCTCCTGTCGCACGTCTGCGTAGCCCATCCTCGAGGAGGGGGATCCTTAACAGATGTAACCCCTTAGGTGAGTGTATGGATCCAAACTCCGATAGAGTCCGCTGTAGATGTTGTCCAGTTGGTCACCTGTTCTTTAAAAATGATACAGAAAAAATGAGAAAAAACATATAAAAACATTACGGGAATTCTTGTAGGGTTGTCCGAATTGTGCTTCCGCCGATGCCCATGGTATCTTGAGTGCGTAGTGATGTGCGCGTGGTGCAAATTTCGCCAGTACAATAGGTGGGTGGCGGAAGCCGAACTGCTATTTGTGCTCCGAGAGTGGTCGAACGTCGGAGGGGAACTTTTTCTGGCCCCTGGTGTTCTGCTGGTGAGTCATCCGTCGTCTTTGTCACCCGGTGGCCTCCTCCCCTTGTGATCAGCGTTAAGCTTGCCTGTCTGCTTGAAGACCCAACAGTTACAGTTGGTATAATTAGCTGGCCTATCAGGGTGACCGTGAATCTGACAAGGTCGGTCCAATATCCTGTCAAGGGTGGATGGTCCATCCTAGTTTGCCTTTAGTGGCTTCTTCCGCTGACCGGGCTTCGGATTGTGAAATCCGGTAGGCACCGTTGTGTTGCGTATGTTGTTTTGTTTGGTTCGTCGTGGCTTGCCGTTGCCATCTCGGATTTCGGAAGTGCCCAGGCCACTGGCGTTGTTGCTTTTACGAGCAAGCCAGTTGTCTTCTCCCGCGCAGAAGCGATTCATTAGAGCAATGAGGGTTGTCCTGGATTTGGGTCCTTCCTGGCCGAGGTGACGCGCGAGCCATTCATCCCGGACACTATGTTTCAAGGCCGCGAGGGCTTCTGCGTCCGGACAGCCGATAATTTGGTTCTTTTTGACTAAGAACCTGGTCCAGAGCTCCCTAGCTGACTCGCCAGGCTCCTGGACAATGTGACTTAAGTCATCAGTGCATAATGGCCGGACATATGTTCCCTGGAAGTTGTCTTGAAAGGCGTCTTCCAAATCCTCCCAGTTGCCAATAGAATTTTCTGGCAAACTGTTTAGCCAGTACTGAGCTGGCCCTTTAAGCTTGAGAGGTTGGTATTTAATGGCGTGGAGGTCGTCTCTGCGGGCCATGTGAATATGGAGGAGGTAATCCTCAATCCATACTGCGGGGTCTGTTGTCCCGTCGTATGATTCATTGTTAATGGGTTTAAACCTGTATGGAAATTCGTGTTCCATTACTTCGTCCGTGAAGCAGAGGGGTGTGCAGCTCCTCTATGTTGGGCCACACTATGAAGTATCTCCCGCGGGCTCCCTTTACGGTGCTCAGACCGGGCGTGGTCGGCTTTGTAGTGTCCGAATAGGCGACCATCATCGTTGGTCGGGGTATATCTTCGTGATCTGTATGTCGATATTGTGCGTCCTGCTCAACCCTCCATGCCGGATGGGTTGGTATGGTGCTCTGCTTGGGCTGCTACTTTGTCTGGACCGAACTGTAATCAGCCCGCCGCATTATTCGATGGTGGTGTGGGCTCCATCGCGCTGCCATCATATTGAGGGAGCCACCTACTCTTGGGATGGCTTTTGTCTGGGCTGCTAAGGCCGTATTCTTCAGCGGCCAAGACCTCGGTCCATCTATCATTGAGCAAGTCTTGGCTTGCTTGAAGCTGCAGCTTCTTCTTTCTTAAGCTCCTTGCAGTGGCTATAAGCCGGCATTTAAAGCGCTCCTGCTCGAGAGGTTCCTTTGGCGCGGTAAAATCCTCGTTGCCGAGGATCTCCTCCTCCTCGGAGGGGGGGAGATAGTTGCTGTCCTCCGAGTCCCCACATGTGGCTTATTCGTCAGGGCTGTCTTGCCCGTCTTCCTGTTCCTCCTGCTCGGATTCTACCTCAACAAGGTCTTCGTTGTCCAGAGTATCGTCTTCTCTGGTGCTGGCAGTGTCTTCTCTTGGGCGATGAGGCCCAGAGCGCCGGTGTCCTGGCTGTGTACCAGGCGGTTTATCCTCGACCAAATTCTCCTTCTCATCGTCGAGAGCGCCGTAAGGTGTGTCTATCATACACACGTCATACCAGGAAGTGCTTGTCCCGTGTCTATGGAGGTAATACCCTACGTCCTGCTTGATTGATATTGATGAATATGGGTGTTACAAGAGTTGATCTACCACGAGATCATAATGGCCAAACCCTAGAAGCCTAGCCTATGAATATGGTAATGAGTATATATGTGTTGTCCTTTCCGGACTATCCCCTTCGGTTTATATAGACACCGAGGGGATCTAGGGTTTACATGGAGTCGGTTACATAAGAAGGAATCTTCATAGTCGATTGCCAAGCTTGCCTTCCATGCTAAGTAGAGTCCAATCCGAACACGGTGCAATCTTCGGCCTTCATGTCTTCACAGCCCATCAGTCCGGCCCACAGATAACAGGTCGGATGCCCGAGGACCCCTTAGTTCAGGACACCCTCAACAGTTATAACATAGGGTGACACAGAACTAGCTCCATTTCATCAATGTAATGCAGGCATGTATTCTAAATATAGTCATACGTGCTTATGTAAAAGAACTTGCATGACATCTTTTGTCCTACCCTCCCGTGGCAGCGGGGTCCTATTGGAAACTAAGGGATATTAAGGCCTCCTTTTAATAGAGTACCGGAACAAAACATTAACACTTAGTGAATACATGAACTCGTCAAACTATGGTCATCACTGGTAAGTATCCCATTTATTGTCACTTCGGGGTTAACGGATCATAACACATAATAGGTGACTACTGACTTGCAAGATAGGATCAAGAACTCACATATATTCATGGAAACATAATAGGTTCAGATCTGAAATCATGGCACTCGGGCCCTAGTGACAAGCATTAAGCATAGCAAAGTCATAACAACATCAATCTCAGAACATAATGGATACTAGGGATCAAACCCTAACAAAACTAATTCAATTACATGCTAAATCTCATCCAACCCATCACCGTCCAGCAAGCCTACGATGGAATTACTCATGCATGGCGGTGAGCATCATGAAATTGATGATGGAGGAAGGTTGACGATGACGATGGCGACGGATTCCCCTCTCCGGAGCCCGGAACGGACTCCAGATCAGCCCTCCCGAGAGAGATTAGGGCTTGGCGGCGGCTCCATATCGCAAAACGTGATGAATCCTTCTTTTTGATTTTTTCTCCCCGAACGTGAATATATAGAGTTGGAGTTGAGGTCGGTGGAGCATCAGGGGGCTCACGAGGCAGGGGGCGCGCCCCAGGGGGGTGGGCACGCCCCACCCTCATGGACAGGGTGTGGGCCCCCTGACATTGATTCTTTTGCTAGTATTTTTTATATATTCCAAAAATATTCTCATTGAAGTTTCAGGTCATTCCGATAACTTTTATTTCTGCACAAAAATAACACTATGGCAATTCTGCTGAAAACAACGTTAGTCCGGGTTAGTTCCATTCAAATCATGCAAGTTAGAGTCCAAAATAAGGTCAAAAATGTTTGGAAAAGTAGATACGATGGAGACGTATCAACTCCCCCAGGCTTAAACCTTTGCTTGTCCTCAAGCAATTCAGTTGACAAACTGAAACTGATAAAGAAAAACTTTTACAAACTCTGTTTGATCTTGTTGTTGTAAATATGTAAAGCCAGCATTCAAGTTTTCAGTGATGATTATAAACTAGCCATATTCACAATAATATTTAGGTCTCATGTTTACTCATATCAATAACATAATCAACTAGCGAGCAATGATAGTAAATCTCGGATGACAACACTTTCTCAAAACAATCATAATATGATATAACAAGATGGTATCTCGCTAGCCCTTTCCGAAACCGCAAAACATAAATGTAGAGCACCTCTGAAGATCAAGGACTGACTAAACATTGTAATTCATGGTAAAAGAGATCCAGTCACAGTCATACTCAATGTAAACTAATAGTAATACATGCAAATGACATCGATGCTCTCCAACTGGTGCTTTTTAATAAGAGGATGATGACTCAACATAAAAGTAAATAGATAGGCCCTTCGCAGAGGGAAGCAGGGATTTGTAGAGGTGCCAGAGCTCAATTTTTTGAAATAGATATAAATAATATTTTGAGTGGTATACTTTCATTGTCAACATAACAACCGAGAGATCTCGATATCTTCCATGCTACACGCATTCTAGGCGGTTCCCAAACAGAATGGTAAAGTTTATGCTCCCCCTACCACCAACAAACATCAATCCATGGCTTGTCCGAAACAACGTGTGCCTCCAACTAATAACAATCTTGGGGGAGTTTTGTTTGTAGTTATTTTGATTTGGTTAGAGCATGGGACTGGGCATCCCGGTTACCGGCCATTTTCTCATGAGTGATGAGCGGAGTCCAGTCCTCTTGAGTATAACCCACCTAGCATGGAAGATATAGACAACCCTAGTTGATACATGAGCTATTCGAGCATACAAAAGAGAATTTCATTTGATGGTTTAGAGTTTGGCACATACAAATTTACTTGGAATGGCAGGTAGATACCGCATATTGGAAGGTATAGTGGACTCATGTGGAATAACTTTTGGGGTTTATGGAAGTGGATGCACAAGCAGTATTCCCGCTTAGTACAAGTGAAGGCTAGAAAGAGACTGGGAAGCGACCAGCTAGAGAGCAACAACAGTCATGAACAAGCATTAAAATTAATCAACACTGAATGCAAGCATGAGTAGGATATAATTCACCCTGAACATAAATATCGTGGAGGCTATGCTGATTTTGTTTCAACTACATGCATGAACATGTGCCAAGTCAAGCCACTTGAATTGTTCAAAGGAGGATACCACCCTATCATACCACGTCACAACCATTTTAATAGCATGTTGGCACGCAAGGTAAACCATTATAAACGCCTAGCTAATTAAGCATGGCATGAGCAACTATAATCTCTAATTGTCATTGCAAACATGTTTCATTCATAATAGGCTGAATCAGGAATGATGAACTAATCATATTTACAAAAACAAGATAGGTCGAGTTCATACCAACTTTTCTCATCTCAATCAGTTCATCATATATCGTCATTATTTCCTTTCACTTGCACGACCAAACGGTGTGGATAATAATAATAGTGCACATGCATTGGACTAAGCTGGAAATCTGCAAGCATTTAATACACATGAGAAGACAAGGTAATATGGGCTCTTGGTTAGATCAACAATAATGCATATGAGAGCCACTCAACATTTTCATCATGGTCTTCTCCTCTCGACCCCCTAAGCAAAGAAAGGAAATAAAACTATTTACACGGGAAAGCTCCCAACAAGCAAAAGAAGAATGGGAAATATTTTGGGGTTTTCTTTTAATTATTGCCACTACAGGCATGGAAAGTAAACTAGCTAAAAGGAAAAACTATTTTTTTTGTTTTTATTAAGGTTTTTCAAACACACACGAAGAAGGCTTAAAAAGAAACTAAACTAGCATGGATAGTACAAAGAAAAAGTATGAGCACCGACAATTGGCATGAGTGTGTGAACATGAATGTAATGTCGGTGACGAATACGTACTCCCCCAAGCTTAGGCTTTTGGCCTAAGTTGGTCTAGGCCCATGGATCAAAGTGGCCCCCTCAAGTGTACTAAGGAGGATCCTCGGGGTGCCACTGGTTGGCGATCTCCTCCGGATCCCACTAATAAAAAGACTGCCGATAAGGGTCAGGAGATGGCTCAGGCTCAGGCTCTGGGGATCGTGTTTGCTCCCAATATGCATAAATGTCATCAGGCAGGATGATGTATGTGCTTGAATAAATGTTAAACAAAGAAGGTGCATGCAGGGTAATAATCTGACAAGTCTTTTCACTGAATACTAGGTTATAAATAAGTCTCTTCTCCTTATCATCGCAAATAAAATCATGTGATACCATACTTTTATAGTCTAAGCAAAGAGGGGGTAGCACCTTTTCTTCTTTCTCATAGTGTCTAATAGGTATCTCAAAATATTTAGCAAGACACGAAGCAAAGATACCTCGAAAAATGGGGCCCTTTGTAAGGTTTAGACTCAACCGTTTAGCAACCATAGCACCTAAACTGAAAGTTCTGTCACGGAGTAAAGCATGGCGCAATATGGCGAGGTCAGGAGCACTGAGGTCCCCACTGTTCCCGCGGCCAATTAAACATCTACTAGCAAATATTGCATAGTAACATAGAATAGGAAAATGTATGCTAGTAGTTCTTGCATCTGACACTTTTCTCGTTTCCCTACGGCAATCATATTAATAAATCCTGCCACATCCCTAGGATGTGGTTCCTCGACGCTTCCCTCAAAAGGCAACTTGCAAACCGCACAAAAATCATAAAGTGACATCTCCTTAAACTCATCATATAAATAAAAATCCACCAAAGGTGGCGATCTCCTAGCATGGAAATGAAAAGTTTGCACAAAAATATTAGTGAGTAGGAGATACTGTTCGAGCTGGTCATGGAGGAATTTGGTGAGGCCCGCATTCTCAGCCAAATAATAAAAGTCTTCATAAATCCCGACTGCTCTCAAGAACTCATCACAAGGCCATTCGCACGGCCGAACCTCCACTGTGCGAGGGAGATTATATTTGGGCTTCTTATTCTCTTCACTTTGCTTATCCTTCGAGCTTCGGCTCGAAGAGCCCCTCAACAATCTCTTCATCATTTCCTCTAAAAAATCTGAAATTTTTAGTAACTCAAAATAAAAGTGAACCAAACTCAACAAGATTGATAGCAACTGCTCCCACAAGTGCCTAGAGGCCATATCATGCAATAAAACTACTTTTGACCACATAAATTTGACATGCAAGCTCAAGAACAGGGTCACCTAAGCAGCAAAAAATTGCAATAAATAAAGCACTAGAACAAAAAAAATTGGATCATTGGAGGAGTCACATACCAAAGAACAATCCCCCAAAGCAGTTTTGTGAATGGAGCTTTGAGCAAGGATATCGAAAATGGTAGCAAGATGAGCTAGAACTCGGGTTTGAGCTGGTGGAGGATTTTTTCTGGAGGAAGACGAAGTGTGTGGGTGCAAGAATAAGTGGAGGGGGCCCACGTGGGGTCCACGAGGCAGGGGGCGCGCCCCAGGGGGGTGAGCGCGCCCTCCACCCTCGTGGGCACATGGTGGGTCCCCTGTTGTGTTCTCAGTGCCAAATATTCTTAAATATTCTGGAAAAAATCATATTAAATTTTCAGGACATTTGGAGAACTTTTATTTCGGGGTATTTTTTATTGCAAGGATAATTCAGAAAACAGACAGAAAATATTGTGCTTTATTTAATCTAAAAAACAGAAAGTAAAAAGAGGGTATAGAGAGTTGTGCTTTCTAACTTCATCCATCTCATGCTCATCAAAAGGAATCCACTAACAAGGTTGATCAAGTCTTGTTAACAAACTCTTTCTGAATAACATGAAACCGGAGAATTTTCGAATAACACTAGGTTACCTCAATGGGGATATGCATGTCCCCAACAATGAGAATATCATATTTCTTCTTGACAGTTGGAAGAGGAAATTCAAAACCTCCAATAGTAATATTGGAATTTTTCCAATAGAATTGATACTGTGGACTTGAGGTTGTTTCCTCGAAAAATGTACCATATGCTCATTACCATTAACATGAAAAGTGACATTGCCTTTGTTGCAATCAATAACAGCCCCTGCAGTATTCAAAAAGGGTATATCAAGAATAATATACATACTATTGTCCTCGGGAATATCAAGACTAACGAAGTCCATTAAAATAGTAGCGTTTGCAACCACAACAGGCACATCCTCACAAATACCGACAGGTATAGCAGTTGATTTATCAGCCATTTGCAAAGATATTTCAGTAGGTGTCAACTTATTCAAATCAAGTCTATGATATAAAGAGAGAGGCGTAACACTAACACCGGCTCCAAGATCACATAAAGCAATTTTAACATAGCTTCTTTTAATGGAGCATGGTATAGTTGGTACTCCTGGATCTCCTAGTTTCTTTGGTATTCCACCCTTAAAAGTACAATTAGCAAGCATGGTGGAAATTTCAGCTTCCGGTATCTTTCTTCTATTTGTGACAATATTTCATATACTTAGCATAAGGATTCATTTTAAGCATATCAGTCAAACGCATACGCAAAAAGATAGATCTAATCATTTCAGCAAAGTGCTCAAAATCCTCATCATCCTTTTTCTTGGATGGTTTAGGAGGAAAATGCATGGGTTTCTGAACCCATGGTTCTCTTTCTTTACCGTGCTTCCTAGCAACACAATCTCTCTTATCATAACGTTGATTCTTTGATTGTGGGTTATCAAGATTAACAGCAGGTTCAATCTCTACATCATTGTCATTGCTAGGTTGAGCATCAACATCAACATCATCATTAATATTATTACTTGGTTCATGTTCATTACCAGATTGTGTTTCAGCATCAAAAATAGAAATAGCATTGGGATTCTCAGGTGTGTCAACAACAGGTTCACTAGAAGCATGCAAAGTCCTATCATTTTTTTCTTCTTCTTAGAAGAACTAGGTGCATCAACATTAGTTCTCCGAGAATCTTGCTCAATTCTCTTAGGGTGGCCCTCAGGATACAAAGGTTCCTGAGTCATTTTAACCCCTCTAGTCATAACTCTAACAACATTATCATTTTTCTTATTATTTAATTCAATGAGCAAATCATTTTTAGCTTTAGGCACTTGTTCTACTTGAGTGGTAACCATAGAAGCATGTTTACTAATAAGCTTAAGTTCACCGTTAACTCTAGACATATAATCACTCAAGTGTTCAATCATATAAGTATTACGTTTCAATTGTCTACCAACATAATCATTGAAGTTTTCTTGTTTAACAATAAAATTATCAAACTCATCTAGCATCGGCTAGCAGACTTATAACGAGGAATATCACCTTCATCAAATCTATAGCGAGAATTTACCTTTACTACCTATGTCGGGTTATCAAGACCATGTATCTCTTCAATAGGTGGTAAATTCTTAACATCTTTAGCTTTAATACCTTTTTCTTTCATAGATTTCTTTGCCTCTTGCATATCTTCAGGACTGAGAAATAGAATACCCCTTTTATTCGGAGTTGGCTTAGGAGTTGGTTCAGGAAGTGTCCAATCATTTTCATTACTCAACATATTATTCAATAGCAATTCAGCTTGCTCAACAGTTCTTTCCCTGAAAACACAACCAACACAACTATCCAGGTGGTCTCTGGAAGCATCGGTTAGTCCATTATAAAAGATATCAAGTATTTCATTTTTCTTGAGAGGATGCTCAGGCAAAGCATTAAGTAATCGGAGAAGCCTCCCCCAAGCTTGTGGGGGACTCTCTTATTCAATTTGCACAAAATTATGTATTTCCCTTAAGGCAACTTGTTTCTTATGAGCGGGGAAATATTTAGCAGAGAAGTAATAAATCATATCCTCGGGACTATGCACACAACCAGGATCAAGAGAGTTAAACCGTGTTTTAGCATCACCCTTTAATGAGAACGGAAACAACTTAAGGATAAACTAATAGCGAGTTTTCTCATCATTAGTGAACAGGGTGGCTATATCATTTAATTTAGTAAGATGTGCCACAACAATTTCAGATTCATAGCCATAAAAAGGATCAGACTCAACCAAAGTAATTAACTCAGGATCGACAGAGAAATCATAATCCTTATTAGAGATACAGATAGGTGAAGTAGCAAAAGCAGGGTCATACTTCATTCTAGCATTCAAAGACTTTTCTTCCAGCTTAGCTAATAGTTTCGTGAGATCATATCTATTATTGCAAGCTAGAAAGTCCCTAGCAGTTTCTTCATCCCTAACATAACCCTCACGCACAACAGACAATTCATATCTAGGGGGAGAATCTTCATCATCACTTTCATCAATATTATCAGTTTCAATAATTTTGTTCTCCCAAACCCTAGCAAGTTGTTCATCAAGAAATTCACCAAGTGGCATAGTATTAACAAGCATAGAAGTAGTTTCATAATAAGCATCATGCAAAGCAGAAGTGGCATCATCAATAACATGCGACGTATCAGAATGAATAACAGGAGTAGGTGTCGCAAGTTTACTCATAATAGAAGGTGAATCAAGTGCAGAGCTAGATGGCAGTTCCTTACCTCCCCTCGTAGTTGAGGGAAAAATCTTGGTTCTTCTATCTTCCAAGTTCTTCATAGCGATCAACAGATATAAATCCCAAGTGACTCAAATAATATAGCTATGCTCCCCGGCAACGGCGCCAGAAAATAGTCTTGATAACCCAAAAGTATAGGGGATCGCAACAGTTTTCGAGGGTAGAGTATTCAACCCAAATTTATTGATTCGACACAAGAGGAGCCAAAGAATATTATCAAGTATTAACTGTTGAGTTGTCAATTCAACCACACCTGAAAGACTTAATATCTGCAGGAAAGTATTTAGTAGCAAAGTAATATGGTAGTAACGGTAACGGTGGCAAAAGTAATAGTATTGGTTTTGTAGTGATTGTAACAGTGGCAATGGAGAAGTAACTAAGCAAAGTTCAATATGTGAAAAGCTCGTAGGCATTAGATCAGTGATGGATAATTATGTCGGATGCGATTCCTCATGGAACAGTTATAACATAGGGTGACATGGAACTAGCTCTAGTTCATCAATGTAATGTAGGCATGTATTCCATATATAGTCATACATGCTTATGGAAAAGAACTTGCATGGCATCTTTTGTCCTACCCTCATGTGGCAGCGGGGTCCTATTGGAAACTAAGGGATATTAAGGCCTCCTTTTAATAGAGTACCGGAACAAAGCATTAACACTTAGTCAATACATGAACTCCTCAAACTACGGTCATCACCGGTAAGTATCCCGATTATTGTCACTTCGGGGTTAACGGGTCATAACACATAATAGGTGACTATTGACTTGCAAGATAGGATCAAGAACTCACATATATTCATGGAAACATAATAGGTTCAGATCTGAAATCATGGCACTCGGGCCCTGGTGACAAGCATTAAGCATAGCAAAGTCATAGCAACATCAATCTCAGAACATAATGGATACTAGGGATCAAACCCTAACAAAACTAACTCGATTACATGATAAATCTCATCCAACCCATCACCGTCCAGCAAGCCTCTGATGGAATTACTCACGCACGGTGGTGAGCATCATGAAATTGGTGATGGAAGAAGGTTGATGATGACGGATTCCCCTCTCCGGAGCCCCGAACGGACTCCAGATTAGCCCTCCCGAGAGAGATTAGGGCTTGGCGGCGGCTCCGTATCGTAAAGCGTGATGAATCCTTCTCTCTGATTTTTTTCTCCCCGAACGTGAATATATAGAGTTGGAGTTGAGGTCGGTGGAGCATCAGGGGGCCCACGAGGCAGGGGGCGCGCCCCTCGCCCTCATGGGCAGGGTGTGGGCCCCCTAACGTTGATTCTTTCGCCAGTATTTTTTATATATTCCAAAAATATTCTCCATGAAGTTTCAGGTCATTCCAAGAACTTTTATTTCTGCACAAAAATAACACTATGGCAATTCTGCTGAAAACAGCGTCAGTCTGGGTTAGTTCCATTCAAATCATGCAAGTTAGAGTCCAAAACAAGGTCAAAAGTATTTGGAAAAGTAGATACGATGGAGACGTATCAGTCGCTAAGCAGGTCTTCACCGAGAAGCTAAGCATTGTGCATGTTGTGAACACGTCTAGCTAAAATGGTTGTGAACATGTCCAACTAAAATGGAGGAGGAAAATGAAAAAAATCAATACGAATGCCCGCCTCTGGCGCTCATTCTTCCACTGGTGGGCGGAGGGAGGAGCTCACGGTCTTGGAGTCATGTCGGGGTGGCGAGCCACCGCAGCCCCTTCGGCCACCCGCCTGTGTCCATCGCTCATCATCGGGGCCAGTTTTTTTGGCTATGCGCTCGGCGAACGATAGCCCGAGCGACTCGATTCTCACCGGAGGGTGCTAGATTGCTGTGGAGGGGAAACAAAATTTGCGGATGCGAACCCTAAATCGACAAAGTTCCGGTATATATAGTGGGTTCGGTTGAGTTTTTACATGCCGCCCATAAGAAATTTACGGGCTGAGCCGTTTTTATCATATCTGATCAGGCCAGTTTTTTTTCCGGATCTTGCTAGAGATGCTCTGAAGTAGAGATGGGGCTCGACTGCTCTCCATCTATCATTTTTCTCTGGGAGTTGATCGGAAGCTATTTTTTCTCAAATCTCGACTCTATCGTTTTTCTCCTGGAGTTGATCGGACGCTCTCTTTTTTTCCTCAAAGAAATTAAATAGATGAGAGTGATATGTGCTAGAGTAGCTAACATGCAGGTAGACACAATTTGTAAGAAGTGTTCTAGTATAAAAGAAGGGACATTTTTAAATTTCGGGTTTCTCTATGTGAGGAATTATCCCAGATTATAAGGAATTTTTTGTGGGGAGATGAGGAAGATAGAAGGAAAACACATTGGTTATCATGGGATAAATTAACAAGGCCTAAAGGTAAGGGTGGTATGGGATTTCATGATCTCAAACTTTTTAATCAAGCTCTTTTGGCAAAATAGGCGTGGCGTTTATTGATTTATCTGGACTCGTTGTGTGCGAAGTTGATGAAGGCAAAGTATTATCCTCAGGGTCATATTCTAGATACAGTATTTCCGCAATCTTCATCAGTAACTTGCCAAGGTATTGTGCATTGTTTGGAATTGCTGAAGAAATGGGTCATTTGGAGGGTTTGGGATGGTTCTAGTATTAATATTTGGAGGGACAATTGGATACCTAGAAACTAAGGCCTAAAAATTTCTGCAAAAATGCATAATACTAGATTAAAGTGGGTCTCTGATTTATTCATGAGCAGGGGTAAGTGTTGGGACGAAAATTTGGTTAAGCATATTTTCTATCCACATGATGCTGAGGAGATTCGTAAGATTCATATTCATGCATATGGGGAGGAAGATCTTATTGCATGGCACTATAAAAATAATGGTATTTTTTCTGTTAAGAGCACGTACAATTTAGTATGGCCAATCCAGTGGCGAACAAAGGGGAAAAGGAGGATATGGGAGTTAATTTGGAAGGCTAATATACCCCAGAAGATTAGGATTTTTGCGTGGCGTGCGGCTACCAATAGCTTGGCGGTCCAAATGAGGAGAGTTAAGCACTATCAGACTAATTCAGGTATGTGCTCTATTTGTTGTGTGGAAGATGAAAGCACCTTTCATGCCCTAGTGAGGTGCTCTAAAGCTCGTGTTTTGCAGTTGGCGGTAAGAGATTCGTGGGATATTCCAGACGAAGAGTTCTTCAAATGCTCGGGACCAGACTGGCTTTTTAGTTTGCTGGATCAGTTGAGCTTGCAGCAGTGGGAGCAAATCTTATTCCTCTTCTGGCGAGCTTGGCATATGAGAAACGACTTAATTTTTGGAAAGGGTAAGGAATCCACACTACTAGAAAAGGGCTATAGATGAAATGGATACTAATGGCGCACCTGACATGTGGTGCGCCACTACAATATAGAAGTGGCGCACCATGTACAGGTGCGCCATTAGTGTGGAAGACACTAATGACGCACCAGATACATGGTGCGCCACTAGTAACACCTTTTTTTCATTTTTCCAAAGATACTAATGGCGCATCATGTAGACAGTGCGCCATTACTAAGTTTTTTCCCCCTAGCTAATGGCGCACCGCCAGGGGTGCGCCATTAGTAATCTCCCCCCTAGCTAATTCGCCCGATCCCTTCGTCCCTCTCTCCACTTCCCCCCTTGCTCCACACCCACTCTGACGACCCCCGCGCCCCGCCTCGCCGTCTCGGTCCTCGCCACTGACCCACTGCGCCGCCGCCCCACCCACGTCGTCGCCGTCGCCGACAGCCTCCCCGCGTCGCCCCTGCACTGCCCCGCCGCCCCACCCAAGTCGCTGCCATCGCGGACAGCCTCCCCGCGTCGGCCCCTGCACTGCGCCGCCTCTACCTCAGCCCGGGCACGGGGTGCAGGATGACGACCGTGGCCGCCGGCCTCCCCACGACCAACCGAGGCATCCCTGCATCCCTTTGCCGCCATCGCCGCCGACCCCGACCCCTCCGGCGACCGGCCGCGCCCGCCCAGGTACCTCTCCTCCTTCCTCCTTCCTCCCTCTCCATCCTTCCTCCCCATTCCCTGCCCATGAATGATTTTAGCACCACACATATTGTTCCCCTGCCCATGAACGATTATTTAGAGAACAGTTAGGTTTTTGATTTTTTTAGTAAGTGTTTGTGTCAGTGACAGGTACAATGACAAATCAAACCTTTATATATTGTCCTTACAATCTGAACATAGTCGTGTATCATGTCTTGATAAATAGTTCCATCTAGCATCAGATTCATAGAGTCGTCATACGGCACATCAGATTTTGTTAAGATAGTGATTTTTTTAATCAAATGCAAGCGCACAGTGCAAGGAAAATTTAGATTAAGACTTCATATGCATCTGACTGAATCATACCAGTTTGGCAATATCCCAAATTGTAAGGGAACGATTCCTTATCAAATGCTGGATATTCTTTGGCATGAAACCTGCTTCAGAAAATAATCAACATGGCTAGACCTAACAACTAACACACTATTTCAGGGAGACATAATATTTCTAGTGGCATAGTAAAGATCATCTCTCAACGGAAACAATCTTTTCACAATCCTATGATCAAAATGCTTAGTCCTACCTATCTAACTAGACTAACAAGACCCCGCAAAAGAAGGACCTCGACTAACAAGAGCTTAGAAAGTCGTATCTCCATTTTACTTTCTCCAAGAGGCAGCTAACTTCTATTTTAAGTTTGCAAGCAATTAATTTTATGCTGTAAGTACAGATTGGCACGCTAAAGTCAACAAATTGTGATGCTACCAAACCTGCCCAGATCGTAAAAATTGTTGTGTTATAGTTATCGAAAAGAAGCTCAAATCTTAACAATAAGCAGTACACTTGCTCAGAGTTTAAGTTTACTGAACCTATTCATTTTTGTGGACTTAGTGAACATGATAAGACAAGCCAGATGCTCTATTTTTAATTAATAGTAATCCATGATCAGCAACAGTTTCTTTCACTAATTTTTAGTTAACAGCAATCCATGATTTTTTATCAGCTAAAACTATTAATGATTTTTTGTTGGGTGACCTATTAGATCTGGAATGGAAGCTCACATAAGTTGAGCTGATTTTTGTCCATATGAAAGCAGATGATCATATGGTCTGTGGCTTTTTCATCCATATGAAAGTAGAGGCCCTTGAGTTTGCTGGGTTTTGTCTCCGACCATCGTGTCGTGATGATTTTGCAGGTACCCCGAGAGGCCCTTGAGTTTGCCGGAATGTCGATTAACTTCCATTGCGGCAAATTCGGGTACTCCACATGTCCTATTTTCAGCAAAGGTCATGCTGAAATTTTTCGTGAATTTTAGCATGACTTTGCTAAAAATAGGACATATGGGGTACTTGCGACAAATGCATGGGCCGGGGTATCTTAGTACTTAATTAAGTAGGATCAACTACCTCTTGTGTTATACATATAGAAGTGTGATATCAACTCATAGTTATTACTAATGCCAGTTGCTCGTCATCGATAAACCCTAATCTGGAAGAGGAACCACTCATCCTATGTAGATTTGAATTATGAACGTAGGAAATGTCGTCATCGGATGATGAAAGTCTCCCGGGGGAGTGCGACTGGTGCCACGACGATCGAGGTCTGTGCGACAGGCCTCACCTGGACGATGATCGGCGCTTCAGCATTAAGCTCGAGTAGACCTTCGAAGTTGAAATGGTACGCAACGACGACAATTGTTTTTTTCATAATTAAGCATGACTTCAACTATTTCAACGTGTAATTTTCATCTTTTACAATTTGAGTATAGCTTATCCCATGCCACGCAAGACGCTATGTCTTGGAGAGGATGGATTTTGAAGACCATGAAATTTCTGAAACAAAGAAAATTCACCTAAGGACTCATCACGATGTGGACTTTGAAGTAAATCTGTATAATTCTGAGAGCGTAACCCATTTTGGTTGCAAAAATTGGGAAGCATTTTGCAAGATGTATGGTTTTGATGAGGGTATGCTTATCACCATGGATCTTGGTAATCCTGACATCGACCAAGACAATATGGACATTTGGGTCCTTGTTGATATGCCTCCAGTTCTACCGCTATGTGAGTTTCTCAAACATAGTTGTTAGCTAATTTATATTGTTTATTCCAAAATAGTTGACAACTTATTTCCATTAACAGCTTATTTTTATTGTTCAAAGAATGTGCGGGAGATGGTAGACAAAACCCACTACACCGATGGCTCCGAATTAACAACTTACAAGGAGAAAAATCATCTGGTCGGATTTTGTACTGACATTGAGAATTACAATATCTACAATCAAACTCCTCAACATTATGGTCAATACGTGCCACTAGTGCATGTGTTCAACTACGGTAACTACCATGGAGATACCTTGGTAAGATTTTTACTATTACGACATCCGTGCATGTTTTGCATACTTCTAAAACTAGTACATCATTGCTAACTATGAAGTTATTACTATGTTTTTCAACAGATAATCCCAGAGAATTGTGTGCCTCATTTGATGTATAAGAAAGGTAGTCTTAATGTTTTGAACATACAACCAGGTCGTCCTACGAATCTCAACTGTCCATACGAGATTTCTAAAAGAAGTGGAGACATGAAAATCAAAGGATGGAAAAAATGTATGGACAGTCGTAAGGAGGTTCTTGGAAGCAAAAGGAAGCGAAGCGCAAGAATTGGAGATAGGATGTTCTCCATTCTCCATAATGGAGAGTCAGGGTCTATATTGTTTTATGCTATTTTACCTTAAATAGGGTATTTAGGTCCTGCCTAATACTTATGATCATGTGCTAAGAACAATTAAGTAGGGTTGGTTCGATGACTATCAAGATGATGATCGTGTGACTTGTTATTAATAATGAGTAGAAGTTGTATGATGATGATTAGTAGGACTTGTTAGGATTAGTATTACTTCCGACAAACTCGCTACTCGCGGTCTCGAGACTTGTAATGTTCTATCTTTGTTCGGTCTTTTGAATTCGGAGACTAATATGATGAATTGTATTCGGAGACTAATCTTCTATTGTATTCAATGAATCTGCTCTTGCTGTGTGGTGTTGTCTATATTCTGTCCAATAATATATTTTGTAACCTGTGCAAAAATCAGAAAAGTAAAAAAAAAACTAATATTCATACTAATGGCGCATCACCCCACAGCTGGCATACTAATGGCGCATGTTCGTCTATACTAATGGCGCATGGCATGGTGCGCCATTAGTATGTAATACTAGTGGCGTGGTACTAGTGGCGCACCTGTAGTGTGCCATTAGTAGGCAAAACTGGTGCGACACTAGTAGGCCTTTTCCTAGTAGTGCCATTTCTAACTTAGCAAATTTTGTGCTCAATTATTGGTCTTCTTACATGGCCAATCACGACACTATTCAGTTGGATTTTAGCAATAAAGGTATGAAAAAGGTGGGAGGTGTTATTGCGGATTAATTATGTACCACAGGGACACCACGTGGTGTGGAAATCTCCTCCTGATGGCTATATCAAGATCATTGTCGATGCCAGTTTTGTGGAGAGTATTAATGTAGCCAGTGTGGGGGTTGTTGCTAGAAATTCGACTCGCGAAATCATCATTTCCTCGTGGGATTTTATTGGTCGGTGTACTAGTGTCAATGAAACTGAGCTCCGCGCCTGCCTAGCAGGCCTTTATATCGGTATTATCCTTCACCAGTCTATAATTTTGGAGATTGACTATGCTTTCGTTCATTCTTTCCTTGCAAGTGAGAAGCTTGATAAATCCCCTCTTGTCGACCTGAAGAGAGAGGCTTTGTGCATCGCCAAGTTGTTCCAAAATTTGAGCTTTTCAAAATTAAAGCGACATGCCAATGAGGTGGCACATGAGATTGCTAAGTTCGCTTTTATTAGTAGATCCGACGGGTTGCTTGTTAACTCTGTCCCGCCTTGCATGGCATATGCTATAATGAATGATTGTAATAACCTTTTGTTTAATTAATTAATATAAGGGGTGTTTTTCAAAAAAAGAGAAAAAATACATATTTTGAAAGAGGTGCTCCAAGAAAGAAGGTATTTAATAGGTTGGATCCATGCATTTTGCATGGTCCAAATTTACTCCAGTACATTCCTATCCCAGCTGCACATCAGGTATATATATTAATACTATATAAGAAGATTTTTTTTCTCTTACGACCAGTCGACCACTTCGTCTAGCCGCTATGTTTCCTCATCTCACGATGTAACTTACCCGTGGAGGTCGTAAGATTACCACGCATCTATATTTCGTATAAGCTGGATTTGGTGTGGAAAATGATTCCTTTTCCACGTTGTAATTTTATCTCCCAGCCCCCTTTTTCTTATGGCCTGGTTGGGGTGTGAGTGGTTTGACTATGGTGAGGAATAACCCTGGGTGACGAATAGCGCGACCCTATATATTCCAACGAATAGCGCGACCCTATATAGTTGGTTATCAATTTCTGTGAAATCGATTGTTTGGGGTGTGAGCTTCGTCCGCTCGTCTGTTCTTGTTGTTTTTTTTGGATTTTCGCGTCGTTGCATTTTCAAATATTATTATTAGTTTCTCTTTTTTCGTTTGAATTTACTGTATTGCGCATGTAATGTTCGTCTTTTTGGTGTGTATTTTTAAAGAATAGCTCATGCTGTTCATCATAGTGGCCATGGGTTTGATGTATTTTTTGGTGGGTAATTGTTCAAATTTGAGTGGTTGCGCAATGTTTTGGCCACTTAGCAAACTGCGAGTGGAATTGGCACCTCTGTTGGTCTCCTACATGTCTGGATCTGTACTGCTTTGATTTTGTTGATGCAGTTCTGGCATATGTTTGTAGTGTGCTGCATTTTGTTAAGTAGTGGACTTCAATGTAACTATATTATAGTGGGCATGATAGCTTATGAGATAATTCTTTTTCTTACACTGCATTCTGTGTTTTAGAGAACTGCATAGTATGCACTTTCGTACTGCATTAGCAGGATAATTATGCTGCCATTTCTTGTATTTTATGTCAATTCTCCTGAACTCCATAGCATGAGAATTCTGTTGAACAACATATGTTAAGTACAAACTTTTCGACAATTGGCATTGGATTGTTATTGTTCAGAGTACTGCAATTTTTTATATAAGGACTGTACTATGTGTATTGGAGAACTACATTTATGTCACCAGCAACTTGTCTAAAAAGAGTGATAAAATGATGCAGATGAGGTTGCATACTTTAAATAGGCATCTTTCAAGGCTTCTGATGGACATAATTTTAAAAGCATACAACATAAGCAAAGCATTAGAATATGCCAGTGATGGCTTTAGCTTTTATCCTAGACAACCTACAGTGCAAATATTGTAAACTTGAGGGAGCCTTCTTCTTTGTAGAAAAACACCATGGCCACTTCTCCAGCCTCAAAGCCATTCTGGGAGACAAAATCATTCCAGCCAGTAGTTATGTTGATGCAGTCTTCAGAGTCAATGTGGTAGTCAGCACGCATGTATACATACCCATTCATGTGTTGTGTCTCCAAGGTAACCTTCCCTGAACTCAGAGCAGGAAATTTTATTGTGGATGGCAGTTTCTGCATTTTGGAATGGATGGAAAAAAATAATGTTTATTAGTAAACAACAAATGTTTTTCTTTATACTTAGGATGATCTGCTTATGTTGACTTAAATATGAACACATATATAACTATTATTTTGTTAAAGTAGTTGCAATGTATGAACTAACTTATATACGGAATTGACCTCTAGTTTTACTATGATATATATTATACTGTAACATGTTTGTACTGTAAGGTCATTTACAGTGTACTTCGCTAGCATGTTAAGTGAACTGCAACACTGGTCTACTGACCCTATTTTTTGTTCGTGTGTTGGGGTTCTGATCTAACTAGTGTGGATACCTGGTGTGGTACTGAAGAAAAATAGGTGGAAGCATCTAGTCTTAATAGCTAACAAATCTGAACAACAATACAAATTCTGTTTTGTATTTGTTGACACTACTGCACAAATTGATGGAACTATATATTCAGATGTGGATTTGCAGCCTAGATTATGTCAAAAATTGTGAGTGGAAAAACATAGCCAACTTTCCTGCAGATCCGCGGTGTGAGGCGATGAAGAAATGGCGCCCGAAACCCCATGTTGGGTATCATCAGGCACCCGAGCATGCTGCACCACTCGGTGTTGGTGAGCTCTAGACCCTTTGCGTACACGCATGTGTCCGCTATCGGCGCCATCCTTGCCAAACGCCCGCACTTACAGTCTGTGGCGGGTTTAGTGGAATTTCAGAGAACAGCTGGGGATGGGATGAACCCTAGATCTACGATTTGAAGAAAAAGAGGAACGGGGGGAGGAGTTGTGTCAGTCTGGAGCACGAATGGATAGGTTTTTATGCAACCAATTGAGCAACATAAGTAATAAATGTTGTGGTTGGTGTTAGGTGGTGGATTGATTTTGATTAATGTACGCGAATGCATTTGAGAAGCAACAGGACTGCTTACTTGAATATAGTGAACTGCATTGTCATATCACAACGAACTGCGTAACGCGTGGTTGGGCCTGTGTTTTTGGAGTGGTATGTGGGAATTTTTTCTAAGTTCCAGTAGCCTCTCTTTTGTATGTTGGGCCTGTGTTCGAGGAGTGAAGACGCATTGGGCCCAAGTCAGCCTGTGAGCATGGCTGGTTCCTGGTGCGCTGTGTGTGCGGCCTAATGTTTAGTCCCACCTCGCCCATGGAGGGCGCGCTCAACCTGTTTCTAAGCGCTGGCGAGGCAGCTGTATCGAACTCCTCTGGTTACTTATTTGGGCCCTTATACACGGCGCTTGCTGCTCTATGCTCTTTGACCTATGGGCCCATGTGTGCCCGGCCCCATGCATCGTGGCTGAGAATGACTCGACTGCTATGGGCGCAGACCTACTACGAGACTAGCTGGGTCCAACTGCACCTGGGGTGGTCAATTTTTTCTTTGTATTTTCTCTCTTAAGCATTTTTTCAAATGTAGGGGTGTGCACTGCATTGATCAGGGTTCTGTACTGCATGTGCACACATTTCGCACTACATGTACAATTCGCATTTTCTTTTCTTGTTTTTGCTCAAGTATTCTTTTTTCAAGTGTAGGGGCGTGCACTGCTTAGTAAATCATTCGTGCACTGCATTGATCAGGGTTCTGTACTGCATGTGCATGCATTCCGCACTACATGTACAATTCACATTTTTTGGTGTTTTTGCTCTTATGTATTCTTTTTTCAAATGTAGGGGCCTGCACTGCTTTGTTGGGTATGTGTAAACTTCATTCGACAGAGTATGTACTACATCCGTACACATTTTGCACTGCATGCGTCCTGTTTGCACACGACATCTTCGTCCGCTTTGTGCGCTGCTCGAATCTAATGATACATAAGCAAACAACAGAAAACAAATTATCACAAGCATTCTGTACAACAAGTTCATCATCAACAAACTAAGTTCAACAGAAAGCAATCTAACATAATCAAAGTTCATCATTACAAGCGATTCTGCATGACAAGCAAAGTAAGTTCAGCAAAAGCAAATGATCACAAGCAAACTAACGATACATAAGCAAACAATATAAAGCAAATTTGATGATAATTCTAAAACGACGCTAGCATTGTTGCCTCTTGGCCGACACCATCTGCTTCTTCACCAGTTAGAGTCTCCCCATCCCTAGCTGCTCCTGGCGCGCTTCTTGGGGGGATCCTCCTTCTCCAGCTTTGCATGACAAAGCCCGTCCTAGGTGAGGGTGATGTGGTTCCATATCTCATATGCTGCATAGGCATCCTTTGCCGCGTACTCAATGTGCCTCATGGACAGAGGCAGGTTGGCCCAGCGCCTGTGTTCATCGTCGATGATCTTCTTCATGTTGTTGTAGTAGTCGTCGATGAGCATGCCGGAGACGTCTCCAAGGGAGTCCAACTCCTTGGTTGCCTCGGGCACCCTCCACTCCTTCTGGATATCGACGAAGTTGGCGACCTCCAGATTGACGCGCTCTAGCCTGGTTTTGTCGCCGTCGATGGAGAAGCCTGCAAAGGTGTACCTTGGGTCGGCGAGGAAGTTGTCGAAGATGGTGCACCTTTCAACGGCGCTCAGTTGGAAGAGCAGCACCGGCCGAGTCTTTGATGACCCACAAGTGTAGGGGATCTATCGTAGCCTTTTCGATAAGTAAGAGTGTCGAACCCAACGAGGAGCAGAAGGAAATGATAAGCAATTTTCAGTAAGGTATTCTCTGCAAGCACTGAAAATTATTGGTAACAGGTAGTTTTGTGATAAGGTAATTTGTAACGAGTAGCAAGTAATAAAAGTAAATAAGGTGCAGCAAGATGGCCCAATCCCTTTTGTAGCAAAGGACAAGCCTGGACAAACTCTTATATGAAGGAAAACGCTCCCAGGACACATGGGAATTATCGTCAAGCTAGTTTTCATCACGTTCATATGATTCGTGTTTGGTACTTTGATAATTTGATATGTGGGTGGACCGGTGCTTGGGTACTGCCCTTACTTGGACAAGCATCCCACTTATGATTAACCCCTATTGCAAGAATCTGCAACTACAATATAAGTATTAAGGTAAACCTAGCCATAGCATGAAACATATGGATCCAAATCAGCCCCTAACGAAGCAATGCATAAACTAGGGTTTAAGCTTTTGTCACTCTAGAAACCCATCATCCAATTATTACTTCCCAATGCCTCCCTATAGGCCCAAACAATGGTGAAGTGTCATGTAGTCGACGTTCACATGACACCACTAGAGGGATGACAACATACATCTCATCAAAATATCAAACGAATACCAAATTCACATGACTACTAATAGAAAGACTTCTCCCATGTCCCCAGGAACAAACGTAACTACTCACAAAGCATATTCATGTTCATAATCAGAGGGGTATTAATATGCATAATGGATCTGAACATATGATCTTCCACCATGTAAACCAACTAGCATCAACTACAAGGAGTAATCAACACTACTAGCGACTCACAGGTACCAATCAGAGGTTTGGATACAAAGATTGGATACAAGAGATGAACTAGGGTTTGAGATGAGATGGTGCTGGTGAAGATGTTGATGGAGATTGACCCCCTCCCGACGAGAGGATCGTTGGTGATGACGATGGTGATGATTTCTCCCTCCCGGAGGGAAGTTTCCCCGGCAGAACAGCTTTGCCAGAGCCCTAGATTGGTTCCGCCAAGGTTCCGCCTCGTGGCGGCAGAGTTTCATCCCGTGAGCTAGCTTATGATTTTTTCTCGGACGAAAGACCTCATATAGCAGAAGATGGGCATCAGAGGGCCACCAGGGGGCCCACGAGGCAGGGGGCGCGCCCAGGGGGTAGGGCGCGCCCAGGGGGTAGGGCGCGCCCCCCACCCTCGTGGACGGTGGGTGGCCCCCCTCTGGTACTTCTTTCGCCCAATATTTTTTATATATTCTGAAACGTACTCTCGTGAAGTTTCAGGACTTTTGGAGATGTGCAGAATAGGTCTCTAATATTTGCTCCTTTTCCAGCCTAGAATTCCAGCTGCCGGCATTCCCCCTCTTCATGCAAACCTTGTAAAATAAGAGAGAATAGGCATAAGTATTGTGACATAATGTGTAATAATAACCCATAATGCAATAAATATCGATATAAAAGCATGATGCAAAATGGACGTATCAACTCCCCCAAGCTTAGACCTCGCTTGTCCTCAGGCGAAAGCCGAAATCAAAAAATATGTCCACATGTTTAGAGATAGAGGTGTCATATGATCTCTTATGCTAAAGTAACAATTCAATCACAAATTCAAGTATGAATCATAAACTTCATTGAGAACCAACAAACTTTAATCTCAATCATTGAGGCAATTGCAATTTGTCATAACATAGGAAAGAGTTAATATAAGAGCTTTTCAGCAAGTCCACATACTCAACTATCATTTAGTCTTTCACAATTGCTAACACTCACGCAATATTTATGGGTATGAAGTTTGAATCGGACACAGTGAAAGATAGGGGCTTATAGTTTTGCCTCCCAACGTTTTACCTCAAGGGTAATGTCAACAATAATAGTTCATGAAAACTCACATCCAATTAGCTATATATATCAGGATCTTTCCAACACATTGTGCTTGCCAAAGGATACATTGTAAAAGGAGAGGTGAATATCACCATGACTCTTTGCATGAAGTATAAGACAAGAATAAAAGATAGGCCCTTCGCAGAGGGAAGCAGAGGTTGTCATGCGCTTTTATGGTTGGATGCACGAAATCTTAATGTGAAAGAACGTCACTTTATATTGCCACTTGTGATGTGGACCTTTATTATGCAGTCCATCGCTTTTATTTCTTCCACATCACAAGATCGTATAAAGCTTATTTTCTCCACACTAATAAGTCATACATATTTAGAGAGCAATGTTTATTGCGTGCACCGATGACAACTTACTTGAAGGATCTTACTCAATCCATAGGTAGATATGGTGGACTCTCATGGCAAAACTGGGTTTAGGAATATTTGGAAGCACAAGTAGTATTTCTACTTGGTGCAAATAATTGGCTGGCAAGAGAGGGAAATGCAAGCTCAACATGTTGGATGATCCATGACAATATAATTTATCTCAGATGTAAGAAACCATAACCCATTACGTTGTCTTCCTTGTCCAACGTCAACTCTTTAGCATATCATACTTTAATGAGTGCTCACGATTATAAAAGATGTCCAAGATAGTATATTTATATGTGAACCTCTCTTTCTTTATTACTTCCTATTAATTGCAACAATGACCAAAACTATGTTTGTCAACTCTCAACAACTTTTATTCATCATGCTCTTTATATGTGAAGTCATTACTCTCCATAAGATCCATATGACCTCTTTATTTCTTTTTATTTCTTCTCTTTTATTTTATTCCCTCAAGATCATAGAAAAATAATCAAGCCCTTGACTCAACACTAATCTTTATTATATATAGGTCACAGACTCGATTACATAGGAAGATCATAAAGCAGAACTCACAACTAAATCATACTAAAACTTATTCTACTAGATCAAGATATTATCCAAATGATCGAACTAAGAAAAACGGTAAAGATAAAAGGTGTGATGGTGATACGATACCGGGGCACTCCCCCAAGCTTGGCAGTTGCCAAGGGGAGTGCCCATACTCGATGCTCAGTTCTTCTTTGTTGGTGAAGAAGGTGTTGGTGATGATGGGTAGTCACACATCGAGCGTAAGAGATCCTCCAATTTGCGGATAATGCCCTTGAGTGCGATGATATGCTCCTTCAACAAAATTTTTTCACTTGTGAGATACTTGTTTTGCATACGAGCTAACTCAATCATCTTGAAAGCCTCAATCTCCATTGGGGTAAAGAGATTGTGGTGAGGTGGAAGGATGTCTTCTTCTGCTTCTGCCGGAACTTGATCCCCCATGGCCTTCTTGATCCCATCATCCATCTTGATCTCTCCGAGTTCTTCTCTCTTCAGCTCTATCTTCATTAGCCAAGCATCGGTGCCCTCATTGTTGGAGGAGGAGGGAGACGACATGATGCTTGGCCTTGATAACCCTGGCAGAAAACAACTCAAAACAAGAACAGGAGATTTTTGTGTGATACGGTGGTCAAAACCTTCGGGAGATTATATAATGATTTTTTTCTGACCAAAAGAAGTATCGTGCAAGAAAACAGAGTCCGGAGAGAACACGAGGTGCCCACGAGGCAGGGGGCGCATCTAGGGGGTAGGGCGCGCCCTCCACCCTCGTGGAAGCCACGTGTCCTTTCCGGTCTGCTTCTTATTTTCCTATTTTCTTAATATTACAAAATGGAGAAAAATTGCCATTAGAACTGTTTTGGAGTCGGTTTACTTGCCGTACCACATACTTATTCCTTTTCGAAGTCTGAAACGTTCCGGAAAGTGTCCCTTATGTATTCCTCCGGGGTTACAGTTTCAATAACATTAGTTTCAACATTTATAGGATTACCTGAGATATAATGTTTGATTCTTTGACCATTCACCACCCTCGGATTTGTGCCTTCGAAGTTGTTGATTTTTATGGCACCGGAACGATAGACCTGCTCGATGATGTAAGGACCTTCTCATTTAGAGAGGAGTTTGCCTGCAAAAAATCTCAAACGGGAGTTGTGTAGCAATACATAATCACCTATATTAAACTCACACTTTTCTATCCTTTTGTCATGCCATATTTTAACTTTTTCTTTAAACAGTTTGGCATTTTCATAGGCATGGGTTCTCCATCCATCAAGTGAGCTAATGTCAAATAACCTCTTCTCACCGACAAGTTTGAAGTCATAGTTGAGCTCTTTAATAGCCCAATATGCCTTATGTTCTAGTTCGAGAGGTAAGTGACAAGCTTTACCATAAACCATTTTATAAGGAGACATACCCATAGGATTTTTATATGCAGTTCAATAAGCCCATAATGCATCATCAAGTTTCTTGGACCAATTCTTTCTAGATCTATTAATAGTCTTTTGCAAAATTAATTTGAGCTCTCTATTACTCAATTCTACTTGACCACTAGACTACGGGTGATATGGAGATGCAATTCTATGATTAACATCATACTTAGCAAGCATTTTATGAAAGGCACCATGAATAAAATGGGAACCACCATCAGTCATTAAATATCAAGGGACTCCAAACCTCGGAAAAATAACTTCTTTAAGCATCTTAATAGAGGTGTTATGATTAGCACTACTAGTTGGAATAGCTTCTACCCACTTAGTAACATAATCAACAGCAACTAAAATATGTGTATACCCATTAGAGGAAGGAAACGGTCCCATATAATCGAAGCCCCAAACATCAAATGGTTCAATAATGAGTGAATAATTCATAGGCATTTCTTGACGTCTACTAATATTACCAATTCTTTGACATTCATCACAAGATAAGACAAACTTACGGGCATCCTTGAAGAGAGTAGGCCAATAAAAACCGGATTGCAATACCTTATGTGCAGTTCTGTCTCCGGCATGGTGTCCTCCATAAGCTTCTGAGTGACGCTTGCGTAAGATTTGTTCATGTTCATGCTCCGGTACACAACGTCTAATAACACCATGTGACGCCCCCGATTCAATCATACACTAATCATACACGCAAATGTGTACGATCAAGATCAGGGACTCACGGGAAGATATCACAACACAACTCTACAAATAAAATAAGTCATACAAGCATCATATTACAAGCCAGGGGCCTCGAGGGCTTGAATACAAGAGCTCGATCATAGACGAGTCAGCGGAAGCAACAATATCTGAGTAAAGGCATAAGTAAACAAGTTTGCCTTAAGAAGGCTAGCACAAACTGGGATACAGATCGAAAGAGGCGTAGGCCTCCTGCCTGGGATCCTCCTAAACTATTCCTAGTCATCGTCAGCGGGCTGCACGTAGTAGTAAGCACCTCCCGAGTAGTAGCAGTGGTTATCGATAGTGGCGTCTGGCTCCTGGGCTCCATCGTCTGGTCGCAGCAATCGAGTATAGAAAGGGGGAAAAGGGGGAGCAAAGCAACCGTGAGTACTCATCCAAAGTACTCGCAAGCAAGGGGCTACACTACATATGCATGCATTGGTATCAAATGGAATAAGGGTAGTATATGTGGACTGAACTGCAGAATCCCGGAATAAGTGGGGGATAGCTAGCCCTATCGAAGACTACGCTTCTGGCCACCTCCATCTTGCAGCATGTGGAAGAGAGTAGATGGTAAGTTCACCAAGTAGCATCGCATAGCATAATCCTACCCCGGCGATCCTCTCCTCATCGCCCTGTTAGAGAGCGATCACCGGGTTGTATCTAGCACTTGGAAGGGTGTGTTTTATTAAGTATCCGGTTATAGTTGTCATAAGGTCAAGGTACAACTCCAAGTCGTCCTGTTACCAAAGATCACGGCTATTCGAATAGATTAACTTCCCTGCAAGGGTGCACCACATTTCCTAACACACTCAATCCTCTTTGCCCGGACACACTTTCCTGGGTCATGCCCGGCCTCAGAAGATCAACACGTCGCAGCCCTACCTAGGCACAACAGAGAGGTCGGCACGCCGGTCTAAATCCTATGGCGCAGGGGTCTGGGCACATTGCCCATTGCACACCTGCATGTTGCGTACGCGGTAGGTGAGCAGACCTAGCCTCCCTTATACACGAGCAGGTGTTCTAGTCCAACCCGGCGTGCGCCGCTCAGTCGCTGACATCATGAAGGCTTCGGCTGATACCACGACGTCGAGGGCCCATAACTGTTCCCGCGTAGTTGGTTAGTGCGTATAGGCCAGTAGCCAGACTCAGATCAAATACCCATATCTTGTTAAGCGTGTTATTTGAAGTAACCGCGAACGCCGACCAGGGCCAGGCCCAGCTCTCTCCTAGGTGGTCTCAACCTGCCCTGCCGCTCCGCCTCAAAGTAAGAGTTGGGGGCCGTCGGGAACTCAGGCCCTCCACTACCTGGATGGAGCCACCTGTCCTTTCAGCCCCCACATCAGAACCACTTGCGGGTACTCAACGAGCCGACCTGACTTTAGTCACCACCTGTATAGCATGTATATATGTATGTATATACCCGTGATCACCTCCCCAGTGATCATGGCCCGATAGTATAGCATGGCAGACGGACTAGAATGTAGGGCCACTGATGAAGTACTAGCAACCTATACTAAGCATGTAGGATTGCATGTAAGGTATCAACAGTTGTAGCAATAATGACAGGCTATGCATCAGGATAGGATTAATGGAAAGTAGTAACATGCTACACTACTCTAATGCAAGCAGTATAGGGAAGAGTAGGCGATATATGGTGATCAAGGGGGGGGGCTTGCCTGTTTGCTCTGGCCAGAGAGAGGGGTCGTCAACATCGTAGTTGTACTGGGTAGCAGCGGTGTCGGTCTCGGTGTCTAGCGAGAGAAGAGGGGGGAGAAACAATAAATATTAAGCAAACAAATGCATAGCGATGCATGACATGACAAGTAGCGGTGCTAGGGGTGCCCTAACGCGGTATGAGGTGGTACTGGTGAAGGGGGAAACATCCGGGAAAATATCCCCGGTGTTTCCCGTTTTCGGACAAATGAACCGGAGGGGGAAAGTCGCGTGTTTGCTATGCTAGGGATGCGTGGCGGACGAACGGGCTGCGTATCTGGATTCGTATCATCGTTTTGAGCAACTTTCATTTACAAAGTTTTTCCAACCGAGCTACGGTTTATTTTATATTAATTTTAAAAGATTTAAATCATTTTTAGGATTTATTTAATTCAATTTAAGTAGTAAAAAGCTAGGTGTACACAATAGAGGCCAGCCACAGCCTATGATCTGTGGGGCCAGGGGACCCAGTTGACCGAGTCAACTTTTGACTGGTCAATGGTGTGTATAGTGCGTGTGGGACCCAGAGGTCATTGTCACAATATCCTAATTAACATATTAATTAGTTTAATTAGCTAATTAGGTTAACTAATGTTTATTTAGATTAATTAAATAGGATTAATTAAGTTAATTAATTATCCAATTAATTAATATTTTTTATTTATTTTTCATTCTATTTTTTCTAGGGCGTGGGCCCCGGCTGTCTGTGTCACAGTTGAGGCAACATGGCTGGTTAGCGGGCGCCCGGGCAATGGAGCCCCGGGGGGATCCAGCGCGGCTAGACGGCACAAGGGCGCGTGTGCGCGCTCACGCATGGCGGGGCAGCGGCGTTGTGGCAGGGGGAGCGGCGCGTGGCCCTAGCGGGGAAGGGACGCGGCGGCGCCGGCGGAGTGCACAGGGGCGCGGCGATGCGCGACGCCCAGGCACAGCAGCAGCCCTGAGCACGGGCGAGCATCGGCGAGGGAGGCGCGAAACGGCGGGCGGGGCAGAGGACAGGGGCGGCCGGCGCGCTGAGCGCGGCGGCAGCGACCGCGGGCGAGGCCGTAGGGAGCGAGGCGCGCGTGCTGTGGGGTTTGCGATGGCCGAGTGCGACGGTGGACGTGCGGACTGCGGGGAAAGGGAAGCAGGGGGGATGGGGCTCTCACCCCCGTTGCAGGGGAGTTAGGCGGCGAGGCGCGATGGCGCCGGCGGGAAGGAGGACGAGGCGGATGGCGGTTAGGTCCGGGGTCGGCCGACGATGGAGAGGCGGGGCGGGGCAGTCCAGCGAGCGGCGAGGTGGGCGTCGGGGTGGCGCCGGGGATGGGCGCCGGCGTCAGGGGCGCGGGGCGGCGCGGGTTCTGGCTCCTCTTCCCCGATCTATATGGGGAAGGGGAGAGAGGCGCGGGAGAGATTGAGGGGAGTGGGGATCTTGTGGTGGGGGAGTGGGAATCGGGCCTAGGTTCAGTGGAGTGGGGTTAGATATAGGAGGGATGGGCCGGCCGGCTGAGGGAGTGGCCGACTGGGCCGGCCCGTTGGGTCGGTTGGCCCGGGGGGGATTTTCTTTTTCTTTAATTTTGTATTTTTTCTGCTTTGGTTTAGCTTAGTTTCTTCCTTTTTAATCTATTTCTATAAAAACTAGAACTAGCACCTAAGTTAGTATTAATAATTATGCTACCGCCCCATTAATTTTTGGCAACTAAATAAAGTGGTTTAATATCTTATTAATTGTAAAAGGCATTTAATCAATTGTTTTTATCATTATCTCCGAGCATTTAACATTTTATAAAGGAGTGGTTTATCCACCAATATTACATATGATTTATTTGTCACATGTAGAACATTTTAGCTTTGACATTTGAAAACTTTTATTGTTTGCTTCATTTCGAATTTGAATTCGAACCGGTTTCGAACTAATGCGGGTTTATCAACAGTAACCGAGGTGATGTGGCATCATTAGCAGGGAATTACTATAGTCTAATTATCCGGGCGTCACAATTCTCCTCCACTACAAGAAATCTCGTCCCGAGATTTAAGAGGCGTAAGGTGGGGTGGTTCTGGTTACGAAATTCTAGCGAGTGTTCTCGGTCTTAGTTGGTCGATCCATCATGTTGATGTCTCCATTCCCCTGCTTCAGGTCACCATGATGAAGTCGGCATCCTTTCCTCGGGAACTCCAACTTACGTACGAAGTACAAGGGGTAACTTCGAAAGAACGAACCGCTACCATGTTGCTTATCTGGTAGATAACATCAGGAAAGGTGGCAGAAGTAACCCTCGAATTGAAGCTTAAGAAGATATCGAGAGTAAAGTAAGAAGGTACCCTGAGAAGTTTAGAGTGAGCAGGCAATCGTTCGATGCCTGAAATGAAGCGTGAAAGGGATGTAGAGCAATGGGAGTAAGTATTTCGTCTGATACCAGAATAGATCACTAGGCAGGTGGTCCATGAATCATATACGAAGTCAAGCGCGAGGAATAACTTGGACAACAGGGTGTACAGGAGAGTCAGGTTTCGATCCTGTGGAACTGTGGGTTATGGACCCACCATGTAGGTTAAAGTAGAAAGGGCGGTGATATCTTGCACAGTCATGATAACAAGGCATGCCGGAGGATAGCCTATCAGTTATGTTGGCACAACAACGGTACCAAGGGCGAGGGATGAAGAGAACCATTCTCCTACTCGTTGAACAAAGCGGACCATTAGGGAAAGTTCTCATCCATCGGTGGATACCGGAATGTCACCAATCAATAGTAACGGGTTCTTACTGATAGAGTTGTACACCGAGGTGCTTACAAAAGCAGTGACTTATTACTGCTTAGATCATATAAACCTCAAGAAGGTTAAACAAAACAATGGAAAGGAAAATGTGATTATTAGATTAAATAGAAGAATGGAAAGGAAAATGTGCTTAAACATATATTTCAAGGGTATATCCTTCCCAAGGATAAGGAGAGCATGATATCCATGACCGGATATAATGTAGAAAACTCTTTAGGTAAGGTGAGAGAAATTTCATGATATTACCCATACAACGGTGTTTGGATAATTGAGCAAGAAACAATTAGCATTGGGATAAGTGTCCTTGTTGAAAATTGGAGTACCACAGACATGCTTCGAGATAGCATTGACATGGTCTTCCAGCAAAGGTCAGACTTTGGATACATGAAGGATTCATCAGGAACAACTTGTAGAATAAGTCTTACCATTTCTCATGGAAGAATAGATAACCTTGTTAAAAAGTAAAACTATAACATTAGGTCCTCTGGCCAGGTATGCTAGGCATGACTTCACCTTATCGGGTCAAAGACCAATGCTATAACTCTTGGCAATATGTTCCAACCATCATATCTGACCGAGATTCTGATCTGATTGGTGTCAGGATACCTCAGACTTAGGAAGTCTAAGAAGAAAAGGAGCAATGCAAATTAAACGATATGATATTGTAAGATTCTTGGGAAATGAACTATGCAAGCGAGTTCCGAAACAAGAGTTCATCATTAAATCAAGAAGAGGATGAGGAGGTGGCTGATGGACTCCGTGATAATTCAACGAGGTATCCAAAAAGATGGATCTCCATAATCATGTGAACAAAGAGATAACATTTAGATCAATTGATATAAGAGATATGCTCGAGGAAAACATACCCAATTAAACATTGGTTGAAAGGTGCACCCGAAATATGGGCTTAGGTAGCATGGCCGATGCTATAATGGTGATTTGATAACCAATGGTCTAAGAATGAAATGTCGACCATTAACTTCAAAGCAATAGGGTTGCTAGAAGGAAAGAATCCAAACAACACCGTTCACTTGTTGGAATCAACACGGGGACCAAGAAAGAATAGTGATGGTGAGAAGTATCACTACACCAAGAATTCTTAAGAGGTGGAGCAATCCTCACAACATCCTTGACATAAAAGACAATACTACTTCAAGGTAGAACATAATACAAACTGGAAAGAAAATTGCATCCATAACATGAACAAGTTTATGATGAAAGGGAGTAAGGATGTTGTAGGTGGCAACTCAAATTACCAAGGGACGAGGATGGTAAATATCATCATGAATTCGATCGATATCCTAAAAGGAGTCAAATGTTGATGATGATCACGACAAATTTTGTCGAGAGATTTCATGCGGATGTAATCGATCAGCGACGACATCAAGTGAAAGGAATGATAAAGCAGGAGGTTATTGGAACCACAGGTACGACACAAACTTGAAATCAAGCTTGTTGTTCAAGGCGAAATGGTATGACGAGGAAGATCGGCTTAAGCTTAGCTCATCATCGAAAGTTGTGCTCTGGGGTTAAGGACCAGGTAGCATAGTTAAAATTGGCACGATAATGATATAGCCGAGCAGGCTAGGACTTACGTGATCGAGTTCAAATTCGTAAGTAATGAAGGTTACCAAGAGTTGTTTAATCATGGTGCGAACTCGATTCAGTTATCAATGTCTTTGAGTGTTTAATAACTCAGAGCCCGTGAAAAAAAATTGGAATCAGTGAGAATGTAGTGCTTGATGAAGAACTCATAAGAAGTTATGCAGTTCCGTGATAATATCGAGATACCAGGGGGTAATACTCGACGACAGATCAAAGTAGAGGTTGGACTGGGTATTGCTCTGCAGAAGACAAGTGCTTAAACTTGCACGAGAAATGGTATTTAAAGGAGAACATGGTCGGGACCACGATTGCAAAAGGCCAGATCCCAGATATAAGATGAACTTATACCAAAGGAATAATTAATTTAAGAGAAGCTTTAATGATAAGATCTACATCGTGTCCATGGGCATGAACACAAAGTTCAAGGTCGACTCCCACTTCTCCAATGCATAACCTTTCATTCACTTCTCAATTTCAAAGAAGTTGTAGTGTTGAAATTTTATCTGACATAACAACAGTAGAGTATGACCCGTAGTAGTTTTCGGGTTCAGACAGATTAGAAAAGGCATAGTCCAACCCATCAGGGTCTCTTAGGAACATATACCACAAACTTTAGGAGTAAATAACACAAGCTCGAAAGCAGAGCATGGTTGGCCAATCAGAGGATAGGATTTACCAATGGAGAAAGAACTTCCAAAGTGATTCAATATGAAGGACAATATCGGATAAAATCCAACAAAGGATCCAGTGGTCCTCAAGGGATCTGATGTGAGCATCGGTACTCAACCAGAGGAAGAAACAATGCAAGGAGATCAGACTATAGAAACAACTGACTAATTCAAAGCTCAAATGTAAAAGAATTATGATTTACGATCAAGGGATCAGAAGCGAACACTCTGATTAAGGATGGATAAGTTGCGTAGGCTTAGGGGTATAATCGATGGCAATCTAATTGGTCGAGATCCAGCTCATGTTTAAAATGACATCTAAGTCAGAAGGATGAATTCTAGGACCTAATTGAGGATTGCGAGCATTCGCAACATATCGAATCAATGGTCTCAAAATGATAGTGACAAAGGCTGCCAATAAGATTAGTATACTTATGGGATTAACCATAATGCAAGCAAGCAAGAATTTCAAGGGCAATAAGTTTCTAGGGAATTTCGGAAGATCGAATATTATTTTGAAGACCTTAGTGAAACACATAAACAACTGGGATGGGCAGATACTAGATAAGTGCGAGAATTATCGGTAGGGGTATTAAGGTGACAAAGAACAGCAAGGCGGTAAGCTCAAAGGATTATCGAAACAACGACGGGTATTTTAGGGTATCTTGTAATAACAAGACCAACTGGGGATGAATGTAAGAATGACAACTGCATGTAGTTATCCATAAGGGTTGGCGGTGGAAGGGGAATTGCAAACGCGATGAACAAAAGTTCTCGGGTTAACAGCGAAGAGTATCTTCAGGGTCTTCACGTGCAGCATACGATCATCAGTAATAAAGGGCTCTCCGGGTGAAAGTGATAACGAGATCCTAATGTTAGATTTAGCAAAATTCATTTTAACCCGAATAGAAGAGAGATCAGAGTCCCAGAGTATAGATCGTGGAGTAAAAGATCCTAATACCACCCAAATGGCAACGTGGGCCTGTAAGGCACACAACCATGTTAGTAAAAGTTTTGCAATGTCTAGACTCGACTTCGACCAAGGAGTGTGGAAGGGGGATTCCTACAGGCAGTCGGCTCTGATACCAACTTGTGACGCCCCCACTTCAATTACACTAATCATACACGCAAACATGTACGATCAAGATCAGTGACTCACGGGAAGATATCACAACACAACTCTACAAATAAAATAAGTCATATAAGCATCATATTACAAGCCAGGGGCCTCGAGGGCTCGAATATAAGAGCTCGATCATAGACGACTCAGCAGAAGCAACAATATCTGAGTACAGACATAAGTAAACAAGTTTGCCTTAAGAAGGCTAGCACAAACCGGGATACAGATCGAAAGAGGCATAGGCCTCCTGCCTGGGATCCTCCTAAATTACTCATGGTCGTCGTCAGCGGGCTGCACGTAGTAGTATGCACCTCCCGAGTAGTAGCAGTCGTCATCGATAGTGGCGTCTGGCTCCTGGGCTCCATCGCCTGGTCGCAGCAATCAAGTATAGAAAGGGGGAAAAGGGGGAGCAAAGCAACCGTGAGTACTCATCCAAAGTACTCGCAAGCAAGGAGCTACACTACATATGTATGCATTGGTATCAAATGGAATAAGGGTAGTATATGTGGACTGAACTGCAGAATCCCAGAATAAGAGGGGATAGCTAGTCCTATCAAAGACTACGCTTCTGGCCACCTCCGTCTTGCAGCATGTGGAAGAGAGTAGATGGTAAGTTCACCAAGTAGCATCGCATAGCATAATCCTACCCGGCAATCCTCTCCTCGTCGCCCTGTTAGAGAGCGATCACCGGGTTGTATCTGGCACTTGGAAGGGTGTGTTTTATTAAGTATCCGTTATAGTTATCATAAGGTCAAGGTACAACTCCAAGTCGTCCTGTTACCGAAGATCATGGCTATTCGAATAGATTAACTTCCCTGCAGGGGTGCACCACATTTCCCAACACGCTCGATCCTCTTTGCCCGGACACACTTTCCTGGGTCATGCCCAGCCTCGAAAGATCAACACGTCGCAGCCCTACCTAGGCATAACAGAGAGGTTAGCACGCCGGTCTAAATCCTATGATGCGGGGGTTTGGGCCCATCGCCCATTGCACACCTGCACGTTGCGTACGCGGCCGGTGAGCAGACCTAGCCTCCCTTACACAAGAGCAGCCGTTCCAGTCCAACTCGGCACGCGCTGCTCAGTCGCGGACGTCACGAAGGCTTCGGCTGATACCACGATGTCGAGTGCCCACAACTGTTCCCGCGTAGTTGGTTAGTGCGTATAGGCCAGTAGCCAGACTCAGATCCAATACCTAGATCTCATTAAGCATGTTATTTGAAGTAACTGCGAACGCCGACAAGGGCCAGGCCCAGCTCTCTCCTAGGTGGTCTCAACCTGCCCTGCCGCTCCGCCTCAAAGTAATAGTTGGGGGCCATCAGGAACTCAGGCCCACCACTACCTGGATGGATCCACCTGTCCTTTCAGCCCCCACATCAGAACCACTTGCGGGTACTCAACGAGCCGACCCGACTTTAGTCACCACCTGTATAACATGTATATATGTATGTATATACCCGTGATCACCTCCCGAGTGATCACGACCCGATAGTATAGCATGGCAGACGGACTAGAATGTAGGGCCACTGATGAAGTGCTAGAAACCTATACTAAGCATGTAGGATTGCAGGTAAGGTATCAACAGTTGTAGCAACAATGACAGGCTATGCATCAGGATAGGATTAACGGAAAGTAGTAACATGCTACACTACTCTAATGCAAGCAGTATAGAGAAGAGTAGGTGATATCTGGTGATCAAGGGGGGGGGGCTTGCCTGGTTGCTCTGGCCAGAGAGAGGGGTCGTCAACACCGTAGTCGTACTGGGTAGCAGCGGCATCGGTCTCGGTGTCTAGCGAGAGAAGAGGGGGGAAGAAACAATAAATATTAAGCAAACAGATGCATAGCGATGCATGACATGACAAGTAGCGGTGCTAGGGGTGCCCTAACGTGATATGAGGTGGTACTGGTGAAGGGGGGAAACATCCGGGAAAATATCCCCGGTGTTTCGCGTTTTCGGACAGATGAACCGGAGGGGGAAAGTTGCGTCTTTGCTATGCTAGGGATGCGTGGCGGACGAATGGGTTGCGTATCGGGATTCGTATCGTCGTTCTGAGCAACTTTCATGTAAAAGTTTTTCCATCCGAGCTACGGTTTATTTTATATTAATTTTAAAAGATTTAAATCATTTTTAGGGTTTATTTAATTCAATTTAAGTAGTAAAAAGCTAGGTGTACACAACAGAGGCCAGCCACAGCCTATGACCTGTGGGGCCAGGGGACCCAGTTGACCAAGTCAACTGTTGACTGGTCCATGGTGTGAATAGTGCGTGTGGGACCCACAGGTCATTGTCACAATATCCCAATTAACCTATTAATTAGTTTATTAGCTAATTAGGTTAACTAATGTTTATTTAGATTAATTAAATAGGATTAATTAAGTGAATTAATTATCCAATTAATTAGTATTTTTATTTATTTTTCGTTCTAATTTTTCTGGGGCGTGGGCCCTGGCTGTCTGTGTCATAGTGGAGGCAACAGGGCGGGTTAGCGGGCACCCGGACAACGGAGCCCCGGGGGGGATCCAGCGCGGCTAGCCGGCGCAAGGGCCCGTGTGTGCGCTCACACATGGCGGGGCAGCGATGTTGTGGCAGGGGAGCGGCGCTTGGCCCGGGCGGGGAAGGGACGCGGCGGCGCCAGCGTAGTGCACAGGGGCGCATCGACGCACGACGACCAGGCATAGCAGCAGCCCTGAGCACGGCCGAGCATCGGCAGGGGAGGCGCGAAACGGCGGATGGGGCAGGGGACAGGGGCAGCCGGCGTGCTGAGCGCGGCGGAAGCGACCGCTGGCGAGGCCGTAGGGAGCAAGGCGCGCGGGCTGCGGGGTTGGCGATGGCCGAGCGCGATGGTGGACGTGCGGGACTATGGGGAAAGGGAAGCAGGGGGAATGGGGTTCTCACCCCCGTTGCAGGGGAGTTGGGCGGCAAGGCGCGATGGCACCGACGGGGAGGAGGACGAGGCGGACGGCGGTGAGGTCCGGGGTCGGTTGGCGATGGAGAGGCGGGGCAGGGCAGTCCAGCGAGAGGCGAGGTGGGCGTCGGGGTGGCACCGGGGATGGGCGCCGGTGTCAGGGGCGCGGGGCGGCGCGGGATCTGGCTCCTCTTCCCCGATCCAGATGGGGAAGGGGAGAGAGGCGTGGGAGAGATTGAGGGGAGTGGGGATCGTGTGGTGGGGGGAGTGGGAATCGGGCCTAGGTTCGGTGGAGTGGGGGTTAGATATAGGAGGGATGGGCCGGCCGGCTGAGGGAGTGGCCGACTAGGCTGGCCCGTTGGGTCGGTTGGCCCGGGGGGCCTTTTCTTTTTCTTTAATTTTGTATTGTTTTTTTTCTGCTTTGGTTTAGCTTAGTTTCTTCCTTTTTTAATCTAGTTCTATAAAAACTACAACTAGCACCTAAATTAGTATTAATAAATATGCTACCGCCCCATTTATTTTTGGCAACTAAATAAAGTGGTTTAATATCTTATTAATTGTAAAAAGGCATTTAATCAATTGTTTTTATCATTATCTCCGAGCATTTAGCATTTTATAAAGGAGTGGTTTATCCACCAATATTACATATGATTTATTTGTCAATGTAGAACATTTTAGCTTTGACATTTGAATTTTTTTATTGTTTGCTTCATTTCGAACTTGAATCTGAACCAGTTTCAAACTAACGCGGGTTTATCAACAGTAACCGAGGTGATTGGCATCATTAGCAAGGAATTACTGTAGTCTAAATATCCGGGCGTCACACACCATCTACTCCTTCGTTATAAAGATGCGGGTCATCCCAGAAGTAATGTCTTAAATCATAGAAGAACTTTTTCTTTTGCTGGTATGTGAAACTAGGTGGTATAAATTTAGCAACAATGTAATTTGCATAATCAGCATACCATGGAGCAGTACGAGAGGCATTTATAACAGCTAATTGTTCATCAGGAAAGCTATCATCAATACATAGTGGGTCATCAAGAACATTCTCTAACCTAGACAAGTTGTCTGCAGCGGGGTTCTCAGCTCCCTTTCTATCAATAATATGCAAATCAAATTCTTGTAGCAAGAGAACTTTCTAATAAGGCTAGGTTTAGCATCTTTCTTTTCCATAAGATATTTAATAGCAGCGTGATCAGTGTGAATAGTTACTTTAGAATCAACAGTATAAGGTTTGAACTTATCACAAGCAAAAACAACTGCTAAAAATTCCTTTTTAGTGGTAGGATAATTTCTTTGAGCACTGTCTAGAGTTTTACTAGCATATTGAATAACGTTTAATTTATTATCAACTCTTTGCCCTAGAACAACACCTACAGCATAATCACTAGCATCACACATGATTTCAAAGGGTAAATTGCAATCAGGTGGCTGAACAATAGGTGTAGAAATCAAAGCTTTCTTAAGTATTTCAAATGCTTCTACACAATCGTCATCAAAGACGAAAGGAATATCTTTTTGTAGTAGGTTGGTCAGAGGCCGAGAAATTTTTGAGAAGTGCTTAATGAACCTCCTATAAAAACCGGCATGACCAAGGAAACTTCTTATACCTTTGATGTCCTTGGGACACGCCATCTTTTCAATAGCATCAACTTTAGCTTTATCAACTTCAATACCTCTTTCAGAAATTTTATGCCCCAAGACAATACCTTCATTAACCATAAAGTGGCACTTCTCCCAGTTCAAGACAAGATTAGTTTCTTCACATCTCTGCAAAACTCAATCAAGGTTGCTCAAGAAATCATCAAAAGAGGATCCATAAACGGAGAAATCGTCCATGAAAACCTCAAAAATCTTTTCACAAAAGTCAGAGAATATAGCCACCATGCATCTTTGAAAGGTAGCAGGTGCATTACATAAACCAAAAGGCATACGTCTATAAGCAAAAGTACCGAAAGGGCAAGTAAAAGTGGTATTTGCTTGATCATCAGCTGACACAGGTATTTGAGAGAAGCCAGAGTAACCATCTAGAAAGCAAAAATGTGTATATTTGGATAATCTTTCTAGCATTTGATCAATGAAAGGCAAAGGGTAATGATCTTTTTAGTAGCTTTATTTAATTTGCAAAAATCAATTACCATCCTATAGCATGTAATAATTCTTTGCAGAATCAATTCATCTGTATCATTAGAAATGACAGTAATATCTCCCTTCTTAGGGACACAATGGACATGACTTACCCACTGACTATCAGCAACGGGATAAATTATACCTGCCTCAGGGAGCTTTAATATTTCCTTTTTTACCACTTCTTTCATATTAGGATTTAGCCGTCGTTGGTGATCAATAACTGGTTTGGCATCTTTCTCCAAATTTATCTTGTGTTGACATAGGGTGGGACTAATGCCCTTAAGATCATCAAGAGTATATCCAATAGCAGCATGGTGCTTCTTCAGAGTCTTCAATAATCTATCTTCCTCATGCTCTGAAAGGTTAGCACTAATAATAACAGGATATATCTTTTTTCATCAAGATAAGCGTATTTAAGAGTATCAGGCAATGGTTTAAACTCAAACACGGGATCACCCTTGGGTGGAGGAGGATCCCCTATGATTTCAACAGGCAAGTTGTGTTTCAGAATAGGTCCCTGTTTAAAGAATTCCTCATATATTTCCCTTCTTTCATTCATGAACAGATCATTTTCATGGTCTAGCAAATATTGTTCTAAAGGATCAGTAGGAGGCACATCAATAGAAGCAAGAGTAATAATTTCAAATTTACTAGGCAATTCCTCATCACGGGGTTGTCTACGAAACTTAGCAAAATTAAACTCATGAGACATATCCCCTAAACCAACAGAAACAATATCCTTATTGTAGTCTATCTTAGCATTAACAATGTTCAAGAAGGGTCTACCAAATATAATGGGACAAAAGCTATCTTGTGGGTAACCAAGAACAAGAAAATCAGCAGGATATTTAACCTTCCCACACAAGACTTCAACATCACTAATAATCCCAATTGGTGAAATAGTATCTATATTGGCAAGCTTAATGGTAACATCGATATCTTCTATCTCAGCAGGTGCAATATCATGCATAATTTCTTTGTATAAGTAATGAGGTATTGCACTTGCACTAGCACACATATCACATAAGCCATGATAGCAATGATCTCCTATTTTAACATAAATAACAGGCATGCCTATAACAGGTCTATGTTTATTTTTAGTATCAGGTCTAGCAATTCTAGCAGTCTCATCACATAAGTAAATAACATGCCCATCAATATTATCGGCCAAGAGATCTTTAGCGATAGCAATATTAGGTTCAACTTTAACTTGCTCAGGGGGTTTGTGTGTCCTAATATTACTTTTGTTGACTACAATTGGAACTTTAGCATGCTCCTTTATTCTAACAGGGAAAGGTGGTTTCTCAACCGGAACAACAAGATCATTATAAGTGATAGTCTTTTCTTCAACTTTAGTAGGTGCAACTACTTTTACTTCAATGGGAGGATTATATTTAAACCACTTCTCCTTAGGGAAATCAACATGCGTAGTGAAGGATTCACAAAAGGAAGCTACTATCTCAGAGTTAAGTCCATATTTAGTGCTAAATTCACGAAAATCATCGGTATCCATAAAAGATTTAACACAATCAAACTTAGGTGTTACCCGACTCCTTACCTTCGTCGAGGTCCCAATCTTCAGAGTTGTGTTTATTTCTCTCCAGTAAATCCCATTTGAATTCAATAGTCTTCATCATAAAATATCCATTACAAGAGGTATCGAGCATGGAGCGATTACTGAGAGAAAGCCGATCATAAATTTTTTGAATAATCATTTCTCTTGAGAGCTCATGATTGGGGCATTAATATAACATTGACATAAGCCTCCCCCATGCTTGAGCGATGCTTTATCCTTCATAAGGCCAAAAATTATATATATAATTACGATCACGATGAACAAGATGCATAGGATAAAACTTCTGGTGAAATTGCAATTTCAATCGCTTATAGTCCCATGATCCCATATCATCACATAGACTATACCATGTCAATGCATATCCCTTCAAAGATAAAGGGAAAACCTTCTTCTTGATGACATCCTCGGGCATACCTGCAAGCTTAAATATTCCACAAACCTCATCCACATAGATTAAGTGTAAATCGGGATGCAATGTTCCATCTCCTGCAAAAGGATTAGCTAGCAGTTTCTCTATCATACCCGAAGGAATTTCAAAGTAAACATTTTCAGTAGGTTGAGGAGCAACTCTTTGCTCTACTGGTTGGGGTGAAGATACCTCGAACAAGCCCCTCAAAGGATTATGTTCCATAGTAACAAGTGACGGTAAATTTCAGCACACTATATAATTTTTTCCTTACCAAATTCCACCTACCAAAGGCGCTTCACTCCCTGGCAACGGCGCCAGATAAGAGTCTTGATGACCCACAAGTGTAGGGGATCTATCGTAGCCTTTTCGATAAGTAAGAGTGTCGAACCCAACGATGAGCAGAAGGAAATGATAAGTAGTTTTCAGTAAGGTATTCTCTGCAAGCACTGAAATTATCGGTAACAGATAGTTTTGTGATAAGGTAATATGTAACAAGTAGCAAGTAATAAAAGTAAATAAGGTGCATCAAGATGGACCAATCCCTTTTGTAGCAAAGGACAAGCCTGGACAAACTCTTATATGAAGGAAAGCACTCCCAAGGACACATGGGAATTATCGTCAAGCTAGTTTTCATCATGTTCATATGATTCGCGTTCGGTACTTTGATAATTTGATATGTGGGTGGACCGGTGCTTGGGTACTGCCCTTACTTGGACAAGCATCCCACTTATGATTAACCCCTATTGTAAGCATCTGCAACTACAACAGAAGTATTAAGGTAAACCTAACCATAGCATGAAACATATGGATCCAAATCAACCCCTAACGAAGCAACGCATAGACTAGGGTTTAAGCTTCTGTCACTCTAGCAACCCATAATCTAATTATTACTTCCCAATGCCTCCCTCTAGGCCCAAAAAATGGTGAAGTGTCATGTAGTTGACGTTCACATGACACCACTAGAGGGATGATGACATACATCTCATCAAAGTATCGAACGAATACCAAATTCACATGACTACTAATAGCAAGGATTCTCCCATGTCCTCAGGAACAAACGTAACTACTCACAAAGCATATTCATGTTCATAATCAGAGGGGTATTAATATGCATAATGGATCTGAACATATGATCTTCCACCAAGTAAACCAACTAGCATCAACTACAAGGAGTAATCAACACTACTAGCGACCCACAGGTACCAATCAGAGGTTTGGATACAAAGATTGGATACAAGAGATGAACTAGGGTTTGAGATGAGATGGTGCTGGTGAAGATGTTGATGGAGATTGACCCCCTCCCAATGAGAGGATCGTTGGTGATGACGATGGTGATGATTTCTCCCTCCCGGAGGGAGGTTTCCCCAGCAGAATAGCTCTGCTGGAGCCCTAGATTGGTTCCGCCTCGTGGCGGCGGAGTTTCGTCCCGTGAGCTAGCTTATGATTTTTTTCTCGGACGAAAGACCTCATATAACAGAAGATGGGCATCAGAGGGCCACCAGGGGGCCCACGAGGCAGGGGGGCGCGCCCCCACCCTCGTGGACGGTGAGTGGCCCCCCTGTGGTACTTCTTTCGTCCAATATTTTTTATATATTCTGAAACGTACTCCCGTGAAGTTTCAAGACTTTTGGAGATGTGCAGAATAGGTCTCTAATATTTGCTCCTTTTCCAGCCCAGAATTCCAGTTGCCGGCATCCCCCCTCTTCATGCAAACCTTGTAAAATAAGAGAGAATAGGCATAAGTATTGTGACATAATGTGTAATAATAACCCATAATGCAATAAATATCGATATAAAAGCATGATGCAAAATGGACATATCAGTCTTGCCGACGGAGAGTTGGCAGAGGGCGGGTTTCTGCATCGCTTCAGGCTCGTTGTTGTACTCGAGATCAATGCCGACGATCTTGTGGCGCTGGAGGCTGAGGTGGCGCTCGTACTGCACGAGGGAGATCGCCATCTGCTTCTTGTCGTTGGTGTGGATGACATGCAACTTGGTGTTGCCGTGGGCCTCCACGCCATTGTACTCGTCGGTGAACGCCATCGCCGGTAGTAGGGCTTGGTGTTTTCTGTGGAGATCGATGTGATGGAGCGATTTGGTGTCAGCGCAATGGATACTTGTGTTGTTGTGGATGAGAAGGCCTTTGGCAGGGGTCTGAATTTAAGGGGAGGGCGCGGGGTGGGATGGCCGCATCGGATGAACTGCATGATCTCGCTGACGATGCGGTTGTGCAGATCATGGGTTGGTGTTGTGTCTGTGATCGTGGGTTTGTGGCGATGGAACCGCTCGGATTGGGTGGTTGTATGCGAACGTGGTTTTATTTTATTTTTTATCAATAAATTTTTTAACCACCACTTTCGAAGTGCTCCAAGCTCGTTAGGGTATTGTTCATGCAGCTGCAATGATGCGGGAACTGGAGACACTGCAACTCATGACATGACTGCACAACATGATTGTGGAGAAAGAGAGTGAAGGGGCACCCCCCACACATGATTTCGAGAAGACCTGAGTTTAGATCTGTCTCCCGGAACAAGAGGCGGAACCTGTTGTCAATTTTCTTGATACACATCGATAACTTTGAGATCAACAAGTGCACATGTAACTTCTCAATGATCTTGTAGAGCACATGTGCATCCACACCAGAAATCAATGAACTATGTACTTATGTTTCAATTATGCATTGTGAACAAATTTTATATGTTTGCACTATTCATTTTTGTGTGTAGTGATTGAATTTCATGGATTTGAGATTTCAAAAGTGGGGATTATAGTTATAAATAATAAACAAGGATATTTAAGGGGCATATCGTCCATCAGGGGTCCGGACGCGCCCAAAGAGGCCTAAATTTGTGAAATCTGTAAGAGCATATCTACAACCGGATATATCTAGTTCAACCCCTCAAACTCCCACAGACGTGCATGGGCGTCTCCGCGGGCGTTGACCGGGCACCTCTCATTTGGCTGCTTCCACAACTGTGTCCCTTACTGAACCCCCAAATCCATGCAGCACATACGACACTACATAGATGAACACACTTAATAGCAACAAACAGACTAAATTTCACATACTACTTAGCAATTACATTAGTCATCCGACACGACATTGTTGAGGAAATCGTTAACTGGTAACTGCTCGGTTGGCTGGCGAGTAGGGGATTAATAGGCTAATCGACAAGTTAATCGGCCATTTAATCAATTAATCGGATGATTTATCAGTTTATCGGCTACTCGGTGACCCTATGAGTAGGGATTAATCGGCAAGTTAACTGGTTAATCGGATGAATTCTTGAACAGGGCGACACGATCAAAGTTCATCCCAGATAGTCCTAGGTCAGCCGGAGCGCCCTCGCCTTGCCTGCCACCTTCGCCGTTGCTTCGCGCTCTAATTGCTTGATGGCTAGCCGGAGCACTTTGGCGTTTCTACAGTGGAGCCACGATGCGTTGGTCTCCACCAATGTGGGGGAGCGTCGTAGGACCGACATGAGCAGTGCATCCTCCAAATCCACCAATGCGCGCACGACCAACTCATCCCTTGCCGCTGTCCTCTCCCTCGCCCGTTACCGCTTGCAGTGTGCGGCCCGCAACTCATATTCAGGCGCCCTCATCTGCGCCGGCATCGTCAAGGGGACGAGTACAAAGTGGTGGTTGGGGACGCCTTCCAGCGCTGGTAGAGTAGGATCTTACGAGCGGCATACCTGCATGGGTGCAAAGCGACCAGGGTACGCTCGGACGCGATGACGTCGCCCGCACTGCGTAGCCGGGCGACGGGTGCCGGCGCGGAGCCTGAGCTTCCGCTACTGCCGCCCCCGGTCAAGGGCCAACCGGCATAGCGCGGTGCAGAGGGCAATCTCCTCCACGTCGTCGTTGGCGGCACTACCGCCGTCGGTCGCCATAGGTCGGATTGGGACAGACGAAAAGAGGAGGAGACGGATATATATATATATATATATATATATATATATATATATATAGAGAGAGAGAGAGAGAGAGAGAGAGAGAGCGAGAGAGAGCGAAGTGGAGTGGATTGTGGTCTAGAGTTCGTCCGAATTTGGGATTTATGTGGCACCGAGGTGGGCCACGGCTAGCCGGTCTAGCGTGACGAACGTGTCCGGGCCTTCGCAAACCCTCCTTAGATTTGGGCGGGACAACCCAGACGACCAGTTTGAGAGACACACCTGGGTCAGATTTTTTGACCGGTCAGTGACCATGCCATTTGGGGGGGGGGGGGGGGGGGGGGGACGCCCGGATGTAGATGCTCTAAGTCAGATCACACTTTGATTTGCGACACTTGACGGGCGGAGTACCATCTCCTTTGGTTGTAGGAATTCTATAGGATATGATTCTCAAAAGAAAAATTCTTGTGAAACCTTGTAGGAATGAAATTTTATTTTGTACTCTCTCCGTTCCAAAATAGACGACTCAACTTTATAGATATTAACCCTTCGCATTTTAAAGAAAGAAAACATTAGCCTTGACTCGATGAATTCTTTTTATTCTATACATCAATGCTTTTTTTACTATAGAATTTGAGATACATGTCATTTTATTTTTTATAATATTTTTATTTTTATGATATTTCTATTCTATGAACCAAACGAGACCAATATTTAGGCTTTTGTCAAGTGGTATTGGTCGCGGAGGTGGACGTCGTCACGTGGCCGGAGCGGACGAGGCTTGCCTGCTCCCGTCCGGTGCTCCCGTGCTCCGCTTTCACTCGTTCTCGATCGAACGGCTGGCCCAGTTTTCGTCTCCCACGTCCCTTTTCTGGCCCAAAAAAAAGTCGCCGTGCTCCCGTAGTCCCCTCCTTCCCCTTTCTCCTCACCTTCCGACAGCCGAGCGTGGGCAGCGGAGAGATCCAGTGAGTCAGTCGGCGCCGTTCCCGTCCCAGAGGTCGTCCCTCTCCTGCCGCAAGGCAGCCTCCGCCTCATGGTACGTTCTTGCGCCGAAGATCGGGTCTTGGGGTTGCCTGTGATGGGGACGGAGATGGTGGAGCTCGGGGCGGGGATAATGGAGGTGGTGATAGTGGAGGTCGTGGCCGCGGCGGCGGCGGCGGCGGAGGCCGCGGCGAGCGACGAGGGTGTCCCCCTTCTAGCGGCTATTCCAGGCTTGTGGCGCCGTCTTCGGTGCCGGTGGCACCATTCCCGTGCCTGCCGAGGTTGGCTTGCCCCGCTCCCTCTCTTCCTCCTCTGTACTTCTGCACAATTCAGATGTCTAGTCTGATTTCTTCGCCATTTAGTCTCTGATCTGAGCTATTTTGTATGTAACTACTGGTATTTGAGCACACAAGCACAAGGGGATATTGCAAATTAATTTGGTCCATACAGAGATTTCTTAATAGCTCAACTTTTGTTGTGCAAAATTGTAGATCGAAATTAGCTTCTACATGTCCTGGATACCTAGCTAGCTGTGTTTAAATTGACAATTAATTTATATCATTGTTCTGTGCGTACTGAAGGTGCTCAGCTTGATTTATTTTTTCTAACAAGATGGTTAATTTTAGGATGCAACAAAAGGAAAGCATAGTTTAAATGCAGTGGATTCAGTCTTGGAAAGGTCTTGCATTGCACAAAATACTAATGATGTTGTGTACTGATTGAATAAACTGAAATTTAATTAGCTAGTGGTGGTGATGTTTGCATACAGGATGAGGCCAGAAGACGGTTCAGTGAAGTGAACAAATTACTCCTTTCATCGATGCATGCAAAGTCATATTTTTGGGTTGATAGTTCATACTGATCTGCGTGACAGTGGCACTTCATTACCGCAGTGATCGACTACTGGTCTGCTTGTCAGGTTAGGCGAAAAAATGTTGTTGGTAATATGTACAGTTTATACCTGATGCAAACCAAGCCTAACTGCATCTTGGTTCACATTGCTTGTATAGCAGTATAGAAAGTAGAAATCACAATATTCCTATTAATCTCATCCAACCTGAGGGCTACCTTTGTTTTGCAACTTGTCTATAATGAGTTGACAATAATTACAACAGATGAAAAGTGGAAACGTAATTCCTGTGTTCCATTCATAGTCCTTTAAGCTATGAACAGATGGTAACACGGAAAATAAGTGAAATATGTTTAATTAATATAGATAGTATCCTTCAATCCATGGTCGTATACTCATAGTTTCTAATATAGTTGCAAGCAAATACATGAGATAAAACTCTATAACATCGATTAAGCAGGCTTCTGTTGGAAGAATGGTAGATCTTGTCCTAGCATCATCGTAGGGGTAAAGGCACCGATGGTGAGATTATTTTCTTGGAAGGATGATAGATTCTGTCCTAGCATCATCGTAGGGGTAGAGGTACCACTGGTAGGAGTCTGTTGTTGGAATAATGATAGATTTTGTGCTGGCATCATCGTAGGGTTAAAGGTACCACTAGTAGGATTCTGTAGTTGGAAGAATGGATTCTGTCCTGGCAACATCGTAGGGGTAGAGGTACCACTGGTAGGACCATATTGTGCCAAATAGGGGTATAGATGATTTGGCAGAGCTCCCAGATGACCCTATGCAAATAAATAGCAAAGCTTAGGTCGTTGAGGATTAAAAAAGGAGAAAAATTTACAAGTAGCCTTCTTATACCATTTGGGTTGGGTTGTACTGTGGTAGATACCCCGGCATTTGGTTTGTCAAAGGCATTCCAGGTTGTAGTTGTAAAGAATCGGCGGTCTTCTTTTTCTTCTTTTTTTTTGCTTTCTCCAACTCACCAACGGGTCTTGCTGATCCTGGTCCAATATTTTCTCCCAAATGACCCTATGAAGATTAATAGCAAGCTTAGCAACACTGGAGTTTGAAAATAAGAAAGTTAAGAAGGGCAGACTTCCTATATACCAATAAGATTGGGTTATACATAGGCATTTGAATTGTGAAAGGCATTTCAGGTTGTAGTTGTAAAGAATCATCTGTCTTCTTTTTCTTATTTGTTTTTGCTTTCTCCAAGGCACCAACGGGTCTTGCTGATCCTCGTACGGTCTTCTCCTTGACCTTCATACCTCTTGGCCTGCATAGCCCCTCGTTATGTTTTGAAACTCTACTAGAGTCGATGTTCGGACCTGCAACTATAAAGTTAAATGTAAGAATCAGTTTGAAAAGACTCCATGGAAGTAGTAGTATAGTATATACCTTCTGAAACAGAGGAATTACCCACATCTGGGTTTGGATCTGGATCAGTTCTATTTTTCAAGCATTTCTCCACATCTCGTGCTAGCTGCTCTGCGCATTTAGCAGCCATGTCATATGTTTCATCGGACTCTGCGGCACGAGCAGCTATGTGGATAAACATTCTGCACAAGTCTTTGTAGAAGTTAGACATTCTTGCTTTTAAATCCTCTTGCAGATTGCGATTGCTTGTTATCTCTAGCACTTTGGCATCAATTGTCCATCTATTCAATACATACTTGATATTATTAATATCAAGTATCTTTAAGCAATGAGAGCAGAGGATTCCAGCAAATTCAAATTTCTTGCAACTACAATTGACTTTCTCTTTGTTCGGGTCAAATCGGACAACATGCTCACGTTGTGTGCCATGAAATTTTACTGTATAAACCTTCTGCTCTTTGTCACTATCATCACAAAGAAATGTGTCATAGTTGAGGGTCCGAAGCACTTGCTCCTCAAACATCTTGAATATTTCTGGAGTATACGTAGTTGCAGCTTGCCTTAATACATAGCTATCTACTGCCTTCAGCTTGGGAGTAGTTTGTGACGCCTTGAAGTCACACTTCACCTCTACAAATCTTTTATCTGCAACTAGCCGCTCAAAATGCTCGAAGAAAGTAAGCATGTCATATTTAATACTAATGTACCGCTTCAGCTCATTATTCATGCTTTCACTTCTTTGGGTAGTGCTCATGTGGGCTGAGAATGTATTTCTGCCATACACTAGTGCCCATTGCTCCCTTTTCTCAAACAGCCTTTGCAGCCATGTATTGTCACGTAGACCATATCTGTCCAGCATTCTATTCCATTCATTTATAAAATCGTCTTCTTCCTCAATATCATATATACAATGCTGAAAATCAGCATTGAACTTCTTATATTCTTCAACAACCCCAGCAAGGTGCTTGCAAGCATTTTGATTCATATGCCACACGCAAAGTCTGTGCTGAGACCAAGGCAGGACTACACTGATTGCCTTGGCCATTGCTGCATCTTCATCGGTCAGGATTGTCCTTGGATGTTTCCCAGACATAGCTGTTCGAAATGTTCTAAAAAGCCAACCAAAACTTTCAGCTGTTTCATCATAGAGAAGTGTGGCACCAAAGACAGTAGTTTTCTTGTGATTATTGACCCCAACAATTAAACCAAATGGACGCCCATCATCTAGTTTCCTATATGTGGTGTCAAAGCATATAACATCACCAAATAATGCATAGTCTGAGATCATTTTTGAGTCAGCCCAAAATATATTAGTTATCAGATCATCCTTGTCAATTTGAATTGAATAGAAAAAATTGGGATCTTCTTTTACCTTCTTCTCCATGTATTCTAACCCTCCCCCGGTGTCACCTTTCTTTGTTTGCAGTGTTCTCTTAGAGTACAAACGATTTTTCATATCCTCGGGTGCAAACCCAAGATTTGGAAGTCCACATGCTTCTTTGGCCATAAGATCAATAGTTGCTTTATTCGAAATGCCTACAGACTTTGCGACCTCAGCGTTTGCTATTTGTGCTTCCGTCACTTTCCTTTGGGACCTTAAATATAAGGCCATGTCTCCAGTGGCAAGATTATGGTTGTGTGCAGCCTCAAATTCGTAGACATAATATAATCCGCTTTTCAGACTTATCTTCATATGGCCTTCACAACCACATCGTGTTTCAGGCCTACTGTAACTGAACGAATCCTCTCTCTTATCTTCTGCTCGGAATCCTGTCAATTAAAATAAGTATCTTGGTGAAACCAAAAGTAATATAACTAAAACAAAATACAAGCAGCCCATACCTTGACGGGAGCATGTAAATGTCCGTTGCTGTATGACGGAAGAATTCTTTACTTTATGTTGACTCCCTCTTCGGATGCTAAAACCGATAGCTTTTGCATACTTGTTATAAAAGGAGTAAGCTTCCTCTTCAGATAGAAATTGCATGCCAACCTTTGGTACCCTTTCATCGATGCAATCTGTTGCATTGCTAGGAGCAGTTTCATGCACATCCTATATGAGTCAGTATTCACTTTAGTTAATACTCATATGGTTGACAGTTAGATTTTTCAAAAACGGTTCACAAACAGATTACCTTTTAGTTGCCCTTGACACAAGTAATCAATTCATGTCGCAGTTTTGTAGTCTAACCATTCAGTCCTCATAATCATACTACATTTGTGTCTACATGGCCACACTACTGGAATACTACTTGTAAACTAAATTGTTGTACAACTATTTGAATCTAAATCATCTGTAAAAGATCATAATGTTGATTTTGTGAGACTAATATTGATTATGGATAAAACAACAATTAGACATCGGATTTTATTATGTACGGCAGGCCGTGAATAACAGATTCTTGTATATATAAGGTTGAAATAGCATGAACGACCTGACTAAGTTGTGAAAAACTGCTATTCCTTTTGTTCCTACATGGTTGTACAAATGTTGAAATCAGATTTGCATAGATCTTACACGATCATGATCAGTATTTTTGATTTGTTTGTCAGCAGGAGAAAGTAAGTAACCAGTTCGACAAGAAGGACAAGAACATTGAAAAGAGATCAAGAAGAATATGAGTCAGATTTCTTACTTCTGGTCCTGGAGATCCATTGACGTGTTCATGGTTCCCATGATCACTGCTTGAAGAAGCCATACGGGGCAATAATTTCCTTTGTTTAAACCTCGGATGGCTTGATATTTGCAGACTTTGCTATCTGCCTGAAATTTGTTCGTTGGATGCAGTCAGGCTCCAGATTGCAAATATCCTTCCGCCTGTGATTTAGGATATAGCGTTTGTGAGGGTTTGGCTCATACCTCGGTTTCTAAGTTGGCGCGCAAAATAGTTAGATTGGCGGACATTTTCCCTCCAGAATCAGTTGCGAGTATTACGTGAGGGAGAGAGAGAAACGGAAATACGTCGATTCCCTTTTTTTGGGCGAGAAAAGGGACGTGGGGGAGGAAAACTGGGCCAGCCGTTCGATCGATAATGAGCACGGATGGGAGCACGGGACGGGAGCAGGCAAGACTCGTCCGGCCGGAGCATGGTCGAAACCACCGCGCGTGCACCGGGACACCCGCTTCGTCTTCGCCGTGACGCCGTCCCTCACGTGTTATTGCAGTTAAAATATTCATTCAGTCAATCAAGTGATCCCAAACAACTCCACCCCATGCGCCGTCCATCGTATTCGTTGGTCCCACCTGCAGCTGCTACGACACGTCTCTCCACCAACGCCGCCGGGGTCGGGGGAGGCGACACATGCTCTCGCGTGTCACCGTCGGTTGTTCTCTGTTTGGAATTTCGCGAGCTCTCGCAGCCGAGGCAGACAGTGACGAGACTGCGACACGGAAGGGTGGAAGGCTCACTAAGATAAGGAGATCGAGCACATGGGAATCGGATTCCGGCACGCAAATCTCTCCCCCCTTTTCGCCTCCGCGCGATGGCTTCCTCGACGCCGCAGCCGCCGCCGTCCGCGGCGGTCTTTGCCGTCAACGGCCAGCGCTTCGAGCTCCGCGGTGGCGACGACCCGGGCGCCACCCTCCTCGACTTCATCCGCACCCGCACCCGCTTCACCGGCCCCAAGCTCGGCTGCGGCGAAGGTGCGCACTACCACTTTGCACTTACCCCCTCCCTCTCCTCCTAGGCAGAGGCCGTCGCCGTCGCCATTCGAGGTTAATGCGGGTTTTCATTCGGACTTGGTTGCAGGTGGGTGCGGCGCGTGCGTAGTGCTGCTCTCCACGTACGACGCGGCGGCCGACCAGGTCTCGCACGCCGCCGTGAGCTCGTGCCTGACCCTTGTGCACGGGCTCCACCACTGCGCGGTCACCACCACCGAGGGCCTCGGGAACAGCCGCGACGGGCTCCACGCCGTGCACGCGCGATTCGCGGGCTTCCACGCCTCGCAGTGCGGCTTCTGCACGCCCGGGATGTGCATGTCCCTCGCCGCCGCGCTAGCCGGCGCAGAGGGCAAGGGGTCCGGTCCGCCTCCGCGGGAGGGGTTCTCGAGGCTCACGTCGGCTGACGCGGAGCGCGCTGTCGTGGGTAACCTGTGCCGCTGCACGGGGTACCGCCCCATTGCCGACGCCTGCAAGAGCTTCGCGGCAGACGTCGATTTGGAGGACCTTGGTCTCAACTCCTTCTGGAAAAAGGGAGACGCTCATGTCGACAAATTGCCACCGTACAAGGAGGGGAGCATTGGTGCTTTCCCAGAATTTCTCAAGGCTGAGATCAGAGCCTCTCTGAGGATTGATAAGTGTATGTCGGCTACGGTAATGGCGGGAAGCGAGAGCTCTTGGCATCGACCTCGGAGTGTGGAGGAGTACTACAGGCTGATAGCTTCCGATTCAGTCGATGGAAGTGGCACAAAGGTGGTCGCAGGCAACACCTCTTCTGGTGTTTACAGGGAGGCAGAGGTGTATGATAGGTACATTGACTTGAGAGACATCCCAGAGTTGAATTCAGTATCCAAGGATTCCGAGGGTGTTCAAATTGGAGCTGCAACATCGATCTCTCGGGTTATTGAGATTTTAAGACGAGAAGGTGATGACTGCAAGGATGTCATCTTTGGTAAGATTGCTGATCACATGGAAAAGGTGTCCTCTCATTATGTTCGGAACACGGCAACCTTGGGTGGAAATTTGGTGATGGCTCAAAGGGACGAATTTCCCTCTGATATTGCAACTATTCTTCTTGCTGCTGGTTCGTCAGTGTGCATCCAGGTATCATCAGGAAAATTGAATGTCACGTTGGATGAGTTCCTGGAAATGCCACCATGTGATTACAAGACACTACTGTTAAGCATTTCTGTTCCTCATTGTACTCCTGACAATGTCTCATCAAGTGCTGGGGCTGTAAATATGACAGGAGATAAGACAGAAAGTTCACTGCTATTTGAGACATACCGAGCTGCTCTGCGCCCTCTTGGAAATGCAGTTGCTTACCTTAACTGCGCTTTCTTTGCTCAAATCTCCTCTGATGAAAGTTCAGGAAGCTTAATACTGGAAAAACTAAATTTAGCTTTTGGTGCATTTGGAACCCGACATGCTATCAGGGGTAGAGACGTTGAGAAGTACTTAGTTGGTAAACCCATTAGTGCATCAGTCCTGCTTGAAGCATGCACCGTTCTTAAGAAAAGCATTGTTCCAAAAGAAGGCACAACACATTCTGCTTACAGGTCAAGCTTGGCAGTTGCCTTTCTGTTTACTTTTCTTTACCCAATGACCAAACGAAATGTGAAGCCTGCAAGATCAGCTCGTCTAAATGGCCATGCTGCTTCTGATACCAATGGAAATCCAAATTGTCCACCCAGTGCAGATATTGACTTGTCACTTAAGGAGACCAATAGTGTGAAATCTGGTCTGCATAACAATGACCACATACTTGAATCTTGCAAGCAGATAGTTGAAATCAGTAAAGATTATCTCCCAGTTGGCATACCAGCGAAGAAAGTTGGAGCAGAACTCCAAGCCTCTGGTACGAGCTTCACATGTTTCTTGTTGTAGCCATTGGTAATCTTGAACTTAGGTAAGGGAAAAGTATATTTTTCGTCCCTGAATTCTCTCGAAAGTATAGAAATGGTCCCCCAACTCTAAAACAGGCAAATATTAGTCCCTTAACTTCTCAAACCAGATTAGTCCCTTCACACGCAAAAGCGGTTTTCATGCTGACTTGGCATGGTTTTGACCGGTCGTCACCTATGTGGCAGCCTTCTTCTTCCTTCTCATTGTAACTCAGCTGGACATTTCGTCGAGCAGTGGGCGCACACTGAGCAATAGGAGAAGGAGGTAGACGTGAAGCTTGTGTGGCTCACGGCGGTGCACGCAAAGGGTGCAGACAGCCGGGGAGCTGTGGCACTACGAGGCTCGCTAGCAGCAGGGAAACACGCAGCAGATTGGCCTTGGCGTAGGCGAGCTCCTAACACGGCGAAGTGCTGCTCGTGTTACCATCCTCGTGCTCATGGTATGCCTCCGCCATTGCTGGCGACGGTGCCGATGATGTCTCTGCGTCGCCCTGAGCCTATATCACAAACATGTGTTGCCCCAGGTTGTCTGGCGCTCTTCCTCCTCCAGCACACGTGGTTTCCATGCTCGGAGCTGGGGGCAATCGCACCGTCTTGGCGTCACTGTGGGAGGTCCCTCGGGTGGCATCATGGTCCATGGCAATGCCGGGTGCATGTCTTCTCCTCCCTTTGGGACGCCGACGTGGTGGTCACCGGAGTCTGGCTCAGCGGCACAGAGCGCCCCTGTCGCAGCACACCTCCGCCTCGTGCACCTGTCCTGGGCACCCCTGCTTGCTGTTAGCGCAGGCCGTTCCGCCGAGTAGCTTTCGGCGTGGACGACAACGACAAAGCGAGGATGTCAAGCGCTATCGCGGTCGAACTCGACGAGGCACGGGCGCGCCAGCAGGATTGAGATCCTGATGTCGCAATGTTGAGGCATGTGTTGCACGCGGTTGTGTTCATGCGCGTCACAGAGGGGAGAGCCCACTTGCACTTGCACACGCCTGCAGCATGGTGCCGCAGCTTCGCCGCTTGCTCGTGGCCACTGGCTGCCATTGCGGTTCGCCACCGGTTGTGTTGGCCAGGCTCGTCTTGCTTGTGCCGATGCAATTCGTCGACTTGTCAAAAAAATTTAAAAAATTGGCCTAGTGTTGAACGGCTCGCTCTAGCAAAGCTGCCTGAGTGAGTGGCATTGGCACTGTTCTGTATGTGCTAGCTTTGTATGCACATGTTCCTGATGCCATGAGCCACACAAGATACATGCCTACCTCATTCTCCTGTTGCTCATGCTCAGCTGAGTTAAAATGGGAAGGAAAAAGATTGCCACACAGGTGACGGGTCAAAACCATGTGGTGTCAGCATGCAAACCGCTTTTGGCGCATGAAGGGACTAAACTATGCCGGTTTGAAGAGTTGAGGGACTAAGGTTTGCCGGTTTTGGAGTTGAGGGGCCATTTCTATACTTTCGAGAGAGTTTAGGGACAAAAAATATACCTTTCCCTATTTATATAGATAACTTAGCAGTTTTTTTATGCAGCATGTTGTTTTTCTTGCTAGTGTTGTTTACTGACATGGTTTATCTTCCTTTCTTCCATCTTATCTATACATTGATGATTCCTTTCTTAACATTTCTTTCAAGTTTATTTATGTGTCTATTTTAATCAGTGGAAGTTACATACTCTCATCTTGCATAAAGTATACTGTAGTGCTGATAACAGAAACATTATGTATAGGTGAGGCTGTATATGTGGATGACATCCCTTCTCCAGAGGGCTGCCTTTATGGAGCATTTGTATATAGTACAAAGCCTTTAGCTCATGTGAATAGCATAGAGCTCGACCCTTCTCTCGAGCAGCTGAAAACTGTGGCAGTTATCACTGTTAAGGATATTCCAAAGGGGGGTGGCAATTTTGGGGCCAACACTATATTTGGACCTGAACCTCTGTTTGGCGATCCACTTACTCAGTGTGCTGGGGAACCTCTTGGTATCGTGGTATGGCTTTTGCTCTGATGGTTTGGATTTGAAGAAATCTGCAACAGTTTTCAACAAAAAGAAAAAATATGTATCCTTTAATGAAGTTTATATTTCTGACAACATGAGTTAACGTTAAATCCAGCTATTACTGAAGATTTTAGCATTTTTAGGTTGCAGAAACACGAAATTTTGCCAATATAGCTGCCAAACGAGCTGTAGTCAACTACAGCACAGAAACTTTGGATAGCCCAGTTTTATCGATAGAGGAGGCAGTTAGAAGATGCAGTTATTTTGAAACCCCACCATTTCTTCTTCCGCAAAATGTTGGTGATTTTTCCAAAGGGATGGAAGAAGCCGATCAGAAGATCTACTCAGCTGAGGTACACCTCATATAATTTTTAATGCTAAGTTGAATCTTCTTGATACCCATCCAAAGTCTGTGGATGAACTGATTCTTATGTCAGGTAAAGAGTTTCAGCTTGGGCTAACATTAGTATTCATTGGTCGCATGTACACCTGTTATATGAGATGGTTCTGTGGCAGACTGGTAGGTGTTTGGCCCATGAAGAGTGATGAACTCGTAATTTGATATTTACTACACCTGTTCACTATTATAAGATGTTCTGGATATTTCAATATGGACTACATATGGACTGAAATGAGTGAACAAACACACTGAAACATGTCTACATGCATCCGATTTAGAAAAAAGTGAGAACATCTTATAATAGTGAATCGAGAGAGTAGCTAAGTACTTGTGCATTGCTACGGAATAGCTATTAAATATGCACAATCACCATTGATTATAAAGGGTTGTTTCATACAAGTACCTGATGAAAGCTTGCCTAAGATTATCAGCATATACAGCTTCAACGACGGTCTGGCGGCAACAGAGCTTGAAGGCTCGGCGCTTGGCAGACCTGATCTGCGCGGCGGAAGCTATGCGGCCTTGTGCTCCTCGTTGGCGACGCACGCGACCTCGGCACGTGCCCTGGCCCGCCTTGCAGTTGTACCTCATAGGTGTATGGATGCCGCAGGTTTCCCGCCTCGTGCGCGTACCCCCTGCGCAGCCGCTCAAGCCGTGGCCACGCCTCCCGTGTGTCGCTGCTACCCGTGGCAGCCGTGGCAGTGGTGAGATCCCCCAGCTTCTGATGTAACCGCTGGGCTGCGAAACCTCATGCAGGTCTGCTGGCATGGTGGTTTGTAAGGCCTTGTACAATGCGAGGTGCTTAGAAAAATAAACCCGTTTTTCTTGAGCACCGGTGCTTATTTGTAGAGGGTAGACGCTTAATTAGGCACCCCTCCTGTAGAGATAAGCACTGATGCTTGAGAAAAACTCGATTTATTTTACTAAGCATCTTCCTAAGCATCTTGCATTGTGCAAGGCCTAAACAGACAATGAGGATGTCCCCGATTAGCATGCATAAAGTGGGAGTTGTGGGTAGGAAGAGGAAATAGCTTTTTTTTAGAGACGTGGAAATATTGGATCGCATCCTGGTTTATTCTCAGCAGAGACATGCGGGGGGGATGGGAGACATGCGAAGACAAATGTTAAGAGGGTACACTTACCAAAGGAAACACGGTAACCACTGTAAAAAAAAGGAAGCATGGTAAAAACGGAAACGTCTCTGGGGTATGGATAAGGAAACAAATCGGTGTGCATGGAAAATGACAAGACTATCAGTAAGGGGGAAGATCGGTGGAAGGGGGATCGGTGGGGAATAAACCAAGACAAAAGGGGAGGCTTCACCAACCTATATACAGACACCAGCTCCCCTTTAATAGTAAAAGATATAGTAAAGATTATTTATTGCTGCAATGCTGAATCACCCTTAGTGCCCCTAGAGTACAACAACAACAACAACAAAACCTTTAGTCCCAAACAAGTTGGGGTAGGCTAGAGGTGAAACCCATAAGATCTCGCGACCAACTCATGGCTCTGGCACATGGATAGCAAGCTTCCACGCACCCCTGTCCATAGCTAGTTCTTTGGTGAGCCACCACACCCGGGTTCCGATGTGGCGCGTCGCTGAGAGGGTTACGCCCCAACGGAAATCTTTTGGGTTTCATCTCCATAAGAGTGGCTGAGTTTTTACGTTGGCTCGCCAAGCCTATCACAACCCTCCTCCTTTACCCGAGCTTGGGACCGGATATGTTGAGACAACATAGGCGGAGTTTTAGTGCCCCTAGAGTAGTTTACATTAAATGGATGTTGCAAGTGTGCCTCCCTTTTATGTTCCCTTTTCCTCTGATTTGTGTCTCCCTACTTGTGGGTTGTTTCCTTGTCTAACCTTTCAATCTCGACCCCCACAATTATTGAACAATTGACATATCACCCCCCACCCCCCTGATAGGTGGTTAGTCCTTTCTTATGTACTCCCTCTGATAAAAAGAAGTGTCCTGGTTTTAGTTCAAATTTGCACTAAAACCACGACACTTTTTTTGGATCGGAGGGACTATCTTTTTATAAGATTCGGTTATTCTTTATATATCTTTGATATTGTCGCATTGTGCTACAAACACTTGGTGCAGGTGAAGCTTAACTCACAGTATTACTTTTACATGGAAACACAAACTGCTCTAGCCATACCTGATGAGGATAATTGCATGGTAGTGTATAGCTCAAGTCAGTGCCCTGAGGCAGCACAAAATAACATTGCAACATGCCTCGGTTTACCTTGTCACAATGTTCGTGTTATCACTAGAAGAGTTGGTGGTGGCTTCGGAGGAAAAGCTGTTAGATCATTACCAGTAAGTGTCGATACCATCATTTCTTACAGCTTTTGAAATGCTGCAGACCATGTCTTATTTTTGTCAGATTATGCTTAGCACTTTCTGTGAAGTACAAATGGTAAATCAGCTAAGTGCTGTTGCATGTTCAACTCTGCTGTGTTTACCAACTATCAGTTGTGCTTTAAAATGCAGACGCTGTGATCCTGAAATTTTGAGTATCCTCGCACCCAAATAAGAACATAGAACATCTGCACATATCTTCACCTTATAAGCATAACATACAGATTGCTTCAGCTGTAACACAACTAAAAGCGTATTGTTTCCTCTTGTGACATTGTTACACTGAATATTGAAGCCGAATTGTCTCTTTTAACAAGATTCACTCTGATCTAGCCATTTTCTTAATGACATACTTCATGTGAAGTTTTCAAGTGCTACATATAGGAGGAGGCAGGGGTGGCTGCAGTCTTGCTGCTAAAGTGCTAAAAACTTGAAGACCATACTCATTTAAACATTGTTAAGTTCGGTGCTTCATGAGCCTTTTAATCTGCAGTTTTGTTTAACAGTTTATTGAATTACATAAAGAACGGAACACTTATTATATGTATGTTAATTATAGGTGGCGGCGGCCTGTGCACTTGCAGCATTTAAGTTGCGTCGTCCTGTTCGAATGTATCTTGATCGCAAGACTGACATGATAATGACTGGAGGTCGGCATCCCATGAAAATATGCTATTCGATAGGATTCAAATCAGATGGGAAGGTCACAGGATTGCATGTAGATTTGTTCATAAATGCAGGAATGACCATGGACATTAGCCCAATTATTCCTCATAATTTCATAGAGGCACTGAAGAAATATAATTGGGGTACCTTTTCATATGATGCAAAGATTTGCAAAACAAACATTTCAACACGGTCTGCAATGCGGGGCCCTGGAGAAGTGCAAGGTTCTTATGTTGCTGAAGCTATTATTGAGCATGTCGCGTCAGTTCTCTCTACTGATGCTAATTTGGTAAGGCAGAGAAATATTCACACAGTGGAGAGCCTTGCTTTGTTTCACAGTGAGTGTCTGGAAAATGCCTTGGGGTATACACTTCCCTCTATCTGTAATCAGTTGACTGCATCAGCAAATTACCAATATCGTTCAGAAATAATCCAGACCTTTAACAAAACCAGCCAGTGGAAAAAGAGGGGACTTTCTTTTGTTCCGATAGTGCATAAAGTGTTATCTCGACCGACACCTGGAAAGGTGTCTATTCTTAACGATGGATCCATTGTTGTTGAAGTTGGAGGCATTGAGTTAGGCCAGGGACTTTGGACAAAAGTGAAGCAGATGGCAGCATTTGGTCTTGGACAGTTGTGGGCTGATCGAAGCCAAGACCTGTTGGAAAGAGTACGAGTTATTCAAGCAGACACGTTAAGTGTGGTACAGGGAGGGTGGACCACAGGGAGTACCACATCAGAATGCAGCTGTGAAGCAGTTCGACTTGCCTGCAATATCATGGTTGACAGGCTGAAATCACTCAAGGAGCAATTGCAAGAAAAGCATGGCAAAGTTTCATGGGATGGACTAATTTCACAGGTATTGATAAGATGATAACTTCAGTTAATAGCAACTATTATCAGGATGTTATTGTGTTGTTCTCACAAAAATTAGTCATACGTAGAAATTTGTGCATCATTGTCTTCTATAGTTATGTGTGCCCAATTACATTACTCAGTAATGTAGTCAATGACCTTAAGGTGTCGCGACGTTCCGTTGTGCAGGCAAAAATGGCTGGTGTGGATTTGTCAGCAAGAGAATATTACATTCCTGGGGCTTCTGGTTCATACCTAAACTACGGAGCTGCTGCTAGTGAGGTATCCTTACAACTTAGTTTACTTTAGTTGTTTAGTTTCAGATATGCCAGTAAGCTGCTGCTATAGATGTACAAATTTGAAATACACACGCCTTTGCATACATTAAGATATTCATAGCGGGAATTTACAGGCAGAGATTGATCTTCTCACGGGAGCAACTACAGTTTTGCGCAGTGATCTTATATATGACTGTGGCCAGAGCTTAAATCCTGCTGTGGACATGGGGCAGGTGGGTATAATTTGTCTCACTCTACTCTAACCTGTGTATATTTGTTAACTTTCCAAAGATGCATCTTCGAGTCATTTCAGGTAGCAGGTCATCAATTAATTACAATGTAGTTTCATGGGATGCTACAGACCTACATTATTTGTGTTTTATGCTATCTTCTAGTATTGGTTTACTGTCTAGTGCATTGATTGCTCATTTCTTTAAGTCCACAGAGATGGACATAGAAACCCATTTCATTCTGATGTTGATTTGCATTAATGGTGTTTTAATATCTTTTGTTGCTGTCCTATTATGGCACTTCAGGTGGAAGGGGCCTTTGTTCAGGGAATTGGTTATTTCATGAGTGAGGAATATGTGACCAATACGGATGGGCTGGTTGTCTCGGACGGGACTTGGACATACAAGATCCCAACCGTGGACACCATCCCTAAACAGTTTAATGTTGAGCTGCGCAACAGTGGATTCCACAAGAAGAGAGTGCTGTCTTCAAAAGGTATTCGGTTTCTCCCCTGTTGTGACATCTATGGGCATATAACAAACGGATAGTTGTATTTTGCTTTCTAGGCTCCTAGCAGGGATAAGATGGTATTAAGTTAAAAAAAAAAGAACATTTGGTAGAGATCGTTTATGATTTATTTATCTTTTGCCTTGTTGACTTGGTGTTTGTCACAGCATCTGGGGAGCCGCCTTTGCTCCTTGCAGCTTCAGTTCACTGCGCAACAAGGGATGCAATTGCCGCAGCAAGGAAGGAACTCCACTGTTGTGGGTCTGGACCGTCTTCACCTTCGTTCTTTGAGTTGGAAGTTCCGGCAATCATGCCTGTGGTGAAGGAGCTGTGTGGCTTGGACAATGTGGAGAAGTATTTGGAAACTCTAGTGGGTTCCAAATAAATACAGACGAATTTCACATTTGGCAAAGTAAATTATAATGATAGCATTATAAGGTATACTTCTTGCATAGTACTCTGGGCATACTAGAAGGTACTGATCCATTTGTTAACGCATGTACAATTCGACTATAACAGAATTTTGTTTGGTTGTGCCACATTTGTTCGATAATTTCATTCAGGCACGGACTTACAGTACATAGTTCTTAGGTAACGTTTTGTACTTCCTCTGTTCCTAAATATTTGTCTTTTTAGAGATTTCAAATGGACTATCACATACGAACGTATATAGAGTTATAGACATATTTTAGAGTGTAGATTCATTGATTTTGCTCCGTATGTAGTCACTTGTTGAAATCTCTAGAAAGACAAATATTTAGAAACGGAGGGAGTACTAGACTGATGGATGGATACACGGTATTTGTGACTCAAATAGGCAAAACGATGAGAGTAAACAAATGGAAGATGTATACTTGGAGCATAATGAGACATGGTCATGGGACCTCCCTATTTGTGTAATGTAATGTAATGTGATTCATAGTTTGATAATGTTTTTTTTCAGAAAAAGCAAGGTTAAAATGTAGTCTTTCGGTTTACCATCCGTGGATGCTCCGTTCTTAAATATAAGATGTTTTGGTAGTTGAAATTGAACTGCCAAAACATCTTATATTTAGGAAAAGAGGGACTAATTTTATTTAGGAACAGAGGGAGTATAATTTTATTGAGATAGTTGAAATTGAACTGCCAAAACATCTTATATTTAGGAACAGAGGGACTATAATTTTATTTAGGAACAGAGGGGGTATAATTTTATTGAGACTGATAGAGCGCAACGAGATAATAGAAAAAATCATGATGCTAGGAGGTGCATACATCATATAATTCAACCTGTGATGGTCAAGAAAGAAAGAAAAAGAAAATTCATCACAATGCCAGGTCTCATTAGTAAGGTATAAAGCGCAGAACATAGGTAGAGAGTACAAGATATATACTGACGCAAGTGTCGCTGCTGGGTCAATCAGTGAAGACCAGAGCTTTCATTTTCTTTTCTTTTCTTTTTTCTTCTTTTTACCGGGGAGAAGGGAGTTTTTATTGCACTGTCACAGTGCTACAATTAAGAGGCCACAAATCCTCAATACAAGGTGGAATCGAGTGTACTCACATAGCTGTGGTTCTCTCGGTGCGGCTATAATTGGCCAACCGATCTGCAACACTATTCTCCCTCCTACTCATCAACTCCTTGATCTCCAGGATTAACTGACCATACGCTGATCTTATGAGACCATTGCTAGATAGAACTGAAAGAGCTTCAGCCGAGTCCGACTGCACTACCACCGGGTAGAGATATGCAGCGGAATTCCAGCTACAAAGAACATGTTAGCAGATGCATAACGAAAGGACCAGGGGAGCAAACATGTTCAATGGGTTCATTTTATTTTTCTGGGCGTTTATATTGTTACACTCAAGCTGTATATGTATATAGAGAGAGTTCTGTACCGCACACAGAAACGTGTGCACGTACCCAGATCAGAAATTATTCGCGTTACAACCATAAGATCACAGCAAGTGTCAACAAGTCAAAGATTTCCAGAAGATCAGGGTGCAGTAACAAGATCATCTTCCTTGGACTTGGCCTTGCCACTCGCTTCCACTATCTGTACAGGCTTCTTCTCTTCAGTGGTCATTCCCTCTTCGAGCTCCTTCAGCTGCCTTAGGATGTCTTCCTTTTCAGCATGTAGGTCTTGTAACTTTGCGTCGATCTTCTCCAGCTTCTTCTTAAGCTTTGCTGGATCGTCGGTCTTCTCCTTGCCGCCCTTGTCTTTCTTCTTCTCTTTGTCTTTCTTCTTACCTTCTTCCTCCCCATCCTCACCATCCTTCTTTTTCTTCTTAGTTTCTTCCTTGTCGGTCTTATCTTTCTTCTTCTCCTTCGCTTCTTTGTCCTTCTTACCTTCTTCCTTCTCATCATCGCCATCCTTCTTCTTGCCTTCCCCCTTCTTGTCGGTTTTATCTTTCTTCTTGTCCTTCTTCTCTGTATCTTTCTTGTTACCTTGTTCGTCCTTGTCACCGATTTCCTTATGTTCATCTTGCTTCTTCGCACTGTCTCTCTTTCTTTTATCCTTTGCTTTGTCCGTGCCATCCTTCTTCTCTTCAGAAGCATCAGTTTCTTTCTTCGCCGACTCATTATCTTGTAGCTTGATTTCTCTTGCCTGACCCACTTCTACATGCTTCTTCTTGTTCTCATGTTCCTCCTTCTCTTTGTCTTTCTCTTGTTTTTCATCGCTTTCATCCTTCTTCTTTGCCTTGTCCTTATCCTTCTTTTTGTTCTTGGGGCTACTGTCATCTGCATCAGCTCCAGTCTCCTTGACGCTAATTTTATCCTTCTCTTTGCTCTCGCTCTTCTTATCTTTCCCTTTCTTGGCCTTCTCCTTTTCTGAGCCTTCGCCATCTTCTTTCTTTTTCTCATCCTTCTCCTTTCTATCCTTCTTACTAGTCTTCCCGTCATCTTCATGCTTCTCTAACTTCTTTTCCTTCTTACCATCTTCATGTTTCTCTGCCTTATTTTCCTTCTTCTTACTCGCCTTCTGATCGTCTTCATGTTCATCTACATGCTTCTCTGACTTGTTTTTCCCTTCTTTTTTGGTTTCCTTAACTTTGCCTGCAGACTTTGAACCATCACTGGACACCTCTTCCTTCTCCACAACCTTGGCGTCGATTTCTATCTCGATCTCCTTCTCGTCCTCCTCATTCACCGAGGACTTGTCCTTACTCTTAATCTTGAGATGTAACTCATCCTTCGACTTCTTCTCTACCTCCATATCTAATTCGAGATGGGCTAGCAATAACCTCCAAGAACCAGAATGACCTGCATTTACAACGTTCTGTCACTATCAATTCAATTCGCTACATGATGGAGAATCATATAGTCTGTTCAACCAACAACTGCGCCAAGGCTATCGGTGATTTCAGGGATGAGCAAATGGAACCAAAGCCACAGGGTTGACGAACCATAGGCTACATAGACACATTCCAATCAGCATAAAATGCAACGCTAGAATATACTAGGAAATATATACTATACTTATATGAAGGGAAAGGCAAAAACGGAGCAACTAGCTGACGAACTGTACTGTCATATACTCCTACTGGAGAGTAGAAACTAGACAGAGTGAAAATATATAAATTAAGTACAGCTAACTTGTGCACCAAGATCGCAAGGCTGATACATGCACACATTAGGGGAACCGCATAGAACTGACACGATAACATGATAGTAATACCCGAGAGCTAATGATGATAAATTTCCTCTAAGATCCGCATAAGCTTGGTTGGAGGTAGCAAAGAACAAGATAAAGAAAATGACCTATGCCAAGGTCCACGGATCCGATCCAATCAGGTTGTGCCCGGCGCCGGTCGAGCTGCGACCTCCTCGGACGGCGAGGTAATCAAATCTGGCGCTTCGTTTCGGAGGTCGCGCAGCAGAGTGGGCTACCGACGGTATGCGTGGTCGCGCGCTCTCGTGGGTACAGCTTGCTGAGTGGTGGAGTAGAGTGGGTCAGCTCAGATTCGAGGGGAGCAGGAGCGGGTGAGGTTAGAGAAGAGAAGCACACAAGGGGAAGAAGAAGAAGAAATAAGAAGGGAAGTGGAGATCAGCCGCGTCCCGGGCGCTGGTACAAGGGAAAGCGACGCGCGGGTGCGGCGTGGTGGCCGCGTGGCCGACGTCGGCACTCACTTTGCCCTTCTCAGACAAGTGTGAACATGTTAAGGCCCCAGTTTGGTTTTAACAAGTCATCTGACTTATAAGTCAGGTGACCCCTGTTTGGTTTTAATAAGTCACTTGACTTATAAGTCAGGTGACTTAAAACCAGTGATTTATAAGTCACGTTGGTTTAATTGTCATCTGATTTATAAGTCATCTGATTATATTTTTTTATTTTGTTTTTTATGTAAAGGTGATAGGACCCACGTAAAAAGGGTGACTTATAAATGCTGAGTATAATGTTTATTAAGAAAGACAAGATAGATTGGAATTTGTTCTGACTTGTCTTATACTTCAAGTATATGATTGTACTTCTATATATGCCCATGAGGCTCAAGCAATACAACAACTATTTCATCAATTCTCTCTTCCTTCTAACATGATATCTATTGCAAGTCAATTCTAAACCCTAGCCGCCGCCGCTTATGCACTTGTGTGCCGCCCTCAGGGCGGTCGGCCTCCATGACCGCCGCCAGGGACCGCGCGCCGCTCGTACCTAGGGTTCGTCCGTCGACCGTGTTGGTCGGCTGCCCTAAAGAGTCTTTTTTTCTCAGCCCTCATTCCGGGTTTTTTCGTTCTCTCATCGGTCATTTTGATCGGCGTTTTCTTTTTGGTTTTTCGATCTTTGCTTGATCAGTTTGCGTCGCCCGCCACCGCCATTGACATCCCGTGCCTCTACTCCGACACCGGCGTGACCGACTGGTTACTTCACCGACCCGGTGGCCTCGCGTGACAGGCGATCCCTCAAGGCTGTCGTCCGCGCGCCGGCTCGCCCGTCGTCCTGCGTCGGTCGTCATCGCTCTGCTCCGACCGGGACACCTGCATCGCCTATATCCGGCAGCCTCGCGCCATGCGGCGGCCAATCATAACCCCCGCTTGCGCGTCGGCCTGCCAATTGATCCACTCCACCCGTCTCCGCCGTGTCTGCATGGCGGCACTGCGGGTTGCCTCGCCGGCCTCGTCCCTGGTTGCATCAGGCCCGTCAGCTGCCTTGAGCTCGGGCGCCGCTGCTCCATTGGTCGCTCAGGCCTCACTGCCCTGGCGCCGGCATTACTTTGGTGGCCCGGGTACCGTTGCTGACGTGCTCGTTCGCACGTCGTCCCACGCCGTCCATCGTCGCCAAGTCCATTTCGGACTCCGCCGTCACCCCATCTCCACCGAGCGGCGTCCCCGACCTCGCGCGCAATCGGATTGATCACCCGCCCGCAACCGCGATTCGCTTCATCCACGTCGTGCGACCGACCTGGCCCGTCGGTTGCGCTCGCCTCCGCAGGCCTCGTGAAGACGGTCTCGAGTTTAGCGCGTCCCTCTATCGATCAAGCAACAGGCTGCCGCTACGTCGCCTCATCAGGCCGCAGTGATGTCGCCCCGTGGTTCTTCTCCCGGCTGCACCGACCTGCGTCACCGCTGCGTCGCCCGTTCAGACCGTAGTGCCGCGGCCCGCGGTCCCCCGCCGCCCCGGGGCCGTCCGCTCCAAGCCGTCCCCGTGGCTGTACCGACCCTCGCTCCGCCGCTGCGTCGTCCCGTCGGGTCGTAGCGAGCGTGCCACGCGGTCCACGCCGCCGTCCCAAGGTCGTCCCCGTGGTTGCACCGACCTGCACTCCGCCGCTGCACTGCCCCTTCGGGCTGGAGCGCCGCGGCTCGCGGTCCCTACGACCGCCCCGAGGTCTTCCGCCGTCGCCCTGACCTACCCGCCGCCGCTGCATCGCTCCTTTGGGTCGTAGCGTCGCGGCCCACGGGCCACCGCCGTCCCTGCGCGTCGACTTCTCATGGTATGCGTCGCGCCGCCTCCCTTGGCGCGGGAACACCATCATCCGCGCAGGTCTTCGTCACGCTGTTGGGTTCTCCTCGCCTACTTCGAGCACCGCCGCCGCGCTCCTAACCTAGCCGTCGCCGCCACCGTCAGGCCGCCGCCGCCGCTCTACTTTGGTCGCCGCCGCGGCTACCCCCGTAGCCGCCGCCCGTCCACGTCATTCGTCTTCGTCCAACACCAGCCCGTCGCCAGCGTCGCCGTCATCTACCCCGACCACTTCGTCTACTCCGACAACCGCGGGTGACATCGGCCCCGCGCCGATTGGCGCCGCAACCATCGTCGAGTTCTTCTCTATTGGCCCCTCCGACTTCTTCGACATGGCGTACAGCTCGTGCAGGTCCCTCGTCTACGCATGCTCGGTGCTGGCAACACCGATGCGTGCCTTCGTCCACGACGTGTCCCCGGGCCTGGCAAGCTTGGTGCGACGCTTCATCAACTTCGTCTTCGTCCGTCTACGCATGCCCGGTGCTGGCAACACCGGTGCGTGTCTTTGTCCACGACGTGTCCCCGGGCTTGGCAAACCCGTCGCGACGCGTCGTCAACAACATCTTCATCCGGCGCACCACTACTTCGACACCACTGCGCCCATGCTAACTCGGCGCCCCCTTGCGCCCGCGGCTCCACGGCGACTTCCTCGACACCGACTACCCCGACTTGACATCGACCACGTCATTCTTCGCATGGCTACCTCAACCACAGCTCCACCACATACGTTCTCGGCTACATCGACAAACGGCACAAAGGGCTACCGCCTTGCTTGAGCAACCTCGTCGGTTTCTACTCCACCCAAGACTTCCGCGATGCGTCGACCGTTACGACTGTGTGGGGGGGTGTCCATCGGCTTGCCTTCGAATTCTTCTCCAGTCTCACTGTCCGCGTCACTACCGTTGTGATTGCGGGGGGGGGGGGGGGGAGCTGTTGAGTATAATGTTTATTAAGAAAGACGAGATAGACTAGGATTTGTTCTGGCTTGTCTTGTACTCCAAGTAGATGATTGTACTCCTATATATATGCCCACGAGGCTCAAGCAATACAACAACTATTCCACCAATTCTCTCTCTCCCTTCTAACAATAAGTTTTAAGTTAGGATGGAGCAACTTATGATTTATAAGTTGGGGTGACTTATAAGTTGGGCCTGTTTGGCACTTTTTGACTTATAAGTTGGTGACTTATTTGGAACCAAACAGGCCCTAAGTACTAGTATATGTAATCGTAATTGTTTGGTAGAAATGCATGTGATGACACATGCTTTGTTTGGTAGCCTGCATATGATAAGACATGCTGAACTTAGACTGTATGTAAGGTAGCCTGCACTGATGATATTACATTCCCACCAACATTTTGACACTTCACTAATATTTTCAGCAACAAAACATAACATTCCAACATTTCAACTACTAACTCATTAATCCATCAATAAAACATCATCGTTTTAACATAATCTCATCAATAAAGCATCATAAATTGTATTAGTTCATCTCTAGATTCATATTACTACCTCTGTCTTTGTGAATAAGTCATTCACATAGTTCTAGGTCGACGATTTAACTACCTAAATATGTATTATATATGATATATATATATATATATATATATATATATATATATATATATATGTATATTTAGAAACTGCATCAGTGTAGAAATCTTGTGATATACTTTTCATGACATATAACACATATTTAATTCCTCAAATCGATGACCTAGAACTACGCGAATGACTTATTCACCTAGACGGAGGTAGTACATAAGCAACCCAAATAATAAGGGCTCATTTGGTAGCCAGGGGATCCCTGGAGGATCCCGGGCCATTCCCTGGGTGGAAAGCCCGTGCGCAAAATCAGCCCCGGGCCAGGTGCTTGGACATTTGGACGCTAGAATACATGAGGTTTTCTCGGGCCGTTCCCTATGATTTCCCCGGGATAGGATCCACGACCCACGACATCGGGATGGAATCCCCTGTCTCGCTTGCTCTCGTCACCCGTCTTGGGCAGAGCGGCTGCCGCCACTACTAGAGAAAACCTTACTAGTGGCGCTAGTTTTTTACATACCAGTAGCGCAGGCACCTGCGCTACTGCTAGGGCGCTAGAGCTATTATTTAACAGTAGCGCGTTTCTAAACAAGCATTGCAGCTAAAATACTTAGTAGTAGCGCCTCTTTCTCTACCAATGCTACTACTATCATCACGTAGTAGTAGCGCCCTATTTTCTTCCCACGCTACAACTAGGTAAATAGAAATTAAAAATAATAAAAAGAAGTCAGATGCAATATTCATGGAAATCAAGACAAGTCCAGTGTAAATAAACTAAGTTCACAAAACCATCTCACAAACATTAACTACAACACCACATTTAATGTAACCACACAATCTCACAAACTCATATATAGTAGTCAACAATGCATGGATAGATCATAGTTGATAAGTCTACTAGGTAGTCATACTAGCATATATATGGTTCAGCAGCCACACGCATGCATATGTAGTTCTAGATGATATCGATGACGATCATCATCCTCAAGCCTGGGCGGTGGGTGTTCCTGATAGTAATTAGGATTTTCTGTCCAACATGAAGATTCTTGCCGACGAGGAAGCTCTTCCACCCAACCGAGTTGAAGTGTGTGCGACCGTCCGTGTCCACGCCGTACGCACAGGTGGTGATGGAGCCCCTCGTGGTAAGGCGTATTCCATCAGAGCCTTCTTCATCAGGCATGATACCACAACTCTCAGATAGGCTCTTTGGCAATTTCTGAATAAGAAAAACATATCAATTAATAAGTAGCCTCACACATTCTACACTATCAAAAGACAGTACTACATTTCTACTAAGCATGAATTCTACTAATAAGTATATATGGATTCTACACTATTAACAGTTCTTTGGATTCTACATGAAGCATATATATCATCGGATTCACTAAGCATATAGATCATCGAATTCACTAAGCATATAAGATTCACTAAGCATATATATCATCAAACTCTACACTAAGTATAACAATAAATCATATATATCATTGGATTCACTAAGCATATAGATCATCGGATTCACTAAGCATATACGATTCACTAAGCATATATATCATCGAACTCTACACTAAGTATAACAATAAATCATATATATCATCAGATTCACTAAGCATATAGATCATCGGATTCACTAAGCATATACGATTCACTAAGCATATATATCATCAAACTCTACACTAAGTATAACAATAAAGCATATATATCATCGGATTCACTAAGCATATAGATCATCGGATTCACTAAGCATATAAGATTCACTAAGCATATATATCATCGGACTCTACACTAAGTATAACAATAAAGCATATAAGATTCACTAAGCGTATATATCATCGGTGTCGGTGCCAAAACCGGCGGATCTCGGGTAGGGGGTCCCAAACTGTGCGTCTAGGCCGGATGGTAACAGGAGGCAGGGAACACGATGTTTTACCCAGGTTCGGGCCCTCTCGGTGGAGGTAAAACCCTACGTCCTGCTTGATTAATATTGATGATATGGGTAGTACAAGAGTAGATCTACCACGAGATCAAGGAGGCTAAACCCTAGAAGCTAGCCTATGGTATGATTGTTATATATGGAGTTGATGTCCTACGGACTACAACCCTCCGGCTTATATAGACACCGGATAGGGTTAGGGTTACATAGAGTCGGTTACAATGGTAGGAGATCTTGAATATCCGCATCGCCAAGCTTGCATTCCACATCAAGGAAAGTCCCATCCGGACACGGGACGAAGTCTTCAATCTTGTATCTTCATAGTCCAGGAGCCCGGCTGAAGGTATAGTCCGGCTACCCGAACACCCCCTAATCCAGGACTCCCTCAGTAGCCCCTGAACCAAGCTTCAATGACGACGAGTCCGGCGCACAAATTGTCTTCGGCATTGCAAGGCGGGTTCCTCCTCCAAGTCCTTCATAGAAGATTGTAAACACCAAGAGTAGTGTCCGGCTCTGCAAAATAAGTTTCCACATATTTCCATAAAGAGAATAATATTAACACAAATCAAATCTGCTGACGTATTCCGCAGTGCGTCATCACACTACAGCCAAGTCCTTTACTCGAATCGTTTTCACTTTTCCACCTCAGCGTGTTTTGCGAGGCGGTTTCCTTGGCACGTCTTGTCAAAGCAAAGATCGTGTACCCCCCTTTTACGGGATTCTCATCAATACGGACATGGGTAACCCAACCGCGCCACTTATCACGGCACTTGGGAGGCAAGCAAGTTTTACTAGGCAGGTGGGGACGCACAACCGCATCCGCCCATATAAGGGGACAAGGATCCACCTTTTTACCTACGCCTTCTTCCTCCTTTGCATATCCATCTCCTGCGCACCCGAGCTCCAGCACCCAAGCCCGCACTTCCCACCTCAACCTTCTCCATCAATGTCCGGAGCGGGAGGCAAGTGGATGGTCTCCTCCACCACGGAGGGCCAAGTCAAGAAGCTAAGGAAGGCCGGATACCTGTCCAAGGACATCGCGCATCGGCTTCCCGAAAAGGGGCAGCTTCTCCCCACCCCAAGGCTCCATGAGAGGGTAGTATTTCTCCCCCACTTCCTCCGCGGACTGGGTTTTCCACTCCACCCATTTGTCCGAGGGCTCATATTTTACTACGGCCTGGATTTCCACGATCTGGCCCCGAACTTCATCCTCAACATCTCGGCGTTTATCGTCGTGTCCGAGGCTTTTCTCCGCGTCCGCCCTCATTTCAGCCTCTGGCTCAAGACCTTCAACGTCAAGCCCAAGGTGGTGCCCGGCAGCCAGGCGGAGTGCGGAGGCGCCATGGCGGGCAAGATGGCCAATGTCCTATGGTTCGAGGGCTCTTTCGTGGAGACCCTAAAGGGATGGCAATCCGGGTGGTTTTATATCACCGAGCCGCGCAATCCAAAATGGACCGCAGCCCCCGAGTTCCGATCCGGACCCCCCACGCGGCTCATGTCCTGGAAGGAGACGAGCCTGTCGTGGGGTGACAAAAAAGAGGTGACCGGATTGCAAACATGCATCCAGTCCCTGGTGAACAAGCCAGTCCGGCTTGTTAATGTAATCCAGGTTATGCTCGTCCGCCGGATCCTCCCGTGCCAACAACGGGATTTTAATCTGTGGGAGTTCAACCCGGCGCTGCATCAAACCCTCAGCAGGCTCTTTGACACGACGTACGAAGACGCCTAGAAGATGCTATTCAAGGGCGCCGAGGCTCCCGCATCCGCCTCCGAGGACCGCGGATACAGCTCGCAGCGTCACGCTAGCGAGGTAAGCCATCTACACCTTTTACAGGATGTTAAGTTTTTTTCATAGTTTGACTCTATGCGGGATCTAAACTCCCTTACCTTTGACAGGTTTGGCGGGCGATATCCGGACCGATTAACTGTCTGGCTCCGCTGCCCGAAGACCCAGCCCCAGCTCTACTAGTGAAGCTGCTGGTTCCGGCGCCTTATGTGGTGCCGGAGAAGAAGGCCAAGAAGAAGAAGACCACAAGGACTCGAAAGAGTGCCCGCAACATGGTGGTGTCGGACCGTCATCTGACGAGTCCGAGACGCCCTCCTCCCGCGAAAACGAGGAGGAGGAAGAAGAAAACTCTCCCCCCCCCATCGGAGGGAGGAGAGAAGAGGAAGGCCGCCCCAACGGGGGAGGCCGAGGGGTCTAGGAAAAGGAAGACCCCTCCGCCGGACTACGCCCCCAACGCCGAAGAGGGTAAAGAGGAGTGGCCAAACAGGGCCAAGCGCCCGGCGAAATCATAAGTTCGGATATCAGAGTAACTCATGATGTTCCTTTGTTGCACAGCTTTCCCTAATGTCGAATGTAATTATGCAGTCCGCCCCGGGCCGAATTCAACGAATCGTCGGGCGGCTCCCTGGACTCATCGGACGTGAACTCAGTTCCGCCCGCTGTCTCCCCCCACACTGCAGACGACGCCGAAGTGGCGTCGCGACAAGCTCCGGGGTAGGAGGAGGTGGTCCCGGAGGAGCCGCAAGGCAACCTCCCGGACTCCAGGAGTGAAGGGGATAAGGCTCCCCAGGGCTCTAAGTCCGGCTTTGTGTTGGACACCGCGCCGGAATCAGTTCCGGACCGCGGTAGGCGAACTCCTTCCAAGAGGAGAAAGCCTTCTGAGCCGGCGGCCTCCGTCCAATCGGAGGTGCCGGACAATCTGCTGGAGGTGCTTAACGACGCCTCCATCGACGAGGGGCACCGTACTATTATGAGTACGGTGATCCAAAAGGTTCAGTCCGCCAAGAGCGGACTGACTGAAGCTTGCGCTAGCCTTCTAACAGGCTTCGGGGTAAGTAAAAATATGTAAAAATATTACCGCATAGACAGTAGCCCCTGATGCTCTGTTTGGCGTTCAGAAAGAAAAGCCGAATAGAGGATCTATTAAATTTCGCAGGAGTCTAAAAAAGAGCCAATATGCGTATGCAGGCTTCGCTGCTATCCACCGCCGCACTGATTGCGGAGGTGGGTGTCCTGAAGCAGTACCTCGAGCGGACCGAGCAAGATCTCGGCCTTGCCAAGCGGCGGCTCGAGGAGGAAGAAGGTAAGAAATATCTTACAGAAGAAGTGCCTATAAAAAGGCTTGATTGCAAAAAAGAGTAACAGGATTGTACTGCTTATTGTAGGGGCCACGACTGAGGTGGCGACCCTTAAGAAGGTGCTGTCTGAGGCCGAAAAGAAAACAGCCGCGGAGCGCACCGAGCGAGACAGACTTGGGGCTCAGGTCGGCGAGGTTCAGCAAGAGCTGCAGGCTCTCATGAAAAAACATGAGAGTTTGGAGCTGGAGTCGAAGGCGCAAGCATCCGAGCTTGCAACGGCCCTAGAGGCTGCCAAGTCTGCCAAGGCCGAAGCCCAAAAGGCCCTCCAAGAGTTGGAGGAGATGAGGAAGAATGAGTTGGAGGAGTTGGAGGAGATTGAAGGTATAGTCCGGCTACCCGAACACCCCCTAATCCAGGACTCCCTCAATCGGACTCTACACTAAGTATAACAATAAAGCATATCATCAAATTACTACAGTAAATGCAACATACCATGATATGCCGATCAACCATGGCACTTGTCAGGCGGGTCACGAATGGCACCCCGACGAAGTCAGCACGTGGCGGAATGATGTCCCATAGGTTGCACACCTCCTCCTCGCTCAACCTCATTCTTTGAGCTACAATGGCTTCATCAAGTGGGTCGTCATCATCTTCATCATCTTCGGCTTTGTTAACATAAATGACGACCAACTTAGGTCTTTCTGCTCTGAAGGAGAAGCTGATCAACTCACCACCGGTGATACACATGTGGGTGATGAAACAGACCCATCCATCTCCTCCCACGTGCGTCATATTTCGTCCTTTCTCGACCTCCATAGTGTAGGGGCCCCCAGGAGCCTCAAAGGTCACAGAGTCTCCGGTCAGCTTGTTGAATTCCGACCTCACATTGCATGGGATGATCTATGTACAAAAAGCAAAATGATATATACATGATGCATTAATGCCAATAACACTAAAAACAAAATAGTGGTTACTAGTTTCATATAATTTATTACCGCCGCATGAAGAAAACTAGACTCGAAGTAGATGCCAAACAGCGTGCCAGTTGCAAGGCTGCTGGCGCACCTTGACTTGCAGCGTCAACATGGTGGTGGTGGTGGCGGCGCCATTTCCCTAAAGCAATATGATTAAAGGATTAATGATCCAAAAAGTAAACATGAAGTTTTCAATACACATCAGGTTTTGAATAATATACACATCAAGTTCACATCATAGAGAATACACACCAGGTTCACATGGCAAGCAAAATAACAACTAAATTGTAGTTCACTTCAGACAATAACCTAATAGAGATCATGTAACCCAAACAGAGCCTAATAATAAGATAAATGGCATATTGCCATTATTGCACAAGCAGACAAGTTGTTCAATCCAGGGGAACACTTTATCTATTCCCACATCCAAAAGTTGAACCAGCTTAGAATCTTTCAAAAAAGCACGACACAAGATTCACAAAACACAATAAGTAAAAATCCATTCCACCTTTGGCATCAGATGCACAATAATTAAAACTATAAAAGGCAAACACCCCCCTTTTAGATTAGATACAACTCTGTGTCTCTCTGTGTTTTCTTTTTCCTGAAATTTACCAAAAATGGGCTCACTAACACATCAGATGGATAGCGATTTGGGTCCATCATTCCATTAACAGACGAGTGCTTCCCTTTGCATCAACCGCTCTGGCCTCTATCTAATATGCCTGCTCTAGCCCAACTCAGGCCTGGTCTGCGCCTCTGCGGCCCCTCCCCTTCGTCGAGCGGCGCAACACTAAACAAAAGCCAAGGCAGGATGAGAGAGAGAACCCCTCTCTAAACCCTATAACACTAGGCACTGCCGCCACCGCCACTGCTCCAGGGACAACAGCCAAGGAAGAAGAAACCAAGCCTCCGCCCTTCTGCTGCCCTTAATCCCCCCTCGCTCAGGTCAGTTCACTCGCTCCCTTCTGCTGCCCTCAATCCCCCCTCCCGCTTCTACCCGCTTCCTTTTTTGTCTCCTGGATTCGACCAAGTTTGGCTGACCAAACTTGTGCATCTGGATTAGTTCCAACAACCAGTGGTGTTCATATCTGTGCTAAACTACTAATCAAGAATTGAAACCCAAGTTTCAGTGAGCAACAAAAAGCCTCTACTTCTCTCACCTAACCCCTCTCTCTACTCTCTCCCAATCACGCGAGGAAACAAGCCTGGAACACGTCGCATCAAAGCACGAAGCCACCATGCAATCCCTAAATCCCTTTCCCCCACGCGAAATCCCAAAACATGGCGAGCCACCGGGGCGAATCGGTCGGAGCCTAGCTAGTGGTGGCGCGCGCAGGGAGGAGGAGATCGAGGGGGACTTATGGGGTTGGAGCGTCGGAGGAGGCAAGAGGCGACCGCGCATGGTGGCGACGCACGGCGCCGTCGACGGGGGTGAGGCGGCCGGGGAGGAAACCTAACCGCGGCGGTGGCGGCGGGCGGAGGGGGGATCGATAATGTGAGAGTGAGGGGTACGGGGGGCGCTCAGGCCAGTTTTCTTTTCCTCTAGTAGTAGCGCTGGGTAGAGGTCGGTGCTACTGCTAAGCCCACCAGCTGTAGCGCCTGTTCGAAACAAACGCCACAGGTAACTGGGCTACCCTTTTTGCCCTGTGGCCCATGTAACAGCAGTGCGGCCCAAGCTAACAAACGATGTTGTTATTTAGTAGTAGTAGTAGTGTGTTTTGTACCAGGCGCTACTGGTAAATACCAGTAGCGTGGGTGCTTAAACAGGCGCTACTGCTAAACTTCTATCTATAAGCATTTTCCTAGTAGTGTGCCTCCCTCCCCTACCACACTGTTGGTTCTGAGGTTGTTCTTCATCTCCTCTCATCCTCGGTCTCTGGCTGCTTCTCGTACTCATGCCTCTCCCTCTGTCGTGCTCACCAGCCGCAGCAGCAGCGGCATCATTAGATCTCCTCCCAACGGAGTTATGTCTCCTGTCTACTAGGTCGCGCCACCAGGGAGGCTGTCGGCGGCGGCGACTGCTGCTGGTGGTGGACATCAAGATAATGATAAATGCGGTGATGGGGCATGGTATTTTCTTCAGTTCATCATATTTTGATTCTGCTTCAGTTCTATGTCTTTTCTCTGTAGCGGGTGAGCCATATGATGGTGCCAATTTTCCACGGGACCTCTAGTTGGCCAAAGAAATTTTCAACCCGGGCATCTATTCCCTGGAAATATCCCTCCTAGCATCCAAATGAAGCCTAAGTGTCACACATGTGGCACGAAGCACTCCGGCCCTGTCGTTTTTTACAACTAAAGTTGTCATCCGAAAAGAAAAGAAAAAGAAAAAACGAAACTTGTCATCAGAAAAGAAAAAAGGAAACTTGTCATACGAAAAGAAATTGTCATACTTGACAACTAAAGTTGTCATCCTCGTGTCAGTAAACTTGCCATAAAAAACGTTCAGATTTTCCATGTGTTTGTGCCACACGTGTGGCACTTATTAGGGTCCCATATGCAATAAACCATCATAAATTGTACCAATACATCACTAGATTTACATTACATGGCCTTATTCGAAATTCAACTTATAATGGGGTTTACAAAAATAGTTTCTCATTGGGAAAGGGCCAAGCAGAACAAAATGTACAAATCGACGGGCGGTGGTAGTAGATTGGACGGAAAGGAGGACAAGCTGGGATGTACGGAGGATTGGATCTAGATCGGCACCAGCAGGGAGCAAGGGCACCGATGGCAAGGAGCAGGAAGGAAGGGAGGAGAAAGCGGGGAGGGGAGATGGGGGCGGACAGATGAGGTAAACCATGGGCAGGGGCGACCATGACCGGCGGTGAGCAGGGGCGACTGCGAGGTAGACTATGGGCAGGGGGCGTAGACGAGGGGCGACGACCGACGTCGGCCGAGATCAGGGTTCAGTCGCCATTATCTCCTGGTGCGTCGCGCGTGAGAGAGATGTGAGTGCGTGGAGGCTAGACCATGAAAAGTGGTGAGAGGGAGAGATGCAAGGGGGTCGTTCGACGGAGCGGTGGGTCATTGGGGGATTTTTCTAGGGGTCGATCTCAGGCCCAGTTCTTTTCACGCAGGATCTTGCAGAATCAAGATTCTGGAAAATTCTCCTAGAATCTGTCATCGAGTTCTTTTCTGAGATTGTAGTTTGAGATTCTAGAAAGAGTTGTGTGTTGAAATGTCTGTACTACCTTTAGACAGAAATTGTTTGAGGAATTGTTAACACTTTGTTGTTTCTAACAATATCTAGTCGAATGAGTATGAAAGTGATTTACGAATGTCACAAAAAGTGCTAAATATTACTGAAGGAAATATGCCCTAGAGGCAATAATAAAGTTATTATTTATTTCCTTATTTCATGATACATGTTTATTATTCATGCTAGAATTGTATTAACCGGAAACATAATACATGTGTGAATACATAGACAAACATAGTGTCACTAGTATGCCTCTACTTGACTAGCTCGTTAATCAAAGATGGTTAAGTTTCCTAACCATAGACATGAGTTGTCATTTGATTAACGAGATCACATCATTAGGAGAATGATGTGATTGACTTGACCCATTCCGTTAGCTTAGCATTTGATCGTTTAGTATGTTGCTATTGCTTTCTTCATTACTTATACATGTTCCTATGACTATGAGATTATGCAACTCCCGTTTACCGGAGGAACACTTTGTGTGCTACCAAACGTCACAACGTAACTGGGTGATTATAAAAGTGCTCTACAGGTGTATCCGAAGGTACTTGTTGAGTTGGAGTATTTCGAGATTAGGATTTGTCACTCCGATTGTCGGAGAGGTATCTCTGGGCCCACTCGGTAATGCACATCACTATAAGCCTTGCAAGCATTGTAACTAATGAGTTAGTTTCAGGATGATGTATTACGGAATGAGTAAAGAGACTTGTCGGTAACGAGATTGAACTAGGTATTGAGATACCGACGATCGAATCTCGGGCAAGTAACATACCGATGACAAAGGGAACAACGTATGTTGTTATGCGGTTCGACCGATAAAGATCTTCGTAGAATATGTAGGAGCCAATATGAGCATCCAGGTTCCGCTATTGGTTATTGACCAGAGAAGTGTCTCGGTCATGTCTACATAGTTCTCGAACCCGTAGGGTCCGCACGCTTAAATGTTCGTTGATGATATAGTACTTATGAGTTATGTATGTTGGTAACCGAATGTTGTTCGGAGTTCCGGATAAGATCACGGACATGATGAGGAACTCCGGGATGATTCGGATAAAGTTTGATATATGGGATAATAGTGTTTGGTCTCCGGAAGGGTTCCGGAATTCACCGGAAGGGGTTCCGGATGTTTCCCGAAATGTTTGGGTACGAGAACACTTTATTTGGGCCAAAGGGGAAAGCCCACAAGGTTTTTGGAAAGCGCAAAAGGAAGTTTTGCGGAGTCCAGGGGCCAGACGCCAGGGTCCCTGGCGTCTGGGTCCTGACGCCGGGAACCCTGGCGTCTGGCCCTGGAGTCCGAGAAAGACTCTTGCCTTTCGGGCGAAACCGACTTTGTGGAGGCTTTTACTCCAAGTTTTGACCCCAAGGCTCAACATATAAATAGAGGGGTAGGGCTAGCACCCAAGACACATCAAGAAACACCAAGCCATCTGCCGGCAACCCCGTCCCCTCTAGTTTATCCCCCGTCATAGTTTTCGTAGTGCTTAGGCGAATCCCTGCAAAGATTGTTCTTCACCAACACCGTCACCACGTCGTCGTGCTGTTAGAACTCATCTACTACTTCGCCCCTCTTGTTGGATCAAGAAGGCGAGGACGTCATTGAGCTGAACGTGTGGTGAACGCGGAGGTGCCGTACGTTCGGTACTTGATCGGGACGGACCGTGAAGGTGTACGACTACATCAACCGCGTTGATAAACACTTCCGCTTTCGGTCTACGAGGGTACGTAGACATACTCTCCCCTCTCGTTGCTATGCATCACCATGATCTTGCGTGTGCGTTGGATTTTTTTTGAAATTACTACGTTCCCCAACAGTGGCATCCAAGCCTGGTTTTATGCATAGATGTTATATGCACGAGTAGAACACAAGTGAGTTGTGGGCGATACAAGTCATACTGCTTACCAGCATGTCATACTTTGGTTCGGCGGTATTGTTGGATGAAGCGGCCTGGATCGACATTACGCGTACGCTTACACGAGACTGGTTCTACCGACGTGCTTTGCACACAGGTGGCTGGCGGGTGTCAGTTTCTCCAACTTTAGTTGAACCAAGTGTGGCTACGCCCGGTCCTTGCGAAGGTTAAAACAGCACTAACTTGACGAACTATCATTGTGGGTTTGATGCGTAGGTAAGAACGGTTCTTGCTCAGCCCGTAGCAGCCATGTAAAACTTGCAACAACAAAGTAGAGAACGTCTAACTTGTTTTTGCAGGGCATGTTGTGATGTGATATGGTCAAGACGTGATGCTATATTTTGTTGCATGAGATGATCATGTTTTGTAACCGAGTTATCGGCAACTGGCAGGAGCCATATGGTTGTCACTTTATTGTATGCAATGCAATCGCCCTGTAATTGTTTTACTTTATCACTAAGCGGTAGCGATAGTTGTAGAAGCAATAGTTGGCGAGACGATAACGATGCTACAATGGAGATCAAGGTGTCGCGCCGGTGACGATGGTGATCATAACGGTGCTTCGGAGATGGAGATCACAAGCACAAGATGATGATGGCCATATCATATCACTTATAGTGATTGCATGTGATGTTTATCTTTTATGCATCTTATTTTGCTTTGATTGATGGTAGCATTATAAGATGATCTCTCACTAAATTTCAAGATAAAGTGTTCTCCTTGAGTATGCACCGTTGCAAAAGTTCGTCGTGCCGAGACACCACATGATGATTAGGTGTGATAAGCTCTACGTTCATCTACAACGGGTGCAAGCCAGTTTTGCACACGCAGAATATTCGGGTTAAACTTGACGAGCCTAGCATATGCAGATATGGCCTCGGAACACTAAGACCGAAAGGTCGAGCGTGAATCATATAGTAGATATGATCAACATAGTGATGTTCACCATTGAAAACTACTCCATCTCACGTGATGATCGGACATGGTTTAGTTGATTTGGATCACGTGATCACTTAGATGATTAGAGGGATGTCTATCTAAGTGGGAGTTCTTAAGTAATATGATTAATTGAACTTTAATTTATCATGAACTTAGTCCTGGTACTATTAGCATATCTATGTTGTAGATCAATAGCTCGCGTTTAGCTCCCCTATTTTATTTTTGATATGTTCCTAGAGAAAAATAAGTTGAAAGATGTTAGTAGCAAAGATGTGGAGTAGCTCCGTGATCTGAGGATTATCCTCATTGATGCACAGAAGTATTATGTCCTTGATGCACCGCTAGGTGACAGAACTATTGCAGGAGCAGATGCAGATGTTTTGAACGTTTTGACAAAAGCTCGGTATGATAACTACTTGATAGTTTAGTGCACCATGCTTTATGGCTTAGAACCGAGACTTCAAAAATGTTTTGAATGCCATGGAGCATATAAGATGTTCCAAGAGTTGAAATTGGTATTTCATACTCATGCCCGTGTCGAGAGGTATGAGACCTCTGACATTACTTTGCCTACAAGATGGAGGAGAATAGCTCAACCAGTAAGCATGTGCTCAGATTGTCTGAGTACTACAATCACTTGAATCAAGTGGGAGTTAATCTTCCAGATAAGATAGTGATTGACAGAGTTCTCTAATCACTATCACCAAGTTGCTAGAACTTCATGATGAACTATAATATGTAAGGGAAAACAGAAATGATTCCCAAGCTCTTCGTGATGCTGAAATCGACGAAGGTAGAAATCAAGAAAAGCATCAAGTGTTGATGGTTAACAAGACCACTAGTTTCAAGAAAAGGGCAAAGGGAAGAAGGGGAACTTCAAGAAGAACGGCAAGCAAGTTGCTACTCAAGTGAAGAAGCCCAAGTCTGGACCTAAGCCTGAGACTAAGTGCTTTTACTGGAAAGGGACTAGTCACTGGAAGCGGAACTGCCCCAAGTATTTGGCGGATAAGAAGGATGGCAAAGTGAACAAAGGTATATTGGATATACATGTTATTGATGTGTACTTTACTAGTGTTTATAGCAACCCCTCGGTATTTGATACTAGTTCAGTTGCTAAGAGTAGTAACTTGAAACGGGAGTTGCAGAATGAACAGAGACTAGTTAAGGCTGAAGTAACGATGTGTGTTGGAAGTAGTTCGAAGAATGATATGATCATCATCGCACACTCCCTATGCTTTCGGGATTGGTGTTGAACCTAAATAAGTATTATTTGGTGTTTTGCGTTGAGCATGAATATGATTTGATCATGTTTATTGCAATACGGTTATCATTTAAGTTAGAGAATAATTGTTATTCTCTTTACATGAATAAAACCTTCTATGGTTATACATCCAATGAAAATGGTTTGTTGAATCTCGATCGTAGTGATACACATATTCATAATATTGAAACCAAAAAGATGCAAAGTTAATAATGATAGTGCAACTTATTTGTGGCACTGCCGTTTAGGTCATATTGGTGTAAAGTGCATGAAGAAAATCCATGCTGATGGGCTTTTGGAATCACTTGATTATCAATCAGTTGATGCTTGCGAACCATGCCTCAAGGGCAAAGATGACTAAGACTCCGTTCTCTAGAACAATGGAGCGAGCAACTGACTTATTGGATATAATACATACTGATGTATGTGGTCCAATGAATATTTTGGCTCGCGGCCGGTATCGTCATTTTCTCACCTTCATAGATGATTTGAGCAGATATGGGTATATCTACTTAATGAAACATAAGTCTGAAACATTTGAAAAGTTCAAAGAATTTCAGAGTGAAGTGGAAAATCATCGTAACAAGAAAATAAAGTTTCTACGATCTGATCGTGGAGGAGAATATTTAAGTTATGAGTTTGGTCTACATTTAAAACAATGCGGAATAGTTTCGCAACTCACGCCACCCAGAACACCACATCGTAATGATGTGTCCGAACGTCGTAATCGTACTTTACTAGATATGGTGCGATCTATGATGTCTCTTACTGATTTACCGCTATTGTTTTGGGGTTATGCTTTAGAGACGGCTGCATTCACGTTAAATAGGACACCATCAAAATCCGTTGAGACGACACCTTATGAACTATGGTTTGGCAAGAAACCAAAGTTGTCGTTTCTTAAAGTTTGGGGTTACAATGCTTATGTGAAAAAGTTTCATCTTGATAAGCTCAAACCCAAGTCGAAGAAGTGCGTCTTCATAGGATACCCAAAAGTAACTGTTGGGTACACCTTCTATCACAGATCCGAAGGCAAGATATTTGTTGCTGAGAATGGACCCTTTCTAGAGAAGGAGTTTCTCTCGAAAGAAGTGGGTGGGAGGAAAGTAGAACTTGATGAGGTAACTATACCTGCTCCCTTATTGGAAAGTAGTTCATCACAGAAATCTGTTTCTGTGACTCCTACACCAATTAGTGAGGAAGCTAATGATGATGATCATGTAAGTTTAGATCAAGTTACTACCGAACCTCGTAGGTCAACCAGAGTGAGATCCGCACCAGAGTGGTACGGTAATCCTGTTTTGGAGGTCATGTTAATTGACCATGATGAACCTATGAACTATGAGGAAGCCATGATGAGCCTAGATTCCGCGAAATGGCTTGAGGCCATTGACGGTGTCCTGGACTAGGGGGTACTCAACACGTCATCTCCCGATCTGATAGATTGGGCCGAGGACCCCCGTGACGACATACTCATGGGCCAGTTCGGACAGCCGCCACATACAAAGAAGATTCCACAAGACAAGGACTTCTCCCCACCGGTGTATTCGGCTAGGACTCTTATTAACCTAGGCCTCTGGTGCATTATATAAACCAGGGCCAGGCTAGTCGATAGAACATACAGAACAACAATCATACCATAGGCTAGCTTCTAGTGTTTAGCCTCTCCGATCTCGTGGTAGATCTACTCTTGTACTATCCATATCATCAATATTAATCAAGCAGGACGTAGGGTTTTACCTCCATCAAGAGGGCCCGAACCTGGGTAAACATCGTGTCCCATGCCTCCTATTACCATCGATCCTAGACGCACAGTTCGGGACCCCCTACCCGAGATCCGCCGGTTTTGACACCGACATTGGTGCTTTCATTGAGAGTTCCGTTGTGTGATCGACAAAAGGATCGATGGCTCGCCTGCAGATCAACTGCGACTTCAGCGTCTTCGTCACCAGTTCGACTGGTCACCTTGGTTCGACCAAGAATTGCGCCCCGTGTTCGGATCACCATGTTCAGACGAGGGCCTTCATCAAACATCAACTCCGATCTCTATCAAGATCACGGAGGAATCATCTATGGAGCTCGGGGGCTCAACGTTAACATTGCCCTCAAGCGACCGTGCTGTTTTTTTTGGACAACGAACTCGTATCTGCCGCCACCACCTCCTCGAGTATTGCTTTGACGATCGCTTTGGTGGAATTGTGCGGAATTGAGTCTATAACAACCCTGGAAAATTTTGTCGAGTTTCGATGGAGGAATCTCTGGCAATCCACGATATACTGGAGCCCTGTCAAATCTGGATGGGAATTTGGATGAGTTTAGGGTGTGGTGTCCAGTTTCTAGCTCGGACGTCCTTTGGAAGATCCAACCGTTGATCGGCTGCGGAATTCCTATATCTACCACCACTCCAAATGTCAGCTCGATCCAATGGTTCAAACTTCGGGAAACTTTCGATGAGTGGACCAATTTCGGATCTGTTTTCTGCACGAATACGGATCCGACCCAAATTCATGTTTCTTTATAAACGTGACATTGGACAACCTTTTTAAAGGAATTTTCTTCTATGGTATTGTGCGTTGTTTTTAAACACGTACCCATAAAATTTTAAGCCTCCTTCGAGGTAATCTTCACCATCACGCTGGTGTCAAACTAGTTCGGCGATATTGCTCCACGGCTGCCGAGCTGCGCTAGACACGTCGTCACTTTATTGAGCCGAGCTCAATTCCTTCGATCATCATCTCGGCAAGCCGAACAAGAGTTCGGCATCGCGAAGGATAAATCATCACCAACATCGCCGCCCCACGGATTACACGGAGCGGGCATACCGGCATCGCCGCACGGTCACTTCATCAAGCCAGCATCGACCACGTCACGACCTGCATCGGCAGGGCCGCACTATTGCTTCTTCAAGCTGGTGTCCATCATGCCAACCTACTTCGACTCATCGGCTGACATTGAGGCTTCGACATCTCGGCTGGACCGGGGGCTTCGCCATCTCTTCATCAACCTACTCCGGAGACTTCGGCATCACTAGCCGACCAGCTCCGTCATGTTAGCTGGACCGAGGGCTTTGCCTCTGCGAGCCAACCTTTGCCAGCATCGCCATACCGTCGCTTTATTGCCATTCAGGCAATGGGTGTGCGGATCGAGTCCCAATTTTGGGAATCACCTTTCTTCGGATTGCTACAACAAATAAACCAGGTGCTATTAATCCTAGTATTTTTTTTGCTTGTTTGGGTTTATTTTTCCCAAGGAATTATTACTCTGGTTCGTTCATCATCTGTACACAGGTCTATCAAATGATGGCCGCATTAACGACGGTCGCGTGGTGGTTTGGTCAGTTTCCGTACATAGTCCGGCGAACGCCGCATCCGGAACTTAGACCGACCTGTGAATTCAGGCTTTGCCACGCCTTTACCGCATCACGACGACGCCCTGCATCGACATTGACTTTGGCGCCAGGCCATATTTCTTTTATTACTCACTTTGCATAGATTATTTATTATGCAACGATTTTTTTAATTATTATTATTACTATTATCTCCGGTTTGCACTACTTTTTGTGCACAGGAAAATGATCCGGGGACTTCGGCATCACTCTGCCGGTCTGCATTGACCGTGCTATGTCACCACTTTGGCGTGTCGAGCTCTCCGCTCCTCCACCTCGGGACCGGCTTGGGGGATGGAACCTTGTCCCGCATCAAGCTCGGACCGCGTCATCAATGCCGAACACATTAACCAGCTAAGTCGCTTTCATGCTCATAGTTTTAATTTTTAACTTGTGATCGGTTCGACCAAGCATTATACTTTTTTGGAAAAAAGTTGCTTGTAAAAAATTTCCTTGTCCAAACTTTGTTTGTGACACATATATTCAAATACCCTGTTTATTTGGGGGCTTCCTTTATGAAGCTTTTCCTCTTGCATATAATTATACTTGTACGGCTTCGTTCCTTGTTCGTATATTACGCCACAATATGCACCAGATTGACTTAAGCGATTTGCAAGCTGGGTTGCCTCACTCCTGTGTTTACCCCTACGTTCCCGATTGTTCGGCTAGGGAGTAAAGGGAGCACCTCTGCGATTCTCACGATCGGGTCACCCAAGCCGGACCTCAGACTGGGTGAAGCCGAAAGCTAGCACTCTTATTGTTTTCAATTATGGTCGGCACACAATGGAACTCATGAGTACAAAAAATCTATTGCACAAGTCTCATAATAACAATGAGCACCGAAGAAAGGTATCGGTGGGGGTACTATTTTCTTCGAAGATGCTTCTTACACTTCGCAGTAATATAGCATAAGTTCCCTGAGCGCACTTTGTCTGTTACAGCCTTATGGCCTGATTGTCTGGTTATTAGAAACACCATCGATATTCTCGATAGATGGAGTACATAACACTTTTCGGTCCTTGACCGAAGAGGGAGAAGCCGACGATCGGTTAAGACGCGTTTAAAGTTTGGTTGAACATAGAAATGATATAAGTACTTCAGTACATGCAATCATTCTTTTACCCAAGTCACTTGGGGGCTCTTAAATTTATTTGAGCCGTTTTATAATAAGTGTTCTTCTTCTTAGTTGTTGCAAAGTTTTATTATTATTATTATTATTATTATTATTATTATTATTATTATTATTATTATTATTATTATTTATCACTCCTTATGTCGACATGAGTGTGTGGTCACTAGCCGGGGAGCCTAATTTGTTTCTCAAAGCCGTTCGAGTTTAGTTCGCTAAACTGGTCTAACAAGAAGTACTCTGCCTTCGGGATAGGAGGTTGAAGCCGTAGGCTGACCCGCTCGAAGTCTTGAGATAGGATGTATCATGTTAAAGCACGACAGAAGCACTTCCTTTTTCTAAGACCAATTTTTGGATTGGTACCGAACACTTGCTCTTGTTTGGACGTCATGTTTTTACTGATGTTTCTTGGTTTTCCAAGCTTTTTGGCACTTTTAAACTATTTGTGCTTGTCCAACATTAGTCTCGCAGTGCAACGCCGGACACCTTTAGGGATTCGGCAAAAACATTCTCAGATATTGCTATATATGCATCGGTTTCGAATTGTGTCTTCGGTCAATAGTTGGGTTGCCCGGCTCCTGCGCTTGCCTCCTACGTTCCGCTTTGTTCGGCTAGGTGTGCAAAGGGAGAACCACTGTGATTGTGCTTCCAGCTCACATGGTTAAGCACCTCAGTGGAGAAAGCCGAAAACTGACTGTCACAATAAGCGTAAACTGGTCAGCGATCCGATGACGGTGTTAAATGACGGGCCATTCATAACAATGGCCGAAGTGTTTACGACTTCACCTCGACTGTCGCCGAACACTACCGGGGGCTAGTAACTGGCCTCCCAAACTAAAATCCTCAATATTTTGCTCTTACGTTAGAGCTGAGGTTTCATGATCATGCTTAGCATGACAACCCAAAGAAAGGAACCGATAGCGGGACTATTTTCTTTGGAAGACATTTCTTATGTTAAACAATAATATAACATATCTCTCCACGTACCTTTGTTTATAAAACCGTTTGGCCAGATTGCCTTGTTTGTCGTAAATCTTTGCCCTCATAAAGGCTTTACACAGTAAGACAAACACTCCTCGGCTACTGGCCGAGGAGGTGGAAGCCGATGGTCGGTTAACAAAGTTTTGTACAATGCGGATCTGAGCATTAAATGACGTAAAGTACTTGGGTACATAGAGTCATTACACACAATTTGTGATTTTACTACGGATATTGATCCTTAATTTGGCCACCCGTGCCCGCATTAAGGCTCGGGGGCTATTGGGCTTCAGGCTTATTATTTACAAATATTAAAGGGGCACATCGATCCCCTGATCTGGTGTTGCCACCCGACCAGTGTCTCGGAGGCTACTGCATTGCTTGACCAATGCAGAAAATTTTATGTGCAATATAGTTTCCGAGGAGATTTTGATCCTCAGGTTGGTCGGCCGCACCCAACCCGAGTCTCGAGGACTGAGCACTCCGCTTTTAGTGTCCCGAAGTATTCTGCCGAGCTTGGACTTGATCCTCAGGCCGATTTTGCAAATCAACCCGAGTCTCAGCGGCTACTGGGATCAGTGGTCTTACATCATCCTTCAGGTGCATCTCGGGTTTTAGACCGATACACACCTTGAGGGCTACTGGCTATATATCTCGATAGAGAATAAATTGCACCAATAAAAAATATTCACAAAAATCGGCCCACATTCGGGGTGGTGCACCACCTTGGAAGCAGCCCGACATAAAGCTCGGGCGCTAGTGGCTGGCTCCATAAAGGGAATTTCCGGCATTAAGCTCGGCTAAACTCCTTCAAACTTCTTTGAACCAAGAGGACGGATATACAGTCCGGCGTTGGAGCTCGGATACATAGTCCGGCGTTGGAGCTCGAATACATTCCGGCGTTAGAGCCGGGAAGCGGTCCGGCGTTGGTGCTCGGTTGCAAAAGATACCTCGAATACAGTCCGGCATTGGAGCTCGGACGCAAGAGGACGCTGCCGCCCGGGAACAACTTCAAACCCGAGGTGTGGCATAAAAATAACAAGGCATTGATAAATGCCGGAAACTTAAAGGGGCTCCTCGGATACCCGACGTGTAAACCCGTCGAATGCATTTCGGCGATCCTCAAGATCAAAGATAAAGAAGATTTGTTGAACCAGTTTTCAAGACCGACGACCGAAGATGAAGAACAGTTCGGAAGAATTGAGGAGCGTCCCTAACTTGAAGACCGGTTCAGGGGGCTACTGACGGTGTCCTGGACTAGGGGGTACTCAACACGTCATCTCCCGATCTGATAGATTGGGCCGAGGACCCCCGTGGCCGTATACTCATGGGCCAGTTCGGACAACCGCCGCATACAAGGAAGATTCCACAAGACAAGGACTTCTCCCCACCGGTGTATTCGGCTAGGACTCTTGTTAACCTAGGCCTCTGGTGCATTATACAAACCAGGGCCAGGCTAGTCGATAGAACATACAGAACAACAATCATACCATAGGCTAGCTTCTAGGGTTTAGCCTCTCCGATCTCGTGGTAGATCTACTCTTGTACTATCCATATCATCAATATTAATCAAGCAGGACGTAGGGTTTTACCTCCATCAAGAGGGCCCGAACCTGGGTAAACATCGTGTCCCGTGCCTCCTGTTACCATCGATCCTAGATGCACAGTTCGGGACCCCCTACCCGAGATCCGCCGGTTTTGACACCGACAGCCATGAAATGTGAGATGGGACCCATGTATGAGAACAAAGTGTGGACTTTGGTTGACTTGCCCGATGATCGGCAAGCCATAGAAAATAAATGGATCTTCAAGAGGAAGATGGGCGCTGATAGCAGTGTTACTATCTACTCCCTCCGTCCCAAAATATAAGAACGTTTTTAACACTAGCATAGTGTAAAAACGTTCTTATATTCTGGGACAGAGGGAGTACAAAGCTAGACTTGTCGAAAAAGGTTTTGACAAAGTTCAAGGTGTTGACTACGATGAGATTTTCTCACTCGTAGCAATGCTTAAGTCTGTCCGAATCGTGTTAGCAAATTGCCACATTTTATGAAATCTGGCAAATGGATGTCAAAACTACATTCCGTAATGGATTTCTTAAAGAAGAGTTGTATATGATGCAACCAGAAGGTTTTGTCGATCCTAAAGGTGCTAACAAAATGTGCAAGCTCCAGCGATCCATCTATGGACTGGTGCAAGCATCTCAGAGTTGGAATATACACTTTGATGAGTTGATCAAAGCATATAGTTTTATACAGACTTGTCGTGAAGACTGTATTTACAAGAAAGTGAGTGGGAGCACTACAACATTTCTGATAAATATATGTGAATGACATATTGTTGATCGAAAATAATGTAGAATTTTCTGGAAAGCATAAAGGAGTATTTGAAAGGAGTTTTTTTTCAAATAAAGACCTCAGTGAAGCTACTTACATATTGAGCATCAAGATCTATAGAGATAGATCAAGACACTTGATAAGTTTTTTCAAATGAGTACATACCTTGACAAGATTTTGAAGTAGTTCAAAATGGAATAGTCAAAGAAAGAGTTCTTACCTGTGTTACAAGGTGTGAAATTGAGTAAGACTCAAAGCCCGACCACGGCAGAAGATTGAAAGAGAATGAAAGTCATTCCCTATGCCTCAGCCATAGTTTCTATAAAGTATGTCATGCTGTGTACCAGATCTATTGTATACCCTACACTGAGTTTAGCAAGGGAGTACAATAGTGATCTAGGAGTGGATCACTGGACAGCGGTCAACATTATCCTTAGTGGATTAAGGATATGTTTCTCGATTATGGAGGTGACAAAAGGTTCATTGTAAAGGGTCACGTCGATGAAAATTTTGACACTGATCCAGATGACTCCAAGTCTCAATCTGGATACATTTTGAAAGTGGGAGCCATTAGCTAGAGTAGCTCCGTACAGATCATTGTTGACATAGAAATTTGCAAAATACATACGGATCTGAATGTGGCAGACCCGTAGACTAAACTTCTCTCAGAAGCAAAACATGATCACACCTTAGTACTCTTTGGGTGTTAATCACATAGCGATGTGAACTAGATTATTGACTCTAGTAAACCCTTTGGGTGTTGGTCACATGACGATGTGAACTATGGGTGTTAATCACATGGTGATGTGAACTATTGGTATTAAATCACATGGCGATGTGAACTAGATTATTGACTCTAGTGCAAGTGGGAGACTGAAGGAAATATGCCCTAGAGGCAATAATAAAGTTATTATTTATTTCCTTATTTCATGATAAATGTTTATTATTCATGCTAGAATTGTATTAACCGGAAACATAATGCATGTGTGAATACATAGGCAAACATAGTGTCACTAGTATGCCTCTACTTGACTAGCTTGTTAATCAAAGATAGTTAAGTTTCCTAACCATAGACACGAGTTGTCATTTGATTAACGGGATCACATCATTAGGAGAATGATGTGATTGACTTGACCCATTCCGTTAGCTTAGCATTTGATCGTTTAGTATGTTGTTATTGCTTTCTTCATGACTTATACATGTTCCTATGACTATGAGATTATGCAACTCCCGTTTACCGGAGGAACACTTTATGTTCTACCAAACATCACAACGTAACTGGGTGATTATAAAGGTGCTCTACAAGTGTCTCCGAAGGTACTTGTTGATTTGGCGTATTTCGAGATTAGGATTTGTCACTCCGATTGTCGGAGAGGTATCTCTGGGCCCACTCGGTAATGCACATCACTATAAGCCTTGCAAGCATTGTAACTAATGAGTTAGTTGCAGGATGATGTATTACGGAACGAGTAAAGAGACTTGCCGGCAACGAGATTGAACTAGGTATTGAGATATCGACGATCGAATCTCGGGCAAGTAACATATCGATGACAAAGGGAACAACGTATGTTGTTATGCGGTTCGACCGATAAAGATCTTCGTAGAATATGTAGGAGCCAATATGGGCATCCAGGTTCCGCTATTGGTTATTGACCAGAGAAGTGTCTCGGTCATGTCTACATAGTTCTCGAACCCGTAGGGTCCACACACTTAAACATTCGTTGACGATATAGTACTTATGAGTTATGTATGTTGGTAACCGAATGTTGTTCGGAGTTCCAGATAAGATCACGGACATGACGAGGAACTCCAGAATGATCTGGAGATAAAGTTTGATATATGGGATAATAGTGTTTGGTCTCCGGAAGGGTTCCGGAATTCACCAAAAGGGGTTCCAGATGTTTCCCGAAATATTTGGGTACGAGAACACTTTATTTGGGCCAAAGGGGAAAGCCCACAAGGTTTTTTGAAAGTGCAAAAGGAAGTTTTGCGGAGTCCAGGGGCCAGACACCGGGAACCCGGGCGTCTGGCCCTGGAGTCTGAGAAGGACTCTTGCCTTTCGGGTGAAACCGACTTTGTGGAGGCTTTTAGTCCAAGTTTCGACCCCAAGGCTCAACATATAAATAGAGGGGTAGGGCTAGCACCCAAGACACATCAAGAAACACCAAGCCGTGTGCCGGCAACCCTGTCCCCTTTAGTTTATCCTCCGTCATAGTTTTCATAGTGCTTAGGCGAAGCCTTGCGAAGATTGTTCTTCACCAACACCGTCACCACGCCGTCGTGCTGTCAGAACTCATCTACTACTTCGCCCCTCTTGCTTGATGAAGAAGGCGAGGACGTCATCAAACTGAACGTGTGCTGAACGTGGAGGTGCCGTGCGTTGGGTACTTCATCGGGACGGATCGTGAAGGTGTACGACTACATCAACCGCGTTGATAAACGCTTCCGCTTTCGGTCTACGAGGGTACGTAGACATACTCTCCCCTGTCGTTGCTATGCATCACCATGATCTTGCGTGTGAGGATTTTCTTTAAATTACTACGTTCCCCAACAATTACATTTAGAATGGATTTAAAGTTTTATTCATTACAAAAGTGGATGAAATAAAAAATGAATAATCTTAAGGTACAAGACTACCAGCAATCGCGTCGCATGTTGCATTCATGGTACCATCATCTTCTGGTGGCAGAGCGTTGGCACCTATAAACGGTAATGGAGGTTGCACATATGCATCATTGTCAAACTTGTCAAAATGCTCATCACATACATTGGTATCACGGATCCAATTATGGAGACACATGCATGCAATGACAATCATCTTTTGGGTCTCCGGTTTGTACCGAGGTATGCCTCCAAGAATTCGCCATTTCATCTTGAGAACACTAAATGTTCTTTCGATGACATTTCATGAAGAAGAATGTCGATGGTTGAATGTCTCATATCTCCCAAGTGGGTCGGTGCTGTTGAAAATCTATAAGTGGGTGTTGTTGGAAATCTGATACATGGTATCGTTGCCCTTTGTATGGTGCTAGATATCCAACCCTATTTGGATATCCGGAGTCGACAAGATAATAATTATCTAAAGTAGGACATCAACAAAATACATTAGAAAATTACAACATACCATCATGTATATAACAATATGAATACATGCGAGAGATTACCTATGAGGGGCTGTGGAAAGTGATCATAACGAACTATGGCCACATACCATCCTGTATATAACAATATGGATACATGCGAGAGTTTACCTGTGGGGGGTTGTGGAAAGTGATCATAACAAACTATGACATCGCTCCATACACGTGTGTCATGAACCGGCGCAACTTCTTATTGTCCCAGTTGCGGTAGAGGGGAGAGGGGCAGACGGGCCACTGAGGAAGCTAGGCTACGGCGGGAGTGGGTACCAGCGGCGGAGAGGACCAAGCCGGCGACAACAAGGTCCGAGACGGTGAGGCAGGGCTGGCGGCGGTGCTGGAACCCTAGCGCGAGGCCCTGCTCGAGGTCGAGCGATGCGAACAGATGGGCATCTACAGACGCGCTCGTTTTCTGTGTATCGATCATGGACGGCTAGGTGTCAGTTTTGCCGTAATAACCAGCTGCAATAGGGGCACTCTGTTAATTCCAAACATTTTCTTTTGTGGGACTAGCCAAAATCCTGAAATCCTGGAAAAATTCAACTATATTGAAGATTTTGGATTGTACTAGGATACTGTAGAATCCTCTAAAGATTTTGGAAAGACAATCAAGTTCTTTTGGCTAAAGATTTTCCAGACTGAGATTCTCTAAAATCTGCCCAAAAGAACTGGCCCTCCGCCTCGCTCACCATAGCTTGCCTATCTGAGGGGTGCTCCGATGAGCATAGTTGAAGGTATTTTTTGCATGAGAACGACGAGATGAATTCGAATACGCAGTCCGTATCTGAGTGGTGCCTCCAATCTTTTTCATCTGAATTACGGTTAATTTTCTACGAATTTCTAAAGTTTTAGTAATTTCTTGAAATTATTTTTGATTCGAAAATAAAGGTTAAAACGCTATGGGTACCCAGCCCTATGTACATAGATTGCACACAGCGGCTGATAGTGGGCCAGGGAGGGTCCAGTCAGCAGAGTTGACTCAGACAACATTTGACCGGTCAAAAGATGAATAGTAAAGGTGGGTCCCGGCTGTCAGACTTAGGCACTTTTAAAATAATCTATCATTTTAATTTCCAGCAGGGGCCACATGTCAGCGAAAATAACTAAAAGTTAATTAGATCTATTAAATTACTAAGCAGATTTATCTAATCTAAATAGGGACCCCACTTGTCATTTGCTAATAGGCCAAGTTAGCATTAAATCGATACTAAACTAAACCTACTACTAGTAAACAAGGGCTGGTCGTACATGCGAGAGTCACAGCCATCGGCTGTGCTCACAGCCTCACACACGCACACAGGCACGGCGGCCAAAGCCGGCCGGCGCTGGGAGGCAGGGGGCTGGGAGCAACGGCCAGCGGCTAGCGCAGGGATCGGCGAGCGGCGCGCGGACACCAGCGGCAGCGGCGCAGCAGGCGGGAGTAGCAGCAATAAGAACTAGAGCAAGGCAGAAGCAGTAGCGGCTCACAGGGACAAGCAGAGGCGCGGCCAGCGCGGGACGGCTGTGGGCGCGGCCGGGCGCGGGGACGGACGAGGCCCGGGCGTGGCCTAGCGCGGCAGGGAGGCGAGGCGAGGCACGGACACGGGGTGGCCATGGCGCGGGGGTTGGGGCAGACGCGAGTTGCCCGGACACTGGCCGTGACGGACGACGGCTATGGCTACGAGCGGGGGACGCACTCGGGCAATGGATCGAGACCGGGGCGATGGGGAAACAGGGGAGGAGCTCATGGCGAATCTGTACAGGAGGGCAGCGGGCTCGGGGAAGGGTCGTAGGCAGCGGATCGAGCAGAGAGGCGACGACGTCCGCGGCGGAGAAGGTCGCCGATGGCGATGGTTCGAAGGTGTCCCGGCCTGGGATGGTCCCTAGGACGGACGTAGCCGCCCGTCGCGGACCTCCTGGACGTGCTCCCGCACGCCGGAGACAACGGTGGTCGCGACGCTTCACGGCGACGTGCTTCAATGCGCCATGGCTATCTCTAGTCAAAGAAGGGAGAGGGTGAGGGAGTGAAGGGGGTTCGAGCTAGGGTTTCAGGGGGAGGAATCCTGGTGTCTTATAGGGCGGCGAGGAGGGCGGGATGGCCGCCACGCAGCCCAGGGCGGGACCATGGCATGCAAATGACTGCCACGATCCCCCCTCTGCTTCTGTAGCAAGGAGGGAGACAAGTGGGAGGGGGAGTGGGCTGGGCCTCCCTGTACTTTGCATTTGGGCCCAAGTGTACAGTGCATGTTCTAACTCTTTTCTTTTACCTTTTTATTTATTTAACACACTCGGTCTTTTATTAAACTTAGCAACTAAATGACTTTTGGTTAAATGTGTAAATTGGCACATAAACAATAGGCAATATAATGGAGAGGCTACAAAGTTCGAGATCAATTTGGGAAGTATACATTTTAGTTTATTTTGAAAAGACCATTTTATTTGTTGTTAGAGCATTTATTATAATTTCCTAAGATCGATTGGTGAGGCGAATGATGTTAGCCACAACATGACAATGCTCAAGGGGGAATATAGAATAATTTGAACATTTTATTTTTGACATTTGAAAACTTTTAAAGTTGGACTTGATTTTAAATTTTGAATTTGAACGGAGTTTGAATCGACACGAGTTTACCAATAGTAATTGTGGTGACATGGCATCATTAGTAGAGGGTTATTGTAGCTTAATTATCCGGGCGTCACAATTCTCCTCCACTACAAGAAATCTCGTTCCGAAATTTAAGGGGTGGAGTAAGGGGGAAAGACTTGGTAAGGACGGAGCTCAACACAAGATAGGTACATGGGGACTATCTCAGTGAACATGGCATAGAGGCATATCTCGAGTTGAAATTCAAGAAAGTCATCAAGAGCAAGGTAAGAAGGTGCAATAAGAAGCTTCAACCAGGTAGGCAATCATTCGTTACCTGAAATAGAGGGTGAAAGGGGTTTAGAGCAATGGGGATAAGTATTGCGTCTGATATCAGAATAGATCACTAGGAAGGTGGCTCGTGATTTACTTACAAAGCCAAGCATGTGGGACAATTTTAGAAAATAGGGATGTACAGGAGAGTCAGGTTTCGATCTTGTGGAACTGTGGGCTATGGGCCCACCATGCAGGCCAAAAGTAGAAATGGCAGTGATGTTTGCATGGACATGATAGCAAGGCAGGTCAGAGGATAGCCTGTCAGTTATGTTGGAAACAACGTTGGTACCAAGAGCGAGGGACGAAGAGAACCATTTTCCTGCTCGTTAAGATGAGGCGGACCAATAGGCAAAGTTCTCGTCCATCGATGGCTATCGGAATGTCATCAACATTAGTAACAAGTTCTTATGGACAGAGTTTGTACACGGAGGTGTTTACATAAGCAGGAAATTATCACTGCTCGGATATGTTATGCTACAGGAAATGGTAAACAAAACAATGGAAAGGAAAGTGTAGACATTGAATCAGTTATCGGCGTTCTCGAGTGTCTAACAACTCAGAACACGTGGAAAATTTGAATCGGCGAGAATAATAGTTGATGAAGAACTCATAAGAAGTTATGTAGTTTTGTGATATTCTCGAGATACCAGAGGGTAATACTTGAAGGTAGATCAAAGTAGAGGTTGGACAGGTGAAAAGATCTATAGAAGACAAGCACTTTAACTTGTTCGTGAAATGGGATCAAAGAAGAACAATATGGTCGAAACCATGGTTGCAAAGGACTAATTCAAAGATACCAGATGATATTATATCAAGGAAATAGTTATTATTACAAGAAGCTTCCCTGATAGGATCTACATCGTGTCCATGGGCATGAACACAAAGTTCAAGGTTGACTCCCACTTCTTCAATGCATAACCTTTCATTCACTTCTCGCTTTCGATGAAGTAGAAGTGTTGATATGTTATCTGGCAAACAGCAGAAGGGTAAGACACGTGAAAACTCTCGGGTTCAAATGGATTAGTTAAGGCATAGGTTCAACCCTTAGGGGAATCTTAGTAACCCATTCTACAAACTTCAGGAGTAAAAACTCAAGCTTGGAAGCAGAGTATGGTAGACGAGAGCGGAGGATACAATTTATCAAAGGCATTATGTATTCGAGGAAAGGCTCACAAGGTTACTGAATATGAAGGACGCTGCTGGATAAAATCCAACAAAGGATCTGATGGTTCACAAGGGATCTGATGTGAGCATTGGTACTCAGCCAGAAGAAGAAAGAATGCAAGGATATCATATTATAGAAATAACTGACTAATTCAAAGCTCAAATGCAAAGGAATTATGATTTCCAAAATAGTGTATCAAAAGCGGAGGCTCTGATTAAAGACAAGTAAGTTGAATAGACATAGATCGACAATCAATCAAGGTTTGAATTGTCAAACTCCAGCTCATATCCGGGTGACGTCTGAGCCGAAAGGAAGAATTCTAATTTGGACTGATGATCGCGAGCATTCACAAACAAAACGAATCAAATGCTCGAAATTACAATGAGAAAGGATGCTAATGAACTTTGGTAGACATATGGAAGTAACCATAATGTAAGCAGGTAAGGATGAATAAGAGTAATAGGCTACTGAGGATTTTTGGAAGATCGAATAGCATTCCAAAGAAAATTGTGAAACACATGAACAACTGTGGATGAACGGATACTCGGCAAGCGCGAGTAATTATCCGTAGGGGTATTCATGCGGCAAGGACCTGTAGGGCAGTAAGCATAAAGGATTCTCGGAACATCGGAGAGTATTTCAGGACATGTTGTAATAACAAGAGCAACTGGTGATGAAGGTATGAATGACAATGTAGGTAGTTACCCATAAGGATTTATCGGTGGTAGGGATCACAACGGCGAAGGGCACATGGGTCTCGGGAAAACATCGGAGAGTATCTTCAGAATCTTCTGGTGAAGCAGGCCATCATCTGGAACGAAGGGGCTCTTCGGGAGGAAGTAACTACGAGAACCTAGAGTTAGCGATAGCAAAATCATTTAATCTGAATAGAGGAAAGATCAGATTCCCAGAGTATAGACGAGGAATAAAAGATCCTAATACCACCCAATGGCGACGTGGGCCCGTAAGCCACACAACCATGTTAGTCAATCAGTTTTTCATTGACTAGACTCAACTTCGGCCAAGGAGTTGGAAAGGGGGATTCCTACAGGCAGTCGGCTCTGATACCAACTTGTGACGCCCCCGATTCGTCCGTACACTAATCATACACGCAAATGTGTACGACCAAGATCAGGGACTCACGGGAAGATATCACAACACAACTCTAGACACAAATTAAAATTATACAAGCTTTATATTACAAGCCAGGGGCCTCGAGGGATCGAATACATAGCTCGATGCACAAGCGTCAATGGAAGAAACAATATCTGAGTACAGACATACGTTAAACAAGGATGCCTTAAGAAGTCTAGCACAAAAGCAACACGATCGAAGAGGCAAGGCCTCCTGCCTGGGACCTCTTAACTACTCCTGGTCTTCGGCGGCCTCCATGTAGTAGTATCCGTCAACGGTGGAATCTAGCTCCAGGGATCCACCATCTGGTTACAACAACCGGAAAGAAGAAAGAAGGGGGAAAAGGGATAGCAAAGCAACCGTGAGTACTCATCCAAAGTACTCACAAGCATCTGATCTATACTAATTATGCATTGGTATCAAATGGAAAGGCTGTATTTGTGGACCGAACTGCAGAATGCCAGAAGAGAAGGGGAAAGCCTAGCCTATCGAAGACTAGCATCTTCAAGCATCTTGCAGCATCTAAAAGAGTACAAATCAACATAATGTAAAGTAGTATTAGTGTTATCAACCTCGGCCAAAGATCCTTTCTCGACTCCCTGCGAGAAACCAATCCCAGAGCTACTATCCATTTTTCATCACAAGTATCCAGTTCTAGTTGTATCGATCGGGATACAACTCCAAGTGTCTGTTACCATAGGACAGGCTATCGATAGATGTTTTCTTCCCTGTAGGGGTGCACCAACTTACCCACCATGCTTGATTAACTTCGGTCGGACACACTTTCCTGGGTCATGCCCGGCCTCGGCCAAACAATACGCCGCAACCCGACCTAGGCTTAACAGAGAGGTCAGCACGCCGGACTAAACCTACGCCCCCAGGGGTCATGGTCCATCGCCCCGGGAACTCCTGCACGTTGCGAATGTGGCCGATGAGCAGACCTAGCTACCTCTTTAAAAAGGCAGGTGCTTACGCAGTCCAACCCGGCACGGCGCTCGGTCGCTAACGTCTATTAAGCTTCGGCTGATGCATAAGACGCAGAACGCCCATAATATGCCCACGTGATGGTTAGTGCTATCAGGCCAGAGGCCCCTCGGATCAAATATCCAAATCGTAGTGGATTAGGAGCACGCGTAACAAGCAGGGACTCACGAAAGATGTGACCCCGTCGCCCATCTCGAGGACTTGCGGCAAGGGCTAAGAATGCCCGGCCACGCCTCGAAGCTATCTTGCGGGCACTCTCCAGGTCAACCCGACTCCACATCACTCGCAATTAAGCTCGCGCGGGTACCCCTCAGGGTCGACCCGTGCTTAGTAACATGGTTCAGTGTAAAGTCATAATAACCATAGTAACTGTGTGTCTAACACCAAGGGAAACTCTGAGGAACCACCCTCGATGGATTCCACTCGATATAATTATCAAGGTGAACTTAAGAGGAACCACCCTTGAGGTTCACTCTTGAGGGGTTGCACGACAAAGTCGTATCGGAAGTGGTTAAGGAGGAAATCACCCTCGATGACCATGACCGAACAGCTACACTACAGAGATCTCATCAGGAGCGATGTATGAGGTGTCACCCTCGGCACTAGATAGTAACTCTCCAGAGTCGTACAACTAGGGGGGTGATGTGCGGTGTCGGGGCCTGGACGTCGATCACGTTGATCGAGTCATCAAACATAAAGCGGGGCAACAAGGGCAAGGTGGGGGTCATTGATGGATCACTAACCAACCTATACTAAGCAGTTTAGGATAAGCAGGTAAGGTAACAATAAGCAGGTAACAAAACAGGCTATGCATCAGAGTAGGATCATACAGAAAGCAGTAGCAGTTCTAATGCAAGCATGAGAGAATGGAATGGGCGATATCGGCATGATCAAAGGGGGGCTTGCCTGGTTGCTCAGACGAGAAGGAGGGGTCGTCGTCGACGTAGTCGATCACAGCGGCAGCATCAGTCTCAGAGTCTACCGGAGAGAAGAGGGGGAAGAAAGAGTAAATACAAAGCAAGAAAGTGCATAACAGGACAACATGCAGAGCTAGACGTGTTCTAACGCGATGCTACACGTTGCCGGGGAAGGGGATAACATCCGGGAATGCTTTCTCGAAGTTTGGCATTTTCGGACATACGAACTGGAGGGAAAAGGTTGCATGTTCGCTATGCTAGGGATATGGGGCACACGAACGGACTGCGTATTGGATTCATCTCGTCGTTCTGAGCAACTTTCATATATAAAACTTTTTCTTCTGAATTACAGTTAATTTTCTATGAATTTCTAAAGTTTTAGTAATTTTCTGAAATTATTATTAATTCGAAAATAAAGGTTAAAACGCTATGGGTACCCAGCCATGTGTACACAGATTGTACACAACGGCTGATAGTGGGCCAGGGAGGGTCCAGTTAGCAGAGTTGACTCAATCAACATTTGACCGGTCAAAAGGTGAATAGTAAAGGTGGGTCCCGGCTGTCATAGACTTAGGCACTTTTAAAATAATCTATCATTTTAATTTACAGCGGGGGCCACATGTGAGCGAAAATAACTAAAAGTTAATTAGATTTATTAAATTCCTAAGTAGATTTATCTAATCTAAATAGGGGCCCCACTTGTCATTTGCTAAAAGGCCAAGTTAGCATTAAACCAATCTATACCTACTAATAAAGCAAGGTGATATTCTTAGTTTCGTCCCGCGATTAGATGATTTTTTTGAGTTTTTTTTATCCGGCGAGGTGGTACTATTCACATGTTGGGTTTCTGTCGTCCGTCGCACAATTTGCCCCTGGAGTTCGCATGAATTACCCACCTATGCCACCGGTAAGTTGGAAAAACGATTCGTTTTTTTTCTTTAAGTCGGCCGTTTGTTTTGATACAATAAGGAGCCAACCCACCAGCAAATCAGTACTGCATGGCCAGACCGACTGGCTAGACCCTCGCGCTCCGACCTAGGAGACCCAGGTTCGACCCCAGAATCTCCTCTTTTCTCTATTAGATAAGATGCCTGATTGGGCCAGCCCAACGCGGCCTACAACACTTTTTTTTCTTTCTTTTTCACTTCTATTACATTCGCTTTGTATTTTCTTCTTTTGGCTTTATTTCGAAATACTATAAATATTTTAATTATAAAAATCACTTATATGCGGACTTTGAAAGAATGTTAATCATGCATTAAACAAATGTGAAGCTTGTATAGAAAAAATGTTTTCATTATATACAAACAAGTACAGTGTGTATAGAAAAATAATAATATATTTTTCATTCTTTAGTAAATGTTAATCGTGCATTAAAAAAATTAAATGTGCATGGAAAAAATGTTTCTGATGTATATATAAAAAAATGTATACAAAAACATATACAATGTGTATGGAACAAAGTAGACATAAAAATTATAAGTTTTCAAAAATATTATCATGTACCATGTTGTTAAGCGTGTACGTAAAAAATGTTCTTGATGTATACAAAAAAGTAGAATGTGTATAAAATAAGTAGACATAAAAAATAAATAGGTTTTGGAAAATGTTAACCATGAAATTGGAAAGTATTAAGCGTGTATATAAAAATGTTTCTGATGTAGGAAAAATGTACAATGTTCCTGATACAAGCTTTACGTAAACCAATGGCTTGACTTTAATTTTCATATTGTTTTAAATTGTTTCCATAATTTTTTTCTTGAGAATATCGATGTTGATATGCAAACTTGAACATTTGGTATGCATTCCCTTGCAAATTGATTGTTTTCGATGGAGTTGTCTAACATGTTTGCGACCAAATTAATACTTGACTTGGATTACAAAAAACACATATATCAAGGAGGCAAAAATAATGCTCTTTTGCAAATGTTATTTTCATCATAATGCAAATATTTGTTGGGCACCACCGAGAAGGAACGACAACAAATGCGTAAAGAGATACTTGCAACTAGATAGATATTTATATTGTCTAAATTGGAAACACCTTGAATACACTTTAAAAATCATCACGTCTTTATGTTTTTGCGCAACATTACTTATCATTTTGTTTTTCATGTGACATCGTTCACGATTTCAAGAGATTTACTGATGTCTCGAGAGTGTGTATGAAATGTGATTTTTTCGCTCCCGTTGCAACGCACGGCCCTTTTGCTAGTACTAAACTAAACCTATTACTAGTAAACAAGGGCTGGTCGTACGTGCGAGAGTCACAGTCATGGGCTATGCTCACAGCCTCAACACGCACACAGGCACGACGGCCAAAGCCGCCCGACGCTGGGAGGCAGGGGCCTGGGAGCAACGGCCAACAGCTAGCGCAGGGAGCGGCGGACGGCGGCGAGCGGTGCGCGGACACCAGCGGCAGCGGCGCAGCAGGCGGGAGTAGCAGCAATAAGAAGCAGCAAGGCAGAAGCAGCAGCGGCTCACAGGGACAAGCAGAGGCGCGGCCAGCGCGGGACAGTTGTGGGCGCGCCTGGGCGCGGGGAGGGACGAGGCCCGAGCGTGGCCTAGCGCGGCAGGGAGGCGAGGCGCGGACACGGGGTGGCCACGACGCGGGGGTTGGGGCAGACGCGAGTTGCACGGACACTGGCCGTGACGGACGACGGCTATGGCTACGAGCGGGGGACGTACTGGCGCGATGGATCGAGACCGGGGCGAGGGGGAAACAGGGAAGAAGCTCACGGCGAATCTGTAGAGGAGGGCAACGGGCTCGGGGAAGGGTCGTAGGCAGCGGATCGAGTGGAGAGGCGACGACGTCCGCGGCGGAGAAGGTTGCCGATGGCGACGATTCGAAGGCGTCCCGGCTTGGGATGGTCCCTAGGACGGACGTAGACGCCCGTCGCGGACCTCCTGGACGTGCTCCCGCACGCCGGAGACAACGGTGGTCGCGACGCTTCATGGCGACGTGCTTCGATGTGCCATGGCTATCTCTAATCAGAGAAGGGAGAGGGTGAGGGAGTGAAGGGGATTCGAGCTAGGGTTTCAGGGGGAGGAATCCTGGCGTCTTATAGGGCGTCGAGGAGGGCGGGATGGCCGCCACGCAGCCCAGGCCGCGGCCATGGCATGCAAATGACTTCCATTACCCCCCCTCTGCTTGTGTAGCAAGGAGGGAGACAAGTGGGAGGGGGAGTGGCCTGGGCCTCCCTGTACTTTGCATTTGGGCCCAAGTGTACAGTGCATATTCTAACTCTTTTCTTTTTCCCTTTTATTTATTTAACACACTCGGTCTTTTATTAAACTTAGCAACTAAATGACTTTTGGTTAAATGTGTAAATTGGCACATAAATAATAGGCAATATAATGGAGAGGTTACAAAGTTTGAGATCAATTTGGAAAGTATACATTTTAGTTTATTTTGAAAAGACCATTTTATTTGTTGTTGGAGCATTTATTAATTTCCTAAGATCGTTTGGTGAGGCGAATGATGTTAGCCACAACATTACAATGATCAGGGGGAAATATAGAATAATTTGAACATTTCATTTTTGACATTTGAAAACTTTTAAAGTTGGACTTGATTTTAAATTTTGAATTTGAACGGAGTTTGAATCGACGCGAGTTTAACAATAGTAATCTTGGTGATGTGGCATCATTAGCAGAGGGTTACTATAGCTTAATTATCCGTGCGTCACAGACCTGTCAGCAGGGAGATGCACATCGAGGTTGAAATCTACTCCCTCCCTTTGTTAGTTATATCACAGAAGTCTTAAAAACTGGATTACTAACGTAAGATTGGTGGACTCCGCAAGGATTAATACATTAATTATAGGGTCTCTCGCTGGTAGTAATAATCCCAAAATCTGGTATTGTATTACTCATAGTCCCTCTTAATTTATATTGAAACAATCATCCATGCAAATCCAACATTTTTTTAATTATAGCCAATTAGCCATGCTAGCCCAATTCCATTTAATACCTCTGTTCCCTCTGTTCCTTGGTTCTTGATGTGGCTTCCTGATTTCCAAGCAATTTACAAATGTATATAAATTGATGTATTCTTGTGCAAAGAATCGAGGTGGGACTAATTAATTAAATAATTAACCTATTTTGTAGCAGAAGCACTGCTTCTAGACGTATTAACCCCAGGCAACCACACACCCCAGATGGAAGCAACTAACACCCAATCTTCATGGAATTATTTGCTATCTTTTTAGCAACAACCAAGGGAAGCACATGCAAAGCAGTGAGGAGACAAAAATCTCATAGACAAAACTTACATTTAGCAACCCAGGCAACTAAACACACCAGATGCAAGCAACAGAACACCAAATAAGAACAATTTTTTTGTTACAGAACTACCAGTAGGCAATCAAATATGCTATCCTAAATTTATGCTCACTGCTTTTAGATGTATTAACCCCAACCAACTACACACACCAAAGGAAGCAACTAGCACCCCAATCTTCAGGAATTGTTTTGCTATCTTCTAGCGACAACCAAGGGGGAAGCACATACAAAACATTGATAGTCACTGGAGAACACCAGGCAAAAACAAGACTGTCCATGAGATTTTTTGTCTGATGAACGCTTACATTTGGTAACCCAGGAAACTTAAACACACTACAAGCAACAAAACACCAAATGCCAAGGCAATTTTTTGTGCAGGGCAACCAAACTACTTTTCTTAACAACACATACTTGTTGTCAAGTTATAGTTATGAATGTTCATTAGGAACAACTTCTCTTCTAGGGGTTGTTGTGATCGCAAATATTTAGTCAAAGATGGTTTGTCAACTAACGGATGGTTGTGCTCACCAATGAAATAAGTGACCTCCCACCGTCCATCAATGAATTTTACTATCATCTTGGCTTTGCACCCTATCTGTATTATCTTCTCTCTTTTTCGCTTCTTCCTCTTCTTCTTCTTCTTCTTCTTCTTCTTCTTCTTCTTCTTCTTCTTCTTCTTCTTCTTCTTCTTCTTCTTCTTCTTCTTCTTATTTTGTTCATTAGCATCATTACCAAATATAATGACATTGTCTTCTCCATCATCATCATCTGCACCTTCAAATGGATCTTCAAGCAATTCAATGCTAGGTGCAGTCTTCAAGCAATTCAATGCTAGGTGCAAACAAATTGGTACTTCTCCATTTGGCCAGTAACTAAGACCTTCTTGAAGTATTCATTTTAACTGAAAAACGCATATGCAATGCATAGGCATTATACTGTTCTCTAGCGCCTTGCAAAGTGTCAAACCTCAGACCCAACGAAGGCTCTTTTGGTTCAGACTGTGCTTAATCATCGTTATCAGCACCTCTCGCCGCACCCTCATGCCCAATAGTACCCCTGTTGAACCCAACGTATCTGTCTCATCAAGGGTGTGCTCTTCTGTCTGCATTGCTTGCACACTAGGGTTAGCAACATTTCGCGTGACAAAAGGGTTTGGAGATTCTGCCACAAACTCATTGTTCTCTGCCTCACCCCCATGGGTGGTAGGTTGTGTGCAATACATGGGATCAACATTTCCACTCCAACATTGGGTGGCAACTCATCATTAAGGTCATCTTGCAATTCATTAAGGTCGATCATCTCCTGCTTCATAATTGGTCAAAAATCGAAAAAACACACAAGTTACAAGTTTTTGACAAAGTTGAAATGTTGCACTGTCAACCAAACAATAATTCATAGAACAAGAGGAAAGCAACTACTAAACAAATATATAAAAAGAATCTAGTAATATCACCCAACAAAACCAAACTACAAAAAATGTATATTTTCATAGTTGCATGCAGCAATCAACATAGCAGACTATAACTTTGTCTTCTTTTTTGTTTTTCCAGGGGGATAAATCAGGGTCAGAAAAAGCAATAACAGATGATGCGACGCAATCTTATTTTCTGAAGTGCAGGCGATAAGAGGAGCACAAAAGTGGCAATTTCCTTGCCTTTTATTTTCACAAGGATTGAAAAATGATGTAAGATTGCACTAGCAGTAGCAGTATTGGTAGTAGTGAAAGTGCTAGTTATCGACTAGAGGGGAGTGAATAGGACTAGAGGGGAGTGAATAGGCGATTTTTATGAAAGTCTTCAAAACACGGGGGCTTTGAAGACAAACTGTAGAAATGAACCTATTGATATGCAGCGGAAGGTAGACTACACTAGACAAGCCATAGTCAAGTAAGCAATGAAGTGAAAGCACGAAGTCTATCAACAGCTAGGTAGTATGGACCAAGATGGAAGAAAGTATGAAACCAATCAACAATAGTCTTCACATAGTGAAGTCAATCATATCATGCAATCAGGCAATGACTTCATGAAGACAAACTGTAAGTAAAGAGAGAGGTAAGGATAGAACCAGTTGCTTGGTGAGGGCAGGTACTTGTTGGACCAGTTCCAGTTGCTGTGACAACTGTACGTCTGGTTAGGGAGGCTGAGATTCAACTCAGAAGACCGTGTCTTCACCTTATTCCCCTTGAGCTAAGGACACACAGTCCTCGCCCAATCACTCTGGTAAGTCTTCAAGGTAAACTTCCAAACCTTCACAGACTTCGTTCACCGGCGATCCACAATGACTCTTGGATGCTCAGAACGCGACGCCTAACCGGCTGGAGGATTCACAGTCCTCAAGTGTAATAAGTCTTCAGATCACGCAGGCAGAAAGACTTCAGTGTTTAGGGCTTTTTCCTCGCAAGGATTTCTCTCTCAAAGGCTTCGAGGCGGGTTGCTCTCAAACGACAAAAGCCGTGCACAAACTCTGAGCAGCCACCAATTTATGGTGTAGGGGGTGGGCTATTTATAGCCACTAGGCAACCCGACCTAATATGTCCGAAATGACCCTAGGTCACTAGGGAACTGACACGTGTCTAACGGTCAGATTTCAAACACACGCGACAGCTTGACTTGGGCTACAAGTCAAGCTGACTTATCCAGCTCTGGATAAGATTTGCTCTCATTGTCTTCGCTCGAAGACATAGGATTTGTTTGAGCATCACTTCAGTCACTCTGACTTTTTTCACTTAGACCCCACTTAACAGTACAGTGGTTCCTATGACTCAACAAAGAAGAAAAGGAAACTATGAAACAACTATGTTTTCGCAATCCATAGTCTTCATACGATGTCTTCTCATGTCATAGTCTTCAATGTGAAACTCTTCATAGACCACCATTGTCTTCAATGTCTTCACACATTTTTAGGGGTCATCTCCGGTAGGTAAAGCGAATCAATGAGGGACTACTACCTGTGTTATCCAGCAATTCTCACAAACACGTTAGTCCCTCAACCAGATTTGTCGTCAATACTCCAAAACCAACTAGGGGTGGCACTAGATGCACTTACAATCTCCCCCTTTTTGGTGATTGATGACAAACTGGTTAAAGTTTTCAACGGGGATAAAAGTATGTGAAATTGTAAAGGATTAAGGTATTGTCTTCATAAGTAGCAAAAGGCTCCCCCTGAAGATGTGCATATATAAGTATTTTGCGTTTGAATGCAAATGCACATGGCAGGTTGTACTTGTGGAGATCCTCTTCAACTTATGAAGGCAATTCATCATGCATGAAAAAATATAACAAAGATAATGACATGCATAATGATAAATGGACGTCTGCAAAATGACTTCGTGCGGAACTTATCGTCGCACATGCGGAATTTATCATTGCATCACATAGTTGACAGAAAAGGTAGTAGACGACCATGAAGTTTAAGTGTTACAAATCAAAAGAACCAAATGTATCGAAAGCGAGAGTTGTAAGCACTTGGCAAAAGTATAGCAACCACCCTTATGGACCCGCTTGAAGACTATCAACCCATATGCTTCTCCCCCTTTTGTCAGTGAGGACCAAAAAGGTTTGAAGACATAGAGCTTTCTACTCATTCCCATGAGGAGTAGGCAAAGCAGCAGGGTCATTGTTGAGGTCTGGTGGTGCAGAAGAACTTGGTGCGGTGTCGATTTGAGGCGAAGTTGAGGTTGGAGAAGTAGCACCATCTTCGTCATCAATAACTCCGGCATTGACAGTTGCCATTGAGGATGAGTAGTCAGAGTCTTCAAGTGAGGGATTCCGACGCATGTGAGCATTCCTGGGAGGAGTGGAATCAAGCTTGAATCTTTCAGCAAAGCCATCTTGTTGGAGATCATCTTCAGAGCTCAGCAATGTCAGACTCTTCCACGACCACCGACAGGTTTCATGAGTGAAAAATGCATTCTTGGTGGCAAGGTTGCGAATGCGATTGACATCCACCAAGAGACTATGCATCTGACACTTGAGCCAGTCATGATTCTTATCCTGTTTTTGATGCAGGGCGACGAGAAGCTCTCGGTCATTAAGAACACGAGATCGCTTCCGAGGCCTTTGGGCAATTGTGCTTTCAGTGGCTTCAGTATGGGCACGAGGGCACGTGTATTTCCAGCCAAAGGATAAACACGAGTCGCAGCAAGAACTCCTTTAATGGGTTGAGTGAAACTTTGACGATCGATGTTGTGAAGATAAATTGGCTCCTTGGCAGGTTCTGGGTATATGGCTTTGACAGACAGATCAACCTCTGGCAGGAAGACGAGATGATTGCGCGCAGAGGGTTGATAGTTGACCAAGGAGTGAAGCTTGATCAGGCGCATTACCCATGGAGCATAAAACTTCAGACCAAATATGTTAGAGCCAGATGCAGCCAATTGCCTGATGAAGAAGTCTTGAGCATTGAAGCTGATGCCATTGAAGATATAGAAAACCAATGTCTTCATTGCTCCTTCAAGCTTCGCTGTAGGAGAATGTCCTTTGACAGGCCAGAGAGTTCGCCTGATAATATGATAAATAGTGCGGGGCAGATACTCTAGGTCTTCAACAAAGAACTCCTTTGGATATTCAGCGTCTTGTGGCAGTGGCTTCATCATGCTCAGCATTTGGCTCATGTTTGGCTCTGGCTTCTGGAAGATGCTCTCCAAAGCATTTTGGTGCAGCTGACAACCTGGTTAATAGTGTTCACTAAGAGTGGGCAGGGCAGTAAGCTCAATGATATCTTGGGCTTTGGCTTCATGGTGTACCTCGCCTGTCATCCACTCAAGGACCCAAGTCTTTGGATCCCTGTAGTAGCAGCGAATGGGGAGAGTTGCATAGAATTGCAGCAGAAGCTCTTCATTCCAATGCTCTTTATCGGTCACAAACTGTAGAAGGCCAGCATCTCTGAAGCAGTCAAGGGATTCTTCTAGGCAGGGCATGCCAGCCATGGCTTCGCAGTCTAGACGCATATGAGGAAAAATGCGCCCCCTGATTGTATAGTATGCGGGAATAGTAACTGCGCTGCTGATAACTCCAGAACCTATTAGATGATATTCTTGGCTTGGAATATGGGTTCTTGGTGCTACCAAAGAAGGTGTTGTGTGCTATGAAGCCATTCACATAAACGATCCTGGTGAAGTTGCAGTACCTGGAAACCTTGGCAGCCTTGGATTTCGCTTCTGGACCTGAGGCCGGCGCTCCACATGATAGTCAAACCGTGGTCCGGGAGCAGGCGGAGGAATCAGAATGGGCCAGCGGACGGTGGTAAGTTGACCTTGATAGAATGCCTGCTCAATGGTGTGGGGTCTTGGAGGTGGTACAGGAGCAGAGGCATTGACATGGGCTTCGAGCTGCACAATGGCTTCAGGTGCAATATTGGCTTCAGGAGTCACATTCACTTCAGGCGCCACATTAACTTCAGGCGCCACATTTGCTTCAGTCATGACAATGTCATTGGCTTCAGTGTGGTTGTCTGTGGCCGCTTCATCATTTTCAACCTCCACTTGAGTAGCTGGAGGGTCTGGCACAGACTCTTCTCCTCGAGAACAATTTCTTCATTGATAGGGGGTGTGGCAACTTGCTCTTCTGCTTGACAGGGTTCTGGTGGTTCTTGTTGATCATCGGCTGATGCAGTCGGAATGTCTTCAGTAGCTTTTGCTTCGGACTCAGAGACATTCACAGTTGGAGTGGCGTCAGGGAACACTTGTCGTGCCACTGAGTTATGTTGCTCTTCTCCTTCTGGAATGCTCAACAGAGTGACTTGTGGCCTTGGTCCTTTGCGAAGCCTGCGGAGTGTGGGCGACACCTTTGGAGAGGGAGTCGGTTGGACCACAAAGTCATCATCTTCAAGCACCAGAGTGGTGGCTTGAGGTGGGGGAGTACTTGGAGAGTCTTGAGGGCGATCATCCCATGAATTGGCGTTAAAGGACGACCAATGCTGATGAGTTCGATGTTCCTGAGAACAGGCGATGATACCATTTGGCTATAGCTCCCACGTGTCGAGGCACGACTTAGAAACATAACCGCATTGAAAGCAATGTCGCAAGTTAGGTAATCATTACAACATCCCATGTAATATATGATAAAAGGGGGAGATACATAGTTGGCTTACACTCACCACATCACATCAGAGAACATAAATAACATCCATCATACAAACACTCATGGCCCGACTACGGCGCCAAAATAGAAGAAAACCCAACATGCGACAAGGCCCTGAATCGAACCCCAACTAGGCACCACTACTGATCATCAGGAAAAGACACGTAGTAACGCTGAGAGTCCTCGTCGAACTCCCACTTGAGCTCGTACTCGTCACCTGGAGCGGAATCACCTGGACCTGCATCTGGAGTTACAGTATCTGTGAGCCACAGGGACTCAGCAATCTCGCACCCTCGCGATCAAAACTATTTAAGCTTATAGGAAGGATGAGGCAAGTATATGTGGAGCTGCAGCAAGCGTCTAGCATATGTGGTGGCTAACTTATACGCAAAAGAGAGCGAGAAGAGGAGGCAAAGCGCGAGCGAGAATCTAGAAGAACAACCTGCGCAAGCATAACTCCAACACCGTGTCCACTTCCCGGGCTCCGCCGAGAAGAGGCCATCACGGTAACACACTCAGTTGATTCATTTTAATTAATTAAGGTTCAAGTTCTCTACAACCGAACATTAACAAATTCCCATCTGCCCATAACCGCGGGCACGGCTTTCGAAAGTTCAATCCCTGCAGGGGAGTCCCAACTTAGCCCATGACAAGCTCTCACGGTCAACGAAGGAATAGACCTCCACCCGAGACACACCGATCAGACTCGGTAACCCGATACAACAAGACAATTCGAAAGGTTAAAACAAGACCAGCAACACCGCATGAATGTGCCGACAAATCCCGATAGGAGCTGCACATATCTCTTTCTTAGGGCACACTCAGATGAGTGCTCCATACAACTAAAACCAAACCTCGAGTTTCCCCGAGGGGGCGCTGCACAGGACTCTAGTTTGGACCAACACTTAGAGGAGCACTGGCCCGGGGGGGGGGGGGGTTAAAATAAGATGACCCTTGAGTCTGCAGAACCCAAGGGAAAGAAAAGGCTAGGTGGCAAATGGTAAGACCAATGTTGGGCATTGCTGGAAAAGCTTTAATCAAGGCGAACTATCAAGGGGTTCCCATTATAACCCAACCACGTAAGGAACGCAAAATCCGGGAACATAACACCGATATGACGAAAACTAGGGCGGCAAGAGTGGAACAAAACACTAGGCGAGAGGCCGAGCCTTCCACCCTTTACCAAGTATATAGATGCATTAAGATAACATAGCAATATAATGATATCCCAACAAGCAAATAAAAGATGTCCCAACAAGGAACGGCCTCCAAACTTTACCTGCAACTAGCAACGCTATAAGAGGGGTTGAGCAAAGCGGTAACATAGCCAATCAACGATTTGCTAGGACATGGTGGGTTAGAGGTTTGACATGGCAATTGGGAGGCTGACAAGCAAAAGGTAGGCATCGTAGCAATGGCATAGCAAGAGCGAGCAAACTAGCATAGCAAAGATAGTAGTGATTTCGAGGGTATGATCATCTTGCCTGCACAGTTGTCAGAGTTGGTTGGATCCTCACAAGCAAACTCAACGGGCTCCTCGGTAGAGAACTCATCTCCCGGCTCTACCCAAGCAAGACAAACAAGCAACAAGGATACAATCAACCACGTGCAAGCTCAAACAATAAGATGCAAAGATGGTATGCTATGCGGGATGCGATGCGGGATGCAAAATGCAAGATATGACAGGAAATGCATGAACCTGGCCTCAACTTGGAATTCCAAGGGTGCCACTGGAAAGAGGGGATGAAATCGCTTGAAAACGATATAAAGATCATCGGAATCGGAGTTACGGTTTGGAAATGGCAAGCGTTTTAAGATATGACACCGGTCTGCGATTTACAGCAAGTAGGCATCTAGTTGCAACGAAATGAACATGCTACAGCCACCAAACATGACAACGAAATACATGGTAGGAATGCACACAAGATGCTTAACAAAAGACTAGCACTGAGCGACGGCCAATCCATCCATTATGAGGTTCAAACAAGCATGGCAAAAACGCAAATGCAAAACAGATTCCAGACTTAGTGAAATTAACACTTGTCTGAAATTTCAGATCACGAAGCCCTCTTCGGAGCAGCAAAACAACATGATACATGACCTGAACAAGACAAGTAAGAATATGGCATGGAGCTACTCAACAAGCTTAACAAAAGACCCAAAGTGACCTGGGGCCAAAAGGGTTCACAAAATATACTAACGGGCACACGAACATAGCTAAAACACAATCAGTTTTCAGACTTAGTGAAAACTGAGACATGCTAAAATATAACTCACGAAGGCATGTAAATGAGCTTGATGCACTCACTAAGGTGCAAGTCATGGCAAGGCAAGCATACATCCATTAAGAAGGCACAAAATACAAGCTAGACATGGCAAGAACAAGGGCATAGCATGCACGGATCAACTACAATAACATCGGCAAAATCGCAAACGAGTTGACGATCTGCCCAGATTCACCACGAAGCAAAAGCAGAGCTCGATTGACTCAAGCTAGGGTGCTTCATAATTGCAAACAAAGACATGTATGGATAGAGCATAACATGATTAACAAAACTCCTTTACTGATCATCCTCAAAAGAGGCACGGATCACTAGGAAACAAGCTGAACATATGGCATCATGAACTAAATAATCCCAGACTTAGTGAAAACAACTAAGTCCCTGAAAACAGATTTACCGGGTGCCTCACTTTGCAAGCTTGCACAAGTCACCACACACATTCTAAAAATGCATGGGTTGCACCTCTGGAAAGAAGACAAAATCCTTAACAAAACATATGAAGGACTCACAGGCATATCATGCACACAATAATCATGGCAAAAATGACAAAAGTCTAAGATGAACTAGCAGATCTGACAATTAACTCACGGAGCCTCCTTCTAGCAGCATTTTGGGCATCAAGATGAACTCAAATTAAAATGATGCAATGGAATGAAACGATGTACTCGTCGAGGCGAACATTTTGGTATATAATATGCCCAAATCGGAGCTACGGATGCAAAGTTACGGGTGGTCAAAGTATGCACAAAAATTTTAGGGTTAGGGACGAAAAGTCAACCGAGATGAATTTCTCAGATCTGGATCCAGATCCGCACGCTTCCCGATGCACGCCGGAGTTACTGTAGCAGCTCGCCGGACTTGACGGGGAAGAAGGCCGGCGTGGGAGGAGGAGGAAGAGGACGGCGGGGCCCGGCCGGATCCGAGGCGCGGTGAGGCCGGGCGGCGGGGCGAGGCCGCGGCGGGCGGCGGTGGCCGGCGAAGGAGCTCAGGCGGGCGGCGGCGCGGTGCTCCGGAGTCGGGGAAGAAGGGAGGCGGCGGCGGCGCTCCTCTGGCCCGGGAGCGCGGCGTCGGGGGCCGGGCGCGGGCCTCCGCGGGCCGGCGGCGGCGGCGGTCGGCTGCGCCACGTGGCGGGCACGGAGTGGACGAAAGGCGGCGGCGGACGTGTCCGGCTAGGCCCCGGACATGTCCGTCGGCGCGGATCTGCTTTTTTTAGACTAGGGTTTGGACGGGGAAGAAGATCCGAATTTGGAGGGGTGCTATTTATAGGCATAAGTGGAGCTAGGAGAGTCCAAATGAGGTGCGGTTTTCGGCCACGCGATCGTGATCGAACGCTCTAGGACATGGAGCAGAGTTTGGTGGGTTTTGGGCCAAATTGGAGGGGTGTTGGGCTGCAACACACACGAGGCCTTTTCGGTCCCTCGGTTAACCGTTGGAGTATCAAGCGAAGTCCAAATGATACGAAACTTGACAGGTGGTCTACCGGTAGTAAACCAAGGCCGCCTGGCAAGTCTCGGTCCAATCCGGAAATGTTTAATCCCCACACACGAAAGAAAGCTAGAAATGGCCACCGGAGGAGAACGAAGCGCCGGAATGCAAAACGGACAACGGGGAAAATGCTCGAATGCATGAGATGAACACGTATGCAAATGCAATGCACACGATGACATGATATGAGATGCATGAAAACGAAAACAACACACGGAGACAAAGACCCGAACCCGAGAAATAAATATAACTTAAAGCCGGAAACAGCAAGAGTTGGAGTACAAATTGGGAAAGTTACATCTGAGGTGTTAGAACACTCCACCACTACGAAAAGATCTCATCCCGAGATCTAGGACTGAAAGAACTCCGGGTACTCAGAACGGAGGTGATCCTCGCATTCCCAGGTAGCTTCACGATCGGAATGGTGTGACCACTTGACTTTGAGAAATTTTATTGACTTGTTGCGAGTCTTGCGTTCAGTCTCTTCAAGAATAGCAACTGGGTGCTCACAATAGGAGAGATCTTCTTGGAGCTCAATGTTCTCAAAGTTGACGGTGCGGTCAGGAGTCTTGAAGCACTTTCGAAGCTGAGAGACATGGAACACGTCATGAACATTTGCAAAGTTTGAAGGAAGCTTGAGTTGATAGGTGAGGTCGCCTCTCTTGCTGACAATCTTGAAAAGTCCCACGTATCTAGGGGCAAGCTTCCCTTTGATACCGAAGCGACGAGTACCTTTCATAGGAGAGACACAGAGGTAAACATGATCTCCGATCTCGAAAGCCAAATCACGGTGCTTACTATCATAGTAGCTCTTCTGGCGGGATTGGGCTGCTTTGAGGTTATCACGAATGACTTTGCACATTTCTTCTGCCTCTGTGATTAAGTCATTACCCAGCAGCTGACGTCCACCGGTTTCAGACCAGTTAAGAGGGGTACGACACTTCTTGCCATACAGAATTTCAAATGGGGCCTTTCCCAAACTTGCTTGAAAACTATTGTTGTAGGAGAATTCAGCATAAGGAAGACAATCCTCCCACTTCATGCCGAAGGAGATCACACAAGCCCTGAGCATATCTTCAAGAATCTGGTTGACACGCTCGACTTGACCGCTTGTTTGAGGATGGAAAGCTGTGCTGAAGCGGATGTTGGTGCCCATGGCCTTCTGAAAAGAATCCCAAAACTTCGAGGTAAAGATGCTGCCACGGTCTGAAGATATCACTTGAGGAATACCGTGCAGAGAGACAATGCGAGAGGTATAGAGTTCCGCCAATTGAGCTGCCGTGATCGACTCTTTGATAGGCAGAAAGTGAGCCACTTTGGTGAGTTTATCGATGACAACAAATATAGCATCATTGCCACGCTTGGACTTTGGAAACCCAGTCACGAAGTCCATTTCAATGTGGTCGAACTTCCATTCTGGAATGGCAAGAGGTTGGAGGAGACCAGCTGGCTTTTGGTGTTCTGCCTTCACTCTTCTGCAGACATCACATTCATTCACGAATTGAGCGATCTCGCACTTCATTCGAGTCCACCAATAAGCTTGCTTGAGGTCCTGATACATCTTCGTGCTCCCAGGGTGGATGGAGAGGAGAGAATTGTGAACCTCGTTCATGATCACTTTATGAAGTTCACCTTTGGGCACAGCAATACGATCCTCGAAGAAGAGAGTGTCATTGTCATCAAGGCGGTAGCACTTGTACTTGGACTGAGTCTTGGCAATCCCAATCTTCACCTTTTTCACCATAGCATCAAGAAGCTAGGCTTGGCAAATCTGGTCTTCTAAGGTAGGAGAGACTTGAAGGTTGGCGAGGAAACCTTGAGGAACAACTTGCAGATTAAGTTTACGGAAAGCTTCACAAAGCTCGGGTTGATAAGGCTTGAGAATCAGACTGTTGCAGTAGGCCTTTCTGCTCAAAGCGTCAGCAATCACATTGGCCTTGCCTGGAGTATACTTGATACTCGGATTATACTCTTGAATCATTTCGACCCATCGAGTTTGCCTTAGGTTGAGATTAGGCTGAGTGAAAATGTACTTGAGACTCTTGTGATCGGTGAAAATGTCCACTTTTCTTCCCAATAGAAGATGTCTCCAAGTCAACAGAGCATGTACAACTGCCGCCAACTCGAGATCATGAGTGGGGTAGTTCTTCTCATTAGGCTTCAACTGGCGAGATGTATAAGCAACAACTTTCTTCTCTTGCATCAAAACTGCGCCAAGACCTTGGAGAGAGGCATCACAAAAGACCTCGTACGGCTTGGATTCATCAGGTGGAGTCAGAACTGGAGCGGTGATCAACTTCTCTTTCAAAGTGTTGAAAGCAATATCACACTCCAGAGACCAAACATACTTGACGTGCTTCTGAAGAAGATTTGAGAGAGGCTTCGCGATCTTAGAAAAGTTTTCAACGAATCTTCGACAATAGCTTGCGAGACCGAGAAAACTGCGGAGTTGTTTCACATTCTGAGGAGGTTCCCAATTCACAATTGCAGACACCTTCTCAGGATTCACGGCAATGCCCTTGGCAGAGATGATATGACCAAGATAAAGAACCTCATCGAGCCAAAATTCACACTTGGAGAACTTGGCGTAGAACTGATGTTCCCTAAGCTTATCAAGAACCAAACGCAAGTGCTTGGCATGATCTTGCTTGTTCTTGGAGAAAACCAGAATGTCGTCGAGATAGACCAAAACGAAGTCATTGGTGTAGGCGTTGAAGATGAAGTTCATCATGCGAGAGAACGTCGGAGGAGCGTTGGCGAGGCCAAAAGACATGACGGTGTATTCATATGAACCAAAACTTGTTCTGAATGCTGTCTTAGGAATATCTTCTTCACGAATGCGAATCTGGTGATAACCCATACGGAGATCAAGCTTGGAGAATACTTGGGCACCTTTGAGTTGTTCGAACAGCTCATTGATGTTGGGAAGTGGGTATTTGTTCTTGATGGTCTTCTTGTTTACTGGACGGTAATCAACACAAAGTCGGTCCGTTCCATCCTTCTTCTTCACAAAAAGAACACCACAACCCCACGGAGAAGTACTAGGCCGTATAAGACCCATTCTTTCTTGCTCATCGAGTTGCTTCTTCAGCTCCTTCAACTCTTCAGGTCCGAGCTTGTAAGGACGTTTGCACACAGGTTCCGTTCCAGGCTCAAGTTCAATAACAAATTCCACTGGCCGGTGCGGAGGCATTCCTAGGAGCTCTTTTGGAAAGACGTCTTGATATTCGCAAACGACAGGAATTTGAGAGATGGCATCCAATTCACCCTTCTCATTGAGAGAAAACAGACGGATAGTATTATCCCGAGCGGCAAAGACAATTACATCCTCAGACGAATGAGTCAATTGAATTTGCCTGGCAGCACAATCAAGCTGAGCCTTGTGCTTAGAAAGCCAATCCACCCCGAGAATGAGATCGATATCCGAGTTACCAAGAACAATTGGGGAAGAAAGGAACTTGTAGTCACCCAATGTGATAGTAACCTCAGGGACGCAGGTGTTAGCTGTCATCTGCTTGCCCGGTGACACAATTTGCAAGGAACTTTGTAGATACTGATAATCACACTCATACTTTGATGCAAACGGTTTGGAAATGAAGCAATGTGATGCACCCGTGTCAAAAAGAACTTTTGCAGGAACATCGTTAACAGGAAGGTTACCCATAATCACATCTGACGAGTCCTCTGCTTGGGCTGCATTCACCATATTGACCTTGGCGTACTTGGGGTTATGCTTGACCACAGATGTACTTGCCGATCTGACAGGAGGAGGAGGAGGAAGACGCCTCTGGTTGAGACACTTGTTGGCATAGTGACCCTTCTGTTGGCACTTGTTGCACGTGACCTCTGAAAGCGGACGGTGATACGGAGCACTCGATCTTGGAGCTAGAGACGAAGTCTTGTTCTGAAAGCCTGGGTTGGGTGGGTGGGAAGAACCACTGCCACCTTTACTCTTCTGCTGATATGGCTGACGGAACGGAGGAGGAGGAAGCCAAAACTTCTGCTGCTTGGCCACTTGAGTAGAGGAAGAAGGAGTAACATCTCTGACTCGCTTCCTGGAAGCATCACACCTCAACTAAGCAGCCTCTTGCTTCAGTGCCATGTTGTAGAACTCATCGTATCTCAAGGGCTCGAAGAGAACAAGAGCGAGCTGAATATCTTCTCTGAGACCACCCCTGAACTGATATATCATGCTCTTCTCATCAGGAACATCCTGCTTGGCAAAGCGGGCAAGCTTCTGGAACAACTTGTTGTAGTCATAGACAGACAAAGAGCCTTGCTTCAGATTGCGGAATTCCTCATGCTTGCTTTCAACCACGCTCTGCGGAATATGATGAGCTCGGAAATCTCGATGGAAATCATCCCAAGTGATAACACGTCCACCTCTGGAATCCCTGTACTGCTGGAACCATTCTGCAGCTTGATCTTTGAGTTGGAAGGAAGCGAACTTGACAAAGTCCTCAGGCCTGACGTTGCTGCACTCGAAATGCTTACACAGATCCACAAGCCAATCGTCAGCATCGGTTGCCTCAACACAATTGCTGAAAGTCTTTGGCCCATTAGCAAGGAACTGGTTGAGTGTGGCAAAGTGACTCTGATTGCTGCCTTGATTGCCTTGACTGCCTTGATTGCGCTCTTGGAGAATTTGCATGATCAGCTGTGTGTTTGCATTGGTTGCGGCCATCACAGCTTGCCATGCCTCTGGAGGAGGTGGAGGCGGTGGCGGATCAGGATTCGGAGTCGTGCGCGTTGGAGGAGCCATCCTGAAGAGGTTGACCACCATTAGCACATTGACAGAAAATATTGAAGCTGAATCCAACGGAATGAAAATTGCAACATATAGTCTTCACATCCGAACAAAATGAACGAATGCACTCCTCTTCAAATGGTCACATATCCATAAATTGAGAAGCCACGTAGAATTAAGGTAGAGAAACAAATCCACAAGGTACAGATCAAGAACGAATAATCGGTAAGAAATCCCAATCTCAAACCAATATTCGTGGAAGAAGAACTAGAGCTACTAGAATTCCCACCTATGAAACTCCCGAACCTTTCCGGTTATGCAATCAGGTGTTGGGGATACAGGGGAAGCATAATATCTCACCCAAACTAGCAAATCCTACATCCAGCTGTATCCATCCTTCAACACATAACCGAGAAAAACTTCGGAAACCATCTACCTCAACCTTCAAAAAGCATCCGTTATACAAGTTATGGCGATACTCCCGAACTCCCGCCCCAGTACTGGGTGGCGTCGAGGTTATCTCACCAACGGACTGCATAAAAGAGATTTTCGATGTCGGCGAACATATCTCAAGTATTCCAGAATTGCAACGATAAAATTATGATTACAACACCTCAGAGCTCAACTCCCCGGGACACTTCCACTAAACCCCTGACAGGAGGCACCAAGTCAATGTTCTCATCATAAGCCATCGGAACGATTCTAAAACCCGAGATGCACCTGAAGGATGACATAAGACTGCTGATCCCAGTAGCCGCTGAGACTCGGGTTGATTTGCAAAATCGGCCTGAGGATCAACTCCTAGCTCGACAGAATACTTCGAGACACAAAAAGCGGTGTGCAAAGTCCTCGAGACTCGGGTTGGGTGCGGCCGACCAACCCGAGGATCATAATCTCCTCGAAAACTATATTGCACTTAAATTTTCTGCATTGGATTGCCAATGCAGTAGCCCCCGAGACACTGGTCGGGTGGCAACACCAGATCAGGGGATCGATGTGCCCCTTTAATATTAGTAAATGATAAGCCCGAAGCCCAGTAGCCCCCGAGCCTTAATGCGGGCATGGGTGGCCGAATTAAGGATCAATATCCAGAATAAAATCACAAATTATGTGTAATGATTCTATGTATCCAAGTACTTTACATCATTAATGCTCGGATCCGCATTGTACAAAACTTTATTGACCGACCATCGACTTCAACCTCCTCGGCCAGAAGCCGGGGAGTGTTTTTCCTACTTTATAAAGCCCTTATAAGGGCAAAGATTTATGGAAAACAAGGCAATCCGGCCATATGGTTTTATAAACAAAGGTACGCGGAGAGATATGTTATATTACTTAATGTAAGAAACATCTTCCAAGGAAAATAGTCCCGCTATCGGTTCCTTTCTTTGGGTCGTCATGCTTATCATGATCACGAAACCTCACCTCCGATCAATGTGGGAGGAAAGTATTGAGGATTTAGTTCGGGGAAAGTTCCCGAACTTTGTGGTATTAATGAACCAAAAAATTTACTTCTGTCGCTGCCGACCAATGTGATCCTTTAAGATTGCTAGCTTTCGGCTTCACCCAGTCCGAGGTACTAACTCGATGACCCGGTAGTAACAATCACAGAGGTGCTCCCTTTACCGCCTAGCCAAACAATCGGGAACATAGGGGTATGCACAGGAGCCAGGCAACCCAGCTTGGCAAAAAATTTAAGTCAAATTGATGCATATGTATGGCTTTATAACGATGATTACAGAAGGCAGCCCTTGTATATTAAATACAAATGACGATGATATGTTTATTTTGACTTTGTTGCGACCGTTTATCAGTTGAAAGTGGCCCATCGTCGGCTTCTACCCCTTTGTAGATACTACGCAGGGTGTCTCCGCAATAACAAGACAACCCTTAGCCGATGTCTCAGTGCCTGAAGGCGGTTGTGTTAGAGGAAACGAGGCAATCAAATATGCAGACTTTATAACTTTCACTTAGTCATAGGAGCTTTAAACGGGGGAAGCTAGCTACGAGCCCCCGGTTAGTGTTCGGCGACATTTAAGGTCAAGCCATAAACACTTCGGCCAATGTTATGAACGGCCCGTCATTTAACATAGTCATCGGATCGCTGACCAGTTTACGCTTATTGTGACAGTCAGTTTTCTGCTTTCTCCACTGAGGTGCTTAACCATGTGAGCTGGAAGCACAATCGCAGTGGTTCTCCCTTTGCACACCTAGCCGAACAAAGCGGAACGTAGGAGGAAAGCGCAGGAGCCGGGCAACCGAACTATTGACCGAAGACACAATTTGAAACCGATGCATATTTAGCAATATCCGAGAATGTTTTTGCCGAATCTCTAAAGGTGTCCGACGTTGCACTGCGAGACTTGTGCTGAAAACACACAAATAGTTTAAAAGTGCCATAAGCTTGGAAAACCAAAAAAACGTCAGTAAAAACTTGACGTATGAACAAGATCAAGTGTTCGGTGCCAATCCGAAAATTGGAAAAAGGAAAAAAATTGTGCTTCTGCCGTGCTTCAACATGACACACCCGATCTCAACACTTCAAGCGGGCCAGCCTACGGCTTCGAGCTCCCTATCCCAGAGGCGGAGTACTTCTTCGAGGCTAGTTTAGCGAAATAAACTCGAGCGGCTTTTTAGAGAGAAGACAGGCTATCCGGCTATTGACCATACACTTGAGTCAAAAAAGGAGCGGTAGAGAAAGACTTTGCAACGACCAAAAAGAAAACACATTTACTATAAAATAGCTCATATAAATTTTAAGATCCCCCAAGTGACTTGGGTAAAAGAATTTTATGTATAATGATTGTATGTACCAATGTACTTATATCATATCTGTGTTCATCTGAACTTTAAACGCGTCTTAAGCGACCGTCGGCTTCTCCCTCTTCGGTCAAGGACTGAAAAGTGTCATGTACTCCACCTGTCGAAAGCATCAATTGTGTTTCCGATAACCAGGCAATCAGGCCATAAGGTTGTAACAGACAAAGCGCGCTCAGGGAACTTATGCTATATTACTGATGAAGTGTAAGAAGCATCTTCGAAGAAAATAGAACCTCCATCGATACCTTTCTTCGGTTGCTCATTGTTACTATGAGACTTGTGCAATAGATTTTTTGTACTCATCAGTTCCGTTGTGTGCCGGCCATTATTGAAAACAATAAGAGCGCTAGCTTTCGGCTTCATCCAGTCTGAGGTACTAACTCCGATGACCCGGTAGTAACAATCGCAGAGGTGCTCCCTTTACCGCCTAGCCAAACAATCGGGAACGTAGGAGTAAGCACAGGAGCCAGGCAACCCAGCTTGCGAAGCACTTAAGTCAACATGGTGCATATTGTGGCGTAATACATGAACAAGGAACGAAGCCGTACAAGTATAATCATATGCAAGAGGAAAGGCTTCATAAAGGAAGCCTCCAAGTAAACGGGGTATTTGAATTTGCTTGCAACAAACAAGGTTTTGACAAAGAAAGTTTTTCGCAAATGACTTTTTGTCAAAAAAGCATAATGCTTGGTCGAACCGAATGAATTAAAACTAAAGGTTTTTAAGTATGGAAGCGACTTAGCTGGTTAATGTGCTCAGTGTCGATGCACGGCCCGAGCTTACGGCGGGACAAGGTCCCAGCCCCCAAGCCGGTCCCTAGGTGGCGGAGCGAAGAGCTTGACACTCCAAAGTGGCGACATAGAATGGCCAATCCAGGCCGGCAGTGTGACGCCGAAGTCCCCAGTGTGGCTTAATGAAGTAATGACGAAGCCCTCGGTCCAGCCGAGGTGACGTGGTACGTCGGTACGCCGAGGTGATAGCGCTGCCCGACCCGGATCCTTTACCTGTGCACAGAAAATAGTGCAAGCCAGAGATAATAGGAATAATAATAAAAATTGTTGCATAATTAATAATTTACGCAAAGTGAGTAATAAAAGAAATATGGCCCATGTGCCGAACACTTGATGAGGTAGAGCTCTCTCAGCGATGCCGAAGTCCCCGAGGCAACCGAACAAGCCAGTATGGCGATTCGGCCAACAAGGTGATCACACGAGCCGATTGGGACAACGACGTCGGCTTGCCAAAGTGATTGCGTGACGCAGTCGAAGTCGATCACCTAGTCGATGCAGGGCGTCGGCGTGACGCGGTGAAGGCGTGGCCAAGCCTGAATTCGCAGGCTGGTCTGAGTTCTGGATGCGGCATTCGCCGAACTATATATGGAAACTGACCGAACCACCACGCGACCGTTGTTAATGCGGCCACCATTTGATAGACCTGTGTACAGATGATGAAACAAACCAGAGTAATAATTCTTTGGGGAAAATAAACCCAAGCAAGAAAAAATTACTAGGATTAATAGCACCTGGTTTATCTGTTGTAGCAATGTGAAGAAAGTTTACTTCCAAAATTGGGAGTCGATCCGCACACCCTTTGCCTGATGGGAGATAAAGCGACGGCATGGCGATGCTGGCAAAGGTGGGCTCGCCGAGGCAAAGCCCCCGGTCCAGCTAACGTGACGAAGCTGGTCGGCTGGTGACACCGAAGTCACCGGAGTATGTTGATGAAGAAATAGCAAAGTTCCCGGACTAGTCGAGATGACAGAGTGGGTCAGTAAGGAGATGTTGCAGCTGCCATGTCAGTCAAGGTGTTGAAGCAGTTCGGCGTGATGGACATCGGCTTGAAAAAGCAACAGTGCGGCCATGCCGACGCTGGTCATAACTTGTGACACGGTCAATGCTGGATTGATGAAGTGACCGAGCGGCGATGTCGGTGCGCCTGACTCGTGCAATCCATGGGGCGATGGTGTTGGTAATGGTTTATCCTTCGCGATGCCGAACTCTTGTTCGGCTTGCCGAGCTGATGATCCGATAAGGTTAGGCTCGACTCGATGAAGTGATGATCTGTCTAGCGCAGGTCGGCGGACGTGGAGCAATGTTACCGGACTGGTGTGACACCAGCGCGATGGTGAAGAGTGCCTCAAAGAAGGCTTAAACTTTCATGGGCACGTGTTAAAAACAACGCACAATACCATAAAGGAAAATTCCTTTAAATAGGTTATCTAATATCACGTTCATAAAGAAACATGAATTCTGGTCGGATCCGTATTCGTGCAGAAAACATGTCTGAAAAGTGACACACTAATCGGAAGGTTTCCAGAGTTTGGACGGTCGGATCGAGCTGAAAGTTTGAGGGGTGTTAGACATAGGAATTCCGCAGCCGATCAACAGTTGGATCTTCCAAAGGACGTCTGAGCTAGCTGCTGGAGACCACGCCCTAAACTCGTTCAGATTCCCGTCCAGATTTGATAGGGCTCCGACATATCGTAGATTGCCGGAGATTCCTCCATCGGAACTCGATGAAATTTTGCACGGTTGTTGTAGACACAATTCCGCACAATTCCACAGAAGCAATCGTTAAAACGACACGCGAGGAGGTGGTGGCGGCGGATACAAGGTCGATGTCCAAAAAAACAGCACGGTCGCCCGAGGGCAATGTTGATGTTGAGCCCTCGAGCTCCATGGATGATTCCTCCATGATCTTGATAGAGATCAGAGTTGATGTTGATGAAGGCCCCCCATCCGAACATGACGATCGATGATGGAGCGTGGTCCTCGCTCGAGCCAAGGTGACCAGTCGAGCCGGCGACGAAGATGCCGGCATCGTAGTTGATCTGCGGGTGAGCCATTGATCCTTTGTCGATCACACAACGAAACTCTCAATGAAAGCACCATTGTCGGTGTCAAAACCGGCAGATCTCGGGTAGGGGGTCCCAAGCTGTGTATCATGGATCGATGGGTAACAGGAGACAGGGGACACGATGTTTACCCAGGTTTGGGCCCTCTTGATGGAGGTAAAACCCTATGTCCTGCTCTTGTTTATATTGATGGAGTATCAAGTACGGAGTTGATATACCTCGAGATCATATGTTGTCATCTAAAACCTAAGGGTATGATGAATAATATCAAAATCATCTATTGACTAGCCTGGCTACGGCTTATATAACATACCAGAGGCCTAGGATAACAAGAGTCCTAGTCGAATACGTCGGTGGAAGGAGTCCTTGTCTTGATCACCAAGTCTTGTGGAATCTTCCTCATATATGTCTTCGGCCATCCGAACTGGCCCATGAGTAAACGACCATGGGGGTCCTCGGCCCAATCCAACTGATCGGGAGACGATGTGGTGAGTACCCCCTAGTCCAGGACACCGTCAATGACCAAGAGGCGTGCAAGCTGTCCTCCAATGTGCAGGCTCATCGGGAAGCATGTGAGTTGTACACTGTGTAGGCTCACTGGGAAGTGAGCCCTTGGACTTCCATGGCCGCCCGCCTTCCTCTCCGTTAATGGCACCCGAGCCGCTGTTTAATACTGGCGGCCTTACTGTTCGCCTCTCATTCCCCTCCCCACACAGACGTCCACCAATGCCATGGCGCAGAATGATCACCTGCCACTAGTCTTCCAGTTTGGTGAAGTCGGCTCCGAGCTGGAGGATATGGAAAATAAGGAGGAATGGGGCCTCATGGACATGGCCCAGAACGAGCTGGCCGCGGCGATTGCTGCCCCCGCTCCCGTCCCAGCTCCCATCCCTGCACCCATCCCAGCGACCATCCCCATAGCATTGACGGGCTGGTCACCGAGCACTATAGCAGAGCTGGAAGCCGCGGGCGTCAGCGAGGTCTCCGCGGACCTGCGCGAGGTCGTGTACATGCCAGCGCCCGTGCCCGTGCGCGTCCCTCCACCCACCGTGGCGCCGGCCCCCATGCGTTTGGCTGCACCCGCCGCGCCCCTACCCATGAGCGCCCCTCCACCCACCGCGGCGCCGGTCCCCGTGCGTTAGGCTGCACCCGCCGCGCCCGTGCCCATGCCCATGCCCATGCGCGCGCGCCCCTCAGCGGCATGGGACATTGCCGTCAACCGCTACCTCTCAGCGGCGCCAGTTGCCGTCCTCCCGCGCCCCGCCCATCGATCGCGCGACAACATGATGTTTGATTTACAAGTGAAGAACATTTTGTGTTGCCTTGAAGACTTCAACAAGGGCGTCCCGGAGGACGGCAACGACAACGACGGTGCGGCACGCCACCTCCGCCGCTGCCGAAAATAGTTTTTTGGGCTTTTAATACTATATCTCGAATTCTCGATCATATGAATATAAATTCATAGTGTGACTGAATGAAATATATGGTTTGAACAAACTTGCGTATTTCTCTCTTAATGTACAGACTTATCAAACGATTTTCTTTTGAAAAACGTGAATGGTATTTAAATATAAAACACTCATAGCAGACGTTTTAGTTAGAACACCCGTATGCAAACTGACAACTTCCCCAGGAAGCCAAGGGAAAATGTGCCGAGCAGGATTTCTGCATATCTTGATCGCAAACATTTTAGATAGAACACCTATATGCAAAGTGAGAGCTATGGTCTTCCCTCGCAATGCAGGATTTGTGCATCCCTTCAACCCAAACGGTTGTTTTGCATGACCCGTGTGCAACCACGTAGAAACAATTGGGTAAGATTTGTATCTGTCATTTTGGGTATGTTGCCATTTGTCAAACTGGAAAGATTGACATTTTTTTATATAGTAACATTGCCATTTGTCAACCTTGTAACACCGCGATTTGTCAAAATATGCAGCTAAAAATCACTAGCACTATCTAATTTTTGCAACTAAAATCACTAGCACCATTCATATGGACACCACTAGCAGGCGTGAGTTGATGGACGCTTGCAAATGCACCATTGATTACATACAACAAGTCATCAACCCACAACGACAACGAGGATACACGTTGGATTATAGATCATTTCCAATAAAACATTCTAGTACAGTAAAGTTTTTCTCACACAAAAAATAACAAAGCGATGAAATGAATTTCAGCTCAACCACTCGTCGGCATTGGAAACGCTTGCTTTGAACCAGAAGTGATTCTCTGGGAAGGGCCAGCTACTGTCAATCTCGAGACCAATGCAGGACTGATCATCCAGGCTGAAGCGGCCTATGTTAGGACCCATATTGGGACGGTAGGGAAGCATGGCAATGTCCGAGGTATAGATACAGTTGCTTCTCATAAATGGTAGTAATGTTGTGTCAACAGCAGTCGCCTTCCACCATCATTGGATAGTTTTGTCCAAGAAAGAGCGAGTTTCCTCCAAGACTTTCAATACTGAACCAGGGAGAAGGTGTTGGTGCTAGTACACTAGCATACATCCTGAATACCCTACAACGGATGTTGGAATAGGTCGGAGAGTGCGACCATGTGAGACACACATGCTTCCTTAGTAACATCAGAAGTGCCATGTATATAGACAAGAAGAGGTGATCCATCAGAATAAGTTGCCAGGCGCCACTGAGTATATGGGTCCTATCCGTCCTCATGCTTTTGATCATCAGCATCGTCATCTCCCCCTTGGTTATAAAAAATTTCAAGTATAGGTGGTGGAATGTTCACAGGACCTTGGAAACACAAGAAGGTTAATTAGTAAAGGGAAACTAGCTAACCCGCATGCATGTGGATGAAACAATTATAATTATGGTGGAAGAACAACGTACCGAAAGCATCATGATTCCTTGTAAAAATAGTGCCACGAGTGGTGGCAGCAAACACAAGACCCTCGTATTGAATTACATCACAGTACTCATCCGTGTACAAAAATTGATTTTGAGCAATATCCATCAAGGCGTGGAAGTAAGGACGTCAACAAGCTTGTCGAAGATACGAACAACTTCATAGTTCGTGTAATCCCAAGAGCGGTTGGGAACTCGACAAATTGCTATCTTCCATAGACGACAGCCACCATGATCGTATTTGAACTCATGCAGAATACCGGTGTACTCAACCTCTGGGCAGTCTGAGATTTTTGGAAGTGGAACCCGGTGACGAGTGTACACATTCACAAGTTCCCACTCGCAATTGTACCCAATATAAACAACCCAATCTCCATTTGCGCCTGGCCAAGCCTTGCCCTTAAGCGATGGCATCATAACATCATACGTATCATTATCAAGTGGCATCAACTTGCACAAGCCGAGGCTTCCCTCATCCCTGTGCCAGTCAGCAGGGTCACGGCGAAGAAGATAGGGGAGATCAAACCGCTCTTGGACCCTTGGGTTCCTTGTAATGATGTTATTAGTTGAGTCAAGAATGGTCTTGAACGAACCTGCCATGCTAGCCGAGGTGGTGACGTCGCACCGATCAATGAGTTCCTCCACCACGTCATCTTCAGATCGGGGCAAGAATAACGGGGTCATTTCTGGCCTGTTCCCTCCATGGAGAAGATGATTAAACAATGGTAGAAGGAAGGGTGAAGGTGTAACGCCCACGTTCTAGCTATATCTCCCACGTGTCGAGGCATGACTTAGAGGCATAGCTGCATAGTAGTCGTTACAAGTTGGTATCAGAGCCGAATCTCACGGTTACACGGATGTTTGCGGACAGGTGCACGGTCATGTTGTTCATGACATTTGTGACCCATGTGGCACACAGAATGGCACATGTACCGGACTGGATGCACAGACGTATGTGCCAAGAGGGAACGTTCCTGTGGCCCGACAAGGACGTCGGTTCCTCTGAGTGGGGGTGTATGTGATAGCCTGGCTTAATAGGGATGATAGACTACTCATATCAATAAGGAATTCCTTCTTTTCCGGGAGCCCATTCGGACAGAACTCCAAAGTTAAGCGTGATCAGCTTGGAGTAGTTTCAGGATGGGTGACCGACCGGGAAGTTGCTCCCGGGTGTGCACGAGTGAGGACAAAGTGCGTAGAAAAGACTAGTATTGATCTGTGTGGCCAGTCTAGATCCCGCCAGGAGTAACGACCACCGGCGGGTGTGTTCGGGGCGTTACAGAAGGCAAATGGAGGGAGGAAGAGCGTGCGACAGTATTTCCAAATCGAGAGGGAAAGGCAAAGAGGCGGTGGACGGTTGCCATGGTACAAGAAGAGGCTAGTGGGGAGCGAACAGTTGCCACAGAGGTCACACACTAACGATAAGGCCGAGTGAACCACATGTCGTATATCGCACACACCTTGATCTGGCTGACCGTTTCTTTTGTGTTGCCTAATCACAAATAGTTCATCCGAGTAAACCATATGATGTACATCACACACACCTTCATCTGGCTGACCGTTTCTTTTGTGTTACCTAATCACAAATAGTTCATCTGAGTAAACCGTATGTTGTACATCGCACACACGTTCATTTGGCTGCCCGTTTCTTTTGTGTTGCCTAATCACAAATAGTTCATCCGAGTGAACCGTATGTTGTACATCGCACACACCTTCATCTGGCTGCCCGCTTCTTTTGTGTTGCCTAATCACAAACAGTTCACCTGAGCGAACCGTATGTTGTGTACCGCACACACCTTCATCTGGCTACCCATTTCTTTTCTTCCTCCTCATCGCAAACAGTTAATTGAACTGAACCGTATGCCCTGCATCGCACATGCAACTAAAATCCGAACCGTGTTTGATGCATCCATGATCGTTTTGCACCTTTTTTGACGGGTTTTTTACACCACCGTTTCCGATTATTGCATCGCACACAGTTTCGTTTAAGGTTCTCTGATCATAGTGTCGCGTTAGCAGCATCCTGCAGTAGTGCTTTGAGGTGGTTTTGTACCCTACAAACAATTTCTATCTTTTGTTCTCCGCTAATAGGAACTCGGGAGTGATTCTTTATTGCACTTTGAGGGATAATCATATGATCCAAGCATTGTTGAGAGGTTGCACTAGTGAAAGTACGGACCCTAGGCCTCATTTTCAAGCATTGCAACACCATTTTTGTGCCCGTTTACTATTTGCTACCTTGCTGTTTTTATTTATTCAGATTATAAAAATATATTTCTACCATCCATATTACACTTTTATCACCATCTCTTCGCCAAACTAGTGCACCTATACAATTTGCCATTGTATTGGGTGTGTTGGGGACACAAGAGATTTCTTGTATTTGGTTGCAGGGTCGTTTGAGAGAGACCATCTTAATCCTACACCTCTCACGGATTGATAAACCTTAGGTCATCCACTTGAGGGAAAATTGCTGCTGTCCTACAGAACTCTACGCTTGGACGCCCAACATGTGTCTACAAGAATAAAGTTGCATAGTAGACATCAAGCTCTTTTCTGGCGTCGTTGCCGGGGAGGTGAGTGCTTGAAGGTATATCTTTATATCTTGCAATCGAATCTTTAGTTTCTTGTTTTATCACTAGTTTGGTTTGTAAAAGAAAAAAATGGAAATGAGGTTGCATCATATTATTGATCATCTTTATAATATCTTTCTTGGAAATGATGGTTCGAGAAATTGTGCTCTATTGTTAGAAGAAGAAGTCAATAAAATGTTTGGCACAAAATATTTGAATGATGAGCATGATTGCAATGTTGTTGGTATGAACTCTTTAAATATCCATGATGCTAACGATATGCAAAGCCATAAGCTTGGGGATGCTATGTTTGATGAAGATGATATTTTTAGTCCCCCAAGTTTTGATGAGAAAAATTATGATGATGAAATCATGCCTCCTATTTATGATGATTATAATTATGAAAGTTGATTTGGCGAGGCCATGACTTTATTTAATGATGGATCCACTATTTCGGAAGAGGTTTCAATTGACTATGATAACAAAGTTGCTATTTATGATGGTTATGGTGATGACATGTATGCTATAAAGAATAATGATAACCATGGAACTTGTCATCATGATTTTAATTTTCACTCCCATGATAGTTATTTTGTTGAGTTTGCCCCCACTACTATTGATGAGAATAAATTTGCTTATGTGGAGAGTAATAAAATTTCTATGCTTGTGGATCATGAAAATAATGCTTTATGAGATAGTTATATTGTTGAATTCATTCTTGAATCTACTGAAAATCATTATGAGGGAGGAACTTATGCTTGTAGGAATTGCAATAATATCAAGTTTCCTCTCTATGTGTTGAAAGTTTTGAAGTTATGCTTGTTTTGCCTTCCTATGCTAGTTGATTCTTGCTCACATAAATTATTTGTTCAAAAAATCCCTATGCATAGGAAGTGGGCTAGACTTAAAGGTGTTTGCTATGTGATTCATGGTGCTCTCTTTATGTTTCAATTCTTTACTTTTATGTGAGCATCATTGAAATCATCATGCCTAGCTAAAAGGCATTAAATAAAAGCGCTTGTTGGGAGACAACCTAACACTTTTACCTACTGTTTTTGTGTGTTCACATGATTAGGCTACTATAGTAATCATGTTTTATTGCTTTCGTTACAATAAAGTGCCAAGTAAGACCTTTGGGATGACTTATGGTGATAGTTTATTTGATCTTGCTAAAAAACAGAAACTTTTGAGCTCAGGAAAACAATTATCATTTTTAACAGATGCATGATAAAATGCTGATTCTTTTTGCAGAAGATTAATAAAAAAATTACCTAGGTTTTCCTAATTCGTCAGAAATTTTGGAGTAGCAGAAATATGGTTGGAGTACAGATTACTACAGACTGTTCTGTTTTGGACAGATTCTGTTTTCAATGCATAGTTTGCTTGTTTTCTAGTTTCTATGGTTTATATTGCTCAATATAAATTGTGGAGATGATATTCTACAGTAGGCATTGTGTGGAAACAATTATGAATCTTGTCTTTGACAGTACCAAAGTGAAATGGTCTGCTCTTTATCATACTAACCTATCTCACGAAGTTCCGTTAAGTTTTGTGTGATTGAAGTTTGCAAGTTTTGGGTGAGATATCGATATGAGGAGAATAAGGAGTGACAGGAACCTAAGCTTGGGGATGCCCAAGGTGAAGGAAATATGCCTTAGAAGCAATAATAAAATTTGTTATTTATATTTCCTTATATCATGATAAATGTTTATTATTCATGCTAGAATTGTATTAACCGGAAATTAGTACATGTGTGAATACATAGACAAACAGAGTGTCACTAGTTTGCCTCTACTTGACTAGTTCGTTGAATCAATGGTGGTTATGTTTCCTAACCATAGACATGAGTTGTCATTTGATTAATGGGATCACATCATTAGAGAATGATGTGATTGACTTGACCCATCCGTTAGCTTAGCACGATGATCGTTTAGTTTGTTGCTATTGCTTTCTCCATAACTTATACATGTTCGACTATGAGATCATGCAACTCCCGAATACCGGAGGAACACTTTGTGTGCTACCAAACGTCACAACGTAACTGCGTGATTATAAAGGTGCTCTACAGGTGTCTCCGATGGTGTTTGTTGAGTTGGCATAGATCAAGATTAGGATTTGTCACTCTGATTGTCAGAGAGGTATCTCTAGGCCCTCTCGGTAATGTACATCACTATAAGCCTTGCAAGAAATGTAGCTAATGAGTTAGTTACGGGATGTAGCATTACGGAACGAGTAAAGAGACTTGCCGGTAACGAGATTGAACTAGGCATTGAGATACCGATGATCGAATCCTGAGCAAGTAACATACCGATGACAAAGGGAACAACGTATGTCGTTATGCGGTTTGACCGATAAAGATCTTCATAGAATATGTAGGAACCAATATGAGCATCCAGGTTCCACTATTGGTTATTGACCAGAGACATGTCTTGGTCATGTCTACATAGTTCTCGAACCCGTAGGGTCCGCACGCTTAACATTCAGTGACGATCGGTATTATGAGTTTATGTCTTTTGATGTACCAAAGGTAGTTCGGAGTCCCGGATATGATCACGGACATGACGAGGAGTCTCAAAATGGTCGAGACATAAAGATCGATATATTGGACGACTATATTCGTGTGACGCCCCCGATTCAATCGCACACTAATCATACACGCAAACGTGTACGATCAAGATCAGGGACTCACGGGAAGATATCACAACACAACTCTACAAATAAAAATAAGTCATACAAGCATCATATTACAAGCCAGGGGCCTCGAGGGCTCGAATACAAGAGCTCGATCATAGACGAGTCAGCGGAAGCAACAATATCTGAGTACAGACATAAGTTAAACAAGTTTGCCTTAAGAAGGCTAGCACAAGTTGGGATACATATCGAAAGAGGCGCATGCCTCCTGCCTGGGATCCTCCTAAACTACTCCTGGTCGTCGTCAGCGGCTTGCACGTAGTAGTAGGCACCTCCCGAGTAGCAGCAGTCATCATCGACAGTGGCGTCTGGCTCCTGGACTCCAACGTCTGGTCGCAGTAATCGGGTATAGGTAAGGGGAAAAGGGGGAGCAAAGCAACCGTGAGTACTCATCCAAAGTACTCGCAAGCAAGGAGCTACACTACATATGTATGAATTGGTATCAACTGGAATGAGGGTATCATATGTGGACTGAACTGCAGAATGCTGGAATAAGAGGGGGATAGCTAGTCCTATCGAAGACTATGCTTCTGGTAACCTCCATCTTGCAGCAGAAGAAGAGAGTAGATGGTAAGTTCACCAAGTAGCATCGCATAGCATAATCCTAACCGATGATCCTCCCCCCATTGCCCTGTGAGAGAGCGATCACCGGTTGTATCTGGCACTTGGAAGGGTGTGTTTTATTAAGTATCCGGTTCTAGTTGTCATAAGGTCAAGGTACAACTCCAAGTCGTCCTGTTACCGAATATCACGACTATTCGAATAGTTTAACTTCCCTGCAGGGGTGCACCACATTTCCCAAACGCTCGATCCCCTTTGTCCGGACACACTTTTCTGGGTCATGCCCGGCCTCGGAAGATCAACACGTCGCAGCCCTACCTAGGCACAACAGAGAGGTCAGCACGCCGGTCTAAATCCTATGACGCAGGGGTCTGGGCCCATCGCCCATTGCACACCTGCATGTTGCGTACGCGGCCGGTGAGCAGGCCTAGCCTCCCTTATACAAGAGCAGGCGTTCCAGTCCAACCCGGCGCGCGCCGCTCAGTCGCTGACGTCACGAAGTCTTTGGCTGATACCACGACGTCGAGTGCCCATAAATGCCCCCGCGTAGATGGTTAGTGCGTATAGGCCAGTAGCAAGACTCAGATCAAATACCAAGATCTCGTTAAGCGTGTTAAGTATCCGCGAACGCCGACCAGGGCCAGTCCCACCTCTCTCCTAGGTGGCCTCAACCTGCCCTGTCGCTCCGCCATAAAGCAACACTCGCGGGCCGTCGAGAACCCAGGCCCACCTCTACCGGGATGGAGCCACCTGCCCCTTCAGCCCCCATCTCCGAACAGTATCACCGATAATGTAACAGTGTAAAGTATATAGTATATGCCTGTGATCACCTCCCGAAGTGATCACGGCCCAATAGTATATCATGGCAGACGGACAAGAGTGTAGGGCCACTGATGATAATCTAGCATCCTATACTAAGCATTTAGGATTGCAGGTAAGGTATCAACAGTTGTAGCAACAATGACAGGCTATGCATCAGGATAGGATTAACAGAAAGCAGTAACATGCTACACTACTCTAATGCAAGCGGTATAGAGAAGAGTAGGCGATATCTGGTGATCAAAGGGGGGGCTTGCCTGGTTGCTCCAGCAAGAGAGAGGGGTCGTCAACACCGTAGTCATACTGGGTAGCAGCGGCATTGGTCTCGGTGTCTAGCGAGAGAAGAGGGGGAAGAAACAATAAATATAATGCAAACAAAGCATCACAAAACATAATGAGGCAATACGCGGTGCTAGGTATGCCCTAACGCGGTAGGAGGTGATACCGACGAAGGGGGGAAACATCCGGGAAAGTATCCTCGGTGTTTTGCATTTTTGGACAGATGAATCGAAGGGGAAAGTTGTGTGTTCGCTATGCTAGAGATGTGTGGCGGACGAACGGGGTGCGTATCTGAATTCGTCTTGTCGTTCTGAGCAACTTCATGTACAAAGTTTTTCCATCCGAGTTACGGTTTATTTTATATGAATTTTCAAAGTTTTAAAGAATTTCTAGAATTTTTGAAATTGTTTAATTCGAATAATAAGGAGAATAAAGTTTTGTCACCTGGTGCTAAAATAGCCAGAGTGTATGACAGTCAATGTTGGGGATATCGCTTATCGGGAACTTATCGGTTGACCCATGATAAGGGGTAAATCGGCTAGTTTATCGGCATATCGGCCGATTTATCGCAATATCGGTTGATTTATCAGTCGATTTATCTTATCGGTCAGAGAACGGTAAGCGATAAATCGGCCGATTTATCGGAATATTGGAAGATATCTTGAACAGTGATGACAGTGGGCCAGGGGGTCCAGTCAGCATGCACACTCAGCAGTTGACCAGTCAACATTGACTGGTCAAAAGGGTCAGCGGGGCCTACATGTCATTGACACAATGACTTATCATTTATTTTAACATGGTATTTAAGTGAGGGGGCCACTGTCATAGGGTAGTTAGACTAATTAGCCTAAATAATTAATTAACTAAACTAATTTATTATTTCACTAATATTTATTTTATTTACTCTTTTTTAAGGGGTCGGCCCCACTGGGCAGTGACCCAGGCCGACAGAGGCCAAGGCTGTGCTTGGGCACGCACGAACGCACGCAGGCGTCGGCGGCCGGCGCACAATGCGCAGAGGGGAGCACGGCGCGGCCCCAGGCTGCAGTGGCCCTGGCGGGCGTGCGACAGGGTGAGCCAGCGCACGGCCACAGAGGCGCGGGCGTGCTGGGTCAGGCCATGGAGCGGAGGACGCAGGTGGCGGCGGGCGTCGACGGGCGTGTGATGCGCGCGTGGGGGCGGTGGCCGGGCGAGGCTAGCGCGCGGGTGCGCAGCCAGCAAGTCGGGGCGTGGCCTGAGGGGAGGCAAGCGCGGGCAGGAGCGGTTGCAGGCGGCGGGGTGCGGGACGGCGAGCAGCGGGGCAAGTGTAGCGGCGGCGACGGAAGCAGGGGGAGAGCAGCGGTGGCGATGGAAGCAGCGGTGGCGACGGAAGCAGCGGCGGCGACGGAAGCGGCGGCGACAGACGGAGGCGGCGAGTAGCACACAGTAGCAGCTTAGGAATAGCACGGTAGCGGCACGAGCAGCAGAGTATGCACGTGGAAGCTCAGCCCCAGGCCATGGCGGCCGAAGCACGGGGACGATGATACGACGACAAATCAAGGGGGTGGTAGGGGGGAATGGAGGAGCAGCTCACCATGAGGTGCTTGGCGTGCTCGTTGTAGCCGGAGAGAACTGGAGGCGAGCGGATCGATGACGGCGTTGTAGCGGCCGAAGGTAGAAGAAGACGGCGATGGCGAGCTTCCGGTTCACCCCTACTCGATTTAAAGCGAGGAGGCGAGGGAGTCGTCGATGCTTGAGCTCGTGGACATCTTTCTGGACACCAGGGAGGCCAGTGGCCGCGGGATCGACACGGTGACGGCAACCATGAGCTTCAGGCGACAAAGAGACGAACGAGAGAGGGGGATTTGGGAGGCTAGGGTTCGTCCGCTGGGTCGGGCTCCAACTTAACTAGGTCGTGGGTGCCGGCGGATGGCTGACACGCGCCCATCGGCGACGTGGACGGGCGCGCCAGCTCCAGGCCATGGCTCTGCCTCCCTCTGTACAGAGGTTGAGGAAAAGGCCCTGGTGGAGGGCTGGGCCTGGTACAGTAGAAGGGTTGGGCTAAGTGCATCGGCGGTTTTCCTTTTATTCCTTTCCTTTTCAGTTTCCTTTATTCTTCTCTGTTTTATTTATTTTAGCTACAGTTTTCTATTTATTTTAGCTACCAAATGATTTTTGTTAACTATGAAACTTTGCACATAATTCCTAGTCAACACTATAAGGTTGCACAAAAACTTTGAGGCCAATTGGAACTGTTCAAATTTATAGTTGAATTAAAATGTGTTTATTTAATCTTGTTGTTCCACTAAATTAATTCCAGGGGCAATTTAGGAAACCAATTGAGGTTGCTTCCAACATGTTAATTACTTAGTTAATATTTGCAACTCATCGAACATTTTTATTTGATAGTTTGAAGAAATAATAATTTGACTTGTTATTATATCATTTGAATTTGACACCATTTTCATCAAGTGGAAAAATGGCTTTAAAACATGATGACAAGGCACATTAGGGTGAGGTTACTGTAGCTTAATTATCCGGGCGTCACAATTTGGACACCGGAAGTGTTACGGGTGATTTCGGAGAAAACCGGTGTGTCGGAGGGGTTACCGGAACCCCCCGGGGAAGTATTGGGCCTTATGGGATAGAGAGGGCACCAGCCCAGGAGGTGGCGCCCCCCCCTCTTTCCCTCTCCCTCTCCTGCTCTTTCCTTCCCCCATCGTCCTTCCTAGTAGGACTAGGAATGGATGAATCCTACTCCTACTAGGAGGAGGATTCCTCCTCTCCTTGGGCGCCACTAGGGCCGGCCGTCCTCCCCCTTGCTCCTTTTTATATGGGGGGCGGGGGGCACCCTAGGACACACAAGTTGATTGTTCCAAGCCGTGTGCGGTGCCCCCCTCCACCATAATCCACCTCGGTCATATCGTAGTAGTGCTTAGGCAAAGCCCTGTTCCGGTAGCAACATCATCACCGTCATCACGCCGTCGTGCTGACAAAGCTGTCCCTCGAAGCTCTACTGGATCACGCGGGACGTCACCGAGCCGAACGTGTGCTGATCGCGGAGGTGTCGTACCTTCGGTGCTGGGATCAGTCGATCGTGAAGACGTACGACTACATCAACCGCGTTGTCATAACGCTTCCGCTTACGGTCTACGAGGGTATGTAGATGATACTCTTCCCTCTCGTTGCTATGCATCACCATGATCTTGCGTGTGCATAGGATTTTTTTTGAAATTACTACTTTCTCCAACACAAGGCACCCCCAAGGAAATATTTAGGGAATATCCAAGCAACTAAGCTCCAACATTATCGGTAACCTCACCTGGAATCATGTTTTCATTCGTCACATGATACGTGTTTTGCTTGGAGCGTCATTTTATTTTGTTGGGATTTGCTTTCTGTTATTTAGAATAATGTTTTGCATCTTTTATTTTAATAAAAGTGGCAATGGTAGCCTTTACCATGTTTATTTTGCAAGTATGCATGTTGCTGTTTGAAAACAAAAAGTTTATCGTTGTTGCAAAAATTCCCTAGAAAATTCAGAATGTGATAAATGTTGAAACATTTTGAAGAATGAGCTCTGATAAATTTTCTACAGTGTGTAAAATTTTCATAATTTTTGGAGTTTAAGAAGTATTGATACTCTTGCATTCTTTATAGACTGTACTGTTTTGGCAGATTGCTGTTATGTTTGCACTGTTTGCATATGTTTGCTTGTTTAATGATTCTATTTGAGGATAGGAGTATTAAATATGCAGTGGAATTTAGTATGAAATGTTGAATAATAATTTTAGTGATTTGCTGCAGTAGAGAATGGTAAGGTTTTTGCATTGGTTTATACTAACATATCTCACAAGTTCTTGTTGAGTTTTGTGTGGATGAAGCTTTTGAGATTTAGGGAAACCGTGATATGAGAAGAATTAAGGAGACACAAAAGATCAAGCTTGGGGATGACCAAGGCATCCCAAGATAATATTTCAAGAAGTATCAAGCATCTAAGCTAGGGGATGCCCCGGTAGGCATCCCATCTTTCTTCTTCAATAATTATCAGTTAGTATCGGTTGAGCCTAAGTTTTTGATTCTTCACGTGATGTGTGTTATTCTTAGAATGTCATTTTATTTTCATTTTGCTTGTTGTTTTAATAAAATCAGTGTTGGAAAAGCGAAATTAGGCGTACGCTTAGGCACGCTGAAGCGCTCGGCGATAGCCCATCGCGTAGCCTTGGGCCTAAACGGCACTCTAGGCGGCCCCCATCGCTTAGGCGGAGTAACGCGTACGCCTAGATGTGATTATGCAATAGAAAGAGGCGAGGAGGCGGCGCAAGGCAGGGCAAGGCGCGGCCCGGTATGGAGCTCGCGCCGCTGAAAGCACGGACGGGAAGGTGTGAGAATATTGGGGAAGATGGCGAGAAGATTGCGGGGAGTTTGCTGGCGAGAGGAAAGGAGATACTGTATTTGGCTAGGATTTGGATATATATAAACACAAAATGGCGGCGGCGGCCTGAGCTATTCCATCGTCGCTTCATCCTCCGGCCACTGGAAGGTAAAGATTCAACTCCTCCACGTCGCCCGTACTTCTTCCTCCTCGCCATCTCTCCGCGTGTGAACGATTTGAGGTTCGGTCTCTTCTCCCTGTTGTTTCCTGTAAGTGAGATGCGATTTCATTTGTCCCTCCACTTCCCGTGTCTTGTCCTCTACTGTAGCCTATAGATTTTCCTACTGCCCCTCCCATCGGATTGCTATTGGTTGCTACTCCATCCCTCTTGTAATCCCTCAATTTGCAGTTTTTTTAGGACACTCGATCTGCAGTTTTTGTAGATCTATTTACTTCATAGATGATCTTTGAAAAGTATACAATATTATTTGCCTCTGGATTGCTGGTTGGATGTTGCTTGATCCATCCCTCGCTTGTAATTTCATTGGTCTGCAATTTTTCTATTATTTGTTAACTCCAGAACTATGAAGAGGAAATTGATAAGATGACTATTGTAAGTGGACTTTTCTGTACTGAACAGTAGAGTTATTTTTTTGAAACGAACACTATAGTATACTTGGGATAACACAAGACTGCAAATAATGAAGATTGTGGTTATCCTCATATTAAAAATCACTTCTCAGCTCTAATATCTTCCTGGAATTCCACCCTGAATAAAAATTCTTGGATTACACCCAGTAGATAATTATTCGTAATTATACTGATAGGTTATACACTTGCACTAATTTGCTGATGGTCATTAATGGTCATCTCAACTGGAATCATCAATAGACAATACATATAAACTATAATTGTGTGATGTTTTACTTGACAACTCATACGACAAGTTAATGAGGGCTGGTCTTATCTAGTGCCTGAAGAAGTTAAAGAGGACTGCTACCTACAGGCGGTTGTTCTGAAGGTAATCATTCTGCTTCCTGGAGAAGTTGCCACCATTTCCCTAAACTTGCATATTGTACGCATAACCATCTTGGGTAGCAGCAGGTCGATCAGCTCTTCAGTACTGGAGATACACATCCCTGATTTATCATCAAAACTCGTATAAAATTGGGATCATTTGTCTCTTCAAGTGAATAACTGTGTTGTGCGCATCAGTGCTTGTTAAATAACTTCCGTTATAAGTAGCATCTTGGTGTTAGTGAAGTTTGTGCTACATGATTTTCTCTTCTGTTGCCTGATGCCAAGATGCAACACCATCCAGAACTAGTCCTAGTGTAAAAGTAGGATCACATGTATGTGGTTGCTGGTAATCTTTACTGTGGAGTGTGGAGACTCGAGGTTCATTAATCAGAGGGTTGTTTAGTCGGTATAAAAATGGATTAGCTTCTGGATCTGTATCGAGCATTGCAACCTTGCAGGACTAAATAAGTTTCTAATGCAATTATGCAACAAATTTATTATCTTGTAATACAAAAAATGATGTTCTTTGGTTTCCCTCATTGCAGTTTTTGTATTTTCTATTTAGTTTGTTTTGCTTGGAATCTCTCGATCGACAGCTTCCTACCTATTTCATATTTGATCTACATACACTATGAATTTATGATATTATAACTTATATTGCTTTGCTTCTGCCTTCTGTAAAAATCATATACCTAATTGAGTGGGTAATGATTTATCTTCCACTATATGTTTTCGGATGTGGACACACGCACACCCGTACAGACAACTATATTACATTTTTGCTTTCATTATTATCTAGATTTATGCCTACTTGTGCTCTCCACTTTGATAGATCTAGCCCATATTTTTATCATTATCGATGTGAATTACTGAACAATTGTTGTTGTGTATTTGAGCATTTGTAGGATGTTGGATACAAACACAATGTTAGTGTTGCAGGAAGAGAATGCCCGTAAGAGAAAGTTGGATGATGTGGGATGGGAGTATGGGAGTCTAGCCGATGTTTCCAACAAGGACAAAGTGAAGTGTTTGTTTTGTAACCATGTGATCATTGGAGGTGTTTATCGTCACAAGCAGCATGTGGCTCACGTTGGTAATTTTGTGGCTAAATGCAAGAAAAGCTCGCAGGAAGCTAAAGATAGGTGCAAGAAATCTCTTGAGGAGGCATCTAAGAAGAGGAAGGAAAATACTTCCCGTGAGCTAGAGCTCTAGCTCAGAGAAGGCGTGAATATTTCTCGTGTTGGAGATGCCGAAGTTACTTGTATTGGAAGCGTTGAGCCACACAAGATAGGTCCCATTGATAGTGGACACGTCCTATTGATCCTAAATTAACTCAAATTGTGCGTCTGTGTGGAACTATCCCTGTTGGGACTTGGGATAAGTCTTTCAAATAAGATTCTAGGAATAGAGTACTTGTGAACTTGTGCTCATAATTTATAATGCTATATGCCATATTGGATCTTGCGTGATTTTTGCCTCAACTATATTTGAATATTTGATGTTTCTATGTTACTGCTACTTCCCTTGAGTAGATCATTTTTAGTTCTTCCCGTTGTTGTGATGTACTCCCTCCATCCAATAATATAAGATCTTAATATCATGAGAATATAAGATCTTATATCATGGGATGGAGGGAGTATCTTATTGTCATTCAATTGTCATAACCTACTGTAGTAGAAAATGGCTAAGGCTATTCCTAGCCACAAAATTGTCCTCCTAACCCGCTACCATACAAAATGCCTTGGCCCGCCTAGGCTACGCCTAGGCAGGCTAGGCGCTAGGCAGAGAGTCATCGTCCGCCTACCGCCTAGCGCTTTTTCCAACCTTGAATAAAATACTTAGATCTTAAAGTTTTTAAATAAAATAAAGTCCTCAAATAGTTGCCAGGGAGGCTAACTAAGCGGCATTCACATCCCGTCAACGAAGCTCTTTTCTACGGAATTGCTCTAGTGCTTCACTTATATCCTATAAGTAAATTGTTGAATAAATTGAATGTCATGAAGTTGGAATCATATCATGCCTAGTGGTAGCTTCACATTGGGTTTAAAAAGTGAATCTTTTGAGGCTTGACAATCACAATATTGGTCATATAAGCAATTCACGAATAATTAGTATAAGGAAGAGAACTTTCACATGCAAATACACTATCATGGAAATCTTTTGCGATTGTGAGCCCCCATCAAAATATTATATGCCAAAATTGTTGATGTTGGACAAGGAAGACAACATAATGGTTTATGTTTGTTCATATTCACATAGAAGTTATAATGTTATAGATCCTTCAACATGTGGTGCTTTCCCCCCATCTTTGCTAGCGAAAAATTCCACACCAAGTAGAGATACTACTTGTGCATCCGAAAACCCTTAAACCCAAATATTATTTTCAAGAGTCCATCATACCTACCTAAGGATTGAGCAAGATACTTCAAGTAAGTTGTCATCGGTGCAATAAGGCAATAAAAATTGCTTCTAAAAGTGTTAGATCATTTAGTGCAAGAGAAAATTGAGCATTGTACGAACTTGTGATGGCAAAGAATAAAAGCGACAGACTGCATAATAAAGGTTGCTATCATAAGGGGCAATATAACATGACGTTCTTTTCCACTAAGGGGTTGAGCATACAAACAAATAAGCGCATGGTAACCTCTGTTTCCCTCTGCGAAGGGCCTATCTTTTACTTTTATGTATTTACTTTTATGCAAAGAGTCAAAGTTCTTCTCTCAATTCATTTTTATTTTTCTCTTTTGACAAGCATCATGTGGTGAGGAAAGATCTAGGAACATATATCCAGTTGGATATGGGCAACATGAGTTATTATTGTTGACATCACCTTTGAGGTGAATACGTTGGGAGGCGAGATTATAAGCCCCTATCTTTCTATGTGTCCGGTTGAAATGTTTTGCTCATGTGTATGCGGTGAGTGTTAGCAATCATAGAATATTATATGATGGTTGAGTATGTGGAGCTCTTACTTAAACTATGTTGAATAAGTTGAATTACAATTGCTTGGTGACTCAGAACATAGGTTGTTGAGTTTCAAGAGAATTCATTGTTTGAACCTTAACATGTGAATTGGTTGTACTTTAACATGAGAAATTTTATGAGAAAGAATTGATGCTATGATGCTAGGAAAAGTGATTGAAATTTTCATTGATCAAACTTATGCACTTTGCTAGCATTCACACTTCATAAATTATTTCTTTTATCATTTACCTACTCGAGGATGAGTAGGAATTAAGCTTGGGGATGCTGATACGTCTCCAACGTATCTATAATTTATGAAGTATTCATGCCATGTTTACAACAATTTATATGGTTTTGGTATGATTTGCATGGAACTAACCCAGACTGACGCTGTTTTCAGCAGAACTACCGTGGTGTTGTTTTTTGTGCAGAAATGAAAGTTCTCCAAATGAGCTGGAACTTTTTGACGATTCTTTTTGGAACAAAAGAGACCCCCGAAGCTTCGTGGGAGGACCAGAAGAGCCACGGGGAGGGTGCAACCCATCAAGGCGCGCCTGGTGGGCCTGGCTTGCCCCGGTGGGTTATGCTCACCTCAAGGCCCATCTTAGTGTGAAACCAACGCCAAAAAATCCTATAAATAGAGAAACCATCAGAAGTTAACCTAGATCAGAAGTTCCATCACCGCAGGCCTCTGTAGCCACCAAAAACTAATCTGTACCCCGTTCCGGCACCCTGCCGGAGGGGGGAATCATCTCCGGTGGCCATCTTCATCATCCCGGTGGCCACCACAATGAGGAGGGAGTAGTCCACCCTCGGGGCTGAGGGTTTGTACCAGTAGCTATGTGTTTACTCTCTCTCTCTCGTGATCTATATCATGGGCTTTGTTAATATAGTCGGATCATATGATGTTTCTCCCCTCTATACTCTTGTTGTGATGAATTGAATCTTTACCCTTTGAAGTTATGTCTTGTCGGATTGAATGTTCAGATATGAGAACACATGATGTATGTCTTGCGGTATGAATACTTGAGGTGACAATGGGATATCATATTGATTCACTTGATGTATGTTATGGCACTCAACTCGCGGATTCCCGAGGTGACATTGGGATAATTTATGCATAGGGGTTGATGCACGTTTTTATTATCTTTTCTCCAATAGAAACTTTGGGGTCTCCTTGTAGTTCTTTGTGTGGATCGAGTATGATGAATATGAATTTGCTTTGGTGTTATTTTAGTATGAACTCTATGATAGATCGAACGAAAAGAATAGCTTTGTGTTATTTTAGTACGAACTCTTGAATAGATCGAATGGAAAGAATAGCTTTGAGGTGGTTTCATACCCTACAAACAATTTCTATCTTTTGTTCTCCGCTAATAGGAACTCAGGAGTGATTCTTTATTGCACTTTGAGGGATAATCATATGATCCGACTATGTTAGCATTGTTGAGATGTTGCACTAGTGAAAGTACGGACCCTAGGCCTCATTTTCAAGCATTGCAACACCGTTTTTGTGCCTGTTTACTATTTGCTACCTTGCTGTTTTTATTTATTCAGATTATAAAAATATATTCCTACCATCCATATTACACTTTTATCACCATCTCTTCGCCGAACTAGTGCACCTATACAATTTTCCATTGTATTGGGTGTGTTGGGGACACAAGAGATTTCTTGTTTTTGGTTGCAAGGTCGTTTGAGAGAGACCACCTTCATCCTACACCTCTCACGGATTGATAAACCTTAGGCCATCCACTTGAGGGAAAATTTCTACTGTCCTACAAAACTCTGCGCTTGGAGGCCCAACACGTGTCTACAAGAATAAAGTTGCATAGTAGAGATGAGGCTCCACCAGTGCTGGTGCTGGTAAACAGGCCGCTGGCCTTAGTTCGGCCCCCTCACAAACGAGTGGGCAAGGCTTCGCTTTTGGTACTGGCGGACCATTGAAGCAAGGAGGAAAGAAGAAGAAGAAGAAGAAGAAGAGTGGGCGTCGGCCAGGCGCACATACAACACCAACACCTCAGGCGCCCCTAGTTGCCGCAAACTCGGCCGTCTCCCACGCCATGCCACCATTGGTCGAGTCCGATGGCACGGTTGCCGCTCAATAGGAGGAAGCCTCTGCCAACGTGCCTAAAACCAAGAAAGAAAAGATGCATGGTTTCAAATGCCAGTCTAATGATCACTTGTCCAGAGATTATACTATGGTGCACTTTTGCTACATATGCAACAACTTCAAGCATGCTATGTTTCATTCTCCCATTCTGAAGCAGCCATGGACCTCGACATCTTTTTGTGTACAAGGATCTAATGCTTCCATGTTCATTCAGATCCCAAAGCACGTGTGCAAGGACATCGACGCTTCTCCATCCGCATCGCCAATTGCCTTAGTCACAGTTTCCGGTGGGGAGCTACCTGCAGTGGTGCTTGTACCTGAGATTGCTAGGATCGTTCGGACTCAGACTCAGTGGAAGTGGGAGGCTATTCTGCATGGCAAGGATGCCTTTTGGTGTCATTCCCCTCCTTTGACGATCTTCGCCGAATGGCTGACCTAGAGGTTCGAGTCAAGTCGCATGGTGTTGAAATTTCTTTTAAAGAATGGAAAGGTGAAGATGTCCCATCTTATGTTTCTTTGGAGACTATTTGGGTGCACGTTTACGGCGTTCCTCATTCACTACGACATTTCCTCGGGCTTTGGGTTGTTGGATTGGTCATTAGAGCAACTCAAGATGTTGATCTTTATGCCCTACGTCGTGATGGTATTATACGCATTCAGGTTACGGTGCGCTCTTTGGATATATTCACCTATAATAATGACTTGGGAGGAGATTCCACAACCGCAGAGGCATTTGTCAAGCTTGATGGGTATAACTTTTGCTACCAGGTTGAAAAGGATGACTATATTCTGGATGTAGATTTCATACCTCTAATCTGGAAGCAACATGATGATGGCCCAGATAGAGGTCATGGCCGTGATGATGAAATTAACGATGGTGATGTTAGCAAAAAAGCAAAGAAAGGAAACTCTGCGAGTGTGAATCCTCCTCCGAACTCGAGCTCGAGCACTCCAGTTCCTATGCTGACTGCATCTCTCGCCGCGCTGTTGTCTGAACTACAGCACACTACAGGGCCTTCGAACATGCTTGGCGACATTGTTGCAGGTTACACTTTGTCGTCGTCATTGCCGGCGCCGCCTCCGCTATCTGTCAACCTTGGTACACCGCTGCACCAACCTCTTCTGTAGAATGATCTGCCTTTGCTCAGGACAACGCGAGTGGCGGCCGTGGAATCTCCACTCACGGACGTGCGTGCTTGCATGGGTGCAACTGTATCAGCCAACAAGAACTCACCCGTGGGGTTGCATGGCTCTGTGCAACCGACGCTACAGGGGGGCGCTGTCGCTGAGCTGGGCTCTTTGACAACTACCAGCGATGGACGCCCAGTATAACCCATGACTACTCATGCAAACGTTCTACAATCACCTGCGTCGTTGCCGTCGCTACAGAGCACGCCAAGCCGTGATCTAGTTGCTGCGGTGAGACTTGGTCCAGCCATGGGGCGCAGCATGGAGCTATCCTCCTCACCCGTTGTCGCCGTTCTAATGGAGCCAGGAGCTGCTGCACCATTGGGATCGCCTCCATCTTCTCCAATGCTGCAGCCGGCACTCCATTCTACTCCAACCAAGATGACGGATACTCCGTTACGGCGCAGTGGTCATCACTTCACCTCTGCTGACCGGTCCTCGGCCACGGATGAGTGCTCCCTCTCCAATGCGATGCAGCGTTAGGCGGAGCGTGACCTCGACCCTCCTACAGGTACACCTTGCAATAAATCATTTCTTTCCTTTTCTGATTCTCGTATTTCCTCTAGTTTAAATAACGTTCGAATTAAAATTGGAAAAAATGATAATGATGTGTGCATTTCGGTGGGGGTGCTTAAACACATGGAGATAGACCGATTAAAGGTTTCTCCAAAGTGTTCGAGCCCCCTACCATACCCCGAAACTGAGGAGAAGGAACCGCCGGTTGCTTATGGCTGTCCTCTTCTCTCCCACTTGGTTGGTGTGGTAACTGAGGTTGGATTAGATGACGCACGACTTGGGTCCATGTTTTGTGACTTCACCGCGTCCTCGCATAAATCAAAATCCCATTCCTCAAAAAAGAAACAAAAACCGCCCAAGAAGGCGAAGGTATCCACCCTGTCCCGAGTCTCCACATGAGAGGCATGTTTTGGAATAGCAGAGGTCTTTCAGACTTGGCTAAACATAAACACGTTGGTGACTGTGTGCGTGACCATGGGTTATATTTTGTGGCAATTTCCGGGGCTGGTAAATGTGACTTTTGTGCACATGTCTTTGATCACCTATCAGGTGGTTTGGACTACACATGGCATTGCTTACCACCACGTGGAAGGTCCGGAGGAATCTTACTTGGGATACATACCACAACCATGGACTTGTTAGCTTTTTTGGTTGGTGAATTTCACATCAAATTCCACCTACGAAATAGAGTTGACAATTATACATGGAGCCTGGTCGCAGTCTATGGGGCAGCCCAAGATGAGAATAAATCCGCTTTCCTTTGGGAATTGGTGAACTTGGCTAAGGATAACCCGCATCCAATGCTTATTGGATGTGACTTCAATATCCTTAGATACCAGGAAGAGACAAATAATGATCGTTTTGACACACACACTGGCCTTTCTTATTCAACGCTGTAATTGACAGTTTGAATCTTCGAGAAGCTAGTATGTCGGGACGACAGTTCACTTGGGCCAACAACCGTCCGGTGCCGACATACGAGAAACTCGATCGGGTACTCATGGATACCGAATGGGAATTAAAATTCCCTATGGTAACAGTGCATGCCCTATAGCGTATTGAGTCACTTTCGAACCATGCACCCATCATTCTTGATTCTAACTCTACTAGCTCTCCCATTGTTCGCCGTCCATTCAAATTTGAATTGGGATGGTTACATCGGGATGGTTTTGCGGATATAGTTAAGAATTTATGGGAGAGGACTGCTGTTGGTCGCACACCGATTCAAAGATGGAACTAAAAAATCCGAGCCATGAGGTGGTTCCTAACTGGATGGCCCAAACACACAAGTGGTATATATAAAAAAGAAAAGCAATGCCTTTCCACTATTATAGATGACCTCGACAAAATAGCAGAGACTCGCATTTTGTCTCAATGGGAGATTCATATGAAAAATCAATCCAATGAGAAGATTGCACGTCTATTGCGAGAAGAGGAAATCAAGTGGTATCAAAGATCAGGTGCCCAATTCATTTTGGAGGGAGACAACAATACACGATATTTCCAAATGGTCGCCAATGGGCGGCACAGGAAGAAGTGTATTTTTTAGCCTCCAACTGGATGAGGGACGGATCGAGGGTCAGGTAGAGCTCAAGCGTTATACAACCAAATACTACAAGTGTCTGTTTGGAGCTCCAGAGGAAGGGAACTTCACTCTAGATGAGACCCGAACAGATGACATTCGACAAGTCATAGAAGAGCGGAATGATATCCTGACAGCACCTTTCTCTGAAGAGGAGGTGCGAGCTGCAGTGTTCCAAATGGAACATAACAAAGCTCTAGGCCCTGATGGTTTCCCTGCAGAGTTCTATCAGAACTTCTGGGATGTCATCAAGACTGACCTAATGAAGTTGTTCAATTGTTTTCATGCCGACCAACTATACCTATCTAGGCTTAATTTTCGCAAGATTGTTTTGTTGCCAAAGACTAAGGAGGCTGAACAGATTCAACAGTTCAGACCGATCTGCCTCCTTAATGTCAGTGATACGTCTCCAACGTATCCACTTTTCCAAACACTTTTACCCTTGTTTTGGACTCTAACTTGCATGATTTGAATGGAACTAACCCGGACTGACGCTGTTTTCAGCAGAATTGCCATGGTGTTATTTTTGTGCAGAAATAAAAGTTCTTGGAATGGCCTGAAAATCAACGGAGAATATTTTTGGAATATATAAAAATACTAGCGAAAGAATCAAGGCCAGGGGGACCACACTCTGTCCACGAGGGTGGGGGGCGCGCCCCCTACCTCGTGGCCCCCCTGGTGCTCCTCCGACCTCAACTCCAACTCTATATATTCGTGTTCGGGGAGAAAAAAAGAGAAGGATTCATCGCATTTTATGATACAGAGCCGCCATCAAGCCCTAATCTCTCTCGGGAGGGCTGATCTGGAGTCCGTTCGGGGCTCCGAAGAGGGGAATCCGTCGCCATCGTCATCATCAACCTTCCTCCATCACCAATTTCATGATGCTCACCGCCGTGCGTGAGTGATTCCATCGTAGGCTTGCTGGACGGTGATGGGTTGGATGAAATTTATCATGTAATCGAGTTAGTTTTGTTAGGGTTTGATCCCTAGTATCCACTATGTTCTGAGATTGATGTTGCTATGACTTTGTTATGCTTAATGCTTGTCACTAGGGCCCGAGTGCCATGATTTCAGATCTGAACCTATTATGTTTTCATGAATATATGTGAGTTCTTGATCCTATCTTGCAATTCTATAGTTACCTATTATGCGTTATGATCCGTTAACCCCGAAGTGACAATAATCGGGATACTTACCGGTGATGACCGCAGTTTGAGGAGTTCATGTATTCACTATGTGTTAATGCTTTGGTCCGGTACTCTACTAAAAGGAGGCCTTAATATCCCTTAGTTTCCAATAGGACCCCGCTGCCACGGGAGGGTATGACAAAAGATGTCATGCAAGTTCTTTTCCATAAGCACGCATGACTATATTCGGAATACATGCCTACATTACATTGATGAACTAGAGCTAGTTCTGTGTCACCCTATGTTATAACTATTGCATGAGGAATCGCATCCGACATAATTATCCATCACTGATCCATAGCCTATGAGCTTTTCACATATTGTTCTTCGCTTATTTACTTTTCTGTTGCTACTATTACAATCACTATAAAACCAAAACTATTACTTTTGCTACCATTACCGCTACTATCATATTCTTTGCTACTTGATGACCCACAAGTATAGGGGATCTATCGTAGTCCTTTCGATAAGTAAGAGTGTCGAACCCAACGAGGAGCAGAAGGAAATGGTAAGCGGTTTCCAGCAAGGTATTCTCTGCAAGTACTGAAATAAGTGGTAACAGATAGTTTTGTGATAGGATAATTTGTAACGAGCAACAAGTAACAAAAGTAAATAAGGTGCAGCAAGGTGGCCCAATCCTTTTTGTAGCAAAGGACAAGCCTGGACAAACTCTTATATGATGTAAAGCGCTCCCGAGGACACATGGGAATATCTTCAAGCTAGTTTTCATCACGTTCATATGATTCGCGTTCGGTACTTTGATAATTTGGTATGTGGGTGGACCGGTGCTTGGGTATTGCCCTTACTTGGACAAGCATCCCACTTATGATTAACCTCTATTGCAAGCATCCGCAACTACAACAAAAGTATTAAGGTAAACCTAACCATAGCATGAAACATATGGATCTAAATCAGCCCCTTACGAAGCAACGCATAAACTAGGGTTTAAGCTTCTGTCACTCTAGCAACCCATCATCTACTTATTACTTCCCAATTCCTTCCTCTAGGCCCAAGTAATGGTGAAGTGTCATGTAGTCGACGTTCACATAACACCACTAGAGGAGAGACAACATACATCTCATCAAAATATCGAACGAATACCAAATTCACATGACTACTAATAGCAAGACTTCTCCCATGTCCTCAGGAACAAAAGTAACTACTCACAAAGCATAAACATGTTCATAATCAGAGGGGTATTAATATGCATATAGGATCTGAACATATGATCTTCCACCAATTGAACCAACTAGCATCAACTACAAGGAGTAATTAACACTACCAGCAACCTACTAGCACGAATCCCGGACTTGGAGACAAGAATTGGATACAAGAGATAAACTAGGGTTTTGAGATGAGATGGTGCTGATGAAGATGTTGATGGAGATTGCCCTCTCCCTATGAGAGGAGCGTTGGTGATGACGATGGCGGTGATTTCCCCCTCCGGGAGGGAAGTTTCCCCGGCAGAACAGCTCCGCCAGAGCCCTATATTGGTTCCGCCTCGTGGCGGCGGAGTTTCGTCCAAGAAGATGGCTTATGATTTTTTCCCATCGAAAGACTCCATATAGCAGAAGATGGCCACCGGAGGGCCACCAGGGAGCCCACGAGGTAGGGGGCGTGCCCCCACCCTCGTGGGCAGGGTGTGGCCCCCCTAGTGAAGTTCTTGCTCTCAGTATTTTATATATATTTGGAAAACATCTTCCGTGAAGTTTCAGGACTTTTGGAGCTATGCAGAATAGGTCTCTAATATTTGCTCCTTTTCCAGCCCAGAATCCCAGCTGCCGGCATTCTCCCTCTTTATGTAAACCTTGTAAAATAAGAGAGAATAGACATAAGTATTGTGACATAATGTGTAATAACAGCCCATAATGCAATAAATATTGATATAAAAGCATGATGCAAAATGGGCGTATCACTACTAAATACTTTGCTGCAGATATTAAGTTTCCAGGTGTGGTTGAATTGACAACTCAGCTGCTAATACTTGAGAATATTCTTTGGCTCCCCTTGTGTCGAATCAATAAATTTGAGTTGAATACTCTACCCTCGAAAACTGTTGCGATCCCCTATACTTGTGGGTTATCAAGACTATTTTCTGGCGCCGTTGTTGGGGAGCATAGCTCTATTCTTTGAGTCACTTGGGATTTATATCTGCTGATCACTATGAAGAACTTGAGAGATAAAAGAACCAAGATTTTTCCCTCAACTATGAGGGGAGGTAAGGAACTGCCATCTAGCTCTGCACTTGATTCACCTTCTGTTTTGAGTAAACTTGCGACACCTACTCCTGCTATTCATTCTGATATGTCGCATGTTATTGATGATGCCACTTCTTCTTTGCATGTTACTTATGATGAAACTACTTCTATGCTTGATAATATTGTGCCTCTAGGTGAATTTCTTGATGAACAACTTGCTAGGGTTAGAAAGAATGAAATTATTGAAACTGATAATATTGATGAAAGTGATGATGAAGATTCTCCCCCTAGATATGAATTGGTTGTTGTTCCTGAGGGTTATGTTATGGATGAAGAAACTGCTAAAGACATCTTAGCTTGCAATGATAGATCTGATCTTAAGAAATTACTAGCTAAGCTTAAAGAAAAGTCTTTGAATGCTAGAATGAAATATGACCCTGCTTTTGCTACTTCACCTATCTTTGTTACTGATAAGGATTATGATTTCTCTGTCGACCCTGAGTTAATTACTTTGGTTGAATCTGATGCTTTTATGGCTATGAATCTGGAACTGTTGTGGCACAGCTTACTAAATTAAATGATATAGCCACCGTGTTCACTAATGATGAGAAAACTCGCTATTACTTTATCCTTAAGTTATTTCCATTCTCATTAAAGGGTGATGCTAAAACATGGTTTAATTCTCTTGATCCTGGTTGTGTGCGTAGTTCCCAAGATATGATTTATTAATTCTCTGCTAAATATTTCCCCGCTCATAAGAAATAGTCTGCTTTAAGGGAAATATATAATTTTGTGCAAATTGAAGAAGAGAGTCTCCCACAAGCTTGGGGGAGGCTTCTCCAATTACTTAATGCTTTGCCTGATCATCCTCTCAAGAAAAATAAAATACTTGATATCTTTTATAATGGACTAACGATGCTTCCAGAGACCACCTGGATAGTTGTGCTGGTTATGTTTTTAGGGAAAGAACTGTTGATCAAGCTGAATTGCTATTGAATAATATGTTGAGTAATGAAAATGATTGGACACTTCCTGAACCAACTCCTAAGCCAACTGCGAAGAAAAGGGGTATTCTATTTCTCAGTCCTGAAGATATGCAAGAGGCAAAGAAATCTATAAAAGAAAAAGGTATTAAAGCTGAAGGTGTTAAGAATTTACCACCTATTGAAGAAATACATGGTCTTGATAACCCGACACAGGTAGTAAAGGTAAATTCTCTCTATAGGTTTGATGAAGGTGATATCCCTCGTTATAAGTCTGCTAGCCAATGCTTAGATGAGTTTGATAATTTTATTATTAAACAAGAAAACTTCAATGCTAATGTTGGTAGACAATTGAACCACAATGCTGATATGCTTGAACACTTGAGTAATTATATGTCTAGAGTTAAAGGTGAACTTACACTACAAGAAATATGTCAACTTGTGACCTTGACTATTGGTCACTGAATGGTCATTATTTTCCATCTGTGACCTTTTTGTGACCAAAAACAGATGGTCAAAAGCTGGCGGTCATAAACTGAAATTAACGACCTTCTCTGTGAGAAGGTCGTAGACGTTTACGACCAAAATATGCCTACTGTTTTGTTTTGGTCACTAGCAGCCTCCCCAGGCCACGTAGGCATCCGACGTGGCAATCTGATGGGGCACAAAAATCAGCCCGGTCCAATTTGGTGTTTATATGGGTCGAGCCCATTAATTCGGCCTTTTTAATATTTATTTTTCCTATTAATTTTTGCTAGCTACATGGGCTGGCCCAACAATTCGGCCTTTTTGCGATCCATTTCAAATTTGGGCCTCACGATTTTTACAGTGCATTTAATTTTGGGGCCTTGGCCTTTTTGCGATCCAATTTTTGGGCCTTGGCCTCTTTGCGATCCATTCTTTTGGGGCTGTAGCCATTTCCACCAGTTTTTCATTTGGTCCAATAGACATTTCGGCTAGTTTTTAATTTGGGCCATGCCTCTTTGTTTCAAATACAATTTACAACACAGACATAGAATCAACCCAAATTCAATACCAATATATTCTCTTTTTGACCACTTTCAATCCAAGAATACATTTCAAGTAAACATAGAATACTATTCCAACGATTTGTACATATATCCTAGCATTTGAACAATAAGTTCAGCAAGCAAATATACACCAAATTCTCAGCAAGATCAACAATACATCCAAATTCCCAGAAAATACGGCATTACAACAAACATATAAAGCAAGTCGTTGACTTGGACTTCCAGCTTCTTCAAAAAAATCAGCACATAACTCTCCTGTAGATGAGAAGAAAAGACACATGTTCAGTCTCGATATGGGTAATATATGCTAAAAATAAATCCAAGAACCATGCAAGAGCCCTAGGTTTTACTATCATTTGGACACCCAGATCGGCGATCCTTCCTTACCTAATGTGTGCAAGTCCAAATAAATTAATAAAAAATCCATTTTATAGAGCAAATGATATGCCCCCATTTTATCTAAAACTGTAATGTATGCTAGTGATAGAACAAGGGGTAAGACTGTTATGATATGCCAGATTGCTAGCAACAGTGCTTACATGCATCTTCATATTTCAAAAGGTAACATGCATCACATCAAAAAATTGTAAGCATTGAACCTACATCATATCTACAGTAAGATCATCAATCAAGTTGCATGTGTATGCTAGAAATCAAGAATCAAAAGGACTTCAGCTTGTTTCGAATATCTTGCCTTTGTTGCTCCCAGTTCAGTAAAGAAATAGTCAAGCAGTGAGCGCTTCGCCTCATGGACTTGGCAGTGCACAATAGATTTCATAATGGAGAATAAATAGAATACCTGGAAAAGAACAATAAAGAGCTATACAGTTAAGTAAGCATCCTTGGCTGTTCAAATAAGTGGAGAGAACAATAAAAAGCTACACAGTCTAGAATTTCTGTTAAGAAACAGTAACTTGATGTAAAGTCGCTTGAAAATAGAAAACACCTTACAAGCTTGTGAAGCTTACCATGATTTCAAAAGCATGGGTTATCTAATATTTTATGCCATCCTCCCAAAATTTGGCTAGATGATTCTGCAACTGTAGTTATACCCAGCTGCTCAAAATATAAACATATAGATGAGTGCTTCACACATGTCACTAGAGGTAAATAGCAATACACATAAATGAATGAACAGGGGCATATTCTACATCAAGATGAACCAACAGAGATATATCTTGTAGCCTACAACAATCAAGTTAGAAATCACATCCATTTTCTAATTAACCAGCACCTAAATATATACATGCACTACTTCAGGAAATTTATGACTAGGAGATGTATTAATAACAGATTATGAACTAATGTACTTGTACTTGATCTAGTTGAATAAATGCAGATTAAGTTCCAGGTATAGCCAGCTCCAACGTATGCTACTAGCTATTGACAGAAAAACATAGAGAGAGGGGGGGGAGGAGATCCAGCGACAGTATGACTACAGCATGCGACCTCGAGGGAAGATCTGGCGCCCCGTGGATTGGTCAACCCCAGGATCTCACGCATGCCGCCGTTGCCGAGGTCGTCCATATCGCCTGCGAGCTTGATGGTCCAGGCCCCCACGACGGCCAAGTCGTGATCCATGCGGAGCTCCACCTCCTGCATGGCTGATCCATGCTCCAGTGGAGGCTCAGGCTCCACCCTCGAATCCGGCGGCGCCTGTAGAAAGATAGTGTAAGCTCTCCTAACAAGAAAAGAAACTTAGGAAAGTTAAACTGGTACAGATCAAATTCAGAAGAGAGTTTACACTATACCTAGCATAGCAAATGAGGATGGCCAAAGATGAATAAGTTTTTTTAGGAACTATGGACAGTGGGGGAAAGCCCCCCACTGACTTTAAATTAGCAAGATTGTAGAGTGAAAGATGAATAAGTTACGTGGCTCGAATGGTCGGCATCCCTCGGATCTCATAGCTACCGCACATCACGGATGAACTATAGCAAACTAGTTATATCCACAGGCCACATGTACAAAGAATATACTAAAATGGCTTGAAGCTAAAACTAATCAACCATTCATCTTCGGTACTGCAATTTTTTATTATGCAGTACAAAGATTATTATGCAGAATCTAAAATTGGCCACAGCCTTAAAGGTTATTATGCAACATCTAAAATTAGCCAACTCTACAAAACAGTGGAGGAAGCATACGTCTGAACCCAAACAAATTTACATCATCTAATACATTATATTCCTCCCATTAAAAAACTAATATTCCAGTAGAGAGTTAAATCAGTTCATCATGAACTGGCTTCCAACAACATAATATAGGTGAACCCACTAAACTGATGCAAACTTTATGGAAAGTTCCCAGAATTCTGAAGTTGCAACATTTCAAACATAACTCAAACTGAAACAACTCTTTTGCATTTGATTAGTTTCCGTGTTCTATCAAAGCAAATAATTTCCATCTTCTGCACTAAAATGAGTATCATGGGATGGGAGGCGTACTATCTTCTTTTTTGCATACTTTAGTGTAATTAGTTATAAAGAGGTAATTGGCTGAACATTTCTTAGTCAGAATAACAGATTGGCTGTTGCAACAAGGCGCATCAGTCTAACAAGAACATAACTGAAAATGTAACACTAAACCAATAATCCAGAGATGCATGGCACCCACACACTAAACCAATAATCCAGAGATGCATGATTACCTACATATCCTACTAAGCGAAGCCGACAGTCAGGTTGTTGGTCTGGTACTTGTATATGCAGTGCAGCAAAGAAGAATGGTTTCCACTACAGAATTTCTACTTGAAGGTGGGTTGCCATGGCCAGCATGCAACAGCAGCAAAAACCAGTAGCGGCAACGGTGCTACCAAGCAGCGGCAGCGGAGCATCAGCAGTGCAAGAGTAGCAGAAGCAGTGAGAAGCTGCGGTATCTGGCGAGCAGCAGCAGTATGCGGCAGCAGGCAATAGAAGATAGTAGGAGCAGCGGCGACAGTACGCGAGCGAGGGGGCACGCTAGCACGAGCGGGGCGCGGCCGGCGAGCAGGCGCATGACGGCGGGCACGGTGTACACAGGCGCAAGGTCACGGCTGCAGGCGGCAGGGGCATGCGGGCGCGCGCAGACGCGAAGCTTCGGCCATGGCGGCCTCGGCGAGCGCAGGCAACATACAACGACGGATCGAGGGGGCCAAACAGGGGGATCGGCTGAGGAGCTCACCGCGGTGCGGATGACGAGCTCGGGGAGGCCGGAGACGTCGGAGCAGTGATGGCGACACGGATCGACGGCGAAAGACGCGTGGCGGCCGACGGGGAAGAAGCTCGGATCCAGCGATGCGGGGGCACCCAGCTTGAACTGGTGGCCGTAGTCGATGCATAGGGGAGCTGCGGAGCTCGTGGACACCTTCCCATGTCGCCATGTGGTGGGTGAGGAGGTGCGGATCCAGCGATGTGGGGGCGCCCAGCTTGAGCTGCGGAGCAGGTGGGGGAGGCGAGGTCGGGGAATGAAGGGTTGTCGGCGGGGAAAGGAGTGGATCGGGAGGGGGTGGCGGCGGCGGGGAGAGGAGTTGATGGGAGGGGGAAGGGTGCGACGGGGGGATCGATCTGAGCTAGGGTTTGGGTTGCGGGTGGGGTGGGGGGTATCTCTTTTTCTTTTCTTTTTTCCTTTTTTCTGTAGAAAGATGGATGGATGGATGTGGGATGGAGAGATGGATGGATGGATGGATGGACGCCATGTCATCAATCCGTGGGAATGGTTCTAATTGGTTTGGAAAACCAGTTATTTAAAAGAGTTTCCAAGTACTAAAGACAGAGCTATTTTGTGAAGCAACTATCAAAAATATTTTGTAAAAAGGCATTATACAAATTTTCACTCAAGTTAGACCACATTTTATGGATGAGCACCAATTTGTATGCATTTCTGATCTTTCTAGCTATTTTTAATCATTTTTCGAGTGTCCAAACTGAGTTTTTTTGTGAAGGACCTATAATATATTTGTTACAAAATTGGACCAGATCATTTTTCTAAAATACTAGGCCATATTTAATGCACAATTGACCAAATTATTGGGTGTAAAAAGTTTTGATCCACCTCTGGTGAAAAAGACAAATTTTCGCCGATTCAGTTGGAAGCGGGTCAAATTTGAACTGCGGCTGCCTCATAGTTTGCTATTTATTTTTTACAAAAATCATTTATAGGTACAAAAGTATCTAATTAATCATAGAAACACCAAAAAAATTCCAAGATTCAACCACTAGCTAGGAACGGTCATTCCCGCCGTTTTGACCGCATTTTGAAACGGGCATAAAAAATTCATAAAAATCAAAAAATTGGGAAACCTTCGCATTGTGTCCTTATATGTGGCCAAGTTCCCAGGAAAAATAAAAAACTTGTAATACGGAAATTATTTTAAAAAAGTGTTCTCAGAAACGAGCTATCACGTGTGGAGATCAGTGGCTTTCAAGCCAAATGATCAATCTTGTGGCCACATTCATGGCATAGTTTGTTCAAATGATCTCATATTGTGCAGAAGGGTGCATATTGGAATGGCAAACAATGTTGCCTAAGGGACTTTTTATTTTCTTTGCACGGAAAATTCATTTTCCATTTTCCGAGTGCTTGGATTGAGTTCTTTTTGTGAAGGACCTACCATATATTTGTTGCAAAATTGGACCAAATAAATTTTCTAAAATACTAGGCCATATTTTATTCACAATTGACCAAATGGTTGGGTATCAAAAGCCCTGATCCACCTTTGGTGAAAAAGACAAATTCTCGCCGATTTAGTAGGAAGCGGGTCAAATTTGAACTGCAGCTGCCTCATAGTTTGCTCTTTATTTTTTAAAAAAATCATTTCTAGATACATAAGTATCTATTTAATCAGAGAAACATCAAAAGTTTTCCAAGATTCAACCACTAGCTAGGAACGGTCAACCCCGCCGTTTTGATCGCATTTTGAAACGGGCATAAAACATTCAAAAAATCAAAAATTTGGAAAACCTTCGCATTGTGTCATTATATGTGACCAAGTTTCCAGGAAAAATAATAAACTTGTAATACAGCAATTATTTTTAAAAAGTGTTCTCAGAAATGAGCTATCATGCATGAAGACTCATGGCTTTCAAGCCAAATGATCAATCTTATGGTCACATTCATGGCATAGTTTGTTCAAATGATCTCATATTATGCACAATGGTGCATATTGGAATGGCAAACAATGTTGCCTAAGGGACTTTTTATTTTCTTTGCACGGAAAATTCATTTTCCATTTTCCGAGTGCCCGAATTGAGTTCTTTTTGTGAAGGACCTACCATATATTTGTTGCAAAATTGGACCAAATCATTTTTATAAATATTGGGCCATATTTAATGCATAATTGACAAAATGGTTTGGTGTCAAAAGTTTTGATCCACCACTTGTGAAAAAGACAAATTTTTGCCGATTCAGTAGGAAGCGGGTCAATTTTGAACTGAATCTACCTTAGTGTTTGCTCTTTATTTTTTCAAAAAATCATTTCTAGTTACATAAGTATCTATTTAATCATAAATACATGGTTTGGTGGCAATACATCGAGGTTTGGATGTGGCCCAGGGCCCCAACTCCAAAGCGCGTAAACTCGCATGCCCGCCGCGTGGTCACCGCGTGACCTTGGCATTGACATGCTTTCTGGGAGGCCTATGCATGTCTAGTGGGTTGAGAACTCCCCAGGTAGGTGCTAGGAAGAAAATTACAACAGAAGAATCTCACGAGGAGACTGACCTATGCTCAAAGATGAATTAGCAGCCAAGTGTTTGATTAGCGGTACGGGAAATGCACATGGCCAATGGGCGTGAGTTTTGGTTGAGGATGATCATCTACTAAGGAGAATGTCTTCACAAATTTTTAGCTCAAAAGGAGGATCCTAGGTGGTACTTGCTTTGCAAAGTACCACGCTGGACAAAAATATGAATGCTGAAGCTGGGCTCAAAATAATGAATGGATTGAGTTGAAATTTGGTGGAGGATGGTTATTTGGGCATAGGAAATCATTGTAGAAAATTGATACCATTTGGACATGCCAAAGTAGTACTTCCTTCACAATGCTCTTCCATGGACAGAAACTTGGGAAAACTAGTGAGAGAGATTGGATGAATTAAATGAGCTAAAAATTGGTGTAGGTAAGTTACATAGGTATGGTCATGCGCTGGTAAATTTTCAGATCATTTGGGTAAGTCTAGCTAGTACTTACTTCACAAAGCTTCTCTCGAGGTAGAAACTTTGGAAATTTCCTGAGAAAGATTTGCTAGGAAAATTGAGCTGAATATTATCATGTGGCAATGATTTGGGTATGGAAGAGTGCCCGAAAAGTTTGAGGGTAATAGGAGGGGTCTATATAACACTTGCTTTGCAACGTGCCAATTTGGCCATAAAATATAAATTTAACCTGGGCTCACATAGATGATTTGACTGAGCTGCAATTTGGAGGAGGGTGATAATTTGGGCATATGAAGGAACTGTATAAATTTCATGTTATTTCGATATATAAAAAAGGTACTTCCTTCACAATGCTTCTAGGTGGACAAAAACTTTGGAAATTTACCGAGGAATATTTGCTAGGCAAATGGAGCTGAATTTTGTCATGCGGTAATGAATTGGATAGAAAAGAGTGCCCAAAATTTCTGAGGGCAATCAAGAATATATAAATAGCACTTCCTTCATAAAGTGTTGTTGTGAACAGAATAGGAAAATGAATATTGTTGAATTAGTTTTGAGCTAGGAAAGGAAGGATTTTTACATATTTGATGAAGATATGACCCAAATAATTTATGAGATTTTTTTGGGAATTTTGGGAATGACAGAAATATAGGTTGCTTCACAACCTAGGGCAAAAACTGCCACATGGACATGACACATAGGCAAAACTGATGAGGTGGCGCCTAGTCATAGCAACCCACCACAATTTACAAGGTTATGACCATCTATATGGGTCATGATCAGCTAGAAATAAGGCAACAGACCAGTGCTACCTGCTTTATGACCATTTTGTGTAAGGAAATTACGACCTTTCTGACCAAAATGGTCGTTATAGTTTAGGGTTTGGAGCCCCCCGAACAGCTTTTGACCAATTGGTCTGAAATGGTCATAGATCTATGACCAATTCTTCCAGGGTCACTGACAGAAGGTCACTAGTTGACATATTTCTTGTAGTGTTAAACTTATTAGTAAACATGCTTCTATGGTTACCACTCAAGTAGAACAAGAACTTAAGGCTCAGAATGATTTGCTCAATGAATTAAATAATAAGAAAAATGATAATGTTGTTAGAGTTATGACTAGAGGGGGTAAAATGACTCAGGAACCCTTGTATCCTGAGGGCCATCCTAAGAGAATTGAGCAAGATTCTCAGAGAACTAATATTGATGCACTTAGTTCTTCTAAGAAGAAGAAAAAAATGATAGGACTTTTGCATGCTTCTAGTGAACCTGTTGTTGACACACCTGAGAATCCAAATGATATTTCTATTTCTAATGCTGAAACACGATCTGGTAATGAACATGAACCTAGTGATAATGTTAATGATGATGTTCATGTTGATGCTCAACCTAGTAATGAGAATGATGTAGAGATTGAACCTGCTGTTGATCTTGATAACCCACAATCAAAGAATCAACGTTATGATAAGAGAGACTTTGTTGCTAGGAAGCACGGTAAAGAAAGAGAACCATGTGTTCAGAAACCCATGCCTTTTTCTCCTAAACCATCCAAGAAAAAGGATGATAAGGATTTTGAGCGCTTTGCTGAAATGATTAGACCTATCTTTTTGCGTATGCGTTTGACTGATATGCTTAAAATGAACCCTTATGCTAAGTACATGAAGGATATTGTTACAAATAAGAGAAAGATACTTGAAGCTGAAATTTCCACCATGCTTGCTAATTACACTTTTAAGGGTGGAATACCAAAGAAACTTGGAGATCCAGGAGTACCAACTATACCATGCTCCATTAAAAGAAACTATGTTAAAACTGCTTTATGTGATCTTGGAGCTGGTGTTAGTGTTATGCATCTCTCTTTATATCGTAGACTTGATTTGAATAAGTTGACACCCACTGAAATACCTTTGCAAATGGCTGATAAATAAACTGCTATACCTGTCGGTATTTGTGAGGATGTACCTGTTGTGGTTGCAAACGTTACTATTTTATCGGACTTTGTTATTCTTGATATTCCCGAGGACGATAGCATGTCCATTATTCTCGGAAGACCCTTTTTGAATATTGCAGGGGATGTTATTGATTGCAACCAAGGCAATGCCACTTTTCATGTTAATGGTAATGAGCATATGGTACACTTCCCGAGGAAACAACCTCAAGTTCATAGTATTAATTCTATTGGAAATTTTTCAACAATTACTATTGGAGGTTTTGAATTTCCTCTACCTACTATCAAGAATAAATATGATATTCTTATTGTTGGGGATGTGCATATCCCAGTTGAGGTAACCTAGTGTTATTCGAAATTTCTCCGGTTCCATGCAATTCGGAATGAGTTTGTTAACAAGACTTGATCAACCTTGTTAGTGGATTCCTTTTGATGAGCATGAGATGGATAAAGTTAGAAAGCACAACTCTCTGTACCCTCCTTTTACTTTCTGTTATTTAGTTTAAATAAAGCAAAAATAGTATTTTTTGTCTGTTTTCTGAATTGTCCATGTAATAAAAAATACCCCGAAAATAAAAGTTCTCCAAATGCCCTGAAAATGAAATATGATTTTTTTCCAGAATATTTGAGAATTTTTGGCACTGAGAACACACCAGGGGGACCCACCATGTGCCCACGAGGGTGGAGGGCGCGCCCTTGCCTCGTGGACCTCACCTGGGTCCCCTCCACTTATTCTTGCACCCACACACTTCATCTTCCTCCAGAAAAAAAATCACCCACCAGCTCAAACCCGAGTTCTAGCTCATCTTGCTGCCTTTTTCGATCTCCTTGCTCAAAGGTCCATTCACAAAACTGCTTCGGGGGATTGTTCTTCGGTATGTGACTCCTCCAATGGTCCAATTAGTTTTGGTTCTAGTGCTTTATTTATTGCAAACTTTTGCTGCTTAGGTGACCTTGTTCTTGAGCTTGCATGTCAAATTTATGTGGTCAAAAGTAGTTTTAATGCATGATATAGCCTCTAGGCACTTGTAGGAGTAGTTGCTATCAATCCTGTTGAGTTTAGTTCACTTTTATTTTAAGTTACTAAAAATTTCAGAAAAAGATGAAGAGATTTTTGAGGGGCTCATCGAGCCGAAGCTCGAAGGATAAGCAAAGTGAAGAGAATAAGAAGCCCAAGTATAATCTCCCTCGTACTGTGGAGGTTCGGCCGTGTGAATGGCCTTGTGATGAGTTCTTGAGAGAAGCCGGGATTCATGAAGATTTTTATTATTTGGCTGAGAATGTAGGCCTCACCGACTTCCTCCATGACTAGCGTGAACAGTATCTCTTGCTCACCAATATTTTTGTGCAAAATTTTCATTTCCATGCTAAGAGGTCGCCACCTTCGGTGGAATTTTATTTATAGGATGAGCATAAGGAGATGTCACTTTATGATTTTTGCCAGGTTTGTAGGATACCCTTTGAGGGTAGCATAGAGGAACCACATCGTAATGATGTGGAAGGTTTATTGATATGATCGCTGTAGGGGAAACGAGAAAAGTTCCCGATGCAAGAATCACTAGCATACATTTTCCTGTTCTATGATACTTTGCAATATTTGCTAGTAGAAGCTTAATTGGTCATGGGAACTGTGGAAATCTTAGTGCCCCTGATATTGTTATTTTGAGACATGCTTTGTTTCGTGATACCACTTTCAGTTTAGCTGCTATTGTTGCTAAACGGTTAAATCTGAACCGTACAAAGGGTCCCGTCTTGGGAGGCATCTTCGATTCGCGCCTTGCTGCACACTTTAACATACCTATTAGGCATTATGAGAAAGAGGAAAAGTTGCTTCCCCGTATTGTTCTAGATTATAAGAGCATGGTGGCACATGATTTTATTATTAAGAATAAGAAGAAGATGCTTAACTATAGACTGATATTTGATAAGAATCACTTTGAGACTATTACCTTGCCTGCTCCATCTTTGTTCAACATATTTTCAGGCACGTACCTTGTTTTGCCGGAGGCCGTTCAGGCATACCTGAGCCTGACATCAGCTCCAGAGCCGGAGCCACTATATGATCCTCAATGTCAGTCTGTTTATCAGTGGAATCCGGAGGAGATCGTCAACCACTGGCATCCCGAAGACCCTCCTCGGTACATCGGAGAGGGCAGCTTTGATCCGTGGGCATAGACCAACTTAGGCCAAAAGCCTAAGCTTGGGGGAGTACGTATCTCTCACCGACATTGCATTCATGTTCACACACTCATGCCAGTTGTCGGTGCTCACACTTTTTCATTGTATCATCCATGCTAGTTTATTTTTCTTTTTAAGGTTTCTTCTTGTGTGTTTGAAAACCCTTAAGAAAAACCAAAAAAATTAGTTGTAGCTTTTAGCTAGTTTACTTTCCATGCCTATAGTAGTAGTAATTAAAAAGAAAACCCAAAAAGATTTCTCTTTCTTCTTTTGCTTGTTGGGAGTTTTCCCGTGTAAATAGTTTAATTTCCTTTCTTTTCTTTGGGGGTCGAGAGGAGAAGACCATGATGAAAATGTTGAGCGGCTTTCATATGCATTATTGTTGATCTAACAAAGAGCCCATATTACCTTGTCTTCTCCCTTGAATTGAATGCATGCAGATTCCAGCTTAGTCCAATGCACGTGCACTATTATTATTATCCACACTATTCGGTTGTGCAAGTGAAAGGCAATAATGACGATATATGATGGACTGATTGAGATGAGAAAAGCTGGTATGAACTCGACCTCTCTTATTTTTGTAAATATGATTAGTTCATCATTCCTGATTCAGCCTATTATGAATGAAACATGTTTGCAATGACAATTAGAGATTATAGTTGCTTATGCCATGCTTAATTAGCTAGGAGTTTATAATGGTTTACCTTGCATGCGAACATGCTATTAAAATGGTTGTGATGTGGTATGATAGGGTGGTATCCTCCTTTGAACGATTCAAGTGGCTTGACTTGGCACATGTTCACGCATGTAGTTGAAACAAAATCAACATAGCCTCCACAATATTTATGTTCATGGTGAATTATATCCTACTCGTGCTTGCATTCAGTGTTGATTAATTTTAATGCATGTTCATGATTGTTGTCGCTTTCTAGCTGGTCGCTTCCCAGTCTCTTTCTATCCTTCACTTGTACTAAGTAGGAATATTGCTTGTGCATCCAATTTCATAAACCCCAAAGTTTTTTCTGAAATATATACTGCAAGGCAACAGCCTCACAGCTCTTTATTGAAAGCAACAAAGGAAAAAAGTCCTATTACAAGTCAATTACAAGGAAAGAAAAGAAGAAGGCAGAAATACTTACAACCCAAGCAGGGTAAAAACACTAACTATGGGAGATTAGAGATCCAAGTTAGTAGGCTATCCTTGTATTTACATTTTATCCTATGAGAAAGTAAAGTTATGTCATGGATAAAATTATGCCTCCAGGCTATGAAAGAGGGCCTCTCATTCCTGAAAACCTTGCCATTCCTCAAGATCCAAATATTCCAAGCAGCTGTAAAGACCACTTCAGTGAAGAAAGTATGCCCAAAATCCTTCCTAGCCTTTACAACCATGTTGTAGGTGGTCATCCCAGGCTGAGGATCCTAGTGAATCTGCAAGTAATTCCAGACTCTAACACTAAAATTACAAGAGAAGAACAAATGTGCAATGTCCTCATGGATGAGATATGGGCATAGAACACAAGAATGATCCTCCACATGCCAATGCCTCCTCTGTAGCATATCTCTGGTGTTTAAACGATCCCTCGGCAGAAGCCATCCAAACATTTTAATTTTCAAGGTGCATGAAGATTTCCAAATCCATTGGAAAATTGGAGCTACGGCAATATCTTGATGCTCATGCACACAGAAGGATTTAGGTCTGAAGAAGCCCTTATTAAAAGGCCATATACATGTGTCATGGTCTGCAGAGCAAGTATATGCATTTGTCAATTGTTGGAGGCATTCAAGTTTAGCAAAATCCTACGTAGACAGGGGTAGATGCATATTTGACAAAAACTCTTGAGAAAGCACATCCGACACTGAAAGTTGTCCATCAATAACAAATGAGAAGAGCCTGGGAAATTTTTCATCGAGGGAAGAACCCTTAAGCTCAACCACCCATCTATCAGTCCAAAAGAGAATAGACCTGCCATCCCCCAACATTGGAGCAGCCAGTTGACAATATTTACGTGCCAAATTTAACACGTCACGCCACCAAAAGGACCCACAAAGGCTAGTAGTATGAGGGATAGAGCTATCATAGTAGGCATTCCAAATGAGACCAACCCAGGGTATGTCATGATGATTATAAAACTTGTGCAAGAACTTCATAAGTAAGGCCTCATTCTGCACCCTCGGATTGAGCACACCAAGACCCCCCCTTATTTTTTGGTAGGCATACCAAATCCCAAGCAGCCAGAGATTGTCTTGGAGTATCAGAGTTCCCTCTCCAGAGACATTGTCTCTGAATCCTTTCAATTTGTTTCAGAATTTCAGGTGGGATGACAAGTGTGCAGAGGAAGTATATGGACATTGAAGTTAAAACAGACTGGAGCAACTGTAACCTACTTCCTTGGTTCAGAAAGCGAGAAGTGGCAGACAACCTCCTTTCAATCCTATGCACAAGAGGCATGAGATCTTGAATTGAGGGCCTGGTAGTCCCCATGGGAAGACCCAAATAAGTAAAAGGCATAACTCCCACATTGCATCCTAGAATTGAATCCAACCTATTAGCTTCATCAGCTGACATGTTCATAGGCACCATAAGAGACTTTGCAAAATTCACAGATAACCCTGTTGTAGCAGCAAAAACATCAAGCATGTCTTTAAGAGCAAGTAGCTGATGGTCAATAGCAGGCAACACAATTAGTGTATCATCAGCATACTGCACAATGGGAAAATCCTGGTTGTGAGAAGGGATTGGGAGAGTTAAGATTCCTTTACTGCACATATCATTCACTACAGACTGAAGCAGGTCAGCAGCAAGCACAAAGAGTAGAGGTGACATTTGGTCTCCTTGTCTAACTCCCCTCTTACATTTAAAGTGGTGGCCAGGTACACCATTAAGAAGCACAGAAGATGAACCAGATGACAGAATGGATTGCATCCAAGATATCCATTTGTCATTAAAACCCTTGTATCTTAGAATTCTAAGAATGGCATCATGCCCAATAGTGTCAAAGGCCTTAGTAAAATCCAATTTCAGCAAGACAATTGGTCTTTTTGAAGATTTACATTGGTGGATGTACTCAAAACACCAGGCTAGACAATCCTGAATAGACCTAGATTTAATAAATCCATATTGGTTTTTATGAATACAGGAAAGAATCATTTTCTGCAATCTGTTTGCCAGAAGTTTAGTGAGAAATTTCAAACAGGTATTTGTCAAAGAGATTGGCATGTAGTCATTCAAACCCTCAGGAGATAGCTTTTTTGGGATCAAGGTTATGAGAGAGCTGTTGATACACTCCAGATCAAGGTGTCCTTCAGAAAACTCTTTGACCAATTGATGAAAATCATCCTCAATGATGTGCCAGCACTTCTTAAGAAAGAGGCCAGTGAAACCATCTGGCCCAGGAGCTCTGTCAGGAGGCATCTCTTTAATAACACAGTCGATTTCCTGCTCAGGAAAAGGCTTGGTCAAATCATCAAGTCCCTCAAACTTTTGGATAATATTTGGCATATCAAAACCCATTTGGGTGTTATTAGTACATCCCATCCTCTGTTTGGACTCCTGCAAAAACAGTCCAACAATTGATGCATGATCAGAGATCACTTGCCCATTATTAGAAGTTATACTGGAAATAGAGTTACTCCTATATCTCTCAGTGGCCATCGCATGGAAAAATTTAGTATTTTCCTCTCCCACTTTAATGCTCCTAATAGTGCACCTCTGCTTCCAGTAAATGTACTGCAGTATGAGAATTTCCTCCAAATGTAGCTTAACAATCTTCCTGAAAATTTCCTCTGGCCCAGACAAAGGCCTCAATTCCTCTAGACCATCCAAACAAAGTATCACTTTATTGCAATTGGATATCAAAACTTTAACCTTAGAAAGGCTAATGTGCCAATGTTTGAGTGCCTGCCTGAGAGTTTTAAATTTTGCAGAGATAACAGCAGCAGAAGATTTCTTATGAACTGGCCTGCTCCAAGAGTCACTGACACAATCAAGAAAACCGGGCAAATTAGTCCAATAATTTTCAAATCTAAAAAATTTGGCCTTAGGAATAGAAGTTTTGATTTGCACCACATAGGGCACATGATCAGAAGCAGTTCTGGATAAAGGTAAGACCATAGTGTTAGGATAATAGCAGGTCCATGAGGTAGTTGTGAAGAACCAATCAATCTGTTCAAGCAAAGGAACAGTTTGCATATTTGTCCATGTATACTTTCTGCCCTTGAGAGGAAGTTCAATTAAGCCCAGATGCCCAATAACCTCATTAAAGATAAACATGTCATTAACGTCACCACCAGGTTTGTTCCTATTGTCCATCGTGCGCATGAATTTGAAATCACCCAACAACAGCCAGTTGGCATCATCAGGGATAATTAGATCATGCAACCAATTAACAAAACTATCCCTAGTTGGGTTTTGACAGGGCCCATAGACTGTGACCAATGTCCAGGTTTGAGAATTATGAGTAGAAGTGAACTCCACCACAATACCAAAACTAGTGGACTCAATTAATTTACTAGCAAACATAGTAGTATTCCACACTACCAACAGCCCACCCGAAGCTCCAGACGATGGTACATGAACAAATTGATCAAAACATCATGGACAACACTTGCGAATGAAACGCTGATCAATGATCTCACATTTGGTTTCTTGGAGACAAACAATGGAATAGGCACTTTCATTGATTTTCTAACGAACTGCACGTTGTCTATCATCCGAATTCAGACCACGAACATTCCAGCATAGCACTTTCCAATCTCTAACGTCATACTGATTCATTATAGACCAAAATAAAGCAACAGCAAAAGACTGCCACATAATGGCAATACCAGTTCAGCCAAGTAACAACATAAAAGTTCATATAAAGCCTAGAAATAAAAGAAGATAGATGGTTTTCACAAGGCTTAACCATAAACCCCACCATATAAAAGATTCAGCTATCATTAGAGCTAGAAGAAGATGATGAGGGCTTGGAAGAAGAAGCCTCAAGCTTCTCCTTAGTGAGCTTCTCAGGTCCAATGCCGAGGCGAAGTCCAACCCATTGCAGCACATTGATTGGCTTAGGAGGTGGGACAACAACTTGATTTGCATCTTGAGGAGGAGCCTGCGGTAGTTGTTCATCGGTTGAAACCTTGCACTTCTTCTGAGGTTTTGCTGCAGGTTTCTTCAAAGGGGCAGACTTGGCCGGAGAGGAATGCATGAAACCATCCCGTAGGGCAGAGAGTCTGGCACTTCGTCTGACCTCAAACTCAACTATCACAGGCTTAGGTTTACGAGCTCGAACTGGGCGCCCAATCGGAGTAGCAGAGAAGTTGAAAGTAGACATATCAACAGCAGTCAAGGCTGAATCATCCATGGCACAGTCCTCATCAACAGCGTCAAAACGGAGAGCACAAGCAACATGAGGCTTCCTTGGAACAGTAAGGGTCCGACGAGCAGGGGGAGGATGAAAAACCAACTTGTTACTCATAGCAGAGAAAGAAAAAGAGACTTCCCAAGAGCGTTTTGACAATATAGCCGGTTTAAAAGGACTAGAGAACTGCAACCCTCGAGGAATTTGCATTAGATCAAAGATGGGCAGCATGCGCTGGAAAGATCTAGTCCATTGCATCACCAGAGGAAGCTCTGGTCTGAAAACAGTCAACACTTGACCAATAACAACAGGAGGCTGGATGAGAGGAGGCACATAGGCTGCAATAATCCCTTGCTGATCGTTAACAGATCCCTCAGCAGAATCAACAGGACCATAGTTCTGCAAAACCACTGACTCTTGAGAAGCAGGCTGAGCTTCATCCTCAAGAACTTCCTCAATAATGACATTGCCTTGCTGGTTATCATGTTGTTGATCGGCATTGTGAGCATGAGGGGCCTCGTTCCATCCCAGTTCTGGAAACTCAGGCATGACAAAATTAACATCATCAAAAGGTATATTTCCAGGCAGTGGATGAGGGTTTCCATTGAACGGCATCGGATCTTCATTAGCTGGCAGAATATCAGCAAATTCTGCAGAGAGAACATAGATCGGTGCAGTCCAAGAAATATGTGTAGCTCCAAAATCAGCATACTCACGATAAACTACATCTTTAGGAACTTGCTGAGGGCATGGGAAGGAAACATAAACCAAAGTCCTAACCATCCGAGGATCATCTTGATGCCAGATATGATAGCGACCAAAAGTGCTAACTGCCTCAGAGATATGATGTGTAGTGCAGTAGTCCAAAGGAACACCCAACATCATAATCCAACCCCTACGAAAACCCTGAGTGGCTCTGTGATTGATGCCTTGATCATGAGGAACAAACCGAACAAAGTGACCATTGCCAAGATCATACGGAGGATGGTTCATAATAGCATGTCTAGATGCAGGAGATCGAAACTCATACAAACCCACACCCTCAATCCATTGTTGATCACTAAGAACGTCACAGTGAAGCTGTGTCATCACAAAATCACTAACCAGTTGCCGGAAGTGATGAATCTGCCTAGGCGGCGGCGGAGGCTCGACAAGGCCAATGGAGAACTGCTCATGCCGGCGCTCAGGTGCAATGGCCGGAGAATAGAAGGCCTGAGGCAGACGGGTTGGTCCTCCATCGATGATCTCAAACCCTGGCGGAAGGAACTCAAGAGGATCCAGGGGAAATTTTGCCATATCTTGCTCTGGTGGAGGTGGAGGGGAAAATAAACCCCAAAGTTGTTCCATATGAGTCCACCATACCTTCCTATATGCGGTATCTACCTGCCGTTCCAAGTAAATTTGTATGTGCCAAACTCTAAACCTTCAAATAAAAATTCTGTTTTGTATGCTCGAATAGCTCATGTATCAACTAGGGTTGTCTGTATCTTCCATGCTAGGCGGGTTATCCTCAAGAGGAGTGGACTCCGCTCCTCACTCATGAGAAAATGGCTGGTCACCGGGATGCCCAGTCCCATGCTCAAATCAAATCAAAATAATTGCAAACAAAACTCCCCCAGGATTGTTGTTAGTTGGAGGCACCCGTTGTTTCGGGCAAGCCATGGATTGATGCTTGTTGGTGGTGGGGGAGTATAAACTTTACCATTCTGCTTGGGAACCGCCTATAATGTGTGTAGCATGGAAGATATCGAGATCTCTCGGTTGATATGTTGACAATGAAAGTATACCGCTCAAAATATTATTTATCTCTATTTCAAAACTGAGCTCTGACACCTCTACAAATCCCTGCTTCCCTCTGCGAAGGGCCTATCTATTTACTTTTATGCTGAGTCATCATCCTCTTATTAAAAAGCACCAGTTGGAGAGCACCGCTGTCATTTGCATGTATTATTATTAGTTTATATTGAGTATGACTGTGATTGGATCTCTTTTACCATGAATTACAATTTCCAGTCAGCCCTTGATCTTCAGGGGTGCTTTGCATTTATGTTTTGCGGTCTCAGAAAGGGCTAGCGAGATACCATCTTGTTATATCACATTATGATTGTTTTGAGAAAGTGTTGTCATCCGAGATTTATTATTATTGCTCGCTAGTTGATTATGCCATTGATATGAGTAAACATGAGATCTAAATGTTATTGTGAATATGGTTAGTTCATAATCTTTGCTGAAAACCTGAATACTGGCTTTACATATTTACAACAACAAGAGCAAACCGAGTTTGTAAAAGTTTTTCTTTATCACTTTCAGTTTGTCAACTGAATTTCTTGAGGACAAGCAAAGGTTTAAGCTTGGAGGAGTTGATACGTCTCCAACGTATCCACTTTTCCAAACACTTTTGCCCTTGTTTTGGACTCTAACTTGCATGATTGGAATGAAACTAACCCGGATTGACGCTGTTTTCAGCAGGATTGCCATGGTGTTATTTTTGTGCAGAAATAAAAGTTCTTGGAATGAACTGAAAATCAACGGAGAATATTTTTGGAATATATAAAAAATACTGGCGAAAGAATCAAGGCCAGGGGGCCCACACCCTGTCCACGAGGGTGGGGGGTGTGCCTACCCCCTGGGCGCGCCCCCCTGCCTCGTCGGCCCCCTGGTGCTCCTCCGACCTCAACTCCAACTCTATATATTCGTGTCCGGGGAGAAAAAATAAGAGAGAAGGATTCATCGTGTTTTACGATACGAAGCTGCCGCCAAGCCCTAATCTCTCTCGGGAGGGCTGATTTGGAGTCCGTTCGGGGCTCCGGAGAGGGGAATCCATCGCCATCGTCATCATCAACCTTCCTCCATCACCAATTTCATGATGCTCACCGCCGTGCATGAGTAATTCCATCGTAGGCTTACTGGACGGTGATGGGTTGGATGAGATTTATCATGTAATCGAGTTAGTTTTGTTAGGGTTTGATCCCTAGTATCCACTATGTTCTGGGATTGATGTTGCTATGACTTTGCTATGCTTAATGCTTGTCACTAGGGCCCGAGTGCCATGATTTCAGATCTGAACCTATTATGTTTTCATGAATATATGTGAGTTCTTGATCCTATCTTGCAAGTCTATAGTCACCTATTATGCGTTATGATCCGTTAACCCCGAAGTGACAATAATCGGGATACTTACCAGTGACGACCGTAGTTTGAGGAGTTCATGTATTCACTATGTGTTAATGCTTTGGTCCGGTACTCTATTAAAATGAGGCCTTAATATCCCTTAGTTTCCAATAGGACCCCGCTGCCACGGGAGGGTAGGACAAAATATGTCATGCAAGTTCTTTTCCAAAAGCACGTATGACTATATTCGGAATACATGCCTACATTACATTGATGAACTGGAGCTAGTTCTGTGTCACCCTATGTTATAACTATTGCATGAGGAATCGCATCCGACATAATTATCCATCACTGATCCATTGCCTACGAGCTTTTCACATATTGTTCTTTGCTTATTTACTTTTCCGTTGCTACTGTTACAATCACTATAAAACCAAAACTATTACTTTTGCTACTGTTACCGCTACTATCATATTTCTTTGCTACTAAATACTTTGCTGCAGATATTAAGTTTCCAGGTGTGGTTGAATTGAGAACTCAGCTGCTAATACTTGAAAATATTCTTTGGCTCCCATTGTGTCGAATCAATGAATTTGTGTTGAATACTCTATCCTCGAAAACTGTTGCGATCCCCTGTACTCGTGGGTTATCAGTCAGCTTCAAAATCTTCACCAAAGTTGCGACTACTAGGCTCAACACAGTCGCTGATCTTGTTGTTCAGTCATCCCAAATGGCTTTCATGCAAGGACGAAATATACTCGATGGAGTAGTAATCCTTCACAAGACCGTCCACGAGATGCACCGGAAGAACATGAGTGGAGTAGTATTTAAAGTCGACTGTGAAAAGGCATACGACAAAGTCCAATGGCCATTTCTCCAACAGACCCTAAGAATGAAAGGTTTCTCAGATAAATGGCGTGAGTGGGTCCAAAATTTCGTTACTGGAGGTAGTGTGGCTATAAAAGTTAATGATGATGTAGGTCATTACTTCCAAACGAAAAAGGGATTACGACAGGGTGACTCGGCGTCTCCAATGTTATTTAACATTGTCACTGACATGTTAGCTACTTTGATCAAACGCGCCAAATAGGACGGTCAAATTGTAGGAGTAGTGCCACATCTTGTGGATGGCGGACTCTATATCTTGCAATATGTCGATGAAACAATTCTTTATGTAACATGTAACGCCCTCGATGCGGCTATATCTCCCACATGTCGAAGCACGACTTAGAGGCATAACCGCATTGAAAGCAATGTCGCAAGTGAGGTAATCTTTGCAAACAACCCATGTAATACATAAGGGAAAGAGATACATAGTTGGCTTATAATCGCCACTTCACACAATTACATGAATAAAGCATTACATCATCCAAATACAAAGGACAAGATCTTCATCGAGATCCTCCTTGAGCTTGGTTGCGTCACCTGCTCGGTAATATCGGCACCTGCAAACTGGTTTTGGAAGTATCTGTGAGCCACGGGGACTCAACAATCTCGCACCCTCGCGATCAAGACTATTTAAGCTTATGGGTAAGGTAAAAGATATGAGGTGGAGCTGCAGCAAGCGACTAGCATATATGGTGGCTAACATACGCAAATGAGAGCGAGAAGAGAAAGCAAAAGCACGATTGAGAATCTATGATCAAGAAGTGATCCTAGAACAACCTACGTCAAGCATAACTCCAACACCGTGTTCACTTCCCGGTCTCCGCCGGAAAGAGACCATCACGGTTACACACGCGGTTGATGCATTTTAATTAAGGTCAACTTCAGGTTTTCTACAACCGCCACGTTAACAAATTCCCATCTGCCCATAACCGCGGGCACGGCTTTCGAAAGTTCAAATCCCTGCAGGGGATCCCAACTTAGCCCATGACAAGCTCTCACGGTCAACGAAGGATATTCCTTCTAGCGGGAAGACCCGATCAGACTCGGAATCCCGGTTACAAGACATTTCGACAAGGTAAAACTAAACCAGCAACACCGCCCGAATGTGCCGACAAATCCCGATAGGAGCTGCACATATCTCGTTCTCAGGGCACACTCAGATTGTCCAAGGTACAGGTAGGCCAGCCCAGAGTTGCCCCTGGTGGCCACCGGCAGCTGACAGGTTGGACCAACACTCAGAGGAGCACTGGCCCCCGGGGGGGTTAAAATAATGATGACCCTTGAGTCTGCAGAACCCAAGGGAAAGAAAAGGCTAGGTGGCGAATGGTAAAACCAATGTTGGGCATTGCTGGAAGAGTTTTATTCAAGGCGAACTGTCAAGGGGTTCTCATTATAACCCAACCGCGTAAGGAACGCAAAATCCGGGAACATAACACCGATATGACGGAAAACTAGGGCGGCAAGAGTGGAACAAAACACCAGGCATAAGGCCGAGCCTACCACCCTTTACCAAGTATATAGATGCATTAATTAAATAAGAGATATTGTGATATCCCAACAAGTAAACAGGTTCCAACAAGGAACAACATCTCCATGTTCCAACAAGGAACAAACTTCAATCTTCACCTGCAACTAACAACGCTATAAGAGGGGCTGAGCAAGCGGCAACATAGCCAAACAACGGTTTGCTAGGACAAGGTGGGTTAGAGGCTTGGCTCAACAATATGGGAGGCATGATAAGCAAGTGGTAGGTATCGCAGCATAGGCATAGCAAAAGAGCGAGCAACTAGCAAGCAAAGATAGAAGTGATTTCGATGGTATGGTCATCTTGCCTGAAATCCCGCAAGGAAGAAGAACGAGTCCATGAAGAAGACAAACGGACATAGTCGAACGGGTCCTCACAAACGCCACGTTACTGGAACCAACCCGAAGAAGCAAACACCGGAAAGAAGCACACAACATAGTAAACAACCACACATGAACATGGTATGATATGCGAGATGCGGTATGCGATGCATATGCATGATTTGACAAGGAATGATGGAACCTGGCCTCAACTTGGAAATCCAAGTGTTCCACTGGAAAGGTGAGATGATTTCGGTTGAAATCGATATAAAGAACACCGGAATCGGAGGCACGGTTTGGAAATGGCAAGCAAAACAAATATGGCACCGGGCTGCGATAAACAGCAAGTAGCCATCTAAATGTATTAAGATAAACATGCTACAACACCCAAACATGGCAAAAAAAATACATGACAGGGATCCATTCATAATGCTTAACAAAAGAGGAACACTGAGCTACGGCCAATTCATCCATTAACAGGTTCAAACAAGCATGGCAAAAGTGCAATTGGTAAACAGATTTCAGACTTAGTGAAATTAACACAAGCCTAGAATTTCAGATCAGGTAGCACAATTTGGAGCAAGAAAACTAGATGCTACAGGAACTTAACATGGCAAAATAAAGCATGGTATGGAGCTACTCAAAGAGCTTAACAAAAGTCCCTTAGTGACCTTGAGCCAAAAGGGATCATAGAATACAATTGCAAGCATGTGAACATGGCAAAACATAAACAGATCACAGACTTAGTGAAAAACTGGAGCATGCAAATCAGATATCAAGTAGGCATGTTTACGAGCTCGATGCACTCACTATAGAGCATGTCATGACAATCTAAGCATACACCCATCAAGAATACACATTATACAAGATAGACATGGCAAGAACAATAACATAGCATGCACGGATCAACTACAACATCCTCGGCAAAATTGCTAACAAGTAGGCAATCTGCCCAGATTCACGAAATAGCAAAAGTAGAGCTCGATTGACTCAAGCTAGAGTGCTCCATAATTGCAAACAAGGACATGGATGGATATAGCACTACAAGATTAACAAAACATCCTTACTGATCATCCTCAAAAGAGGCACGGATCACTAGGAAACAACATGAACATATGACATATTGATAAGAACAGATCAAAGACTTAGTGAAATTGCTAAGTCCCTGAAATCAGCATTAACGAATGCACCACTTTGCAAGCTTGTACTAGTCACCACACACATCACAAAAATACATGGATGGCACCTCTGGAAAGATGGCAAAGCATATAACAAAACATATGTAGAGCTCAGGGGCATATCATGCACACAATAATCATGGCAAAAATGACAAATAGCTATTTGGAGCAACAGATCTGGCAATTATCTCAAATAGCACTCTTCCAACAGCATTTCGGGCATCAAGATGAGCTCAAATGAAAATGATGCAATGATATGAAATGATTTACTCTCTGAGGTGAACATTTTGATATGCTACACGCATAAATCGGAGCTACGGATGCAAAGTTGTGACATGATGAACATGTGCATTTGAAACTGGAAATTTTGGGGACTTAGTAGAAATTGGACCTCTAGATCTAGGGTTCATCCGACGCGCGAACCGAGGCGGCCGGATCTCTCGCCGGAGAGCGCGGGGATTCGCCGGAGTTGTAGAAGACGGCGGATCTGGCCGGGGCGACACGGTTCACCGGCGGGGGCGCGGACTCCGGCGCGGGCGGAGCCGCCGGAACGACGAGGTGGCCGCGGGCGGCTGGTGGCGACATCCGCCGGAGAAGACGGCGGCAATGGCGCGCGGCGGCCGGCGCGGTGGCGGCGGGGCGCGTCGCCGGCGCGCGGGCGGAGGAGGGAGAGGCGCGGGCGCGCTGTAGCAGTCGGGCCGCGGGGGCTTCACGCGGGCCTCGGCGGGCCTCGGGCGGCGCGGCGATGTGGGGGCCGACCCGGGACGCGTGGCGGCCAGCGATTGGCGGAGGGAAACGGGGTGGACGTGTCCGGCCCGGTCGGACACGTCCGGCGGCTGGAGAAGGGAGGAGACTAGGGTTAGGGGGAAAAGACCCAGAAATGAAATGGAGGGATCTATTTATAGGCATAGGGGGAGCTAGGAGTGTCCAAATGAGGTGCGGTTTTCGGCCACGCGATCGTGATCGAACGACCGAGATTATGGAGGAGGTTTAGGTGGGTTTTGGGCCAAAATGAAAGGGTGTTGGGTTGCAACACACACGAGGCCTTTTCGGTCCCTCGGTTAACCGTTGGAGTATCAAACGAAGTCCAAATGGTACGAAACTTGACAGGCGGTCTACCGGTGGTAAACCAAGGCTGCATGACAAGTCTCGGTCCAATCCGAAAATGTTTAACACCCGCACACGAAAAGAAGGTAGAAAGGACCACCGGAGGAGATAGGAGCGCCGGAATGCAACGGACAACGGGGAAAATGCTCGGATGCATGAGACGAATATGTATGCAAATGAAATGCACATGATGGCATGATATGCAATGCATGACACGCAAGTAAAGACAAGGCAACAACAACGAATAACTAGAGGACACCTGGCACATCTCTCGGGGCGTTACAGAACATGACCTAGATAAGGCTAAAAATATGAAACTATTGCTTTCAGCTTTTGAGAAAATGTCAGGTCTGAAAATTAACTTCCATAAGAGTGAATTGTTCTGTTTCGGAGAAGCCAAGGAGGCGGCTGCACAATATGCTGACTTGTTCGGTTGTGTACAAGGCCAATTCCCGATTAAATATTTGGAAATTCCGATTCATTATCGTTGTCTCACTAATGCGGAGTGGAAACATGTTGAAAAGCGATTGGAGAAACGATTGAGGAGTTGGAAAGACAAGTTGCTCTCCGTTGGAGGGCGACTAGTTTTGATCAATTCCGTTCTCACAAACATGGTTCTCTACATGCTCTCATTTTTTCAATTCCCAAAGGGGTTCTGCAAAGACTGGATTATTTCAGATCCAGATTCTTTTGGCAAGGATACAGTGAAAATAAAAAGTATAGGATAACCAAATGGAGTGTGGTTTGTCGACCAAGAGACCAGGGAGGTTTAGGCGTTCATGACCTCCAGGTTAAGAATGATGCCTTGCTCAGTAATTGGTTGTTCAAGCTATTTACCTAGGATGGTGTTTGGCAAACCCTGTTGTGCAAAAAGTATGTAGGCCAAAAAACGCTGTCCTAGACATATTGGAAACCTGGTGGCTCACATTTTTTGTCTGGTCTGATGGCGGTAAAGAAACATCTATCCCGCCGAATGTATCATTTAGGAGGTATTTGATTGGCCTCCGCCTTGCGTCATGGCAACATCTTCTATCCCGTTTGAATTCGGTTAACTTGACACAAGGGAGGGATGTGTTTCGCTGGAATCTCACTACATCTGGATCCTACACAGTTGACTCTATGTACCGTGCACTCTCGCACTCACAGGTTCCATTGGATAATAATAAACTAATATGGAAATCAAAGATGCCACTAAAAATAGGATTTCATGTGTTATCTTCGGAGAGGAGTTGTGCTAACAAAAGACAACCTCGCTCGACGCAACTGGCAAGGAAGTAAGAAGTGTAGCTTTTGTACTCATGACGAGACAATTAAACACCTCTTCTTTCAGTGCAAGTTCGCGCATTCTATATGGTAAGTCATCCAAATAGCGTCCAATTTGTATCCGCCAACAAGTGTTGCCAATATATATGGTCACTGGCTTGATGGAATACCAAATACTTTTAGTACGCTAATACGGGTGGGAGTGTCTGCCTTATTATGGTCGCTTTGCCTATGTAGAAACAATTGTGTTTTTAATGGCAAAACCTCTTCTTCTATGCGAGTTATTTACCGTTGTACGCACTGGCTTCGTAAGTGATCTACGCTACATCGAACGGAGTATCAATCGCTGTTCAATGCAGTGTGTATGCGGTTGGAGTGGGTGGTCAGAGAGGTTTTTATCCAACATGGATGACAACATAATCTCCGGATCGGTCCACCTCCTCCGTCGATATTGGCATAGTTTTGGACTCATATGACTTTACTGTCGCCAACTTGTCATTTTTTATATATATACTTTGCTAGACTTTTCGTTAAGGCTGTGTGCATCTTAGCTATGCAAAGGTCGGGTGTCACTCAATGCTTTGATGATGCAAGTGTTGAATGGTGTAATCGTTCCTGCAACTCTGTTGCTCATAGTGTAGGGTCCTTTGGCGCTGGTTTGGAATTAAGTAGCCAACAACACTGGCTAGATGTATTTCCAAACTTTGTAAATGTTGCGGTGGCTGGTGATGTGCCACACTGTATTATGTAATATATTCTGGTATTTCCAGTTAAAAAACCCTTTAACCATTCCACGGCACTTGAGAGTTCCCTTGCTGCCGCGAGAAGGCAGAGGTGACACCCTGGCCCCAGCGGCAGACAGGCCGCGCATCGAGTATAATCAATCTACCAAATCCACGGTGGGACCGAACTGTCAGCCGTGGAACACAAAGGCGTCCAGCTTAACCCCCACTCGTTAAAAGCATCTCCGACAGTACAACGGCCAACCCCCCCCCCCCCCCCCCCTCCCTCTCTCTCTCTCCTCGCCGCGCCGCGCCTCCTGCCCCACCGCCATGAACAACCTACTCACCGTAAGTTCCCTCTCTCTGCCTCCCTCCCTCCCCTCTGAACCGTCCTGTCCCTCGATCTACTCACGCTGGCTCCCTCAATTGCTTCACCGAGTGGCGGGGATCCAGACACGAGCTCGAGATCTGAGCGGGGCTGCCCGCCGTGCCCCCCTCCCGCATGGGCTTCAAATTTCTGAAGCAACCGTTGTTCTGTTGCTATGAGTTCCAAGTCGGCTGGGCCTGATCGAGTTTAGAGGCGGCTGGGTGACTGGTGGAGAAAGGGATTGCTTAAGCGTCGGGGCGCGAAAAAAAAGAAGGAAATGCCACGCAAGGAATCGGCTTAGCTGCTCAGATGTGCGTGGCGAAGTAGCAGGATGTATCCTTTTAGGATGGTCGCGTTAGATCTGCTTTTTTGTGTTATGAGAAATGGCCTGGTTGCTGTTGTTTGAAGAACCTCTCCGTGATTTGCAACGACTTTTGTTCTGATTTATTCCGAGCTTTATGCTTAACACCGGAGTAAATTTTGCTACCATCCTCGAAATGTCATTGACTGTTAGGCTGAAAACACATAATGATCACATTAGTTATTTGAACAGTCAAATTAACTGGCTTGGAGTTTCTGTGGGGTTTGATATGCTGGAAGACTTCAGAATATTCTTTTGGCATTACATGATCGTTGTCATGTTTCTTTTGAGTTTTCACATGCACTGTGTTATGAATACAAACGATTCGCAACTGGGAAGGAAGTGTTCTGATTTTGAAAGTGACAGCTCAAATACTCTTTTGGCTGTTTATCTGCAGTATTAGCAATTTAAGCTTAATACTCTTCTGGGATTAGTTATAATGTCAATGCTTTATTGTGCAACAATAGTATTTGGTTTAGCTTATGATGAAAGTAGTGCAATTGGTTTGTCAGATCGAATTCATAACAATCAAGCCTTCGTGCAGGTGCTGCAGTACATGCATTACATATTCTATAAACATTCCTATTTTGCAGGATTCCTTTGAGCTTCCTCGGCGGGATTCCTCAAGAGATGGGGACGTTGAAATGGGAATGCATCAGCCTGATGCTTCTGATAATTTAAAAGGCTTCTTGAAGAAGGTGCTGTTTAGGAAACTCTTCAGTCTTCGCATTTTGTAACTGCCTTATTTGTCCATTTTTGCACTTCAGATTAATGACATGATGCTTTCATACACAGGTTGATGGAATTGAGAGCCTAATAGCTAAGCTGACGAATCTCTTGACTAAGCTCCAGGTCCATTAATCACCCCCCATTCTAATTTCCTTATTTCTCTTTCTGGTCCTTATTCATAGTAATGACGGAATCTCGGTGTGTGAGTACTAACTTCTTGATGAATTTATCAAAGCCCCGCAGTTAAATATAATATATATACACCCTGCCTTTTCTTGCAGACTGCAAACGAGGAATCAAAAGCAGTTACGAAAGCAAGTGCCATGAAAGGTGAGAACTCGTGTTCTTTAGCAGAGCCAAACCTTATCTGAAATGAGTGTAGACTCTCTTGAAAATTTTGCTATATGTATAGTCACGTACAACAATACATTTTTGTAGCAATTAAGCAGCGAATGGAGAAAGATATTGATGAAGTGGGGAAAATTGCTCGTATGGCAAAAACCAAAGTTGATGAACTGGAAAAAGATGTATGTTTACACTTGACCTGCTTGTGTCTGTCATTCTTTCCTAGCTTTATCTGCATGAATTAAAGGATGGACGTGCTTATGGTTTGCTGCCTCTGTGCTACAGAACTTATCTAACAGGCAGAAACCTGGATGTGGGAAGGGGTCTGCAGTAGATCGATCAAGAGAACAGACTACTGGGTAAATTTGCTGTCAATTTGTGTTTCCGATTTCTTGCCTTCATGAATTAGTTGTTGTTCACTGTGCTTACCGATCTCTACAGAGCAGTCAAAAAGAAATTGAAGGAACGGATGGACGATTTTCAGGTATTGTTTTCCTCTAACTGGACTGTCCAAATTACCTTGTATGTGATGATTTTCTTGTTCCATGAATAAAAGTTCCCTCTAATGCCTAATAATCTTTAGACACATAGAAAATTAATCCATATTTTTCTATTTACTACCTGGGCTATTTGACATGCCCTCATAGAGCAGCAGGGACATCCAGCTATATGAAGTCTGAACATCTAGCTCTTCTAAAGCGGTGGAAGTGGCTTCATTGATGCTTATATGTTCTAAAAAGTAAAGGACAAATATTACTGAACTATGTTTTGCAAATTATCCTCCTTTCAACTTTCATTAACTTTACAAGAATATTTCTTACCATCATGGTAGATTGAAAGTATGCGTCAGCCTGATGTCTGAAAATAGAATAATATAATGTACTATTGCAACTATGTGAGTTATACGGTGTTGTTACCCTCTGATGCAGGTATTGAGAGAATCAATCCGGCAGGAGTACCGGGAAGTTGTTGAAAGAAGGGTATTTACTGTAACTGGCAATCGCCCTGATGAAGAGGTATAGTTGCAACATTTTTTTATATGGTTAAATTTGTGCTTTGATTTGTAATGTTTTTTAGTTGTTTATCTTACAGTGTGCCTCCTTTGTTACTTTGGAACCTGCAGACTATTGATGATTTAATCGAGACAGGGAGAAGTGAGCAGATTTTCAAAGATGCTGTTCAGCAGCAGGGGAGAGGCCAGGTATATGAGTTATAACTTGGTCATTATTTGTGTACTTGTGGGAAAATGCATCAAAATCTCATCAGGATAATTGGGCCTCTTCTAGATATTGGATACTGTTGCTGAGATACAGGAGCGTCATGATGCTGTCAGAGATCTGGAGAGGAAGCTTCTGGAGTTGCAGCAGGTTATCTTTCATTTGCATGAGCTCTTGTACAATTTTATAGTTCGCACCATGTGAATACAAGGGTTGTAATATGTCTTATGTACCCCATTTCCTGGGTTTTGCCTTGTAGATATTCCTGGATATGGCAGTATTGGTTGAGGCTCAAGGAGACATGATCAACCACATAGAGACACATGTAAGACAAACAGCTTATTCTAAATAGACCTAACCGATTTTATAAAGCAAACTAACGATATGTTGCTAACATTTGCACTGTCATTCCATTTTCTTTTTTCAAGGTTTCAAATGCTACCAACCACATACAGCAAGGTGTGGGCGCTCTCCAGAATGCAAAGAAGCTGCAGAAAAACTCGAGAAAGTGGATGTGCTACGCCATCATCCTTCTCCTGGTAATAGTGGTTATCATCGTGGTCGCGGTTATCCAGCCATGGAAGAAGTAACTCTTGAGCATGACCTGGAACCCAAGATCTCGGTGGAATATATATATATATATACTGTTTTTGTGTTTGTGCAATCTGTGTAGTTCTGTGACCGATTCAAACTCTTCTATCGTTGTATCTATGCTCAACCAGACAAAGCCCCATATTGTTTGCCCGTGGAGGTGCTGCTATTCATTTGTGTTTCGTGTGCTCCAGCTATTTTAGCGGTGAAAGTGGTGAACGCGAAACCGAAATGTGCATTCTTGTTCCTAAATCCATTTATTGCAGTTTGTGCACCATACTAACATGTAAGAACGTTTTGCTGTTTGTTACCGGATCTAATGCTCATTCATCTTTGTTTCTTCTTGCAAAAGAAAATGCTCAAGCCTTTTTTGGTTCATAGGATAGGATTATCATAGGAATAGGAATCTTGTAGGAAATGAGATGACATGTATCTCAAATCCTATGAGTAGGAATAGGAAACAAGATGTCATTTGGTTGACATCAAAGGAATTTTTTCATTGAGTCTAGGCTCTTTTTTATTTTCTTATGAAATGTGGAGCATAGGAACCAATTCTATGTAGGAATAGGAATCCATTCCTATAAACTAAAGGGCTGTAAAAAAAGAGTCCTATAAGAATTCTATCCTTTAGAATTCCTCTAAACCAAAGGAGCCATCATTCATCTTGGGGCGCTGTTTCTTCTTGCAAAAGAAAATGCTCATTCATCTTGGAGCTATTGCGCGCAGGTCACAAACTCGAGACACATGATGCACTTTGATAAAAGAACTTCCAAAGTGCTGTGCTGCGGTCTCAAACCATGCCTGTGACGAATAGGTCACTGGCCAATCACAGTGCGCCTACTGGCAGCCACATTGTTGTTGTTTGCCGAGTTGATGACCCTCTATACATGGTTGCAATCTTGTTGATAGGCCCCGCCGTTTACGTTACCCGCCTAACCCGCACTATCATGGTCCACTTGTCATTCAAACCCACTTAGTCCTGATAATAACCTGCGGTCCTTGTTTTTTTAATACAGTACAGACGTAAATGTTTATACATACGCGTATACACTCACCCCTATAAACGCACACACTTACACCCTACCTCTATGAGCACCTTCGAGCCTTATGAGCACATTCGAGAGACTGAGCCGGCATATCATCTTGAGATTTATGAAATCACCGTAAGCGTCCCGTCGTCGACGGGAACGTCTCCTCTCACTAAAGCGCATGGTTATACATACGCGTATACACTCACCCCTATAGACGCACACACTCACACCCTACCCCTATGAGCATCTTTGAGCCTTATGAGCACCTTCGAGAGACTGAGCCAGCATATCATCTTGAGATTTATGAAGTCACTGTAAGCGTCTCGTCGTCGACGGGAACGTCTCCTCTCACTAAAGCGCATCGCAGGAAATCCTGAAATAAATCCAGGAATAATGCGAGCACCAGGACTTGAACCTTCATGGGTTGGGGATACCACTGTCTCTCTAATCATCCAACCACAGGTTGGTTCGCCCCATGGTCCCCGTCAACTGGTACATAGCAAGGTGTGCCTTCTAAAGATTTGGGACGACATAAGGATGTCTGCCGCCACGTACTACTTGGAGGACGTCATGCGATAGGCATACCAAGCCATCTTTCACATTGGGTTTAGAAAGTAAAATTTATTGAAGTTTGACAATCACAATATTGGTCATACAAACAATTCATGAATGATTAGTATAAGGAAGAGAACTTTCACATGCAAATATATTATCTTGGACGTCTTTTATAATTATGAATATCCATTAATTATTTTCAAACTTGAGAAAATTGGTTGAAGTTGGACAAGGAAGACAACGTAACGAGTTAAGGTTGATTATTTGTATAGAAGTTATATTGTTATGGATCCTCCAACATGTTGTGCTTGTTTAGAATCTTTTGCTAGCCAAAATTTCTGTACGAAGCGGGATCACTGCATGTGCATCCAAATCCTTGAGCCAAGTTTCTTCCATGAGTATCCACCATACCTACCTATATACGGTATTACCCTGTCGTTCCAAGTAAATTTGCATGTGCCATCTCTAAATCTTCAAATAAACACCTGTCTTGTGTGCCTGTACCACTCATGAAGCGGCAGGGGGTGGTCAGTATCTTTCATACTAAGCAGGTTATTCTCACGAGGGGTGTTTATTCACTTGTCATTGCACGAGAGAGGCTGGTAATTGGGATGCCCAGTCCTATGATCAAAATGAAAAATAATGAAACAAACTCCCCCGGAAAGTTGATTGTATGGAGGGCACCTGAGAATTCGGCTAGCCATGGCTTGTGTTATGGTTGAGGGGGAGTAAATTTTACCTTTCCACTTGGGAACCGCTTATAGTGTGTTTAGCATGGAAGAATGAGAATTCTCGGTCGTGACGTTGACAGGAAAAGTACACCTCTCAAAATGAATTCATCTCTGTTTTAAGCAATGAGCTCTAGCACTTCCGCAAATCCATGCTTCCCTCTGTGAAGGACATATCTTTTACTTTTTAGTATTTACTTTTATGCAAGAGTCAGTAGTATTCATTATTATTCCAACATATTCTTTAGTTGATAAGCATCATGTGGTGGGGACAGACATATATGGCCATTCAAATATATTTTATCTGAATCATTATTGTTGACAATTATCTCTATGATAAATAAGTTGGGAGGCAAAACATTAAGCCCCTATCTTTCTCTGTGTTCGATGAATGCTATTTGTTCTAAAAATATGCTTTGAGCACTAGCAATCATAGAGGACTAAATGATAATTGAGTATATGGAGCCCTTACTTAGACTTTGTTGAAAATAATATGCATTACAATTGTTTGGTGACTAAGAACATAGGTTGTTAAGTTTCAAGAGAATGCATTGTTTGAACCATAACATCTGAATTGATTGCTACTTTATCATGATGAGTTTTATGAGAAAGAGTTGTTGTTATGATGCTAGGAAAAGTGATTGAAATTATCATTGATCAAACTTATGCACTATGCTAGCATTCACACTTCATAAATTATTTCTTTTACCATTTACCTACTCGAGGACGAGCAGAAATTAAGCTTGGGGATGCTGATACGTCCCCAACGTATCTATAATTTATGAAGTATCCATGTCATGTTTATTATAATTTTGTATGATTTTGGTGCACTTTTATATTATTTTTATGGACTAACTTATTGATCTAGTGCCCAGTGCCAGTTCCTGTTTTTGTATGTTTTTTATTTTGCAGAATTACCATACCAAACAAAGTCCAAATGGGATAAAATTTATGGAGATTTATTTTGGAATATATGCGATTTTCAGGAAGAAGAATCAATGCAAGACGGTGCCCGAGGTGGCCACAAGGCACCAGGGCGTAGCCTACCCCTTGGCAGGACCCTGGTGGCTTATGGGCCCCTCGTAGGTTGGTTGATTCCCTTTTTTCGCCGCAAGAAAGATAATATCTGAAAAGAAATCGTTTTGAAATTTCAGTCCAATCGGTGTTACGGACCTCCAGTAATTTAAGAAACAATTTTCGACCAGAAACAGGGTCGCAGAAACAGAAGGCAACAGAGAGATCCAATATAGGGGAGAGCTCCCTCTCCCCCCTGGAGGGCCAAGGAAGAAGAAGAAGCAGGGCCCCCAGCCCCTCTCCTCCGATGGAGCTGGAACACTGCCGGGGACATCTCCTCCATCACCATCACCACCAACTTCTCCTCCATTCTCATGGTGGTGTGTGAGTAGTTCACCCCCGAGGCTAAGGGTATCTAATAGTAGCTATGTGTTTGATATCTCTCTCGTGTTCTTGATTTGGTACGATCTTGATGTACCGCGAGCTTTGTTAATATAGTTGGATCATATGGTGTTTCTCCCTATCTATCTTGTTGTGATGAATTGAGTTTCTACCTTTGAGGTTTCACTTTTATCGGATTAAATACTTTTATGGATTTGAGAACACTTGATGTATGTCTTGCATATGGATACTCATGGTGACAATGGGGTGCTATATTGATTCACTTGATGTATGTTTTGGTACTTAACTCGCGGATTCCTGAGGTGACATTGGGGTAACCTATGCATAGGGGTTGATATACGTTTTCGTCCTACTTTCTTCGGTAGAAACATTGGGGCACTCTTTGAAGTTCTTTGTGTTGGATTGAATATTATGAATCTGAAGTTGTTTGATGCATATCGTATAATTGACCCACAGATACTTGTGGTGACATTGGAGTATCTAGGTGACATTAGGGTTGATTGATGTGTATCATATGGTGTTATTTTAGTATGAACTCTAGGGCCGTGACACTTATAGGAATAGCTCAATAGAGTAATCAGAAATGATAACTTTGAGGTGGTTTCGTACCCTACAAACAATTTCATCTTATGCACTCCGCTTGATAAGAACTTTGGAGTGATTCTTTGTCACACGTTGAGGAATTGTTATATGATTCAATTATGCTAGCTCTATTGAAAGATTGCACTAGTGAAAGTATGAACCCTAGGCCTTGTTTTCAAGCATTGAAATACCGTTTGTGCTCCATTTTATCACTTGCTACCTTGTTGTTTTTATTATTTCAGATTACAAAAACCTATATCTACTATCCATACTACACTTGTATCACCATCTCTTCGCCGAACTAGTGCACCTATACAATTTACCATCATATTGGGTGTGTCGGGGACACAAGAAATATCTTGTATTTGGTTGCTGGGTTGTTTGATAGAGACCACCTTCATCCTACGCCTCCCACAGATTGATAAACCTTAGGTCATCCACTCAAGGGAAAATTGCTACTGTTCTACAAAACTCTGCGCTTGGAGGCCCAACACGAGTCTACAAGAAGAAGTTCTATAGTAGACATCAGGACCACTACTATATCTTCGCACGCAGGGAAGTGCCTCCTTATCCTCCCTGACAGCTGGGACCCACCCGGTCGAAGCGTACATAGCATTATCTGTCTGGTCGCAAACATGTACGTACATACTGGTCGATTGGTCTATGTGCCACAATGAATCGTGGCCGAGTTAGGAGCGGTAGCAGTTCAGGTGGTCCCGTCTAAATTGTGTACACATGCGTACAACCACGCCGCAAAAAAGATGGCCACGTACATACATACGGGCATGGTCTTGAATGAGTACAACGATGGTGTCCTGTTCATTGGTAGCCAACCGGCTGGGTCGGAACAGAGAAACAACGTCGTTTTCATCGGGAAGCAACCGACTGGATCAGAATGCGTCCTGTTCAACAAGAGCCAACCTGCTTGGACGGAACAGCCGAAACGGGGTCTGGCGTACCGCAGAACGGAGGAAACGACCTTCTGTTCGACCACCTACGGTTGAAACGGGATCCTTTTCATCGGGAGGGGTGTGGAGTACGGCAAAACAGAGGAAACTGACTTCAATTCAACCGCCTACCGTCGAAGGTCCTGTTCATTGGGAGGGGTGTGATGTACCGCAAAATGGAGGAAATGGACATCCCTCCAACCGCCTACAGTCGAAACGGGGTCCTGTTCATCGGGAGGGGTGTGGCTACCACAAAACGAGATTCTATGGGCTACTGTTCATCTACCGTCTACTGCCTTGCTCTAGCCTCCACTGGCTACTATTCATCGACCGTTGACTTCCTCCAGCCTCCACCGGCTATTGTTCATCCAGTCTCCATGGGGTCTTGTTCATCCACCAACAACCGCTGGGATGTGATGGCCTCCTCGGGGTCCTGTTCATCAAGCGGCAACAACAGGGTCCTGTTCATCCACGCACCCCCACCGGGAACAGTTCATCCATAGCCAACCAACTAGCTAGGTCGACTCACCACATCTCGACTCAATCTACATGTTGCGCATGCGGTAGCAACATGCACTGTTTATGCAGAGGCAACCCAACACCAGTTGTCTATGTAAGCTGCAGCAATGATCGATCACTCGGGTTCAATTAGCAGCAGCAGCGAAGGAATCGCTCGGATTTAGTTAGCAGCGAAGGAATCGATCGGGTCTAGTTAGCAGCGAAGGGATCGATTGGCTTTATTACAGAGTGGGATCGATCGATGGCTCGGGTGCAGTAAGCAAACACCTTTCTTGGGTTCAATTAACGAGCGCCTCGCACACACGCGCGTACGAGAGAAACACGCAAACCACATTGCATCACTCGGCCTAGACCACCCACCGTACATGGGAACTCGCCGAAATTTTCCCCACTCTCACTTTTACCATGATTTTTACGTCATGGACAACCCAAAGGATGTCATGCAGGTGCGTCTCCGGCCCACCCACTCTTCCAAACCCACTTTCTATCATGATTTTTTGTCATGGAAGTAGGATCCCACCACATCTACGACGATACATGTTTTTTTCACAATTATTGCCATAGAAGTGTGATGTTGCTTGAAGCTATGTCGGTATTTCCCCAAAGAGGAAGGGATGATGCAGCACAGCGGCGTAGGTATTCCCCTCAGATATGAAACCAAGGTTATCGAACCAGTAGGAGAACCAAGCAACACAACGTAAACAGCCCATGCACACAGATAACAAATCCTTGCAACCCGACGTGTTAAAGGGGTTGTCAATCCCTTCCGGGTACGGCGCCTCAAGATAGGCAAACAGACGTGAGATGAAATTGTAGTAGATTGATAGATCGAACGCCAAATAAAATAAATAAGAATAAATTGCAGCAAGGTATTTTTGTATTTTTGGTTTAATAGATCTGAAAATAAATGTAAAGGAAAATAGATCGCAAATGCAAATATATGAGAAATAGACCCGGGGGCCGTAGGTTTCACTAGTGGCTTCTCTCGAGAAAAATAGCAAACGATGGGTGAACAAATTACTGTTGGGCAATTGATAGAACTTCGAATAATCATGAAGATACATAGGCATCACGTCCAAGATTAGTAGACCGACTCCTGCCTGCATCTACTACTATTACTCCACACATCGACCGCTATCCAACATGCATCTAGTGTATTAAGTTCATGGAGAAATGGAGTAATGCAATAAGAACGATGACATGATGTAGACAAGATCTATCTATGTAGAGATAGATATCGTCGTTTTATCCTTAGTAGCAACGATACATATGTGTCGGTTCCCCTTCTGTCACTGGGATCAAGCACCGTAAGATCGAACCCACTACAAAGCACCTCTTCCCATTGCAAGATAAATAGATCAAGTTGGCCAAAAAAAACCAAATATTGGAGAAGAAATACGAGGCTATAAGCAATCATGCATAAAAATAGATCAAAGAAACTCAAATAACTTTCATGGATATAAAAAGATAGATCTGATCATAAACTCAAAGTTCATCGATCCCAACAAACACACCACAAAAGTGTTACATCATATGGATCTCCAAGAGACCATTGTATTGAGAATTCAGAGAGAGAGAGAGAGGAAGCCATCTAGCTACTAACTACAGACCCGAAGATCTACAAAGAACTACTCACGCATCATCGGAGAGGCACCAATGGAGGTGGTGAACCCCATCCGAAATGGTGTCTAGATTGGATCTGGTGGTTCTGGACTCTGCGGTGGCTGGATCAATATTTCGTCAACTCCCCTAGGGTTTGGGGAATATTGAGGTATTTATAGAGCAAAGAGGCGGTCCGGGGGGCACCCGAGGTGGGCACAACCCACCAGGGCGCGCCTGGGCCTCCTGGCGCGCCCTGGTGGGTCGTGTTCTCCTCGAAGCACCCCCAGGTGCAGCCATGGCCCATTATGTTCTTTCTGGTCCAAAAAAATCTCCGTAAAGTTTCGTTGCGTTTAGACTCTGTTTGATATTGATTTCCTTCGATGTAAAAGATATGCATAAAACAGCAACTAGCACTTGGCACTATGTCAATAGGTTAGTACAAAAAATGATATAAAATGACTATAAAATGATTATAAAACATCCAAGATTGATAATATAACAACATGGAACAATAAAAAATTGTAGATACGTTGGATACATATCAGTATCCCCAATCTTAACTCCTACTCGTCCTCGAGTAGGGAAGTGATAAAAACAGATTTTTTGATTTGGAATGTTGCCTAACATGTCATATCATATTCTTTACTTATAGCATGGACATTTGGACTTTTATGTGATTCAAAGCAATAGTCTTGTTTTGACATGATAATTTAAATACTCAAGCATATCAACAAGCAACCATGTCTTTCAAAATATCAACGCTAAAATAAGTTATCCCTAGCCCATGATGCTCAATCATTGATCCATTCACGAAACAGACTCGCATATTAGCTACACCCAATACTCAAGTACGACCATATTGCCTCCTAGTTGGTGCGTTTATAAGAGAAGATGGAGACTCAAATTCAAAATAAAAATTGCATAAAGTAAAAGAAAGGCCCTTCGTAGAGGCAAGTAGGGATTTGTAGAGGTGCCAGAGCTCAAAGCCAAAAAACTTAGAGATAAAAACATTTTGGGAGGTGTATCCATCCCACCAACGAAAACAACTTAGAGTTCCCAACACTTTCCATGCTAGATATAACATAGGCGGTTCCCAAACAGAAAATAAAGTTTATTCCTTTTTCCACCATACTTTCACTTTCCATGGCTAGCCGTATCCACGGTTGCCCTCCATACCAACACTTTCCAAGGAATTTATTATTTGACAACATAAAGTAAATTCATTTTTCATTTCAGGACTGGGCATCCCTAATACCCTTGCCTTACTCTCATGCAGCAATGACAAGTGAATAAACACTCGTCGTGAGAATAACACATCGAGCATGGAAAATATTAGCCACCCCTCACCGGTCTGCGAGTGAAAGGAACACACAAAAGAGAAGTTTATTTTGAAAATTAGAGATGGCACATGCAAATTCGCTTAGAACGGCAAAAGAATACCGCATATAGGTAGATATAGTGGTCTCATGTGGCAAAACTGGTTTAAAGGATTTTGGATGCACAAGTAGAGATCATACTTAGTGCAAAATGAAGGCTAGCAAAAGATTGAGAAGCAACCAACCAAGAAATGGATAGTCTCATAAGCAAGCATTAAGCATAATTAACACCGAATAATGCACCACAAGTAGGATATAATTTCATTGCATGACTATTGACTTTCGTGCTTGCATAGGGAATCACAAACCTTAACACCAATATTCTTACTAAAGCATAATTACTCATCAACATAACTCACATATCAGATCATCATACCTCAAAACTATTACTAAGAATCAAGTTTATTTTGTCCAATGATCTTCATGAAAGTTTTTATTATATCCTTCTTGGATATCTATCACTTTGGGACTAATTTTGATGTGTTGCTTTTCATAAGCTCAAACAAATATAAGTGAAGATCATGAGCATAATATTTCTTTCTTTCTCTCAAATTAATTTAAGTGAAGCAAGAGAGAATTTCTTGAATATTTTACTAACTCTCAAATAAATCTAAATGAAGCAAGAGAGCATTTCTTCAAAACTACTAAAGCACACCGTGCTCAAAAAGATATAAGTGAAGCACTAGAGCAAGTCCATAGCTCATAAAATTTTAAGTGAAGCAAAGAGAGCAATTCTAACAAGTCATGACATAATTTTGGCTCTTCTCAAATAGGTGTGTCCAACAAGGGGTCAAGACTTAAAACACAAAATAAAACAAGCAAAAACTCATATCATACAAGACGCTCCAAGCAAAACACATAGTATGTGATGAATAAAAATATAGCTTCGAGTAAAATACCGATGGTCGTTAGAAGAAAGAGGGGATGCCACTCGGGGGCATCCCCAAGCTTAGTTGCTTGCTCTCTTTTGGATAATAGCTTGGGATGCCGGGGCATCCTCAAGCTTAGGCTCTTCTTACTCCTTATTCCTTCATCCATCGTAAGATAACCCAAAACTTGAAAACTTTAATCACACAAAACTCAACAAAAGCCTTTGTGAGATCCGTTAGTATAAGAAAATAAATCAGTACTATAAGTGTTGTAGTAAACCAATTCATATTTTGTTCTTGCATTATATCTATTGTATTCCAACATTTCTATTGCAAAAACTCATCAAAGAAAACCATAGAGCCATCAAAACAAGCACACAACGCAAAGAAAACAGAATCTATCAAAACAGAACAGTTTGTAGCAATCTGACTATTTCGAATACTTCTGTAACTCCAAAATTTTGAAAAATTAGGACGGCCTGAGAAATTTGTATGTTGATCTACTGCAAGAGGAATGGGTATTTTATCGCCCTCGGGTTAAAAATGCGAATTATTTTCACGAGTGCAAAAGTTTTTGTTTTTTCCAGCAAGATCAAACAACCATCACCCAAGAAGATCCTAAAGACTTTACTTGGCACAAACACTAATTAAAACATAAAAAACACAGTCATAACATTAGCATAGTTGTGCCAACACTCAAAAGCAGGAATCAAAAAGCAAAAATAAAATTTATTCTTGGATTGCCTCCCAACAAGCGCTATCGTTTTACGCCCCTAGCTAGGCATAAGATTTCAACGATGCTCACACGAAAGATAATAATTCAAACACAAAGAGATCATCATGAAACATGTGATGACCACATTTAAGTCTAACATACTTCCTATGCATAGGAATTCTATAGGAAAACAAATTATCAAGACAAGAAACATCTAGCATATGCATAGGAGAGAAATAAAACATTGATAATCTCAACATAAGGAGAGGAAATTTAATAACATGAAAATTTCTACAACCATATTTTCCTCTCTCAAAATAATTATAAGTAGGATCATAATCAAATTCAATAATGTAGTTATCACATAAAATTTTCTCTTCATGATCCACATACATAGAAGTTTTAAGATCTTCCAAGATAGTGGGATTAACATCAACTAAAGTCATGACCTCTCCGAACCCACTTTTGTCAAAAGTTTCATAAGATTGAACACTCTCCAAATATGTGGGATTACTTTTACCTAAAGTTTACGCTCTTCCAAACCCACTTTCATTTTTATTGCAAATAACATATTCATCATGAGGCTTAAATAAATTTTCAAGATCATAAGAAGAATCACCCCAATCATGATCATTACAATAAGTAGTGGACATAGCAAAACTAGCATCCCCAAGCTCGGGGTTTTGCAAATTATTAGCACAATTGACTTTAATATAATTTATAGTAATATCATTGCAATCATGCTTTTCATTCAAGGAGTTATCATGAATCACTTTACAAATTTCTTCATCACAATTTTCAGATTCACGAATCTCAAGCAAAACTTCATAGAGATAATCTAGTGCACTCAAATCACTAGCAATTGGTTCGTGATAATTGGATCTCTTAAAAAGATTAGCAAGTGGATAAGTATCCATATCAATAAATTTTTAGCAAGCGAATATGCAAGCAAATAGACGACACATGGCAACACAAGCAAACAAGAGATCTAACGAGAAAACGGCGAACCAAAAAGAAGGTGAATAAAACGGCAAATTTTTGTGAAGTGGGGGAGAGGCAAATGGAAAATAATGTAAATTGCAAGGAGATGAGATTTGTGATTAGGAACCTGGTATATGTTGAAGATCCTCTCCGGCAACGGCCCCAAAAAAACCTTTTGATGTCGCTTGAAGCTACGTCGGTATTTCCCCAAACAGGAAGGGATGATGCAGCACAGGTGTGGTAGGTATTTCCCTCAGATACGAAACCAAGGTTATCTAACTAGTAGGAGCACGAATCAACACATCGTAAACATCCCCTACACACAAATAACAAATCCTCGCAACCCGACGTGTTAAAGGGGTTGTCAATCCCTTCCTGGTATGGCGCTTGAAGATAGGCAAACGGGCGTGAGATAAAATTGTAGTAGATTGATAGATCGAACGCCAAATAAAATAAATAAGAATAAATTACAACAAGATATTTTTGTATTTTTGGTTTAATATATCTGAAAATAAATGTAAAGGGAAATAGGTCGCAAAGGCAAATATATGAGAAAGAGACCCGGGGCCGTAGGTTTCACTAGTGGCTTCTCTCGAGAAAAATAGCAAACAGTGGGTGAATAAATTACTGTTGGGCAATTGATAGAACTTCTAATAATCATGACGATATCTAGGAAATGATCATTATATAGGCATCACGTCCAAGATTAGTAGACCGACTCCTGCCTGACTCTACTACTATTTCTCCACACATCGACCACTATCCAACATGCATCTAGTGTATTAAGTTCATGGAGAAATGGAGTAATGCAATAAGAACGATGACATGATGTAGATAAGATCTATCTATGTAGAGATAGACCCCATTGTTTTATCCTTAGTAGCAACGATACATACGTGTCGGTTCCCCTTCTGTCACTGGGATCAAGCACCGTAAGATCGAACCCACTACAAAGCACCTCTTCCCATTGCAAGATAAATAGATCAAGTTGGCCAAACAAAACCCAAATATCGGAGAATAAATATGAGGCTATAAGCAATCATGCATAAAAGAGATCAAAGAAACTCAAATAACTTTCATGGATATAAAAAGATAGATCTGATCATAAACTCAAAGTTCATCGATCCCAACAAACACACCGCAAAAGTGTTACATCATATGGATATCCAAGAGACCATTGTATTGAGAATTCAGAGAGAGAGAGAGGAAGCCATCTAGCTACTAACTACGGACCCTAAGGTCTACAAAGAACTACTCACGCATCATCGGAGAGGCACCAATGGAGGTGGCGAACCCCATCCGAAATGGTGTCTAGATTGGATCTGGTGGTTCTGGACTCTACGGCGGCTGGATCAATATTTCGTCAACCCCCCTAGGGTTTTGGGAATATTGAGGTATTTATAGAGCAAAGAGGCAGTCCAGGGGGCACCCGAGGTGGGCACAACCCACCAGGGCACGCCTGGGCCTCCTGGCGCGCCCTGGTGGGTTGTGCTATCCTCGAAGCACCCCCCAGATGCAGCCATGGCCTATTATGTTCCTTCTGGTCCAAAAAAATCTCCGTAAAGTTTCGTTGTGTTTGGATTATGTTTGATATTGATTTCCTGCTATGTAAAAGATATGCAGAAAACAGCAACTGGCACTTGGCACTATGTCAATAGGTTAGTACAAAAAATGATATAAAATGACTATAAAATGATTATTAAACATCCAAGATTGATAATATAACAACATGGAACAATAAAAAATTATAGATACGTTGGAGACGTATCAAAGTGTCATAACCGTGATAGAAGAAGTTTTTGTTCAGGCCATAATGTCACAGATGTGTCTTTTTTGGTAGTGACTAGGCTTCGGCTTACCTGCAAACTTAGCCAAAATTAGTGTTTATCTCTCTAGTAGTTTAGCCACTTGTGCTTCCATATTCTTGGATCTTCCTTCAAGTATCTGCACATAATTCATTAGTCCAACAACCTTACTGGTTAATTCACCAAGTAAGTTATCATGGTTCTTCAAGATATTCTTGAAGTTTTCATTCTGCTCAGTTTGACTAGCAATAAAACTTTTAAGATTTCCTTCTAGAGTATTTCTGTTGCTAGCATTGGCCCCATTACAATTATTGGGCGCTCCTCCATTACTAGGATAAGGAAGTCTAGGAGCATATCCATTATTTTTTCAATTAGGATTGTAGCTATTACGAGCGATAAAATTCACATCACTAGTTTCTTTACTAGTGATAGCATTCACGTTTACCTATTCTGTACCTTTTATCACGAAGATAGGTTCATCCAGCTTGGTTGTTAACTCCTTGCCACTTTCTTCTATGGCATTCACCATTTTAGTGATGGTTCTCTTAACATGCCATTGGGCATGGTTTTCTTGCATATCATCCAATAATCTCTTGACATCTTCTATGGGCTTTCCCATGATCGTTCCTCCTGCAGCTGTATCAAGCATAGGTTTTGACATGTGATTCAAACCATTATAAAACATATGGAGAATTAACCATTCCTCCATTCCATGATTGGGACAGTTTCTAATAGCTTCCTTCATTCTATTTCACGCAAGCGCTGGTGGCTCACGTTCCTCTTGCTTGAAACCTGTAATCTGAGAACATAATTGCATAATATTTGCAGGTGGAAAATACTTAGACAAAAAATTACTGCAATAATCGTCCCAAGAATAAATACTTCCCTTAGGTAGTGCAAGAAGCCATTCCTTAGCTTTTCCTCTTAAGGAAAAAGGAAATAGACGCAATTTCAGTGCGTTAGGATCATAATCCTTTATGTGTGTCATGTTGCATAATTCAGTGAAATTGTGTAGGTGAATACCGGCATCCTTAGAAGGAAAACCTCCAAATTGGTCCCGTTGAACCATGGAAACTAAGTTCTGTTTAATCTCATACTCAGCGACTGCTACCTCAAGTTGTGTTATAGGTTCACACATGAAGTTGTTGCTGGGAGTAGCAAACTCCCAAGATTATGAGCCATGGTAATCTTTTGGTTTTTCAACTAACAAGACTTGCAACTACAAATTAAAACTTAAACTTAAAAACAGAAAATAAAGCCAAAAACTGAAAATAACTTCAACAAAAACTCTAAACACAAAGACTAGGAATACTAATCTCCTCCCCGGAAACGACGCCAGAAAAAGGATTGATATCTCCTTTTTATTGATCCGGTATTGGAACAGAAAAGAGTATCCCACACCTATTTCCCCAGAGGTGACCCTGGGTTATCGAACTCACAATAGGAAGATTCCCCTGAAGCGATGGTCTCTAGCAAGCTTTCGTCAAAGTGTCAAATCCACCTTTTGTCTGGACCAGCAAGCAAATAGTGATTCAAACACTTATAATAAAAAAGAGGTACGAGTATGAGGTATTATGCTTACAACCTTGTATTTGCGATGGAATCAAATCTTACATTCTTAAGAAGTTGATCTCCACTACTACCAATTCTCTTAACGTGCACACTGTCCACGTCAACATCATGCCACATTAGCATTCAGTTTGTAAAGAGTCATCCCCACAACTTTAGTTCTCTCAACACACAAGCTTCCACGTCATAATTTTTTCTTAGTCCTTTAGTTTTAAGGTGAGTTAATTACTCCTTATAGTACGCATGGATTCATCTTCAAGCCACCACCCGTCCATCAATTGTGTCCTTCCTTTTAATCCTCCAGTGTCTCACATGTTTAATCTAAAATATTAACCGACGAGGCTGTCGAACGACCAGTCGGAGGGACTGCGCCGTACTATATAGAGCTACGTCCCTATACATCTTCCTTCCCGGTTCTCTGCCTGCCATAGCTCACGACGGCTAATTCTAGTTCTGTTAGGTAGATTTCAAACCCATATTTGCACTGCACTGATTGAATATGTGTAGATACAACTGTTGCTGGTATGGAATTTGCCACCGTCGGCCAGCTGAAGTGGCCTGAACCTGCGTCGGTATTTCCCCAAAGAGGAAGGGATGATGCATCACAACTACGATAGGTATTTCCCTCAGTTGTGAAACTAAGGTATCAATCGAGTAGGAGAACCAAGCAATACTATGTAAACGGTTGAAAGGATCGAGATGGACCTAGAGGGGGGGGGGTGAATAGGTACAATTACAAATTTTAATTGTTACTAAGCAATTTTAGGCAATAATGCGGAAAATGAAAGTGAGCCTAACAATTGCAAGTATGATACTAATGAGCTAAGCAAGATAAACAAGTGACACAAATATATGTATGAGTAAGCAAGCACAAGATGATATAAGTAAGTGCTAAGAGACAAGTAACCACAAGTAGAGAGTTAGGGTTAGGAATAACCGCAACTCTGAGAGACGAGGATGTATGCCGATGTTCACTTCCTTGGAGGGAAGCTACGCCACCGTTTAGAGAGGTGGATGTTACCACGAAGGCACACCAACGCCACGAAGGCTCACCCTATTCTCTCCTTAAGACAACACCATGAAGGCATTTCTCAACCACTAGTGGTAGACCTTGGGGTGGTCTCCAAACCCTCACAAACTTTCCGGGGAAAATCACAATGGTCGATTTCTCGCCGGAGCACTCCTACCGCCTAGGAGTCTCCAACCTCCAAGAGTAACAAGACGCACCACAAAAACAAGGGGGAATCAACTTTCGCTTTGGTGAATGTGTAGATCGAGCACTTCTCCTTTGCTTCTCAAAAGTTCAAGAGCTTTGGTTGGCTAAGGAGGGAGATCTCCAAGAAATCGAGGTCTGAAAATGGAGGTGAGAGAAATGGAGTCGTCAACTCCTTCGTGAGGAAGAAGAAGATTATTTATAGGTGGGGATGAAATCTGGCCGTTGGAGGCAGATTTCTGCGCAGCCCAGAAGTTCCGGCTACAGACGGAAGTTCCAGACCCCGGAAGTTCCGGCCAAGTTCCGGACAGGTTCCGGCCTACATAGAAGGTTTGCACCACTCAGTAGTACCCCGGAAGCTGCTGACACAGGGGAAGGAAGTTCCGGCCGCCCCGGAAGTTCCGGGTGACGGAAGTTTCGGCCAGGTTCCGGCGAGGTTCCGGGCTACACAGAGAGATCACACGAAAAGTGCAGTTTCTCTGGGTACCCCGGAAGCTTCCCGGACCCCGCTCGGACATTCCGGTCCCCGGAAGTTCTGGTCGTCCCTGGAAGTTTCGGCCTGAACAGATACTTGGCACTAGGATTTTCAGATCAATGTGAGAAGGTAAGTTGATTCCCCGGATGTTTTTATGATGCACCCCCTCTTAATAGTGCGGCTGCCCTAAGGACTCAAGAAATAAGAAAACATTAAGGTACTCTTCTTTTCTTGAGCGCACCGCTTTTCCTTGTTCCAATAAGAGAGAAAATAACCATCCATGCTTCACTTTTAGTTTAATCAGGGCTGTTAACACTTAGAGCATGCGGTTAGAAACACAAATGAAGTTGTCATCAATGTCAAAAACACTTTAGTGCAATATTGCACTTTCAATCTCCCCTTTTTGACATAGATGACAACAATGCTTGAGAGGGTAAACTCATAAAGTATATACAAATTAAGCAACTTTAATGACAGGAAGGTACTCCCCCACAACCCATGCCTTATTTTAAGATTGCATTTGAAATGAAATGACATGGTTAGAGGATTCTCCCCCTATCACTGTGCATACCCACACAAGAATGATATATAGACATAGCACACTTTACTAACCTTTGTTCTTCATAGTGAGGGTACAGATATAGATATAATCATAGCCTGATAGATATCTCTTACAATATGAGCAAATAGAATATGCCATGTAACCTCCTTGCCATAAGTGTCTCACACACAGATAGATTAATTAACAGAACATAAATAGGTTCAAATAGCAAGCTCAGATCCAAATGGAGGCAAATAAAAGCAAAGGTTCAAGGATCCAAATAAAAATAAAGGTCAGTTCAAGGATAAACGATAAGCCCTATCAAGCATCACAACATCTCCCCCTGTTGTCACCTAGATGGAAAAAAGGAAAGATGGAGGACTCCGCAAACAACCCCTAGGAGAGGGACGCAGAAGAGTCACCAGACGACTCTCCAGAAGATTCTGGGTGAGGAGGGCGGTGAGAAGAGGCTTCATCACCGGCTTCAACATCAAACCGAGCAAACTGGGACTGGTATTTCTCAAAAGGAGTCACATAGACTCGGAGCCGTGAGCAATGTCCATACCAGATGCACGCATACCATCCTTAAGAGCCTTCATGCTCTCCTTCCTAGACTTGTGCTCCTCCCACTGCTTCTTATGCATATCTTGCTGAAGACAAAACATGTTCTTGAGAAGACGCCAAATTTTGTTGCTCTTCTTGGACCCGGAGTCACTGGGCTCCCCATGATGAAAAGTATGTGAGCGGGGACGAAGCTCAAAGTGGTGTGGATTTCCAGCATGTAGCTCCTCTTCCTCCTCATCTTCACCCTCATGAGCAGGTGTCTTGCCCTTCTTAACAAGCAAGTTAACACTGGAGTGGCCAGTCAGACGCCGACCCGCAAGTGCATCAGGAGCAATCTCAGCAATCAAAGCAGTAATGTACGGAGCATACATAGGAACCTTGCGGTTTACTACCACACTGTACATCTCATGCCACATAAAGTCCATCACATCAATGGGGCCCTGCTCGGAGTTATGACAAGTGTACTGAAGAAGGTTGATGAGGTGGCCACGAATGTTGTTCTTGTCACCCACCTTGACCGCAAGGATCTCTCGAAAGATACAGTGCATGATGTCATAGAATGGCAGAAGATCACCAACAGATCCAACCTTTCCGGATGGAGGATACAAATCAGCCAAGTGAATAGCTTGGAAGACCCCTTTGTCGTGAATCTTGTAGCCACGATCAGCAGTAATGTCAGTATACTCATAACCCAAAAGACCAGCCAGCACGGAGAACGGAGCAGAGAACTTCTCATTACCACTCATCCAAGTAAGAGTGCGCTGCATATCTGTCCCAAAATGCACAGTGGCATAGAATTGAGCCACAAGAGGCGGAGACACATCATGTTGAAAGCGCATGAGTGGAAGGAGGTTGAGCTTCACACACATGTTCTGGATCCCCTCAAAGTAAGCAGAGTTTGTTGGAGTCTTGTCAAAGTGAGCAATGTTGATGCTCTTCTGAGTGACACACTTGTTGACGAACTGAGAAAAAATCTCTTCATAGTTGCGTTGCTGGAAAAGTGTCCAAAACTTGGAATCAGCCACATGATCATGCTCGTGATGATAGGGATTGACACGGCGCAGAGCAATCCACTCCGGTGCGGGCATTTCCTTCATGGTGACTGGCTCAGGAGGAGGAGGTTGTACATTTTGTGCTTTTGCCTTCTTGGAAGTGGTCTTCCGCTTCTTGGAGTGGGCGGGTGCAGCAGGAGGAGATGCACTGTCTTCAGCCTCAGCATCTACCTCAGGATGGCAGTCAAACATGTTCTCACACCCTAAAACAACAGCCGTTGTCTTCTTGACCCTAGCTTTGGTTTTCCGTTCATACACCTTGGATGAGTGAGCACCCGAACCGGACCCTCCTGCTAACAGAGATAGAGAATAGCATGGGGATAGAATAAGTACACAAGCCTAAAAAAATCAAAGAATCTCACTGATCGAAATTTTGACAGAACTCTGCTTAGGCCGGAAGTTCCAGGGTGGACGGAAGTTCCGGAGGCCAGAAATTCCGGGGAGCCCAGAAGTTCGGGCGGATGGAAGTACCAGCCCAGCCCGAACATGGAAACCCTAGCGTGGCCGGAAGGACCGGCCTGCCCGGAAGTTCCGGGCACCAGCATGGTCGTAGGGTTCCTTCCAAATCTTGGCAGGGGACTGACATGGATCGATCAATTTGAGAAAAAGAAGTCATGGAGCACTGCAGATCTAAAGTGGATGCAAGGCTTGAGAGTGTGAGGTTTGTGTTTACCCTAGAACCATAAGCGTAGCCTACAATCCCTAGGAGTTTAGAGAGAGCAGAGAGAAGCTTAGGTTACCTTCCTCCATGTAGATGGTGAAGAGGACAGATCCCCTCCAAGTACGATGAAAGGGAAGAAGGGGCCAGAGGTTCCAGGGGCCGCCAGCTCGCCCGGAAGTCGCTGATGGGTGAGGGGCGCCGCAGGGGGAGAGAGCAGTGGAACAGAGAAGAAGGGAAATAACCCCTTTGATATCCCCTGCCCATAATATGTTCCCACTACCCGCGACGCCCGGAAGTTCCGGGAAAGGCCGGAAGTTCCGCCAGCCAGAAGTTCCGGGTCACACCCCGGAAGTTCCGGGTTATCCAGAGAGATTACAGTCTCTCTGAACTCCTGAGAACTAGGGGGAGGGGGTCCGAAAGCTCCCAAGACACCACACACCACATCAACATTTATGTGGGGGTGATTTGAAGCTTGTGCACTAGATAAATATCAGATGGTTTCGAGATGAGAGAGACTTGAGTAGAACCCGAGCTAGGGGCAAAACACAAGAGCAACAACGAGAACCCGCAAATAGAGAGAAAAACACCGGACGAACACACAGAAAAATAAATGTAGAAATGAAGAATAAGTCCAGCCTCTCTAAGAGAGGGCGGTGGACGAGTCCACCATGTTTGAGTGTGTGTGACTTGGTACTGCGAAGATTTTAACCTTGAGCCCAACATCACAACTCCATCATTTAAAGTACTAGGTCACAAAGTGAGAACATAGTAACTTTGAGAGTGTTTGGTTTATTTGTGCATCATATAGGGTGAGATAACTCATGGGTTGAATGTCTCCCCCTAAAGACATGCCTACATCTAGACACGACATTATGAAAATGCATGAATGGGTACTAGATTTCACATAATATTGTCAAGCTCCAAGATACCAAGTTCACGCCTAAGTTGGCAAAACCTTGCTTCATCCAATGGCTTGGTGAAAATATCTGCATGTTGCATATCTGTGCCAACATGAGCAATGTCAATATCACCCTTCTCCACATGATCTCTCAAGAAGTGGTACCTAATGTCAATGTGCTTGGTGCGGGTATGATCTTTGGGGTTCTCAGCAATATTAATGGCACTTTCATTATCACATAGAAGAGGCACATGTCTATAGGTGATACCGTAATCCTTCAAGGTTTGCCTCATCCATAGTAACTGAGTTGCACAACTGGCGGTTGCAATATATTCAGCTTCGGCGGTGGAGAGGGCAACACAGTTTTGCTTCTTCGAGGACCAACTTACCAAGGAGCGTCCAAGAAATTAACATGCACCGGAGGTGGATTTACGATCCACTTTGTCTCCAGCCCAATCCGCATCCGTGTACCCAATGAGATCAAACTTAGCATCCTTGGGGTACCATAGACCCAACTTTGGGGTGTGAACAAGGTATCTAAGAATATGCTTAACCGCCTTATGATGGCTTTCCCTAGGGGAAGCTTGAAATCTAGCACACATGCATACACTAAACATGATGTCTGGTCTAGATGCACAAAGATAAAGCAATGAACCAATCATAGAGCGGTATTTAGATGGGTCGAAAGGGATACCGTTTGAGTCTTCAGTGAGTACAATTTTGGTTGGCATGGGTGTCTTACATGGGCTAGCATCAGTCATGCCAAATTTTGCTAGGATATCCTTGAGGTATTTTGCTTGAGACAAGAAAATTCCTTCTTGAAATTGTTGAATTTGAAATCCGAGGAAGAACTTCAAATCCGCATTGAGTGACATTTCAAAATTCTTGGTCATTGATGCCGCAAACTTCTTGCATAAATGAATGTTAGGAGAACCAAAAATGATATCATCTACATAGATTTGGCATAAGATCAAATCACCTTTGTCCCTCTTAGTAAAAAGAGTGGGATCGATCACCCCTCTCACAAAGCCATCATCGAGTAAAAACTTCTTAAGATGATCATACCAAGCACGAGGTGCTTGTTTGAGGCCATACAAAGCCTTATGAAGTTTATACACAGTCTTTGTGATCGGGGTCAACGAACCCAGGTGGTTGTGATGCATATACTTCTTCTTGTAGAGGGCCGTTAAGGAAAGCACTCTTCACATCCATTTGATGTAATGTAAAGCCATTGAAAGTAGCATAAGCAAGTAAGATGCGAATGGATTCAAGACGGGCAACGGGGGCAAAGGTCTCACCAAAGTCCAAACCTTCAACTTGTGAGTACCCTTGTGCCACTAACCTTGCCTTGTTGCGGATGATTACACCATTCTCATCTTGCTTGTTCTTGAAATCCACTTTGTACCAATGACATTGTGTTTCGTAGTTGGCCTCTTGACTAATGACCACACTTGATTACGCTCAAAACTATTCAACTCTTCTTGCATAGCAATGAGCCAATCATTGTCTATCAACGCATCTTGTACCTTGAGAGGCTCAACACTAGACACAAAAGAGAAGTGAGCACAAAAGTTTGTCAATTGTTTACGAGTGACTCTACCTTCCGATATGCCGGTGAGGATCTTATCAACATCAACACGACCGGCCACTCGAGGCATGATGGAGGTTAAGGTTTCGCGAGGTTCAACTTCATGTCCATCATCCACGTCCTCTACATATGGATCATTAATGTGTGTTGGAAAATCTTCTTCTTCTTCTTCTTGCATTTGTTTAGGTTCATTGTCAATGATTGCACTTTCTTGTTCTTGCCTTTGAGGATGATCTTGTTCTTGATGATTAACATGAAAAGGAACTTGATCATCATCTTGTACTTGAACTATGGGTATTGGTTGAGTAATAGGGACTTGTGGTGGTATGGGTGTTGAAGTTGTTTGATGATGTGTGAGGCTTTCATCTTCTTCTCATCATCATGAGGTTCTTGTTCCATTGGAAGAAGTGCACCAACACCCATGGTCAAAATATCTTGAGACGAATCTTCTTCACCTACATCACTTAGATCAACTTGCTCCCCATGGGAGCCATTAAACTCATCAAACACCACGTCACAAGTTTCTACAACACATCCATTGGATTTGTTGTAGACTCTAAAGGCGTGAGAGTTTGATCCATAGCCAACAAATATACCCTCGGTTGTTTTGGATTGAAATTTTCCTAACCGTTCCTTTTTGTTGAGGATGAAACATTTGCACCCAAATACACGAAAGTACTTGACATTTGGCTTGTTCCCAGTTAGAAGCTCATATGGAGTCTTTTCCAATATTTTGCGGAGGAAGAGTCGATTTGATGCATGACATGCGGTGTTGACAGCCTCGGCCCAAAAACTATGTGGAGACTTGTATTCATCCAACATGGACCTTGCCGTCTCCACAAGTGTACGATTCTTCCTTTTTGCAACACCATTTTGTTGAGGGGTGTATGGTGCGGAATATTGATGTTCAATCCCTTCATCACTAAGAAATCCTTCCAAGGTGTAGTTCTTGAACTCGGAACCATTATCACTTCTTATTGCCATGATTTCTTTGTCAAACTTGCGTTGTGATTGCTTGGCAAAATCAATGAAGGTGATCTTCGTCTCGTCTTTGGACTTGAGGAAAAACACCCATGTGTATCTTGAGTAATCATCCACAATGACAAGTCCATACTTTTTCCCACCAAGACTATCCCATGAAGGAGGCCCAAAAAGATCCACATGAAGGAGCTCCAAAGGCCTTGAAGTAGACACAATATTCTTGGGTGGGTGCTTTGATTGATGTTGCTTCCCGGCTATGCATGCACTACACACACGATCTTTCTCAAAAGAGACATTTGTTAGTCCAAGGATGTGATTTCCCTTTAAGAGATCTTGAAGATTTCTCATGCTGACATGGGCTAGCCGGCGATGCCATAGCCACCCCTTGTCGGCCTTGGCCGTTAGACAAGTTGCATGGAATGTGCTCTCTTTCGAGAAATCAACCGTGTAAAGGTTGCCATCCAACTCTCCAACAAAGGCCACTTCGAGAGTATCTCTCTTAAATACTTTCACATCCGTTAGTACAAATAGTGTATCATATCCAACAGAAGCCAATTGGCGAACAGAAAGCAAATGATATTTAAGGGATTGGACAAGCATGACATTTGCAAGAGACATGTCATTTGGGATAGCCACCTTACCCAAGCCGAGTACCTGTCCTTTTGATCCTCCACCAAACATAATGCTCATAAATGGTTTAATAGCTTCCATGAAGTCATAGAGTAATTTGCTATCTCCGGTCATATAATTTGTACATCCACTATCAATCACCCATTTTACTCCACCGGAGAAGGCAACCTACACACAATTATTACTTGGTTAGAGGCACCCATTTTGCAATGGGACCTCTCAAGTTAGTCATGTGGGTCTTAGGGACCCAAATAGCATAAAACCGAAATGCATTTCGAGGACCAACAAACTTTGCATAAACTTCTCCATCCTTAGTCTTACGAAGAACATAGGATGGAGGCATGAACTATTTTGGCTTGTTGACAGCGGGCATGACCCTTGTGGCCTTACCACAATCAACCTTACCTTTCTCCTTGTGCCCTTCTCGTACAAAATTTTCTTTTAGAGGGGTGGTGCACTTTTGAGAGGATGTCTTCTTCTTGCTTGTGCTTGGGTCAAACCCGAGTCCCTCTTTGGCAAACACTTCATTGTGTTGGCTCAACACCTCATTGAGGTTCTTTTGCCCTTGAGCACATGTCATGAGCCCTTTCTTGATTTGAGCTTTGATAAAATCATTCTCCTCAAGAATAGATGCTAGATCACTACTAGAGTTAGTAGTACAAGCATCAACATTGATAATAGGAGAAGAGTAAGCCTTGGCTAGAGTTTCAAGATAAGTAAGCTTGAGTGTCTCAAAACTCTTTGTAAGAAGGGTGAGCTCTTCTTCCTTGGTCTTGAGGGACACAGATAGAAGCTCACACTCCTTAGAAAGAGAAGCATTAGACTTTACAAGCTTACTTTTATCATTCATCAACTCTTCTCAAGAGTCGATAGCCTTTTTCAAGGAGGCAAGATCTCTAGTATGAACATCAATGTTTGCACCTATTTTTAAGCATAGTTCATCATTGCGTGCTTCCTCATATTGGACTTTCCGCTCAAGGACTGCATATTTTTCTTTTCCTCGGTGATGAGGGTTTCGAGTTCCTTAATGGAAATGGTGTGCTTACTCACCATCTCCATAAGCATACGAAACATAGTGAGCTTCTTTCCTTTAAGGGATCACATGAACTTATTTAGTTTAGCAAGCATAGGATCATTTATATCATCATCCTCATAACTATCCTCCGCATCAAGATACTCATCACTAGGAGTAGGAGGAGCGAAAAGAGGAGGATTTGATCGTGCGGTTACCTTGACCTTGTCAGGAGAGTGTTGGTCCTCTTCATCTTCTACCACGGCCTTCGCCATGAGACACTTGTGAGTGTTGCCCTTGTAATCCTTCATGTAGTTGTAGGTGATAACTTCACCACTCTTGTTGACTAGCCTCAATGTGTTTTGAGAATCTTGAGCAACTCCGGCAACACCACTAACATCATCCAGATCGGATTCTTCTTGAGCAACCATTGCTTTCCCATCTCTCTTCTTGAGCTTGGAGTTCAAAGGATTTGGCAACTTCTACTTGGGAAAGGTCTTGGGAAACCTTGGTTTGTCTTCTCTCTTCTCATACGGGCACTCGTTTGATAAGTGGTTGGTTTCTTCACAGTTGTAGCATTTTCTTACTTTCTTCTTTTGAAATCTTCCCTTGAATTTTCCTGCGCTAAACTTCTTGACAAAGAGAGCCATGTCTTCATATGAAGGGCCCTCATCAGATTCAACCTCATCACCATCTTCATCATCATCATCATCATCTTCTTCTTCTTCACTTTGCTCATCTTCACATGCATGCTTAGCCTTCAATGCAAGATTGATATTTGACGATGGAGTACCATGCATGGCAAGATGTTTTGTAGCATTTGCCTTTGACTCTTCAAATAGTTGGAAAGTGGATATGATGTCATCTGTAGTCATTTCCTTGAAGGCATGGTGTTGTCTTATGTCCCATACCATTTGATGGTGATATGGAGCAAGAGCATGGAGCAACTTGTCCACAAGGAATCTCTTAGTCATGTTGAATCCATCTTGTGTCTTGTCACACTCACACGACTCAATATCAGCGGTGAGAGTCATGAGGCGCTCAAGGAGTTGATTGGGAGTTTCACCTTTCTCCATACAAAAGTTTTGCAATTGCCCCTTGGCAATTTCATATTGAGCACTCCGGAGGGTGGAGGTACCGGTCTTGGATCTTATAATACTTTCCCATAGTTCCTTGGCACTTGTGATGTGTATGAAAGGTCTCCTTTGCTTTTCAACCATACCTCTCCTTATACACATGGTTGCAGTGTCATTGAGATTCTTGTCATAAATTTCTCTTGGTGTAGGATTCTTTGGATCAACCACATGGTAACCATACTCCAAGATCTCCAGCATCTCATCATTTCCATATTGAAGATGATCCTGCATAGCAACTCTCCACAAGGCAAAATCGGAAGTGGCATCAAGTAAAGGAGGTTTGCCTTGAGGGTTATATTTAGGTTTCTCAACTTGGGGTCTTGCATAAAGCCAAGGAACACTGGAGTGTTCATTGCTAGGAGGTTGTTGACCAAGTGACAGAGTAGGCACAGTTGGCCTCAAAGCCGCACCACCTGAAAGTGGTGCAAGCACCATGGACAACGTGGCTATCCTCATTTGGACCAAGGCCTCAAGAGAAGCATCATGCTCCTCCTTTTGCTTGGCAAGGGCCCATTCTAGATCCTCAGAAGTAAAGGTCTTAACTTCAGAAGAAGCCTCGCCTTTATCCTTCGGATCTACAAGTAGGGGAGTCCCATCGGGGTTCATCTCGCTCTAGGGTGGTTAAGCCACAAGAATAGGCACGAGGCTCTGATACTAATTGAAAGGATCGATATGGACCTAGAGGGGGGGTGAATAGGTACAATTACAAATTTTAATTGTTACTAAGCAATTTTAGGCAATAATGCGGAAAATGAAAGTGAGCCTAATAATTGCAAGTATGATACTAATGAGCTAAGCAAGATAAACAAGTGACACAAATATATGTATGAGTAAGCAAGCACAAGATGATATAAGTAAGTGCTAAGAGACAAGTAACCACAAGTAGAGAGTTAGGGTTAGGAATAACTGCAACTCTGAGAGACGAGGATGTATGCTGATGTTCACTTCCTTGGAGGGAAGCTACGTCACCGTTTAGAGAGGTGGATGTTACCACGAAGGTACACCAATGCCACGAAGGCTCACCCTATTCTCTCCTTAATACAACACCACGAAGGCATTTCTCAACCACTAGTGGTAGACCTTGGGGTGGTCTCCAAACCCTCACAAACTTTCCGGGGAAAATCACAACCTCCAAGACACACCACAAAAACAAGGGGGAATCAACTTTCACTTTGGTGAATGTGTAGATCGAGCACTTCTCCTTTGCTTCTCAAAAGATCAAGAGCTTTGGTTGGCTAAGGAGGGAGATCTCCAAGAAATCGAGGTCTGAAAATGGAGGTGAGAGAAATGGAGTCGTCAACTCCTTCGTGAGGAAGAAGAAGACTATTTATAGGTGGGGATGAAATCTGGCCGTTGGAGGAAGATTTCTCCGCAGCTCGGAAGTTCGGCCAAGTTCTGGACAGGTTCCGGGCTACACAGAAGGTTTGCACCACTCAGTAGTACCCCGGAAGCTGCTGACACAGGGGACGGAAGTTCCGGTGCCCGGAAGTTCCGGCCAGGTTCCGATGAGGTTCCGGGCTACACAAAGAGATCGCACGAAAAGTGCAGTTTCTATGGGTACCCAGGAAGCTTCCCGGACCCCGCCCGGACCTTCCGGTCCCTGGAAGTTCCGGCCGTCCCCGGAAGTTCCGTCCTGAACAGAGACTTGGCACTAGGATTTTCAGATCAATGTGACAAGGTAAGTTGATTCCCCGAATGTTTTTATGATGCACCCCCTCTTAATAGTGAGGCTGCCCTAAGGACTCAAGAAATAAGAAAACATTAAGGTACTCTTCTTTTCTTGAGCGCACCGCTTTTCCTTGTTCCAATAAGAGAGAAAATAACCATCCATGCTTCACTTTTAGTTTAATCAGGGCTGTTAACACTTAGAGCATGCGGTTAGAAACACAAATGAAGTTGTCATCAATGTCAAAAACACTTTAGTGCAATATTGCACTTTCAACGGTACCTGCACACAAAGAATGAATACTTGCAACCCGACGCGTAAGAGGAGTTGTCAATCCCTCCGCGGTAAAAAGATAAATTGATTTGTACTAGATTGCATAAATAGCTCTCGATAAAACGCGAAATAAAATAAGTAATAAATAGTGCAGCAAGGTATTTTTGGGGTTTTGGAATAATGGATCTGAAAATAAAAGCGACAAATAATAGATCGGAAAGCAAATATGATAAAAGATAGACCCGGGCCTGTAGATTTCACTAGTGGCTTCTCCCGAGAAATAGCACACGGTGGGTAATCAAATTACTGTTGGGAAATTGATGTAAGATCAAATAATTATGACGATATCCAAGGCAATGATCAATATATAGGGATCACGTCCAAGATTAGTAGACCGAAACGATGCATCTACTACTATTACTCCACACATCGATCGCTATCTAGCATGCATCTAGTGTATTAAGTTCATGGAGAAACGGAGTAATGCAATAAGAACGATGGCATGATGTAGACGAGATCTATTCATGTAGGAATAGCTCCCATCTTGTTATCCTTAATAGTAACGATACATGCATGCCTCGCTGCCCCCTCTGTCTCTGGGAGAGGACACCACAGGATCGAACCTATCACAAAGCACCTCTTCCCATGGCAATAAAAATTGATCTAGTTGGCCTAACTAAACCAAAGATTCGAAGAAGAAATACGAGGCTATACATAATCATGCATATGAGAGATCAAAGAAGACTCAAATAATATTCATGGATAAAAATTTGATCATAAACTCAAACTTCATCGGATTCCAATAAACACACTGCAAAAACTCGTTACATCAAATAGATCTCAAAGAGACCATTGTATTGAGAATCAAAAAGGGAGAAGAAGCCATCTAGCTAGTGCCTACTGACCCACAGGTCTATGGTGAACTACTCACGTATCATCGGAGAGGCACCAATGAGGATGATGAACCCCTCCGTGATCGTGTTCCCCTTTGACAAAGTGCCGAAATAGGGATCTCGAATGGATCTCATGGTTCTGGAACTTGTGGCGGCTGGAATTGTGTTTCGTTGACTCCCCTAGGGTTTGTAAAATATTTGGGAATTTATACGGCGAAGAGGCGGTGCAGGAGACCCCCGTGGGCCCCACAACCCACCAGGGCACGCCCTGGTGTATTGTGGTCCCCATGGGACTCCTTCCAGGTGCTTTCTTGCCCCCCAAGGTGTCTTCTGGTCCAAAACGAATCTCCAAAAAGTTTCACCGCGGTTGGACTCCGTTTGGTACTGATATTTTGTGAAGTAAAAAAACACGCAAAAAATAGCAACTGGCACTGGGCACTATGTCAATCGGTTAGTCCCAAAAAATGATATAAAGTTGGTATAAAATGATTGTAAAACATCCAAGAATGATAATATAACAACATGGAACAAAAACAAATTATAGATACGTTGGAGACGTATCAGCATCCCCAAGCTTAATTCCTGCTCGTCCTCGAGTATGTAAATGATAAAAACAGAATTTTTGATGTGGAATGCTGCCTAACATGTTCATCACATATTCTTTTATTTTGTAGCATGGACATTTGGACTTTTATATGATTCAAAGCAATAGTCTAGTTTTCACATGAAGATTTCAATACTCAAGCATATCAGTAAGCAACCACGTCTTTCAAAATATCAACACTAAAGAAAGTTACCCCTAGCCCATCATGCTCAATCATTGATTGATTCACAAAACACACTCGCATATTAGCTACCACCAATGCTCAAGTATGATCATAGTGCTCCCTAGTTGGTGCTTTATAAGAGAAGATGGAGACTCAAATAAAAATACAAATTGCATACAGTAAATAGAAAGGCCCTTCACAGAGGAAAACAGAGGTTTGTAGAGGTGCCAGAGCTCAAAGCTTAAATTGAGAGATTTTTTTGAGAGGCATACTTTCCCGTCAACGAAAATGACCGAGTAATTCCCAATACTTTCCATGCTAGATATATCATAGGCGGTTCCCAAACATAAAATAAAGTTTATTCCTTTTTCCACCATACTTTCACACTCCAAGGCTAGCCGTATCCACGGGTTCTGTCCATACCAACACTTTGAAAGGAATTTATTATTTGACAACATAAAGTTTTTTTTTCATTTCGGGACTGGGCATCCCTATTACCTTCGTACTCTCGTGCAATGGCAAGTGAATAAACACGCATCTTGAGAATAGCACATCTAGCATGGAAAATATTGGCCACCCCTTGTCGCTTCATGAGCGATACGAGCACACAAAATGGAAATTCATTTTGAATATTTAGAGATGACAGATATAAATTTACTTAGAACGACACAGAAATACCACATATAGGTAGGTATGGTGGACTCATATGGCAAAACTGGGTTTAAGGACTTTGGATGCACAAGTAGTATTTCTACTTAGTACAAGGAAGGCTAGCAAATAGATTGAGAAGCATCCAACCAAGAAGGGAAAATTCACATAAACGAGCACTGAGCATAACTAACACCGAATAATGCACCACAAGTAGGATATAATTTCATTGCATAACTATTGAATTTAGTGCTTGTATAGGGAATCACAAACCTTAACACCAATATTCTTACTAAAGCATAATTACTCACCAACATGACTCACATATCACTATCATCTTATCTCAAAACTATTACAAAATCAAGTTTATTTTGTCCAATGATCTTCATGAAAGTTTTTATTATATCCCTCTTGAATATCTATCACTATGGGACTAATTTCATATGTTGCAATTGCTTTTGTCAAGCTCAAACAAATTTAAGTGAAGAACATGAGCATAAAAATTTCATCTCTCAAAATAATTTAAGTGAAGCATGAGAGAATTTCTTCAAAAATTTACCAACTCTCAAATAAATCTAAGTGAAGCATGAGAGAATTTCTTCAAAAATATTAAAGCACACCATGCTCAAAAAGATATAAGTGAAGCACTAGAGCAATTCCATAACTCAAAAAATTTAAGTGATCCACATAGAGCAATTCTAACAAATAATAGCATAATTTTGGCTCTCTCAAATAGGTGTGTACAGCAAGGATAGATGAGGCAAACTAAAAAGCAAAACAAGCAAAGACTCATATAATACAAGACACTCCAAGCAAAACTCATGATATGTGACGAATAAAAATATAGCTCTAAGTAAAATTACCGATGGTTGTTAGAAGAAAGAGGGGATACCTTCCGGTGCATCCCCAAGCTTAGTTGCTTGGTTCTCCTTGAATATTAACTTGGGGTGCCATGGGCATCCCCAAGCTTAGTTGCTTGGTTCTCCTTGAATATTAACTTGGGGTGCCATGGGAATCCCCAAGCTTAGGATCTTTTCACTCCTTATTCCTTCATCCATCGTGATCTCACCCTAAACTTGAAAACTTCAATCACACAAAACTTAACAAAACCTTCGTGAGATCCGTTAGTATAATAAACCAAATCACCACTCTAAATACTGTTACAAACCCATTAATATTTTATTCTTGCATTATATTTACTATATTCTAACTTTTCCCTGGCTTATATCCTCTAATACAATCCATAGATTCATCAAAACAAGCACACAATGCAAAGAAAACAAAATCTGTCAAAAACAGAACAGTTTGTAGTAATGTGTACTTTGTCAATACTTGTGTAACTCCAAAAATTCTAAAAAATTAGTACAACGTAGGAAATTTGTATATCAATCTTGTGTAAAAAATTCAGAATTTTTTGTCACTTCTGTAAATTTAAACAATTATGTTACTGGACTAAAAAGTTTTTGTTTTTCAACAAGATCAAATCAACTGTGACCCAACATAATCACAAAGGCTTTACTTGGCACAAACACTAATTAAAACATAAAAAACACAATTATAACAATAACATAATTGTGAAAACACTCAAGAATAGAAAGAAAAAAAGGCAAAAAAGAATTTTATTCATTGGGTTGGCTCCCAACAAGCGCTATCGTTTTATACCCCTTGCTAGGCATAAGATTTTATTGATGCTCACATAAAAGATAATAATTGAAACACAAAGAGAGCATCATGAAACATGTCACAAACACATTTAAGTCTAACTCTCTTCGTATGCATTTGCATTTTATAAGAGAACAAATTATAAAGAGAAGAAGAACCTAGCATATGCGAGGAAGGAGAAGGAAACAATAGTAAACTCAACATGAAGAGAGGTAATTTAGTAACATGAAAATTTATACAACCATGTTTTCCTCTCTCATAATAATTACATGTAGGATCATAATCAAATTCAACATTATAGCTTTCATATAAAATTTTCTCTTCATGACCCACATGCATAAAAGTTTTATAATCTTCCAAGATAGTGGGATTAACATCACACTACTAGAAAAAGGGCTATAGATGGGATTGACACTAATGGCGCACCAGACAAGCGGTGCGCCATTAGTATATACTAATGGCGCACCACCATCTGATACACCATTAGAGTTGAAACTACTAATGGCGCACCTGGCCCAGGGTGCGCCATTAGTATCAAATTTTTTTTGAACTAGTGCGCCTGTCCAAACATACTAATGGCGCATCCAGACACAGTGCGCCATTACTAGTTGTAACTAGTAATGGCGCACCTGTTAGAAAGTGCGCCACTAATGTTGTTTTTTTATTATATTTTTTATTCCTTTTTTTGCAAAACTACTAATGGCGCACTGTTCCACCGTGCGCCATTACTAGTTTAAACTAGTAATGGCGCACTGTGGAACAGTGCGCCATTAGTATGTTTTTTTTTGCAAAACTACTAATGGCGCACCACCAGAAGGTGCGCCATTAGTAACCTGGATTACTAATGGCGCATTTAGAGTTGGTGCGCCATTAGTAAGTGGGCAGCAACAAGATATTTTGGACATCCATCCATCCATCCGACCCAACGCACCAACACACACACACACACTCTCTCTCTCGCTCGAACCCACCCAAACCCTCGTCGCCTCCTCTCTTCCCCCCGAACCCCTCTCTCCCTCGCCGCCGTCGCCACCCACGCCGCCCGGTTCCGGCGAGCTCCGGCCGCGCGCAGCACGCCGGCGAGATCCCCTTGGTCCGCATCTGGCTTACCTCCATGCAGATCCGCGGCTCCCCCACTGGCTAGGGTTTTGCATCCCCTTTTGTTCGCCGGGATCCGCCATGGCAGGCCACGGCGAGGCCATAGGTGACCGGATCCAGCACTGGTAAGCCCCTCCCCCTCCTTCTTCGCCCACCATCTCCTCCTCACCTCACCTCATCTTCTCTTCCTTCTCTGCAGGTCGCCATGGGCGTGCCGACGACGACGGCAGGAGGGGCGCACCTCCGTGGGGCGGGACGCCGCCATGGAGATGGATTCCCTTGTCCGCCACCACGCAGCGGCACCATGGAGCCTCCCAGCGCCCCAAACCCTAGCGGAGAGAGAGGAGCTGCTCCTAGTACAGCACGCCATGGAAGGGATTTTTTTGGTATTTTTGTTGTTGTTTCTCTTCCCGATCTAATCATGTGGAAGGCCCTTTTCCTCACCATGATTTATTCATCTCCCCTTCCTCTGTTTTGTGCAGGTTGCTCTAATGGCGAAGCTTCTTCTGCAGGACACCCTCCACCCCTCCCCTGCATCCACCTCCTACCCCCATACATGGTGAGCTACAACCTCTCTTTCTAGCCCTTGCAAATCTGATCTGGAGTGGACATGAATTGCAATTGTCATGGACACTACATAACAGCAAGTATTGGTTCAGTTTTTGTGTGAAATTCGATTGTCATTGTGCTTTTTGATGCTTGCTTCAGAAAAATAAAATCATGGATAGATAGAAGATGGAAACAGTGAGCTTCCTTTCAAGTTAGTAATACTAAAAATCATTTGGCTCATCAATTTTTCATGTCTTGTGTTAAATCCACTCCATTGCAATCTGGCTATGTATGGATGGTTTGGTACAATTTGCCATGGATGAGTATAGTAGTTACGTACACATGTGCTCTGTAGTTTTAGTCCTTCTTGTGTTGCTGCACTTAGTCTAGAGATACAACAACATTAGTTAGGTCATGGATGGATGGATCAATACATACAGCTAGCACTGCTAGCAACAACAACAAAATAACCTTGTGATTGATTCTGTTGACGCTAGCATGCTCTATTAGTTTTGGAGCCCAACCATGGACTGTACGTACTAAGCTAGCTCAAGCACACACACATGCAGCTTGATTTATTTCTGTAGATACTAGCAGCAGCACGCGTGTCTCCTATACTAGCTTGCTTAATTTCTGTACTAGATCAACGACACTAGCACTTACTTGTTTGTTAGATTCGGAGTAGCAGGCATCCTCCGTGGACGATGACGACAACAGGTCATCCACCGCCACGACGACACCCCGCACATGGTCCAACTCGACTACAACATCCACCGCATGATGGCGACGTGGTCGTGTGCGGCATCGACCAACCTCCTCTCCTGTGAATCCGTCTCCTACCTGTAGCTCCCGCTCTTGTGCTGCTATATTAGTACCTTGCTCTGTTTCATGCGTATGGGTGATTTTTTTTGTGCTTGTGTCATGGAAAAGATCATTCCTATTTATTTGTGCTCTGTTTTCTTTATTATCACGAGTTGCAAAATTAGTAGTGGGAAGTAAACTTTTGTTAACTTGTTGGTTGAACCAATGGAACTACTGTTATATTTGATTTGTTGCTCAACTAGTGCTGCAATGATGGGATCGAATGATTGCATGACCCTAATGTTTGCCTATCATTTCAATTATCTTGGTCTTATAGATGTTATTGTTCCTGTCATATAGCACATGCTAGTTTCTTTATTGGTTGGTTGCTGGTTCTGTTTGTTCATATGCATAAGTGCTACTGTTTCTTTGTTATCTTATAAAGGATATAGTCCTTCATTTGTATATAGCCGTAACTCTCTTATTGATCAACATATACTGATTCATCTCTTTACTGCAATTACTCTGTGTACTTCATGATTTGCTCCTGTAGTGGTATAAAATTATAGTTTCTCTTTCAAGCTGGTATCTGTGTTTGATATATACTAGTCTTTATCTAAATACCATGTATTGGTATTTCTTGTATGGTTTAGTACATCATCTACTGGTGGTTTAGTTGTATATTGTACAGGACATAGTCCTGACGGTTGCATGTAGTGATAATTCTTTCTTTGCATTAGCTATTTCATATGTTTCAGATAATTTAGATGCATGCTTATACTCCTATCTATACCAGGTGCATGTGTTGTGCTTGTGTACCTATATACAGAATAGTACCCATGTGTAAGTGGGTGTATGTGTTCTGCTTATAGCAGATGTTTAGTAAATGTGCTATCAATGGCCTATTTCTTCTTGCAGGTTATGGACTATATCTTTCCTTGCCAATTCCCTCTCTCTTAAATCTGATTTGAACAGATGCTGCACTGGTCTCTTCACTTTCTTTCTTTCTCTCCTACTCTCACTGATAAGAACAGGTGCTCCTTAATCTTGCCATGCCAATGATGGTGTCCTGAGGCTCTCATCGTTACTTAAAGATGTTGCACTACTTGATCCAATGATGCAATAGTCCTAGCACTACTAGGCTGCCTGAGGACAATCCCTACTTCAAACCCTACCTCTGGGCTAGTTGATTAGTAGTGGGTTTGTTGGATTTCATCTGAAAACTAACCCAAGCTTAATTGAGGGATCCCCTAATCATGGAGTTAGTTCTAGTTTGAGTTGATCTTTGGGTTTGGCTTTGATCTATACTTTGCTGGCTCTACTTCTGTCTTTTGGGTTATTGGCTCCATTTATGCAGTGTTGGCTCTCTTCTACTGTTTCTTTGATCAACTTAATCTGATTGGGGTTTGACTAATGTTTCCAAACTCGTAAGTGCTAGCTCCTACAGCAAAGGCATTTTGCTAAGGGGAATGCTACATTTAAACCTTGATCAAGTTTTTCATGTTTGTTGTTTCTTGTTTTGCAGGTTGATGAACTGGAAGAAAGAAGCAGAAGATGAAGAACTAGATAGTTTAGTATAGGTTTAGTTTAGGACTTTTTCTAGATACGCCCGCTATCTAGCGGGAGAGGGGAGGGAGCGTTGGAGGAACCGGATGAAGACGAGTTTCATCGTGATGATGCTCATCGTGATGACCGCAGCTCTCTTCTATGTGATGGTAGTTTAGATGATCGATATCGACTTGTAATGTGAAGACAAACTCGCTACTCGCGGTCTCGAGACTTGTAATATAATGTTCTATCTTTGTTCGGTCTTTTCAATTCGGAGACTAATATGATGAATTGTATTCGGAGACTAATATGATGAATTGTATTCAGAGACTAATCTTCTATTGTATTCGATGAATCTGTTGTTGATGTGTGCTGTCTATATTTTGTCCAATTATACATTTTGTAACCTGTGTAAAAAACAGAAAATAAAAAAATAAAAAAACCTAATATTCATACTAATGGCGCATCACATCACAGTGCGCCATTAGTATGCCAAAGGATACTAATGGTGCATCATTAAACAGTGCGCCATTAGTATGCCGAAGTTACTAATGGCGCATATTGTTGTTGTGCGCCATTATTATGCCAAAGCACCTGGGTATACATGGCCCCCTGGGAGGCATACTAATGGCGCACTTTTGTATATACTAATGGCGCATCTGAGGTGCGCCATTAGTATATGGTATACTAATGGCGCACCTTTGGTGCGCCATTAGTAAAATATACTAATGGCGTGGCACTAATGGCGCACCACTAATGCGCCATTAATGGCCAAATTAGGTGCGCCATTAGTAGGCCTTTTCCTAGTAGTGTCAACTAAAATCATGACCTCTCCAAACCCACCTTTATCAAAAATTTCATAAGATTGACGCACTTCCAAATATGTGGGATTATTTTTACCTAAAGTTGAAGCTCTTCCAAACCCACTTTCAATATTATTGCAAATAACATATTCATCATGAGGCTTAAATAAATTTTCAAGATCATAAGAAGAATCACCCCAATCATGATCATTACAATAAGTAGTGGACATTGCAAAATTAACATCCCCAAGCTTGGGATTTTGCATATTATTAGCACAATTGACATTAATATAATTTATAGTAAAATCATTGGAATCATGCTTTACATTCAAGGAGCTATCATGAATCACTTTACAAATTTCTTCCTCACAATTTTCAGATTCACGAATCTCAAGCAAAACTTCATAACGATAATCTAGTGAACTCAATTCACTAGCACTTGGTTCATCATAATTGGATCTTTTAAAAAGATTAGCAAGTGGATGAGGATCCATATCAATAAATCTTTAGCAAGTGGAGATGCAAGCAAATAGAAGGCACATGGCAACACAAGCCAACAAAAAGATCAAACGAGAAAAAAGCAAACAGAAAGAAGGCAAATGAAAATGCAAATTTCTGTGAAGTGGGGGAGATGAAAATGAGAGTCAAATGGAAAATAATGTAAATTGCAAGGATATGAGATTTGTGATTAGAAACCTGATAGATGTTGATGATGTCTCCCCGACAACGATGCAAGAAATTCCTTTTGACGCGGCTCGAAGCTGCGTCAATATTTCCCCAAAGAGGAAGGGATGATGCAGCACAGCTACGGTAGGTATTTCCCTCAATTGTGAAACCAAAGTATCAATCTAGTAGGAGAACCAAGCAACACTATGTAAACGGTACCTGCACACAAATAACAAATACTTGCAAACCGACGTGTAAGAGGGGTTGTGAATCCACAGTAAAAAGATAGATTGATTTGTAGTAGATTGGATAAATAGCTCTCGATAAAATGTGAAATAAAACAAGTAATAAAAAAAGCCAGCAAGGTATTTTTGGGTTTTTGGAATAATAGATCTGAAAATAAAAGCGGCAAATAATAGATCATAAAGCAAACCCCGGGGCGTATATTTCACTAGTGGCTTCTCTTGAGAAATAGCACACAGTGGGTAAACAAATTACTGTTGGGAAATTTATAGAAGATCAAATAATTATGATGATATCCAAGGCAATGATCAATATATAGGCATCATGTCCAAGATTAGTAGATCGAAATGATTCTGCATCTACTACTATTACTCCTCACATCGACCCTTATCAATCATGCATCTAGTGTATTAAGTTCGTGGAGAAACGGAGTAATGCAATAAGAACAATGAAATGATGTGGACGAGATCTATTCATGTAGGAATAGCCCCCATCTTGTTATCCTTAATAGCAACCATACATGCGTGCCTCGCTGCCCCATCTATCACTGGGAGAGGACACCCAAGATCGAACCCATCACGAAGCACCTCTTCCGATGGCAAGAAAAATCGATCTAGTTGGCCTAACTAAACCAAAGATTCGAAGAAGAAATACAAGGCTATAAATAATCATGCATATGAGAGATCAAAGAAGACTCAAATAATATTCATGGATAAAAATCTGATCATAAACTCAAACTTCATCGGATCCCAACAAACACACCGCAAAAAGTCATTACATCAAATAGATCTCAAAGAGACCATTGTATTGAGAATCATAAAGGGAGAAGAAGCCATCTAGCTACTGCCTACTGACCCGTAGGTCTATGGTGAACTACTCACGCATCATCGGATAGGCATCAATGAGGATGATGAACCCCTCCGTGATCGTGTTCCCCTCCGGCAGAGTGCCAGAATAGGGCTCTAGATTGGATCTCGTGGTTCTGGGTCTTGCGGTGGCCGGAATTGTGTTTTGTCAACTCCCTTAGGGTTTCTAGAATATTTGGGAATTTATAGGGCGAAGAGGCAGTGCAGGAGACCCCTGTGGGCCCCAGAACCCACCAAGGCACGCCTGGGCTCCTGGGTGCGCCCTGGTGTATTGTGGTCATGACGGTACTCCTTCCAGGTGCTTTCTTGGCCCCTAATGTGTCTGCTGGTCGAAAAAATCGTCAAAAAGTTTTGCTGCGTTTGGACTCTGTTTGGTATTGATGTTTTGCGAAGTAAAAAACAAGCGAATGGCACTGGGCACTATGTCAATAGGTTAGTCCCAAAAATGATATAAATTTGCTATAAAATGATTGTAAAACATCCAAGAATGATAATATAACATCATGGAAGAATAAAAAATTATAGATACGTTGGAGACGTATCACCAGCTTCTTGGTGATCTGGTGATCTGGTCGCGCATCACTGCTGGCGAGGCCTTGTTACTACTTTCCACCGACCTTGCTACTAGCATCGTCACGTCGATCAAGTGAAGACATGGATGATGAAGAGCCCACGAACACACGGGCAAGGCGATGAATTGTCTCGGCACTCGGAAGGTTGGCGAATCAACTACATCGGCGTAGATGGCTTGCTTGAAGATTGAGCGTGAGTAATTTTTTTTGTTTTATTTTCCTTTTCGCAATGCTGATGTTCTTTTTTTGGTGAAGGGTTACCCCTCTGACTTCCCTACTTTCAACCCCAAAGATCATTCTCATCTTCCTTCAAAGTTGATGATTCATTTATTTTCTCCATTCATTAATGGTTGGGAGTAATAAACATTATGTTCGCTTTAGCCTAGGGTTGGTGACCCTAAGACGAGTTGACAGCCGTGATGAGCCAGGAGCCTTTAAATCTGCAACAGCGATGGAATGCCTTGGGGACACCATTGACGGGTGTCCAGGAGTGTGGATTGGTTGCGTTCATGTTCCAAGACATGAAGTGAAGACTTTGTGAACTAGATCAGTCCTGCAAACCACGTGTTGGTTTCTTAAAATGAAACCTTTGTCTGAGTATATTCTTATCAATATTCGTCACTTTAACGACCATATAGACTTGATGACCTGCTTCTGTTTCTATATGTGGCAGACCTGAATGAACTATAAACCATGAAGTTAACAGAAGCAAGTCATTAACTCTATAAACCATGAAGCTAATGACCTGCTTCGGTTTCTATATGTGGTAGCTAAGAGCACCTCTTTTCAGACTTCTTAGTTCATTCAGATACCTTTGTCTGAGTATATTCTTATCAATATTCGTCAAATGAATTCTTATGAATATTGAATCAGTAAAATTCCATGGGTTTGAGATCAGCCTCTTCATACGTTGCTAGCTCTATGAACAATTGGCCAACCAGTATGAATACACGTATAGTAACACTACTTTCAAGTAAATATCAAATGTGTTCTCAATTTTCTGACACACCAAGTAGTGTTTTTCATATGAAACAGTCTTAATGTTTTTCACTAATTATATAACATTATTCTATCAAAAAAAATAAATGCTTAGAATTCCGCAGCAACGCGTGGGGTATCTTCTAGTATGATATTAGTTTCTGTGCAGGAAGTCACCCATTGAGATGTGCTTATTACAAATCGAAGTGGGGAATGTGTCCAAATAGCATCTTGACCAACACGAGTCCTGCATCAAGAATCAATTGTCCTACCGCAGGCCCTATCTATCATGCGGGGTTACCTCGATAATTAAGATAGTGAAATCAGACATGAGCTTTGGGCCTTTAATGACTACACCTGATTTCTCCCCGAGGATAGGATCCATGTTACCCTACTGAACCTTACTATCACCGGTGTTCGGTATAACACTTCACGGTTTCCTTGCTCCTAGCCTCAATGGTGCTCGATCTCCATGATCCTGGGTACCTGCAGGGATGAAGATTGTGGACAAGACAATAGACATCTTCACGTAACAATTTTACTTCACACATACGAGACATTTTATCGAAGTCTTCCATTGATCCCCTCAACAAATACCTCGGGTTGCAAGGATTATGCCTCAACCCATACCTTACTGAACTACTCACACATGGAGATCAAATCGCGGGAAGAAAACATTGAAGAACACATCTCGAGATTAATAGATTGCAATATGTTTTACAATGGATGCCTTGTGTGATGCATGATTACAAGTATGAATGGGATGGATGAGCACTATGGTGGTGGCGGAGATGGCTATGGAGATGGCGGCAACTAGGGTTTGCGGATGATGATGATGATGCAGAGGTTCTGCCTTCTGTGCTCCGTGCTCGTCCCTTTGTTCACATTTCGATGGGGTCCCCTTAACGAAAGTAGTTGGGTTTGACAAACTGTCTTGGAATCCACACCATACGTGCGCTCATACGGGCTCTTGCGCCCGTATGGAACACCATCTTTTGTGTTGTTTCCATGTAGACGTTTCCTGTTGATTCCTTCCTCCTCCATTCTTCATCCATTCAATTTCCACACATGATTTCTTCCCTTTTAACTTATTTCCCATGGAAACACATGAAAGAGAGGATTTTGTGGAATCCCTTGTATTCATTAGTCATTACACTGGTACAATGAGGTGCTATACAAATGGTTTTAAACCCATTTCTGCGACAACATTCTGGACCGCCACCAAGTGAGTGACTGTGATAAGGGGGTCCTTCCCACATGACCCAGAAACCGTCAGGGATATGCCCTCCTGGCACACACGCTCGGCAAAATGAGGTCGTGTGTGACCGGCAAGCGATCAAATACGGTTATACGCACAATAGTGCTAAAACACAATTATACAGGCGAAATCATTTTAGTCGTAAGTACATCCCACATAGTCAGTCCCCGCTAAAAGTTTCCGTTCGTATATACATCCCACACAGTCGCTCCAAGGAAAACATTTCCGTTCGCAGGTACATCACACACAATTTTCCCCGTTAAATTGTTTGTGATAGCGTTGCCATTGCACACGATATTAACAATTTTATCGTTTGCGTTATCGAATGCATCACACACGATGCATAGAAGATACCGTGTGGCAAAGGCTGTCCATCACACACAGTTTTTATGTGGTAAACGTTTCCGCAAGGTGGCCTAACACAAACAATTTTCAAGAGGATGTCATGTGTGATTGTTCATTGATCCAACACGGTTTATTCCTAGAAACTGCGTGCGTTGCCTGAGGTCATCGCCCATGGTGTTTTCTCAATAACCGTTTGCAATAGAAAACCCCAATTAGCAGGCTAATTGGCCATTAGCAGGCTAATTGCCCTATTATTAATAATCCATTTATTAATCTAATTGACATTCATATTAAGCACATAATATATTTCATTTCCATATTAAAGAAGCTAGATTTCATAATTGAAACACATTAGAGTACAACATCATATAGCTTCAGCACTCAGCTACCCCAGTACACAACTGCACCAGCACCAAGTTTCACATGCAATATATAGAACCTTTCAAAATTAGCATCATAGACGGTACATAGACATATGCATCTCATCTGGAAAACTGCTGAAGCGGAAGGCGAACATTGAGCCTTCATCGATGTTTGATCATCCATCCTTCGTTCTCTTCAGGAACACTTCAATATTGAACCATGGTGCTGTATGAAAACCTTCCTCGCCTCCTGACCATAGAGGTGGTTTGAGAGGTAATCATCAGTGAAATGCTTTGGAAAGGCCTGAAAACAAGGATGTGCATAAATATCTTCTATATATTGGAAATGGGACAAAGGAATAAAAAATGCAAGGTAGAATAGTTAGTACCATCTTGTAGTGAACTAATGTCTTGTTCATTGTGCAGACAAAGATCTTGTTGTTTTTTGTCGCTAATTTCTTTATCCTAACAATCTTTCTGAGTTTCTTGACTTGATTGATATTCATGGACAACTCATTTCCCCATATGCAAAAAGGGTCGAACAATGTGTCAAAACCTCTGACAGCAGGACCTGCATGTGCAAGACCAAATTGTTAAAAACCTAAATATTAGAATGGTTCCTGCAATTGCACAAGAATGCACTATTAGACAACGGACCATGCACGTGCTAACCTCGATTGTAAACCTCAGTGCTTCCCATTGTTTCCCTGCAACACATATAAGGCAGTTAGTCATCAGGTTAAGTGAGGGTTCGCATGCTATGAGTAAAATATGTTGATGAAAAATAAGCACATTGCAGTTTCATTAGATTAATTCAAGCCACATGGAAAACCCATTTATGCAAACCACGCATGATTAAGAACCAGGAAATATAACACTTGTATATGTTTCTCTTGTATTACGTGCATCCAAATTTGATTTATCCTCACATGCACTACAATACAAAATTTTACCCATGACAATTGGACATCACATTGCAGAACTGAACCAAGCAGTTAACTAAACTCCACAACAAATGAACCAAACATTAAATGAGCACCACATTGCACAATATAACATTCTCCTAATAGAAGATCAGACAGTTAACCAAACCAAGTATGCTTAACAACTTGCAAATATGGCAATTGTATTTGTTTCTGATGTATTTAGTACATCCAAATTCAATTTATTCCGCAAATGGTATATTATAACAGAATGCACCCACAACAATTGAACATCACATTGCAGAATTGAACCAAATAGTTAACTAAACACCACAACAAATGAACCAAATGTTAACTGAGCACCACATTGCACAATATAACATGCTCCTAATAGAAGATTAGATAGTTAACCAAACCAAGCATGCTTAACAAATTGGAAATATGGCAATTGTGTTTTTTCTCATGTATTTAGTACAACCAAATTCGATTTACTTCTCACATGGTATACAATAACAGAATACACCCAGAACTATTGAACACGCATTGCAGAATTGAACCAAACAGTTAACTAAACACCACAACAAATGAACCAAACGTTAACTGAGCACCACATTGCACAATGTATAACATACTAGAAGATCATACAGCTAACCAAACCAAGCATGCTTGACAACTTGGAAATATAGAAATTGTGTTCGTTTCTCATGTATTTTGTGAAGATAAATTCGATTTATTTCTCACATGGAAGACAATACAAAATTGCAGCCTAAAGAATTGAACATCACATTTGCACAATTTAACCAAATAGTTAACTGAAGACGGCAACTAATTAACCAAATACTTAATAAGTGAGCACCATACTGCACGACATATAGAACATATACACTAGAGCAACATATTGCATGGTAAAATTAGATAGCACAATTCACTAGAATTTGTTAAGGAAACGCAGGAGCAGCACACATAACGGTAAACCGAGCATGCTTAACCGACGTAGCTAGGAAATGGCAAGGTGCTCCTCCAAGATTTGGGGGTCTGCACGAATGGCAGCCATCGCGACCTCATCCGCGCGTGTGGCTGTGATTTGCTTCTCCGCTGCCAAATGCTCCTTGAGCTCCTGGCTATACTGAGTGCACCATGGCTTAGGGCGACACTTATTTGGTGGAGGGTCGGTGATTTTGGTGGAAGGTGGCGCGCCGACGGTCGGGGCATGTGGGATGTGGAAGGAGGAGGAGGATGGGGGTCGGGTGTGGATTACCTGCCTGGATAGACGAGGCCGAGCATCATGAAGGAGGGTCATCGACGAGGAGGCGGTTCTGCAAGCAAGGAGTGAAGGTTTCAACTTGGAAAGGAAGGTGGAAACAGGGGAAATGTGGCTTTTGGTAAGGGGAGTGGGCGGGGAGGTAGCTATTTCAGCGGAAGCTGGAAATTTCTATCCGTTCAGTGAAAAAACTGGTGCGCAAAGTGTCATCAGACACGGTCCCTTATTCAGAACTGTGTACGATATGTGAACATCATGAACGATTCAGATAGCTGAACCCGCGTGTGATGAGTTTAAACGTCAAAAATTTTGGTTCGAATTTCCCTGGTTATAGTGGTCATCCACGTCATTGCATAATTTGGGTACACAAAGGAGACTACAGCACACCCACACTTCTTAATCGAGCAAGTTCTGGAATTAAACAGAGCTAGCTCACCTAAACATTACTCTAACAAATTGAAGACCAGAGCTCTTAATTAAACAAAACAAAGAGTACCACTACGGCTGGTGCTCGTCGATCTCCGCCTCCTCCTCCATGTCCAGCTCGCGCCCGACGGTCTCCTGGGGAAGGGGCTCCATGGCATCCATCACACGATACTCAGCAAGCATCTCGCCATCCGCGTCCAACATCTCTTTGGAAAAGGCCGCCACGAGCTGGGCATGGGTGGCCGAGATCTGGGCTTGGACGGGCTCCGTCGTGGCAAGGTATGCGGCGGAGGAACGGACGACTGCTCAAATTCTCTCGACGATTGCCAACTCTCCGGCCGTGGTGTAACGCCCCGAGACCGATGTGCCAGGTGTCGTCCAGTTATTCGTTGTTGTTGCCTTGTCATTGCTTGCGTGTCATGCATTGCATATCATGTCTTCATGTGCATTTCATTTGCATACATGTTCGTCTCATGCATCCGAGCATTTTCCCCGTTGTCCGTTTTGCAATCCGGCGCTCCTATGTCACCCGGTGTCCCTTTCTACCTCTTTTCGTGTGCGGGTGTTAAACATTTCCGGATTGGACCGAGACTTGCCAAGCGGCCTTGGTTTACTACCGGTAGACCGCCTGTCAAGTTTCGTACCATTTGGACTTCGTTTGATGCTCCAACGGTTAACCGAGGGACCAAAAAGGCCTCGTGTGTGTTGCAGCCCAACACCCTTCCAATTTGGCCAAAAACCCACCAAAACCCTCTCCATCATCTCGGTCGTTCGATCACGATCGCGTGGCCGAAAACCGCACCTCATTTGGACTCTCGTAGCTCCCTCTACCTATATATATGTGATTCCCTCCGAAATTCGCACAGATGAAACCCTAGATCTCTCCTCTCCGCGCCGCCGGACAAACATCACACCGCGCCCGGACATGTCCGCTCGGTCGCCACCTCACCCCGACCAATCACCGGTCGACACCTCAGCGCCCGCCGCCGCCCTCCACCACTCCCGCGGCGCCACCTCATCGTTCTCTCTCTCCTCCCGTGCGAGGCCCTAAGGGCCCAGATCCGGCCCGCGGGATCCGGATCCCGTCGCTGCCCGGGGAGCTCGGCTCCCAGCGCCCGAGCCGCCAGATCCGCCGCGCCGCCCAGCTCCCGGCGACGCCCCCGCGCGCCACCCAAGGCGCCACCGCCATGCGCCGCCATGACTCCTCGCCGCCGGCCGCCTCGTTTGACGTGCGCCGCCACCTCGTTCACGGGCGTCCTCCGCCACTGCCTCGCCAGTGTCGTCCTCCGGCGAGCCCGCGTCTCCTTCTCCGTCACCGGCCACCTCTCCGTCGTCTTCTCCGACGAACCCCGGCGAGGTCCCGTGGATCGGGACCAGATCCACCAACCCCTCCAACCAAACGGCCTCCCCACGTCCCGCTCCGCTCCGTTCTGGATCCCTCCGTCCCACGTTGACTTTTCTGGAGGTATAATTTCACTAAGTCCCCGAAATTCCCAGATTCACATGCCCATATTCATCATGCCGTAACTTTGTATCCATAGCTCCGATTCATGCATATAGCATATCAAAATGTTCGCCTCAGAGAGCACATCATTTCATCTCATTGCATCATTTTCATTTGAGTTCATTTTGATGCCCGAAATGCTGTTGGAAGAATGCTATTTGAGTCAAGTGTCAGATCTGCTGCTCCAAATAGCTATTTGTCATTTTTGCCATGATTATTGTGTGCATGATATGCCCCTGAGCTCTTCTTGTGTTTTGTTATATGCTTTGCCATCTTTCTAGAGGTGCTATCCATGTATTTTTGTGATGTGTGTGGTGACTAGCACAAGCTTGTAAAGTGGTGCATTCGTTAATGCTGATTTCAGGTACTTAGCAATTCCAGTAAGTCCTTGATCTGTTTATTTCATTATGCCATATGTTCATGTTGTTTCCTAGTGATCTATATCTCTTTTGAGGATGATCAGTAAGGATGTTTTGTTAATCTTGTAGTGCTCTATCCATCCATGTCTTTGTTTGCAATTATGGAGCACCCTAGCTTGAGTCAATCGAGCTCTACTTTTGCTATTTCGTGAATCTGGGCAGATTGTCTACCTGTTAGCAATTTTGTCGAGGATGTTGTAGTTGATCCGTGCATGCTATGTTAATGTTATTGCCATGTCTAGCTTGTATAATGTGTATTCTTGATGGGTGTATGCTTAGATTGTCATGCCTTGCTCTGTAGTGAGTGCATCGAGCTCGTAAACATGCCTACTTGATATCTGATTTGCATGCTCCAGTTTTTCACTAAGTCTGTGATCTGTTTATGTTTTGCCATGTTCACATGCTTGCAATTGTATTCTATGATCCCTTTTGGCTCAAGGTCACTAAGGGACTTTTGTTAAGCTCTTTGAGTAGTTCCATGCCATGCTTTACTTTGCCATGTTAAGTTCCTGTAGCATCTAGTTTTCATGCTCCAAAGTGTGTTACCTGATCTGAAATTCCAGGCTTGTGTTAATTTCACTAAGTCTGAAATCTGTTTTCCAATTGCACTTTTGCCATGCTTGTTTGAACCTGTTAATGGATGAATTGTCCGTAGCTCAGTGTTCATCTTTTGTTAAGCATCATGAATGGATCCCTGCCATGTATTTTGTTGCCATGTTTGAGTGCTGTAGCATGTGCTTCTTGATGCATCTAGATGGCTACTTGCTGTATATCGCCGACCGGTGCCATATTTAAATTGCTTGCCATTTCCAAACCGTGACTCCGATTCCGGTGATCTTTATATTGTTTTCAAGCGAAATCATCTCACCTTTCCAGTGGCACACTTGGATTTCCAAGTTGAGGCCAGGTTCATTCATTCCCTTGCAAATCATGCATAGGCATCGCATACCGCATCTCGCATATCATACCATGTTCATGTGTGGTTTGTTTACAATGTTGTGTGCTTCCTTTCCGGTGTTTGCTTCTTCGGGTTGGTTCCGGTAACGTCGCGTTTGTGAGGACCCGCTCGACTACGTCCGTTTGTCTTCTTCATGGACTCGTTCTTCTTCCTTGCGGGATTTCAGGCAATATGACCATACCCTCGAAATCACTTCTATCTTTGCTTGCTAGTTGCTCGCTCTTTTGCTATGCCTATGCTGCGATACCTACCACTTGCTTATCATGCCTCCCATATTGTTGAACCAAGCCTATAACCCACCTTGTCCTAGCAAACCGTTGTTTGGCTATGTTACCGCTTTGCTCAGCCCCTCTTATAGCGCTGTTAGTTGCAGGTGAAGATTGAAGTTTGTTCCTTGTTGGAACATGTTTACTTGTTGGGATATCACAATATACCTTATTTAATTAATGCATCTATATACTTGGTAAAGGGTGGAAGGCTCGGCCTTATGCCTGGTGTTTTGTTCCACTCTTGCCGCCCTAGTTTCCGTCATATCGGTGTTATGTTCCCGGATTTTGCGTTCCTTACGCGGTTGGGTTATAATGGGAACCCCTTGATAGTTCGCTTTGAATAAAACTCCTCCAGCAAGGCCCAACCTTGGTTTTACCATTCGCCACCTAGCCTCTTTTTCCCTTGGGTTAGGCCAGCCCAAGGGTCATCTTTATTTTAACCCCCCCGGGCCAGTGCTTGTCTAAGTGTTGGTCCGAAATGGGCAGCCTACGGGGCCACCTCGGGGAAACTTGAGGGCTGGTTTTACTCGTAGCTTGACCTATCCGGTGTTGCCCTGAGAACGAGATATGTGCAGCTCCCATCAGGATGTCGGCACATCGGGCAGCTTTGCTGGACTTGTTTTATCATTGTCGAGGATGTCTTGTAGAACCGGGATACCGAGTCTGATCGGAATGTCTCGGGAGGAGGTCTATTCCTTCGTTGACCGTGAGAGCTTGTGATGGGCTAAGTTGGGACACCCCTGCAGGGATTTGAACTTTTGAAAGCCATGCCCGCGGTTATGGGAAGATGGGAATTTGTTAATGTCCGGTTGTAGAAAACCTGAAGATGATCTTAATTAAAATACATCAACCACGTGTGTAACCGTGATGGTCTCTTTCCGGCGGAGTCCGGGAAGTGAACACGGTGTTGAAGTTATGCTTGACGTAGGTTGTTCTAGGATCACTTCTTGATCATAGTTTCTCGATCGTGCTTTGCCTTCTCTTCTCGCTCTCATTTGCGTATGTTAGCCACCATATATGCTAGTCGCTTGCTGCAGCTCTACCTCATACCTTAACCTTACCCATAAGCTTAAATAGTCTTGATCGCGAGGGTGCGAGATTGCTGAGTCCCTGTGACTCACAGATACTTCCAAAACCAGCTTGCAGGTGCCGTTGAACCGTGCAGATGACGCAACCAAGCTCAAGGAGGAGCTCGATGAAGATCTTGTCCTTTGGTTGTTTCGCTCTAGTTGATCAGTAGTGGAGCCCAGTTGGGGTCGATCGGGGACCGTGTCGCATTTGGGGTTCTTCTTTTATTTTGGTTCCGTAGTCGGACCTTGATTGTATTTGGATGATGTAATGCTTTATTCATGTATTTGTGTGAAGTGGCGATTGTAAGCCAACTATGTATCTCTTTCCCTTATGTATTACATGGGTTATGTGAAGATTACCACACTTGCGACATTGCTTTCAATGCGGTTATGCCTCTAAGTCATGCTTCAACACGTGGGAGATATAGCCGCATCGAGGGCGTTACACGTGGGTTGTCGACCATTGTCGGAGAAGCTTCATTCGATTTCTGCAGTGACCGCCATGATCTGGGCGTGGGCGGCCTCGACATGGTCATGCCGTGCCGCTCTCGCCAGTTGCTATCCCCGAGGTAGATGTTGCTGCCGCCACGTGAGAAGCAACAACAGATGTTTGGGCTGCCTTGGCTGCCCGGTCGCAGATTGCGGCAGCGGTCATGCACCTTGTTAGCACGCGCATGGCGGCTGCGGCCGCGCTCTCGCCGGAGTGGGCCTCGAAGTTGCCCTCACGACACGGGTCCACGTCCCCATCTTTCACCGGTGACGATTGAATAGTGAAATGATATTTGGGGAGCGAGCTAGTGTGCTTGACATGCCGGCTGTGGACTATAGCCGACGCACCTTCTCGCATAAGCCATAGGCGTACTATACACCGACGATGCTCCAAGATATTTTGTACTGCATCTCACACGGTTGGTGATAATAAACTGTGTGTTATCTACTTGATTTTCATATTGTTTTGAATTACATAATCGGGTCACAGCGGCAATGGAGGGTGTTTGAATTGCTAGAGCTTTTATCTGCAGTGAACATGCAACTATATGTGTGTTGTAAAAAATTGGAATTATTCACGGTTTGTTTGGACATTTTATACATTAAATTGGTTTTCTAGCCATTTCAGGTGCATAGTTCAAAATTAAACTACATGCACATGCTCCGGTGTACCAACATGGGTTGTAAAATCGTATATGTGCCCATGGGTTTATGCTTATGTCCCATGCAAGAAATGGGGATGAATTTTGAACACCACGACACCGTGGCTCTCCGGCAAACATTGAGGTACTTGCTTTTGTAATTCTAGTAAATCCAAACCCCATCTGAATTTCACGAACCTTGTCATGCTATCATGGAATGGCATCAACATGTTGGGGTAAAAAATATTGTCCTATTCACTACTAGGGAAAAACCTAGCAGTAGCGCGGGTTTTAGGCCTACCAGTAGCGCGGGTGGCAACGCTACTAGTACGACGCTACAGCTAAAGGTTAACAGTAGCGTGGGTTGACCCGCGCTAGTGCTATATCCACTTAGTGGTAGCGCTTCCTGGAAAGGGTGCTACTGGTAATTACTAGTAGCGTTTCTCGCAGCCAGCGCTATTACTATTATTCTGTATTATATTTCTTTTTTATTTCATGTTGTATTCATACACCTTTATACAAGTTTTCATATAGCAGAAATTTAGAGATTGTTTTTACATCATAATGAGCTATTACATCACTGGGTGAAAGAACCGTGGACTAGTTTCAAGTGGATGTCCATCCACTTGAAACTAATCCACTGTTCTTTCACCCAATGATATAATAAATATCATCATCATCATATCATTAACAACTTATCATCATAATACATCATTGTCATATAACACCTCCTCATGATCATTGTTTTCATCAATGAGACATCACATATCAAGTTGGTCACTAGTCATAATCACAACTCCCCCTCATCATCATCAACTCTAACACATTGTATCACATAACAACACATTGTACCTAGGACCTACTTCTCTCTCATAGGACCTACTACCTTCTCTAAGGTAAAATAGCATAAAACAAGATAGTCCCTAACTCTCCATTATGGGGAATGGAGATTATCATGTCTCCAATTCTTGCCTTTCGCACAATGTTGCTTCCAAGTAGCTCCCTATGACTGACCATACATTTTTTTTCCATACTTTGATTATCATGTCTTCACCACTTTTAGAAATCCGATATGAATAGGTGTGATTCGTAGGATGATCTGGCCGTATGTTCAAAACATCAAGGCGACCATTCTGAAACATCAGATGAGGCACACAATCCTTCGGGATTTTCTGTTGAAGAATTTATGCAAAAGATGCACGGATGTCGTAATAGTAAAAAATCTTACCATGGCATCTCCATGGATGTTACCATAGTTCAACACGTGCACTAGTGGCACATATTGACCATAATGTGGAGGATTTTGATAATAGATATTGTAATTCTCAAGATCAGTAATAAATGAGATCAGATGATTTTTCTCCTGATAAGTTCATTCTGAGCCATCGGTCTAGTAGGTTCTGTCTACCATCTTCCACACATTGTTTGAAGAATGAAAATAAGCTGTCAACTATTTTGAAATAAACAATATAAATTAGTTAATAATATGTTTGAGAAACTCACATAGCGGTAGAATTGGAAGCGTATCAACAAGGACCCAAATGTCCATATTGTCTTGGGCGATGTCCGGATCACCAAGATCCATGGTGACAAGCATACCCTCATAAAAACCATACATCTTGCAAACTGCTTCCCAATTTGTGCAACCAAAATGAGTTACACTCTCAGAATTGTACAGATTTACTTCAAAATCCATACCATGATGGGTCCTTAGGTGAATTTTCTTTGTTCCCATACTTTCATGATCTTCAAAATCCATCCTCTCCAAGGCATAGTATCTTGCATGGCATGGGATAAGCTAGTCGAATTGTAGAAGATGAAAATTGCACGTTGAAATAGTTGAAGTCGTGCTTAATTACGAAAAAAACACTCATCGTCATTGCGTACCATTTCAACATCAAAGGTCTCCTGGAGCTTAATGCTGAAGTGCTGATCTTCGTCCAGGTGAGGCCTGTCGCACAGACCTCTGTCGTCGTTTGTATCGACCCGACCTAAAACGGTCAAGTCTCTATGCTTAAGTGTCATCCATGGATCGGTATATTGACACACACAGTACTCAAGGATTTATAATAGAGGTAAATCACATGTATAAAGTAACGCAAATACTATTACCACAATCCATATAGCGGAAGTAACAAAGGTTGTGGATTCCCATCAACACCAACGGCAAAGTTGAGTGTAGAAATTGTAACCCTAACATATCACTTACTCGTCGTAAGAATCCTGCAACATGAGATGTTGCAGCCACAAATGGTCAGTACATTGAATGTACAGGAAAATTCACACTGTAGAGCAATGATGAATAATGGCTATCACTACATGCATATTTGGCTAGTGGAAAAGCTCTATGGTTACAGTTTTGCGTAAAGCCAATTTTTCCCTACTGCAAAGGAATACATTTTATTTAACTATCATGGTGATTGTAAAACATTGAGAGCGTTGAAACCCTCTCAATCCCAATTAAGCATCATCATTAAAACCCAACAAAATTATTTAAAGTCACATGATGAGATTCACATGATAATCCAAGTACTAGATACTCAAGACGTCCATAACCGGGGACACGGCTAATCATGATTAGATTATAAACTCCGCAGAGGTTTGCGCACTTTTCCCCACAAGACTCGATCTCCTCCGTTGGATTTCTCGCACTACATGGTGTTTGAGAAACGGATGACCGAGACACAGTCTTTCAGAAGCGTTTGCACCTTACGATGGGTAGGCCGTACCACCTACATCCCCTACATCTGCTACTCTACCACTGTAAGAGTTCACACGACTTAATCAACTATGCTAGAGCCCATAATAGCTTGTGGCTGCACACGGAAGTTTCTAGTATGAATAATCTCATGATCCCTTTGAGCCTGGGTGGCGGTTCATAAAGAAAAACAGGCAATCGCTGGAATACCCATGTGCCTAAATAGGCAATCGCTGGAATACCCAGGTGCCTCAATCCACCTAGATGTGTATTAAAGTTGCCACCTTAAGTAAACCACTAATTAACAATCTCACATCTGTCATGAATACTCTCAAACCCAATCCACGTCTATGAGCATAGCATAGCAATATAAGCAATGTAATAGTAACTCCCAAGGTTTGAATGCAGGGTAATAGGTTCCTACCTCATCAACTAGTTCCCAATACCCACATGTTATCAATCCTACTCATGCAATGTTTGAGGTTGAAACTAATGCATAAAAACTGGGTATGAAAGGAATATGATCAAAGTGTGAACTTTCCTGCAATGTTGATGAAGATGATTTGCACTCATAACTCTTGATAGATATACTCGTCTCACTCTGGTCAATCTATCGTAAGCAAGCAATAGTAACCACACATAAGCACTCGCTCAAAAGGTCAGAAAGATCGAAGAAGACGATTCAGAAAACATCAAAACCAAGCAAATAATTCTTGCAGCATAAAACAATTTCTAACAGTACCAAAATTATGTGAATTTGGCCTTATCAGAAAGTTTAGGTTAAGAGCTTTAATTTGCAAAAAGAATCAACTCAAACGGAGTTATAAAACCCAAGTTACGATCAAACGAAGTTTGAAATCAAATCTGATCTAATTCAAATTTTCGAATTTCAAAAACATTTTTAAGTTGCTTTAGTGGATAGAGGGGATCATAACGAAGAAGTGGGCGTTGGTTTCGTTGGATTTGGACAAACGAGTAAAAAGTAGTGATCGTTTGAAGTATAGGGACTAATCTAAGAAGAAAATTATCACGAATAGGTCCCTGGCCGAAATTAAAAAGAAAAAGGAAAAATCTATCGAGCGAACGCTCGCTAACAGAACTAATCTGATAAATCCGTTCACTATCGATCCTAAATGAACGAACGTTCGTTAAATAACCGGTAAATCGAGTTTTTAAGAAAAACCGGAGAGAAAAACCTAACCCTAATAAAATAAACTAGGTCGGGTTTTATTGGTTTATACCGGTTCGAGGGAAATAAACCAGTGGCGGCGGTTAACTCCAGCGAGATCTGGCGATGCGACAGCGGCGGTTCCGGCGAGGCGACCACAACGGCGGGATGCGGCGGCAGCGGCAACAGCAGGCGACGGCGGCTCAGATCGGGTGCGGGCGGCGGTGCAACGATCTGTGGTGGTGGCGGTGCAAGAGGAGGGAGAGAGAGAGATCGGGGCAGCGGCGGTATATATAGGAGGTAGGGAGGCGGGTTGTGTGGAGGAGGACGTAAGCGGCGAGGCGGCGGCGGGAGTCCGGCTGCGGCACGGGATCGGCGGCAGCGTCGGCTACGCTCGGGACTCCGTCCCGAGCTCGAGGGCGACGCGCGGCTGGGCTGGGCCGTGGCCTGGCCTGGGGGCAGGGCCGGCCCAGTTTGGTGAGAAGGTTTTTTTAAAATAAATATTTATCCGCAAAAACTAAAATAAAACAAAAATATTCTATAGGCATATAATATATCAAAATTTTCAGAAAAAGATTTTCTACAACGTGGACATTTTTCTAGCATTAAATAAAATACGCACAAATTCTAATAATTTAAAGAGTGCTCATGCTCTAGTAAAATCCAATAAAATCAATTTAAAAATACCAAAATGATTTCAAACTTATTTATCTCCAATTTTCTGATGTAGGGAATCATGTTACCCTATTTTCCATGTACTTTATTTTTGGAGAAAAATTATTTGAATAAAACCCAAATAACTCCAAATTGGAAATAAATTCAATGGGATTTTGAAGTTAATTCTTTGAAACTCCCAACTCATATTTCATATGCTTTGAAGAAGTCATTTTATCTTCTCTCGTGAAAATCACTGAGTTGCTTGAAGTTTCTGAATTGAAAAATCTTCCCAAATGAAATTCAAATATTTTCAACACCCCTTTTCATTTAAATAAATGGAAGAAGTCATGTCATCTTCTCTCCAGGGTTTTGTGATGAAAAGTATTTGAATTCACGGAGAGCATAAATGCAAAATTGAAAGTTTGGGAAAGCCCTTTTATTCCCTCTCATTTAACTTTCAATAAGTTTCAAATTCACTCACTTTCAGTCAATCAATTACACAACAAACAAGTAAATAATCAAATCTATCTATTTATTATAACATTCCAAAATTTAGAATTTTGGGATGTTACAAACCTACCACCCTTAAAATGAATCTCGTCCTCGAGATTCGGAGAGGCTAGAAAGAAATAGGTTGGGTTTGGGGGTCTTCTCAAAATCCATCAATCGTCTTCGGGGTCTCGGGTGCTACCACTCTTAGAAGCATGGTTACGGTTCCACCAAAAAAACTCATACCCTTCATCCTTATTCTTGACAGTGTCGGTCTTCTCAAATCTTCAGGATAATTCCTTCTCTGGGCTCTTCTTGTAACGGCATAACCTTTTCCTCAATTCTTTTGTCCTTTTTCTTGGTAAGGTTGTCCGGAGACTGGGTCTTCTTAGCTGACGGGTCTGGCGCCAATACTAAACAACTATCGATATCTCATGGCGGTCATACAATTATGGTTTCTCCTGCAGGAAATGGGTCTGGTTGATCCTCACCGTATCACCTACGGTTGGCAAAAGCTGCCTTATAAAAGGGAAAAATTGCTATACCATTCTAATGTTTAAAAAAGGTTTAGTGTCGTCGTCTCTCTACTATAGGTAAGTCACTCAGATTTACCATCCCATATAGCAAAGCGAATAATAAGAGTAAGTCAGTATGGTGATCAATCCATCCCGCACCCAAATCATTACCTTGTATATGGTTTAGTGAATCTCGTATTCTATCACTCGGTCATCCTCACAAGCATTGCAGAATTTCTCTTGTCGACGAACCAAGTTCGGATGAATCCATTGATTCTGCAAGCCAAACAAACATCTATCATTTCTTCACAACTCTCAGGTTTTGCGTAAACTCCTATAAGATCGTTTGTCGTTAAACGTAACTTCTTCTTCGAGGGTTTTTCCTTCAGCAAGAGTGTGCTTGCTTCTTGGCAGGTCCTGGGGCCTGTGGGTTATGGCCCATCTCATCACTTGCAAACCTTGAACTCATCCTCGGGGAAACTGATCGTTATCCCATCATCCAACTTCCTAGTATTCTTAAATCCATCCAATTGTACTGTATTCCTTCCTTCTATTGGCACCCAACTAGGACATGATTACTCAGACTCATCATGGAATTTCCATTGATCCATATTTCCAACATCATACCTCCTTTATATCCAATAGTAATTCATTTCTTCATCCTCATGGAATATCCCACATACCGAGACAAGGCTCATTCTTATTTTATCAAAAATCCACTTTGTGGTATATCATTCTCCTTTCCATGGGTCAAGTGTCCTCACAGGGTACTACCACCCTTAAAATGACACAAACTCATCCATAGACCATATTTCTCATATCCTTGAAAACGGTCAAAATCTTCCTTCACAAAGTAACAACTCATAAGATCCAATCAGTACTAAGGATGCTAACTTTATTGGTCCTAAAATTACTACAATCTCCTGCATAGCACTTCTTCAACTGGGAAACGTGAAACACATCATGAACTCCGGACAGTCCTTTGGGTGACTCCAACTTGTTGGCCACTTCTCCCATACGCTCCAAAACTCGGTATGGTCCTACAAATCTCGGGACTAACTTTCCCTTAACTCCAAATCGTTTAACTCCTCGCAGAGTGGACACACGAAGACATGCTCTGTCTCCAATTTCATAGACTACCTCCTTGCATTTTTGAGTATGCATAACTCTTCTGCCTGGACTGAGCTACCTTCAGTCTATGTCGAATCAACTCTGCCTCCATGATCACATTTGGTCCAAATGACTGACGGTCTCCAACTTCATCCCACATCAACAGTGTCTGGCTCCATCTCCCATACAAAGCTTCAAAAGGGGCCATCTTCAAACTGGCTTGGTAACTGTTGTTGCATGAGGACTCCACGTAAGGTAGATTATCATCCCTACTAGATCCATAATCTAGCGCACACACTCTCAACATGTCCTCCGGAATCTGATTGACTCTTTCGGTCTATCCATCTGTCTGCGGATGAAAGGTTGTACTAAACTCTAGCCTAGTACCCAAAGTCTGGTGCAGCTGATTCGAAAACTTTGAGGTAAACCGTGTTCCTCTATCTGATACGATGGTCCTTGGAACTCCATGCAGACATACGATCCTGGTCATATATATCTTGGCCAACTACGCACTTGTATAGGTGGTTTTCACTGGGATAAAGTGAGCCACTTTGGTCAAGCGAATCAACTACTACCCAGATAGAATCATATTCCGATCGGGTTCTGGGAAATCCGGTAATGAAATCCATGCCAAGCTTATCCCACTTCCATTCGGGTATCGGCATAGGCTGTAGTAATCCTGCTGGCTTCTGATGCTCTGCTTTTACTCTCTCTGGCATACATCACCTACGACTACATACTCCGCAATATCCTTCTTCATACCAGTCCACCAGAAATGCTCCTTCAAATCCAAATACATCTTGGTGTTTCCAAGGCGAATCGATTATGGTGAGTCATGAGCCTCCTGAAGTATTAACTTCCTGATCTTTGCATTATTGGGCACATATACACGGTCCTCTAACCATAAGGTGTCATGCTCATCCTTATGAAAACCTTTGGCCTTTCCTTTTCTCATCCTTTCTTTTACCTCAACAATTTATTTGTCATCCTTCTGAGCTTCACGGATCTTTCCCAACAATGTAGACTGAACTTCCATTGCTGCAACAAAACCTTTGGGAACAATCTCCAACCGAAGTTCCCTGAGATCCTCGGCTAACTCCTTTGGTAATCCTCCTCTTAAGAGGGTATTCATCCTTGTTTTCTTTATATCCTTTCCATAAGGCCTCAACTTCCGGGACACAAGACGAGATCTTTGCAGAGTCAACTTAAATTCTTCCCAAGTGGTTACTCTTTACCATCCATTGATGGTTTGGTACATCCTCCACCAAGTAGCAGCAACTCTTACAAAGCACTGAAGAGCATGCTGGGCCATGTCCTTTCCGGCTATCGTGTTATATTCCATATGACCTTCCATGTTCTGGATCCATCGGTCTGTCTCCAATTGACTTATCGGTCTAGAAAATACAAGCTCATCTCCATTCATCCTCTATTGGGTCCATGGGTTTTGGGTGGGATAAGAGAGAGAGAGGGATACACACAATACAAACAAAAGTTTTGAAAAGACAAATTTTATTTGTGGCTGTCAGAAAAACATCAAACAAATGACAGCTCACAAACGTCGCATCTAACGTAGGTATATAACAGGGGTTCGGTCTTCTAAAGGTCAATAAGTCTTCAAAGTCATCAAACTCTTCAAGTCTTGTTCATGCCTCCAATGGCTTCTTCCAATCACGCTTGTCTTTTTCCAGTTCTTTTGCCAGATCATCTCTATTGATGTGAAGTCTCTCGTGACATCCTTTAATATTTTTGGAGTTGCATTCCAAACTTCCAGGTTTCAACATCCTTGACATGAACCATGGCACAACGGTCCTTCCGTTCCTGACGAATCTCCTGTATCTCAAGGTTTTGCTCCTCCAGCTTGGCTACTTTTAGCTTCTAGGTCATGAGTTCTTCATGAAATGCTTCCTTTCAAATACGGCTTCTTGTAGCTCCATCTTAACTTCTTGATGTAACACTCTAGATCCTGGTGATACACCGGCTAAGGTTAAAACTTCATCCTCTGCTCATAGATGCTCCATAAGCCTTCTACCATCCAATCCTTCCAAATAAATGCATGCTTAACTCAACACAGTGACAATAGCATAAGCGGGCGATAACATCACGGGTAGCCGTGTTTATGCCCATGTCGTTACCATGGGCTATCATTCCATAGTTGATATCTCCTGCCTCAGGGTTTCTTGACAAAACCTTGAGTTCTAATGCTCCATGTTCCAGTCTTTCTCCAACACACCTTGATCTCGGGTATTGACAACTTCCATAGTCTGGTAGGTTCCATAAGGGTAGCTTTCCTAGGTCATACCAATCTGGAAATTCTTCAAAGCCTTCAAATTCTCCTAGTCTTTGGAGTCTTCAACCGTTGTAGTTTTCCAATTACACGGTAAAATATTCTTCATTCCAAAATGGTCTTAGTTGTCCGATATCTTGTATTCATTGGAGTGGTCTCATCAGTCGAATCTTCGAGTGGTCAAAAGGGAAAAGGGGTATGGTCTCACTAAAAGGGAATATTTGAATAAGCTCAGAAGAGAAGAGAGGTAAAAGGTCTTTTTGGAAAAGAAGGTTTTAGAGAAAATCCTTCCTATGGGCTTACCAATTTCTAGGGTCACGTCCTACAGTCAACATGTGCTCTGATACCATCTTGTAGCGACCCGACCTCAAACGGTCAAGTCTCTGTGCTTAAGTGTCATCCCTGGATCGGTATGCTGACACACACAGTACTCGAGGATTTATAACAGAGGTAAATCACATGTATAAAGTAACGTAAATACTATTACCTCAATCCATATAGCGGAAATAACAAAGGTTGTGGATTCCCATCAACACCAACGGCAAAGTTGAGTGTAGAAATCGTAACCCTAACGTATCACTTACTCGTCGTAAGAATCCCGCAACATGAGACGTTGCAGCAACAAAGGGCCAGTACATTGAATGTACTGGCAAATTCACACTGTAGAGCAATGATGAATAATGGCTATCACTACATGCATATATGGCTGGTGGAAAAGCTCTATGGTTACTGTTTTGCGTAAAGCCAATTTTCCCTACTGCAAAGGAATAATTTTTTTTAAACATTGAGAGCGTTGACACCCTCTCAATCCCAATTAAGCTTCATCATTAAAACCCAACAAAATTATTTAAAGTCACATGATGAGATTCACATGATAATCCAAGTACTAGATACTCAAGACATCCATAATCGGGGACACGGCTAATTATGATTAGTTTATACACTCCGGAGAGGTTTGCACACTTTTCCCCACAAGACTCGATCTCCTCCGTTGGATTTCTCGCACTACATGGTGTTTGAGAAACGGATGACCGAGACACAGTCTTTTAGAAGCGTTTGCACCTTACGATGGGTAGACCGTACCACCTACATCCCCTACATATGCTAGTCTACCACTATAAGAGTTCACACGACTTAATCAACTATGCTAGAGCCCATAATAGCTTGTGGCTGCACATGGAAGTTTCTAGTATGAATAATCTCATGATCCGTTTGAGCCTGGGTGGCGGTCCATAAAGCAAAATAGGCAATCGCTGGAATACCCAGGTGCCTAAACAGGCAATTGCTGGAATACCCAGGTGCCTCAGTCCACCCAGATGTGTGTTAAAGTTGCCACCTTAAGTAAACTATTAATTAACAATCTCACATCTGTCATGAATACTCTCAAACCCAATCCACGTCTATGAGCATAACATAGCAATATAAGCAACGTAATAGTAACTCCCAAGGTTTGAATGCGGGGCAATAGGTTCCTACCTCATCAACTACTTCCCGATACGCACATGTTATCAATCCTACTCATGCAATGTTTGAGGTTGAAACTAATGCATAAAAACTGGGTATGAAAGGAATATGATCAAAGTGTGAACTTGCCTGCAATGTTGATGAAAACGATTCTCACTCATAACTCTTGATAGATCTACTCGTCTCACTCCGGTCAATCTATCGTAAGCAAGCAATAGTAACCACACATAAGCACTCACTCAAAAGGTCAGAAAGATTGAAGAAGATGATTCAGAAAACATCAAAACCAAGCAAATAATTCTTGTAGCATAAAACAATTTCTAACAGTACCAAAATTATGTGAATTTGGCCTTATCAGAAAGTTTAGGTCAAGAGCTTTAATTTGCAAAAAGAATCAACTCAAACGGAGTTATGAAACCCAAGTTACAATCAAACGAAGTTTGAAATCAAATCTGATCTAATTCAAAATTTAAAATTTCAAAAACATGTTTAAGTTGCTTTACTGGATAGAGGGGATCATAGCGAAGAAGTGGGCGTTGGTTTCGTTGGATTTGGACAAATAAGTAAAAAGTAGTGATCGTTTGAAGTACATGGACTAATCTGTGAAGAAAATTATCACGAATAGGTCCCTGGCCGAAATTAAAAAGAAAAAGGAAAAATCTATCGAGCGAACGCTCGCTAACAGAACTAATCTAATGAATCTGTTCACTATCGATCCTAAACGAACGAACGTTCGTTAAATAACCGGTAAATCGAGTTTTTAAGAAAAACTGAAGAGAAAAACCTAACCCTAATAAAATAAACCAGGTCGGGTTTTATTGGTTTATACCGGTTCAAGGGAAATAAACCAGTGGCGGCGGTTAACTCCGGCGAGATCTGGCGATGCGGCAGCGGTGGTTCCGGTGAGGCGACGGCATTGGCGGGAGGCGGCGCGGGGCGGCGGCAGCGGCGACATCAGCACGCGACGACGGCTCGGATCGGGTGCGGGCGGTGGTGCAGCGATCTGTGGTGGTGGCGGCGCGAGAGGAGGGAGAGAGAGATCGGGGCGGCGGCGGTATATATAGGAGGCGGGGAGGCGGGCTTGCGTGGAGGAGGAGGCAAGCGGCGAGGCGGCGGCGGGAGTTCGGCTGCGGCACGGGATCGGCGGTGGCGTCGGCCACGCTCGGGACTCCGTCCCGAACTCGAGGGCGAAGCGCAGCTGGGCTGGGCCGGCCCAGTTCGGCGAGAAGAAGTTTTTTTAAATAAATATTTATCCGCACAAACTAAAATAAAACAAAAATAAAAAGAAATATTCTATAGGCATATAATATATCAAAATTTTCAGAAAAAGATTTTGTACAACGTGGACATTTTTCTAGCATTAAATAAAATACTCACAAATTCTAATAATTCAAAGAGTGCTCATGCTCTAATAAAATCCAATAAAATCAATTTAAAAATACCAAAATGATTTCAAACTTATTTATCTCCAATTTTCTGATGTAGGGAATCATGTTACCCTATTTTCCATGTATTTTATTTTTGGAGAAAAAATATTTGAATAAAACCCAAATAACTCCAAATTGAAAATAAATTCAATGGGATTTTGTATTTAATTCTTTGAAACTCCCAACTCATATTTCATATGCTTTGAAGAAGTCATTTTATCTTCTCTCATGAAAATCATTGAGTTGCTTGAAGTTTCTGAATTGAAAAATCTTCCCAAATGAAATTCAAATATTTTCAACACCCCTTTTCATTTAAATAAATGGAAGAAGTCATGTCATCTTCTCTCCAGGGTTTTGTGATGAAAAGTATTTGAATTCACGGAGAGCATAAATGCAAAATTGAAAGTTTGGGAAAGTCCTTTTATTCCCTCTCATTTAACTTTCAAAAAGTTTCGAATTCACTCACTTTCAGTCAATCAATCACACAACAAACAAGCAAACAATCAAATCTATCTATTTATTATAACATTCCAAAATTTAGAATTTTGGGATGTTACATCGTTGCACCAGTCGCACTCCCCCAGGAGACTTTTGTCGTCCGATGACGACATTTCCTATGTTCATAATTCAAAGATTAAACTTGTAAAATTAAATATATGTACTACAAAAACTAAATTAGATCATTATTATTCATCACGGGTTGAATATCGGTCTGCCGAGTCTTTTCTTGAAAACTCTCAGCTCACGTGGTGTATATATTCGACCGTCGGTGATGGTCGCTCCTCCCTTCGTCCCCGAGTGCATTACACCAAAATGTATAGCACACGGGAACGAAGGAGAAGCGACCCCCATGACAACACGTCCTCTCATATATGGTGGAGACTCTCCCTCACTGATTCCTCTCTGACATTTGCGACCGTCGGTGATGGTCGTTACTCCTCCTTCCCCTAGTGCATAACAAAGGTCTAGCACAAGGTGAAGAAGGAGAAACGACCCCCATGATATTTCCTACATATTCTAGCACAAGTCATGCCAAAATTCAAGGAAAAATCCAGCATGACCTTTGCTAAAAAGGACATATTGAGCGCCTAAAATTTGTCGGAACGGAAATTAATCAACACTCCGGCAAAACATAGGCCACTCGGAGGTGTAACCTGCAAACATGACCGGCCACTTGGGAAAGCAAATATCCTAATTGAGCAACACAAGATATACATGTTTTTATCTATATCATATGAGCATTCAAACTTGATGGTCATTGCATTTCAATGGTTGAAAATATGAACAAAAACATTTCAAAATATCTTATAGGACTCATATTGACATGGAGATTTGGCTGGTCTCAGCTCGAGGTCGGAGGGTGTCGGTGAAGGGGACGACGGAGGGGATGATGGAGGGGCTCCTTGATTTCTGCAAAAACAAAAACCCTATAAGCTATCAACTAATCAAATGCATACACCTTGCATAGTGGGGGTCCAATTTGAGCATTCAAAATAGGAGTACTTCTCCAATTTGAGCATTCAATAAGAAAAACCAAATCGTAAAATAAATAAGTATTCAAATTAGCATGCATTCAAGAAGCAAACCTAAATCATCTCTCACGTTCGTACATCGTCGAATATTATCACTAATACATCTAGAATAGTATCATACATATAACATCACTAATACAACTAAAACCCTAGTGAACGACGGGTATCGGCGCGGGTGGTGGACACCCAAAGAGAAGGAACCATCACAGGATCATAGCTCCAGTGAGATCCCTGAAGAACCTGCCGGGTATTGGAGAACCTGCCCTCCAACTCAACCATGTAGCGATGGATGTGCTCGTCCTCCTCGTTGAGACGGTGAAGTACCACCTCCGCGGGGGACGAAAGCCTTCGTACTGTCACTGGCCCACGCGACCGCCACCAAAGAAGGTTCGGGTCAATGACGGGCTGGCTCCTCACCAAGCCGCGCCCCCGGTAGGTAGCACCTCCCAGTACTAGCCCGACGGAGCCCAGTCTCGGACATGGCCCCTCTGATCAAGAAGTGTCCTCCGCCGAGTCGACGACGAGGATGCGGGATAGGCATCGTCGACGTCGATGCGGGAATAATTGCTTTAACTAAAAAAATAACAACAAATGTGACATGTTCAAAATATGACATGTCCACTTCAAACGAATCAACCTAGAATACTGTTAAATACACCTAAAAATAAACTAGTTCTATTAATATTCTTACTAACAATAAACTAGTTCTATAGTAAAATTTTAATTAGATCATCAAATCTCATATACCTAAATTTTCTTACTAAAATTAAACTAGTTCTATTAATTCAACTAAACACTTACTATAAATAAAAATAAACTAGTTCAACTGGTTCTATTAATTTTCTTACTAAAAATAAACTAGTTCTTACTAAAAAATAAACTACTTCAACTAGTTCTATGAATTTTCTTACTATTTCTATTAAACACTTACTAAAAAACAGTAAAAAAACTATATTGATTTTTTCTCTAAACTAAACACTACTGCCCTAATGAACATCTAGTTAGACCCTACTGCCCTAGTTCTTAAGCATCTACAAGTACTAACTAATTAGATGAACCCTACCTAGGTACTTAAGCATCTACAACTACTTAATCACCCATTGATGAACCCTAGGAATTTTTCCTAAAAACTAATTAAGCATCTACAACTGCTGCCCTAATTAACATCTAGTTTACAATTAAGCATCTACAACTAATGCCCTAATTAGCATCTAATTTGATGAACCCTAACTAATTTGATGAACTCGAAAATTTGATGAACCCTAGGAACCCTAGCTAGGCAGAGGTAGGGGAGGAGGAGGAGGTGTAGGCGTGCTCACCTCGGGCGTCGGCGGAGTTAGGGAGTGGCTGAGGGAGGGGCAGGCGGCATCGAGGTCGGGGTCGGGGCTCGGGCGCGCGGCGGAGGGCGGCGATGTAGGGCGGCGTCGAGGTCGGGGTCGGGGGCGGCGTCGAGGGCGTGCAGAGGGCAACGGGAGAGCGCGCGGCGGCCGACGGCGATGTAGGGCGACGACGGCGGCGAGAGCAGATGAGTTGGATTTGGGGGAAGTGGCCGTGGGGAAGAAGAACCGTGTGGTTAAGTCAAAAATAGCAGTAGCACGGGCCAGGAAAAGCACTACTGCTACATTAGCTATAGCTAACTTAGCTATAGCGGTGGCAGACAAAACACGCTACTACTAAGTTAGCTATAGCGCCTGTCCTGAAAGAACGCTGCTGCTACGCCTTTCTCCTTTATTTTTCATTTTCATTTATTTTACTGCACATTTTCTTTTTTTCCTTCCCCTTTCTATTTATTTCATTTTCGTTTACTTTTCTATATGTTCTTCATTTTATTTTCCTTTCATTAGCAGTAGCGCTTTATGCGTAAAACACGCTACTTCAACAAACTTAGCAGCAACACGCTTTGCTTAAGCTTGCTACTACTATTGGTAGCCTGGCGAGAACAGTAGGGGAATTGTAGTTGTAGTGCTTCTTCCCTGAGATGCGCTACTGCTATAAATTTAGTTGCAGCGCGTTTGTCTGCCACGCGCTAGTGGTAAGTAGTAGTAGCGCTTCTTTTTGACCCACGTTACTGGTAAGATTATGTGTATAAGGTTTTCCCTTGTAGTGATTTGGGGCGGGTTATGGTATAAGCTTCTCAAAAACCAGAACTTCTCACAAGAAGCCTCATGGTTCCGTTAAGGAAATGTGTCACCTTTGTGGACAAAATGATATTCGTCGCCTCTTCTTCCTTTCAATTTTTTTCTTGGTGTCAACATGGAACAACAGGAGTGTCATGTTAAAGTTTGGATTTTTTGGGGGATCGTTTGGATATTTTTATACATTAACTGAGTTTTCTAGGCATTTATGTGCATAATTCAAAATTGAACTACATGCACATGCTCCAGTCCATAAGAACGGGTTGCAATATCAAATGTTTGTCATTGGTTGCAAGCTTAGGTCACATGCAAGAAATGAGAATGAATGTCAAACACCTTGACACTGTCGCTCAGTCCCTAACATTGAGATACATGATTTTAAAATTCTAGTAAATCGAAAACTCGTCTGAAATTAGTGAAACTTGACATGATATCATGGAACGACATCGACATGCCATGGTAAAAATATTGTCCCATTTGGGGCAGATTTGGGTATAAGCTTCTTGCAAACCAGAGCTTCTCTCACAAGCCTGATGCTTTCGTTAGGGAACGTGCCACCTTGGGGGACGAAACGATATCTGTTACCTCTTCTTACTTTCAATTTTTTTCTCGTGTCAACATAGAATTATAGGAGTGTTGTGTCAATTTTTGGGATTTTTCGGGGTTTGCTTGGACATTTTTATACATTAACTAAGTTTTCTATGCATTCATGTGCATAATTTAAATTTTAACTACATGCACATGCTCCATTGCATATAAATGGGTTCAAAATTGGAATGTGTGTCCTTGGTTACATGCTTAAGTCCCATGCAAGAAATGAGAATGAATGTCAAACACCTTACCACCGTCGCTCGACCGCTAACATTGAGATACTTGGTTTTTAAATTCTAGTAAATTGAAAACGCGTCTAAAATTTATGAAACTTGACATGCTAGCATGGAGCCGTATCAACATGTAGTGGTAAAAATATTATCCCATTTGGGGCAGGTTGGGGTATATCAGCTTCTCACAAACCAGAGCTTCTCACAACAAGCCTGATGGTTACGGTATGGAGCGTTTCACCTTTTTGGATGAAACGATATCCATTGCCTCTTCTTTATTTCAATTTTTTCAAGTGTCAATTTAGGACAACATGAGTGTTGTGTTAATTTTAGGAATTTTCCGGGGTTTATTTGGACATTTTATACATTAACTGAGTTTTCTATGCATTTATGTGCATAATTAAAATTTGAACTACAGGCACTTGCTCCAGTGCATGTAAATTTTTTGAAAAATCAAATCTGTGTCCTTGGCTGCATGCTTAGGTCCCATGCAAGAAATGAGACTGAATGTCAAACACCTTGCCACCGTCGCTCGACCGCAAACACTGAGATACATGGTTTTTAAATTATAGTAAATCCAAAACTCGTCTAAAGTTCATGAAACTTGACATGCTACCATGGAGCGGCATCAACATACAGTGGTAAAAAACTATCCTTTTTGGGGCAGGTTTGGGTATAAGGTTCGCGCAAACTAGAGCTTCTCACAACAAGCCTGATGGTTTCAGGAGGGAACGTGCCACCCTTGGGGACGAAACGATATCCGTTGCCTCTTCTTGCTTTCAAAATTTTTCTAGTGTCAACAGAGAATGACAGGACTGTTGTGTCAATTTTTGGGATTTTTTGGGGTTTGCTTGGACATTTTTATACATTAACTGGGTTTTCTAGGCATTTTATGTGCATAAATCCAATTTGAACTACATGCACATGCTCCAGTGCCGAAAAATGGGTTGACATATGAAATGTGTGTCCTGGGTGCATGCTTAGGTCCCATGTAAGAAATGGGAATGAATTGCAAACACCAGGGCACTGTTGATTGCCGGAAAAACATTGAGATACTTTGTTTTTAAATTCTAGTAAATCCAAAACTCATCTGAAATTAATGAAACTTGGCATGCTATCATGGAATGGCACCCAACATGCGGTGGTATTTTTGTGTCCATTTTGAGAGAAGGCGCATTCGAATAACAGCCAACAAAGGCATTTTGAAAAAAATAGCTGCCACTTTAATATCTCAAACGTTTGTATAATTCAAATCGTGTGCGTTCTGTTAACCATTCACGCGACGACACATGTCTTGGTTTTAATGGCTATAGGAGGTGCCGTGCGGACAACTGCTTGACTGAACGAGAGGCGTGCGAGCGCAGTCCGGTGTGCAGGCTGACCGAGAGGTGTGCAAGTTGTCCTCCAATGCGCAGGCTCACCAGGAAGCGTGCGAGCTGTATGCTGTGGAGGTTCACTGGGAAGCGAGCCCTTTGACTTCCATGGCCACCCGCCTTGCTCTCATCCTCTTCATTAATGGCGCCCGAGCCCCTGTTTAATATGGGCAGCCTTACTATTCTCCTCCTATTCCCCTCCCTCCCGCAGACCTCTACCAACGCCATGGCGCAGAAGGATCATCTGCCACTAGTCTTCAAGTTTGGTGAAGTCGACACCGAGCCAGAGGAGATAGAAAATAAGAAGGAATGGGGTCTCATGGACATGGTCCTGAACGAGCTGGCCGTGGCGGTTGCTACCGCCGCTCCTGTCCTAGCTCCCATCCCCGTGCCCGCGCCAGTGACCATCCCTGTAGCATTGATGGGTTGGTCGCCGAGCACTCTCGCAGAGCTAGATGCCGCAGGCGTTAGTGAGGTCTCCGCAGACCCGCACGAGCTCGTGTACATGCCAGCGCCAGCGCCTGTGCCTATGTGCGCCTATCCACCCATCGCAGTGCCGGTCCCCGTGCGTTTGGCTGCACCCACCGCGCCCGTGCTCGCGCCCCCCTCAGCGGCATGGAACGCTGCCGTCGACCGCTACCTCTCAGCACCGCCAGTTGCCATCCTCCCGCGCCCCGCCATCGATTGCGCGAAGACATGACGTTTGATTTCCAAGTGAAGAACATTCTATGCTGCCTTGAAGACTTCAACAACGGCGTCCCGGAGGACGACAACGACAACGACGGCGCGACACGCCGCTTCCGCCACTGCCGAAGATAGTTTTTTGGGGTTTAATACTGTATCTCGATCATATGAATATAAATTTGCAGTGTGACTGAATGAAAGATATGGTTTGAATGAACTTGCGTTTTTCTCTCTTACTGTATAGACTTATCAAACGATTTTCTTTTGAAAAAAGTCAATGGTTTTTAAATATAAAACACTCATTGCAAACGTTGTAGTTAGAACACCTGTATGCAAACCGACAACTTCCCCAGGAAGCAAAGGGAAAATGTGCTGAGCAGGATTTGTGCAGCTCTTGATCGCAAACGTTTTAGATAGAGCACCCGTATGCAAAGTGAGAGCTATGGTCTTCCCCCTTAAGTTAAGGGAAAATTCGTAGCGCAGGATTTGTGCATCTCTTCAACGCAAACAGTTCAAATTGAATATGGTATGCAAAGCTAGACTTTAGTGCTAAGCCAAGAGAAAATGTGCTGAGCAGGATTTGTACATCCCTTCAACGCAAACGGTTGTTTTGGATGACCCGTGTGCAACCACGTACAAACAATTTGGTAAGATTGGCATCTGTCATATTGGTTATATTGCCATTTGTCAAATTGGAAAGATTGACATTTGTTGATCTAGTAACATTGCCATTGGTCAACCTTGTAACACTGCGATTTGTCAAAATATGCAGCTAAAAATCACTACCACTATCTAATTTTTGCAACTAAAATTCAATAACTAAGCTTAGATTTCATTCATAGATTAAGCAGTTGTTCTTTATACAAACAGTTCAACTCGACAGCTGAACTGACCAAACTTTCCCAATTGTTGCCAACCACGTACTGAAATAGCTAGTTCTACTATATATACTAGCTAATTTTAAGTATGTTGTATAGTTCCACCACATCTATAGTCAGATGAACTGAACAACATTGCCCCTAAATACTACTACCACGGAGGGGCTTTGTACTACTTCCAGCAGCCTCTCCTCTGCCGAGCGCGCTCAGTAAGAGACAAAGGAGGAGGAGCCCACCGACGAGCTAGACAACTGCAATACAGTGCCTGTCGCTGCTGCACCTTCAGCAACGCTCACCTTGAACGCCCTCTGCCGCTCCAGACGACCCCTCTCGAAGCGGTGGTTCTCCTTGTAGATCTCCTGATTCCTTGCCTCTGAGGCAGTGTGTGCCGTGGCCATGGCGGTAGTAAGGCTCTTTGCGTGCTCGACTACTACCTCTTGAGCACTGCATTGGTTTTCCCTTGAAGAGGAAAGGGTGATGCAGCAAAGTAGCGTAAGTATTTCCCTCAGTTTTTGAGAACCAAGGTATCAATCCAGTAGGAGACTACACGCAAGTCGCCTCTCATCTACACAAACAAATAAGAACCTTGCAACCAATGCGATAAAGGGGTTGTCAATCCCTTCACGGTCACTTGCAAAAATGAGATCTGATAGAGATGATAAGATAAATATTTTTGGTATTTTTATGATATAGATTGAAAGTAAAGATTTCAAAGTAAAATAGATTGGAAACTTATATGATGGAAAATAGACCCGGGGCCATAGGTTTCACTAGTGGCTTCTCTCAAAATAGCATAAGTATTATGGTGGGTGAACAAATTACTGTCGAGCAATTGATAGAAAAGTGCATAATTATGAGAATATCTAGGCATGATCATGTATATAGGCATCACGTCTGTGACAAGTAGACCAAAACGATTCTGCATCTACTACTATTACTCCACACATCGACCGCTATCCAGCATGCATCTAGAGTATGAAGTTCATAAGAACAGAGTAACACATTAGGCAAGATGACATGATGTAGAGGGATAAACTCAAGCAATATGATATAAACCCCATCTTTTTATACTCGATGGCAAAAATACAATACATGCCTTGCTGCCCCTGCTGTCACTAGGAAAGGACACCGCAAGATTGAACCCAAAGCTAAGCACTTCTCCCATTGCAAGAAAGATCAATCTAGTATGCCTAACCAAACCGATAATTTGAAGAGACTTGCAAAGATAACAAATCATACATAAAATAATTCAGAGAAGAACCAAATATTGTTCATAGATAATCTTGATCATAAACCCACAATTCATCGGATCCCGACAAACACACCGCAAAAAGAATTACATCGAATAGATCTCCAAGAAGATCGAGGAGAACTATGTATTGAGATCCAAAGAGAGAGAAGAAGCCATCTAGCTAATAACTATGGACCCGAAGGTCTATGGTAAACTACTCACACATCATCGGAGAGGCTATGGTGTTGATGTAGAAGCCCTCCGTGATCGATACCCCCTTCGGTGAAGCTCCGAAAAAGGCCCCAAGATGGGATCTCTTGGGTACAGAAGGTTGCGACGGTGGAAATAGGGTTTCGTGGTGCTCTCGGATGTTTTCGGGGTATATGAGTATATATAGGCGAAAGAAGTTGGTCAGGGGAGCCACGAGGGGCCCACAAGGGTGGGGGCGCGCCTCCCTGCCTCGTTTCCTTCCTTGACGTCCACTCCAAGTCTCCTGGATTGCGTTTTTTTCCAAAAATCACTCTCCCAAAGGTTTCATTCCGTTTGGATTCCGTTTGATATTCCTTTTCTACGAAACACTGAAATAGGCAAAAAAATAGCAATTTGCACTGGGCCTTTGGTTAGTACGTTAGTCCCGAAAATTATATAGAAGTGTATAATAAATCCCATTAAACATCCAAAACAGATAATATAATAGCATGGAACAATAAAAAATTATAGATACATTGGAGACGTATCATCGATGAGGCGCTCCTCCTCCCGCAGGAACTCGGTGTAGCGCGCAAGGTCGCTGACGCACATGCGGACCTCCACCTCCGCCTCTGCCTCGCAGCATCGGGCGGCGGTGGTGGAGTGGGTGATGACCCCGACGGTCGATGGTGGGCTGGCGGCCACGGCGGCCGACGGTGGGGTGGTGGCCACGACCACCACCTCCCGCCTTCGGGCCACGGTGGCGGAGCGGGTGATGGCCACGATGGCCGGCAGTGGGGTGGCAGCCACGACGGCCACCTCCCACCTTCGGGCCGAGGAGACGGAGCGGGCGATGGCCCTGGCTTTCGACGGTGGTGTGGCGGCAACGGCGGCCAGCAACAGCTGCCGACGGGCATCAGCGGCGGAGCGTGTGGTGGGTGTTCCTACACACCCAACAGGGATGCCGCGCGCACTACACTATCCCGGGGACTGCACCGCCGCAGTGTAGCCTCCCAGCTGGAGCTGTCCTCTGATGACGACGGAGTGGCTGAGCGACGATGACAGACTGGTGTCATTGGCGATTGTGGGAGAAGCAGACAAGATAAGCTACAGGGAGGGAGGGGAAAATGTGACGCATGACTCACCGGCCGTGAGGGTTTATATAGCAGGCCGGTAAGCATTGGGGTTTTGGGGGATTTCATTGTGTCGGGCAGGTGGCTTGCGCGGGAACCTGCGAGGTTGCGCGGGAACGGTCTCACCGACGATTCATTGTCGCCAGTTCTAGCCACCGTTTGGCCAAAAGAACGCCCCCGCGCGCTGCACAAGTTTGCGCTGTAAGTCGTCTACGGCAGCAGGGTGACAAGACGTGCGAGGGGAGAACGAACGGCCACATACACATACGGTTAATAAAAAAATGTTTGCGATTTAATTATCTACTATATCGCCGTCCTGGTTTATAAGTAGGATTTAACTAATGAAATACGAATGCATGTTGCCAAAGGTTATATAGTTGGATTCGTATTTGAACATACACTACAAAAAAAAGACACATCCGTGACATTTTGGGCCAAACAATTTTTTTCTGTCATGCTTATGACACTTCTATGACGATAATTCTGACAAAACCCGGTATCATCATAGATGTGGTGGGCTCCTACTTCTACAACACAAAATCATGACATAAAATGGGCTTTTCGTCCTGGGCGGTCCGGAGACGCAGCTGCATGACATTCTTTGGGCCGTCCATGACGGAAAAAACCGTGGTAGAAGCGAGGGCGAGGAAAATATCGTGGAGTTCCCGGTTACGGTGGGTGGTCGGGGCCAAGCGATGCACAGAGGGATTGCGCGTTTCTCTCGTACACGTACGAGCATGGTTGCGAGGCGTTGGGCTCTAACTTAACCCGAGCGAGCACCTACTGAACCCGAGCGATTGCACTGCAGGCTACACGTTATTGAAATCGAGCGATTGATCGATTTGGCTATTAGCTAAACCCGATCGAGCGTTTCCTTCGCTACTGCTGCTAACTAAAGCCAATCGAACCTGTTGCCTCTTGATGAACAGTGAGCGTTGTTGGGGGATGGATGAATAGTTCCTGGTGGGGGTTGGATGAATAGGACCCCGTGGTAGTAGAGGCCGTTGCCGCTGGATGAACAAGACCCCGATCGAGCCGGTTGGGGGTGGATGAACAGGCCCCCGTGGAGGCTGGATGAACAGCAGCTAGTGGAGGGCTGGTTGAACAGTAGCCGGTGGAGGGTTGGATGAATAGTAGCTTGTGGAGGGCTGGTTGAATAGGACCTCGTGGAGAGGGTTGGTTGAACAGTAGCCGGTGGAGGCTGGATGAACAGGAGCCCGTGGATGAATAGTAGCTGGTGGAGTCAGGAGGGAGACGTCATGGATGAACAGTCGCAGGTGGAGCCTGGAGGAGGTCGACGGTGGATGAACTGTAGCCCGTGGAGGCTGGAGCGAGGCAATAGACAGTGGATGAACAGTAGCCCGTGGAATCCCGTTTTGCCATATGCCACACCCCACCCAATGAACAGGACCCCATTTCGACCATAGGAGGTCGAAGAGAAGTCCGTTTCCTCCGTTTTGTGGTACGCCACACCCCTCCCGATCAATAGGACCCCGTTTCGACCGTAGGAGGTCGAAGAGAAGTCCGTTTCCTCCGTTTTGCGGTATGCCACACCCCTGCCGATCAACAGGACCCCGTTTTGACCGTAGGAGGTCAAAGAGAAGTCCATTTTCTCCGTTTTGCGGTATGCCAGACCCCTCCCGGTGAAGAAGATCCCATTTTGACCATAGGCGGTCGAACATAAGGCCGTTTCCTCCATTCCGCGGTACGCCAGGCCTCGTTTCAGCTGTTTCGTCCAAGCGTTGGCTCCCGATGAGCATGACGCATTCCATTTCCTCCCGATGAACACGACGCAGTTTCTCCATTCCAACCTAGCCGGTTGGTTACCGATGAACATGACGCCGTTGCTGCTCTTTGTTGCCTCTCCATGTATATGAGCCCTGGCCGTACGTATGCGCGAGTAGGCGTTCGAGACCCCGCCCGTATGTAAGTACGTGGTCGCATTTACTTTCTTACACCCTGGCTGTACGTACGTGTACACGATATTGACGGGACTACGTGACATGCTACATTCTCGCCTCTACTAGGACACGCGCCCTTCCTTACTCGTCCACGGTTCATCGTTGCAGCATGCAGATAGACCGATCGACCAATATGTGATACGTCTCCAACATACTGATGTCGCTTGAAGCTACGTCGGTATTTCCCCAAAGAGGACGGGATGATGCAACACATCAGCGGTAGGTATTTCCCATAGATGTGAAACCAAGGTTATCGAACCAGTAGGAGAACCAAGCAACACAACATAAACAACACCTGCACACAAATAACAACTTCTCGCAACCCGATGTGTTAAAGGGGTTGTCAATCCCTTCCGGGGTACGGCGCCTCAAGATAGGAAAATGGTCATGAGGTAAAATTGTAGTAGATTGATAGATCAAACACAAAATAAAATGGAATTTTATAACTACCAAACGTTCGGATTTTAGCAATAGGCAAGAACGATTCTTATTTCACTCTAATTATATACATGCATGTAATAGAATGACTAATTTTACTTTCACGTGCACTCCTCCCTCTAATTACATGCTTATATGCACTAAAGGACAAAAAAGCTGATGTCACCCTATATTCTTTCTTTTTGTCAAACTTCAAAATGTTTTGTAGCTCAAACCATCGCCCCAAATGAAATACCGTCTTCACAAAAAATAATCGTCTCAACGAGATCTTCGAAACTAGATCCTATGTTGATATGTTCTAATGACTTTTTCTCTGGACCAAAAGTTACCACATCCGGGCTACGTGAGTTACCACATCTGTCATACACAAGCTACCATGTCATTTACACAAAAGTTTTGGGGGTATGTTTTCAACAAACTTTTGTTCGAGGGGTCAAAAAGTGATTATGATGTTTGCAGTGAGTTATCAGCTTTGTCGTGTATATTACCATGTTACACAAAAGTTATCGCGGGTATCTTTTTCAACAATTTTCACTCCTTCGGTCAAAAATTACTGCGATATTTGTATATGAGTTATCAGCTCTCATGTGCGTGTATTATCTTGTTGTTCACACATGAGTTATTGGGAGGTATTTTTAACAACATTTTTCCATGTTATCAGCTCATGTTATTTACATGAGAAGTTATGAGTGGTATGTTTTCAACACATTTTTTTGTGTCAAAGTTATCATGGTGTTTGTTCCTAAGTTATCAGGGCCGAGAACCTATATTATCATGCTATTTACACAACAAGTTATCAGGGTATGTTTTCAACAACTTTTTTTCAAGGGTCAAAGTTATCGTGGTGTTTGTACCTAAGTTATCAGGTCCGGAAACCTATACTATCATGCTATTTACACAAAAAGTTATGAGGGTATGTTTTCAACAACTTTTTTTCATGGGTCAAAGTTATCGTGGTGTTTGTACCTAAGTTATCAGGTCCGGAAGCCTATATTACCATGTTATTTACAGAGATGTTACCGGAGTATGTTTTCAATAAATTTTTTCTATGAGTCAAAGTTATCGTGGTGTACTGGTGTTTATACCTAAGTTATCAAGTCTGGGAGTGTATATTATCATGCTATTTACAAAGAAATTATCGGTTGTATGTTTTCAAGAATTTTTTTCATGGGTCAAAGTTATCGTGGTGTTTGTACCCAAGTTATTGGGACCGGGAGCCTATATTATCATGCTATTTACACAAGACAAGTTATCAGAGTATGTTTTCAACAACTTTTTCTCACGGGTCAAAATTATCGTGGTGTTTGCAGCTAAGTTATCAGGTCTAGGAGCCTATATTGCCATGTTATTTACACAGATGTTACCGGAGTATGTTTTCAACAACTTTTTTCCACGGATGAAAGTTATCATGGTGTTTATTCCTAAGTTACCAAGTCCGAAAGTGTATATTATCATGCTATTTACAAAGAAATTATCGGTGGTACGTTTTCAACAACTTTTATCCATGGGGCAAAGTTATCATGATTTATGTACCTAAGTTATCAAGTCCAAGAGCCCGATGGCATGCATTGGTTGCATGCTCCTTGTCTTGAAATGGAGAGACACATGCTACCATAATGGGAGCAAGGATTGCGTTCTCCCATTTCAATCCTCTTAATTTTCCAGTCCATTATTTACATTCCTCGGACAAGGTAGAAATGGGAGCAAGACAACGAGACATACTACCGTAATGTAGAGAGACATCATCGTTTTTAATACTATATATGGATACTGCCTACTGTAACCAACATGCTATTTAAATGCATAAAATTAGGGGGTAAGACAACAAAAGTAATTTAAGTGAGCTGGTTAATGGGCCAGAGCTTAGTTACGAGAGACTCAAGTCCGAGTCCGAAGGCACCCCACACACAACATCAAATTTTTTTCTAATTTTTTGGCTGTAGATGCAAAGGAGCAGTGATACGATAAAAGAAAATGGAACATATCCTTGGTCACATGAAAGACATAGCTGGGTTGGTTACCGGTAGTAGAAGGCATGCAGCAGGTGCAAGGATTGAATCCCTCTGCTGCTCATATTTTTTGCGAAAAATAAAAAGTGGGCGGAAGGTGGAGCGCTGGAGCCGAACTCGTTCGGATCTATCAACAAGGTGAGAACATTAGGAAATTACAATTTCCAAAATAAAATACATAAGAATAAATTGTAGTAAGTTATTTTTGTATTTTTGGTTTAGTAGATCTGAAAATAAATGCAAAAGAAAAGTAGATCGCAAAGGCAAATATATGAGAAAGAGACCAGGGGGCCGTAGGTTTCACTAGTGGCTTCTCTCGAGAAAAATAGAAAACGGTGGGTGAACAAATTACTGTTGGTCAATTGATAGAACTTCAAATACTCATGACGATATCCAGGCAATGATCATTACATACGCATCACGCCCAAGATTAGTAGACCGACTCCTGCCTACATCCACTACTATTACTCCACACATCGACCGCTATCCAGCATGCATCTAGTGTATTAAGTTCATGGAGAAACGAAGTAATGCAATAAGAACGATGACATGATGTAGAAAAGATCTATCTATGTAGAGATAGACCCCATCGTTTTATCCTTAGTAGCAACGATACATACGTGTCAGTTCCCCTTCTGTCACTGGGATCAAGCACCATAAGATCGAACCCACTACAAAGCACCTATTCCCATTGCAAGATAAATAGATCAAGTTGGCCAAACAAAACCCAAATAGAGGTGAAGAAATACGAGGCTATAAGCAATCATGCATAAAAGAGATCAAAGAAACTCAAATACTTTCATGAATATAAAACGATAGATCTGATCATAAACTCAAAGTTCATCGGATCCGAACAAACACACCGCAAAAGAGTTACATCATATGGATCTTCAAGAGACCATTGTGTTGAGAATCAAGAGAGAGAGAGAGGAAGCCATATAGATACTAACTACGGACCCGAAGGTCTACAAAGAACTACTCATGCATCATCGTAGAGGCACCAATGGAGGTGGTGAACCCCATCCGAGATGGTGTCTAGATTGGATCTGGTGGTTCTGGACTCTGTGGTGGCTGGATCAATATTTTGTCGACTCCCCTAGGGTTTTGGGAATATTGGGGTATTTATAGAGCAAAGAGGCGGTACGGGGGCACCCGAGGTGGGCATAACCCACCAGGGCGCGCCTGGGCCTCCTAGCGTGCCCTGGTGGGTTGTGCTCTCCTTGGAGCACCCCCCAGGCGCAACCAGGGCCCATTATGTTCCTTCTGGTCCATAAAAAAATCTCCGTAAAGTTTCGTGGCATTTGGAATTCGTTTGATATTGATTTTCTATGATGTAAAAAACATGGAGAAACAACAACTGGCACTTGGCACTATGTCAATAGGTTAGTACCAAAAAATGATATAAAATGACTATAAAATGATTAGAAAACATCCAAGATTGATAATATAACAGCATGGAACAATAAAAAATTATAGATACGTTGGAGACGTATCAATATATACTTTTCCTAACACTTTTCCTCTTGTTTTGGACTCTAATTTGCATGATTTGAATGAAACTAACCCTAGATTGACGCTGTTTTCAGCAAAACTACCATGGTGTTGTTTTCTGCAGAAATAAAAGTTCTCGAAATGGAACGAAACTTTGGGGGGGCATTTGGGTGGGCACAACCCACCAGGGCGCCCCCCTTCTGGCGCGCCCAGGTGAGTTGTCCCCACCTGGTGGCCCCGTAGACCCTGAAACCGACGCTATAAAATCCCGTATTTCCAGAAAAAAACCTGGGAGAAAGAATTATTGCGATCCACGAGACAAAGCCACCGTCACCTCTCATTATTCATCGGGAGGCCAGATCTGGAGTCCGTTCGGGGCTCCGGAGAGGGGGATCTTCGTTCTTCGTCATCACCAACCCTTCTCCATCGCCAATTCCATGATGCTCCCCACTGGGAGTGAGTAATTCCTTCATAGGCTCGCTGGTCGGTGAGGAGTTGGATGAGATTCATCATGTAATTTAGTTAGTTTTGTTAGGTCCTGATCCCTAGTATCCACTATGTTCTGAGATTGATGTTGCTATGACTTTGCCATGCTTAATGCTTGTCTCTTTGGGCCCGGGTGCCATGATTTCAGATCTGAACCATTTATGTTATCACCATTATATCCATGTTCTAGATCCTATCTTGCAAGTTATAGTCACCAACTACGTGTTATGATCCGGCAACCCTGGAGTGACATAGCCGGGACCACTCTTGGTGATGACCGTAGTTTGAGGAGTTCATGTATTCACCGTGTGTTAATGCTTTGTTCTGGTTCTCTATTAAAAGGAGGCCTTAATATCCCTTCGTTTCCAATTGGACCCCACTGCCATGGGAGGGTAGGACAAAAGATGTCATGCAAGTTCTTTCCATAAGCACGTATGACTATTTAAGGAATACATGCCTACATTATATTTATGAATTGGAGCTAGTGCCGTATCGCCCTAGGTTATGACTGTCACATGATGAATATCATCTAGCGAGTCACCAATCCAATGCCTATGAATTTATCTTATATTGTTCTTGCTAAGTTACTACTGCTATCATTATTGTTGCACTTGCTACAAAACTATTGCTATCACTGTTACCGTTACCATTGCTGCTGCTACTGTTATCAAAACTATCATATTACTTTGCTACTAATCACTTTGCTACAGATAATTAATCTCCAGATGTGGTTGAATTGACAACTCAACAGCTAATACTTACAAATATTCTTTAGCTCCCCTTGTGTTGAATCTATAAATTTGGGTTGAATACTCTACCTTTGAAAACTGTTGCGATCCCCTATACTTGTGGGTTATCAAAACCTTTTTCTGGCGCTGTTGCTGGGGAGCATAGCTATATTTGTTGAGTCACTTGGGATTATTATCAATTTATCACTATGAAGAATCTGAAGGATGCTAAGACTAAGATCTATCCCTCTAAGATGAGGGGAGGTAAGGAACTGCCATCTAGTTCTGCTTTAGATTCACCTTCTGTTATAAGTAAACTTGCAACACCACCACATGCTATTAATCCTAATATGTCACAAGTTATTGATGATGCTACTTCTGCTATGAATGATACTTATGATGATGCTAGTACCTTGCTTGATGATGATGATGTGCCACTTGGTGATTTTCTTGATTAACAAATTGCTAGAGTAATTCAACATGATGTTGTTGAATATAATGATGAGCTTGAAACTGAAAATCTTGAAACACCTACTAGAACTAGCCCTCCTAGATATGAATTGCCTAAGGTACCCGAAGGCTATGTTATGAATGAAGAGACAACTAGAGATATTCTTGCTTGTAAGGATAGAGATGATCTAGAGAAATTACTATGCAAGTATAAAGAAAATTCTCTGAATGCTGGAATGCAATATGATCCTAAGTTTGCTAATTCACCTATCTTTATTGTTGGTAAAGATTATGAATTCTCTGTCAACCCAGAGTTAATTAATTTGGTTGAATTTGATCCTTTCCATTGTTATGAAACTGAAACTGTTGTGGCACATCTTACTAAGTTGAATGACATAGCCACCCTTTTTACTCATTATGAGAAAACTCGCTATTACTTTATTCTCAAATTATTTCCTTTCTCATTAAAGGGTGATACTAAAGCTTGGTACAATACTCTTTCTCCTGGTTGTGTGCGTAGTCCCCAGGATATGATTTATTACTTCTCTGGAAAATATTTCCCTGCTCATAAGAAAGAAGCTGCTTTATAGGAAATATTTAACTTTGTGCAAATTAAAGAACAGAGTCTCCCACAAGCTTGGGGGAGGCTTCACAAATTACTTAATGCTTTGCATGATCATCCTCTTAAGAAAAATGAAATATTTGATATCTTCTATAATGGACTAACCGATGTTTCTAGGGATTTCCTAGATAGTTGTGCTGGTTGTCTTTTCAGGGAATGAGCTGTTGGGCAAGTTGAGGAATTATTGGATAACATATTGAAAAGTTATGATGATTGGACTCTTCCTGAACCACCGGCTAAACCCATTCCAAAGAAGAGGGGTATATTATATTTCGGCCCTGAAGATATGCATGTGGAAAAGAAATCTATGAAGGAAAAATGTATTAAAGCTGAGGATGTTAAAAATTTACCTCCTATTGAAGAAATACATGGGCTTAATACACCACCACTGCCTATGGTGGTAGAGGTAAATTTTCTAATGAAATTCAATGATAGTGACAATCCTCACAATATGCACCCTAGCCAATGCCTTTATGAGTTTCAAAACTACATTAGAAAACAAGATCACTTCAATGCAAATGTTATGAAACAATTGAAATACAATTATGTTATGATTGCTCGCTTGAGTGTCTTGTTATTTAGAATCTCAAATGATGTTAGAGGTGTTGGAAAACATGCTTCTATGGTTAAAACTCAGTGAGAACAATTTGCTAAATCTCAAAGAGAATTGCTTGATGAAATGAATAACAACATACTTGACTTTGCTATTAGAGTTGCAACTAGAGGAGGTAAAATGACTCAGGAACCACTTTATCCCGAGGGACACCCAAAGAGAATTGAACTAGACTCACAAAGAAATAACACAGATGCACATAGTCCTTCTAAAAACAAGAAGAAAAGAAAAATGATATGACTTTGCATGCTTCTAGTGAACCTGAAGTAGAAAAACCTCCTAATAATGATAATGAAGTTTCTATCTCTGATGCCGAAACTCAATCTTGTAATGAACACTCACCTTCTGATAATGAAAATGATAATGACGTGGTTCATGAAAATACTCAAACAAATAATAAAGAACCAGACAATGATGTTGAGATAGAACCACCAGTTGATATTGATAACCCACAACCTAAGAATACAAGATATGATAAAAACACTTCATTGCTAGAAAACACGATAAAGAAAGAGAACCATGGGTTCAAAAAACTATGCCTTTTCCACCCAAGTCAACTAAAAATAAAGATGATGAAGAATTTAAAACGCTTCACTGAAATGCCGAGGCCAGTCTTTTTGCATACTCGCTTGACTGAAATCTTGAAAATGACTCCTTATGCAAAGTACATGTAGGATCGAAAGTATGTCTAGGAGGGGCGTGATTAGACTACTTGACCAGATAAAAATCTAGACCTTTTCCAATTTTAAGGACTTGCCTCACTAGGATAGATCTTCATGAAGTAGGCGATCTCCTTGCCCTTACAAACTCCTTGGTTCAACTCCACAATCTTGTCGGAGGCTCCCAAGTGACACCTAACCAATCTAGGAGACAACACTCTCCAAAAGGTAATAGATGGTGTGTTGATGATGAACTCCTTGCTCTTGTGCTTCAAATGATAGTCTCCCCAATACTCAACTCTCTCTCATATATTTGGATTTGGTGGAAAGATGATTTGAGTGGAAAGCACCTTGGGAAAGGCTAGAGATCAAGATTCTTGTGGTTGGAATGGAATATCTTGGTCTCAACACATGAGTAGGTGGTTCTCTCTCAGAAAATGTATGTTGAAGTGTAGGCATGTTCTGATGGCTCTCCTTACTAATGAAGGAAGGGTGGAGGGGGTATATATAGCCTCCACACAAAATATAACCATTACACACAAATCATCAAACTCGGTGGAACCAAATCATGAAACTCGGTCAGACCGATTTAGTTCAAAATGTGAACGTTAGGATTTTCAGTGGGACCGACATGTCAATTCGGTGGGACCGATTTCATTAGGGTTAGCGCATAACATAATCTCGATGAGACTGATCACATAAACTCGGTAGGACCGATTTCTATAATAGGCAAACTCGGTGGGACCGATTCGCTCATTTTGGTGAGACCAAAATGTTACGAAAGGGAAACAGAGAGTTTGCATTACGAACTTGGTGGGACCGATCGCTCATCTCATCTGGACCGAAATGTTACGAAGGGAAACAAAGAGTTTGCAATCCCATCTCAGTGAGACCAAGATCCCTCTCGGTGAGATCGAAGTGACTAGGGTTTCTGGCAATGGCTATGTCAAGTGAACTCGGTGGCGCCGGATAGATCAAATCGGTAGGGCTGAGTTTGACTTTTGGTTTGGGACATATGTGGATATGAGAAAGTGGTTGAGGGCTTTTGGAGTATATCACTAAGCATTTTGAGCAAGCAAGCCATTAAGCAACACCTCATCCCCTTTTAATAGTATTGGCTTTTCCTATGGACTCAATGTGATCTTGGATCACTAAAATGAAAAAGTAGAGTCTTGAGCTCGAGCCAATATGTGTCCTTAGCATTTTGAGGGGTCCACATTCCTAATCCATGCCATGCCAATCATTGAACTTTCTGAAATGATCATCTTGAAATAGCATTAGTTCAATGAGCTACATGTTGTTAGGAATTACCAAAATCACCCAGGGATAGTTGCACTTTTAATCTCCCCCTTTTTGGTAATTGATGACAACACATAGGTCAAAGCTTCGACAAATGATAATAAGATTTAAAGTACATCATCGCTTTGAGAATTATGTGATAAGCAAGAGCTCCCCCTAAATTTGTGCATTATTTAAAAATTTCTTTTGAATGCAAATGCACAATCGATTAGGATCATGGGTCAATCTTCCATGTCACATACATCTTGGTGGAGCGCTCAAAATGATAGGAATTAAAACATGCACTAATCACCAAGCAAAGTGAATGATCATATATGAGATATAAAAGATAATATCATCCAAGCATAAGCATTAAGGTAGGTATGATCAAACACATGATCATACAAGTATCTCACACACAGACATAAAGTATCAAACGAGCACACACAAAAGTGTCAACCAAATAGCAAAAAAGACAAAGAAGTAAAGCACTCTCTCTCGAAGCCTAAGATCTATGCACTTCTCCCCCTTTGACAACAAGTTACCAAAAACTTTGAAAATGCATAGTGTTATGCGTCTCTCTAGGCTTGATCTTCAAGAGGTGGTGTAGAAAGGACTCCAAGGGTGAAGACATCAGTAGATGTTGTTGGAGCTAGTGGAGTGGCAACTGGAGGTGGCACTGAAGCTGTTGCTGCTGGTGCTAAAGTAGTTGCTCTAGTGTCAGACACTGGCACTACGACAGACCTCTGACCTCTAGGCACTCTCTGAAAAGCATCTGTAGTAGCCAGCCCTTTTCTCTCCTCTGCTTCCTCCTTGAGCTGCTCAATAGCTGACTGTATCTCTGTTACTTTCAGATCAATATCATTAAATTTGGTCTCTATGATCCTGTCCAAGCTCTCCTGATTCTTGTTCAGGGTGTCCAATCCCTTCTCAATCCTCAAAGTTGCTTGAATTAGATATGCAAGATGATCTTGTTTTGACTTCAGAAAAACTTGAGATGCCTCCTCGACACTTGGTATCTTTGCAGCCTTCTCAGCCTTTGCCTTTGCTCTCTTCTCTTGTGCTTGCACATATGTGGGATCATCCTCATTCATCACAACTGTGTTATCTTCAAATTCTGGTCTCAAAGGTAAATGCTCCTTGTCCAACAAATAAGTGTTTGTGCCCATCTTGGAGCTGATGAGCACCTGAATGTGTGGAGCATACCCACAAGATCTCTTCTGATCTACATTTGTCCTTTTGATTGTTTCAATAATGAGGCTCATGACCTTGAATTTCCGAGGCACATCAAATATCTGCAGCAAGTTGATCGAATGACCTTTTATCATCTTGTGATCTCCAGATTTGGGCAACAATGTATGCCTCAATATAGTGTTGATTGTAACTAGACCAGACAATAAGTAATGTACAGATCCAAGCTTATGTGTTCCCAAAGCTTTGTCTGGGATCTCTTTGTACACGTTGGCCATAGAGTTGTGGTCTTTCTTCTTCTTGGCATAGACATACAAGTCATCTTCATGGTCTTCAGGGGCATTTATCAACTTGGCCCACTCATCAACAGCTGACTGGTACCTTGTACCCTCAGACATCCATACGATCCTACCATCTGGATAAAAATGAGTAGTGGAGTAGAATTGCATGATGAGTTCATCATTCCATTTTGTTAGCTCTTGACCCACAAACTTGTCAACACCAGATGATCTGTAGCTCTCATGTACACCTGGAAAATGATCTTCATTCTCATCAATGTACTCCGAATCAACCCACTTCATGTCACAAACTATAGGCTTCTTGTCCAACAGAATAGTCTCATAGAAATCTTGTTGTTCTTTGGTGTGGAACCTATAGTCCACAACAGTCTTCCTTCTCACAAAATATGGATCAGACTGTCTCCAAAGTCTCAGACCTGCATCCTTCCTAATGCTCATATCCTCTGCCACTGGATGACTGTCATTATGATCTGGAATCTTTGGTTTAAGTTTCCTGAGCACTTGGGCTTCAACATCTTCTTCTTCCATTTCAGGCACTGGGGCCTTGTTCTTCTCTTCAACTGAAAAGTTCCTAGTGCTTCTCTTGGGCTTAGAAGTCTTTTGAGCTTGAGCAGCAGCTTTGGGGGTAGTCTTGGGCTTTGAAGTAGCAGCCCCTGACTTAATAGAATCCCCCATAAGCTTTTGGGACTTGGGTGGTGGTGCAACATCCTCTTCCTCTTCATCTTCTTCAGCTGGATCTCTCATTATAGAGGATCTACCAATGACTCTGGTAGTGGCCTTCTTGACCCTATCTTTCCTTTTCTTACTCTATCCAGCAGCCTCTTCAGTTGGCTTAGAAGTTTCAACAGTTGAGACCCTGGCCTTTAAGGTTGGCACCCTCTTGGCAGGGGCCTTCTTATGCGATCCATGCTTTGTTGTAGCAGCAGTACCATATTCCTTCTTCAACACTTTCTTTCTGGAGCTCACTTCTTCCTCAACAGCCACATAATCCTCATCCTCAGAGTCTGAGGTTCTCTTCTTCCTTGATATGGTGGATGCCTTGGGCAAATTGCTTGGAGTGCTCCTGCTGCCCTCATCATAGCTGCTTGAGGGACTAGTGCCCTCACTCATGTGCACTTGCTCTTCTGATTTGTTCTGGCTATCACTCTGGTCAGACATTCTGGCAAGCAAACTGACAACAGACCCTGTGAATAGATATAGATGAGGTAGAGTGGATGAGCATCAGAAAGTGTAGAGTTTTTGCAAAATAGATGAGTCAAAATCTTAGTTTTAGTTCTCCACAGAAAGCATTTCGGAGCTACCGATTTGTTAAACTCGGTGACACCAAAGCAACTTTTGGAGTCTAAACTAGTGAACTCGGTCAGACCGAGTCATAGTTCGGTGACTCCGAGATTTATAGGGTTTCACAGAGAGTCAGACTTGGTCGCACCGATTTGCAACTTTCGGTCAGACTGAAAAGTGCAAGTGCAATGGCCTAAGACAAATCGGTGAGACCGATTTCTACAACTCGGTCGGTCCGAGATGAGTTCGGCAGAAACCTTACCCTAAATTTTTGAATCAAACCTAATCTAAGGAACACTTTCTCTGGATAGATTGATTTCATACGTGGTAAAGAACATGGCATTGCATTGTGCTAAGAATTGGAGTAAGGAATTAGCACAAAAGATCGAACTCATACCCTAGTTCGGCGATGATTTCGCTACGACGACAATGGTGGGGTTGAATCCCGTTGACAGTGACGGAAACTAGCGGCGGGAGGTCGCTGGCGACGAGAAGACAATCCGGAGACCCGAGATGACAGAGCAGGACACGCGCGGGCTGAGGAGTTTTTGAGGAAATTTCCAAAATCTCACCCGTGCATTTATATATCCCGACCCTGTCGGTGTGACCGAGTGGAACAACTCAATGGCACTAAGATGCAGAATCGCAAGCAGTTACTACAACTCGGTGTGACCAAAAAGTTCAAATCAGTTGCACCGAGATTGAAAACCTAGATGAACTCAGTGAATTTGGTGTGACCGAAGTTGATGGATCAGTCAAACCGAAATGCACAGAGAGGTTTTCGTAGTTTAAGTCTATGACGAGTCGGGGACTCCGAGTGCTCCTCACACAGAGTGGTTCGAATCTGACTTGATCAAACTTTGTGATGTAGCATTAATAGAGTTTGAGACGAGAAAAGCATAGATAGCTAGAGGAAGTTCTTAGGCATTCTTGTCCATCCATTTGGCAAAAGAGAAAAGTCCAAATAATCAAGGCAACAAATGGATGTCCTTGAATGAGTAAAATATGTAATCAACATGCTCACACAATAAAATGGCAAATGAAATATGTGACAAAGCATGCACAAACATTCTAGCATCTATCAAGTAATTGTCTCTGACTAGGTCATCTATTTATGAGTATATTGACTTAGGAGTCAAATGAGAACACTTGATCATAGGTCATACTCATCGTTTAAGCACAAGTGGTGTTACCACTTTTACATAAAGCATTGTTGTGTTCACACCATTAGAGTTGCTTTAGCTCAATTGATTAGAGTAAATCTCCCCTAGATGTGCTATCCCCCCTAAGAGGGATGAACTAACCTTGGGTTTTGTCGATGATGACTTCATGTAGATGTTGAAGATGTGGATGCTCAATGTTGATGTAGACCATTTGGAGCAATCCATTGGAGTGAGTTGCACTTTCAATACCTACACGGGTTAGTCCCACAAGGAACAAACAAGGATATCTATAGACATAGAGTGATGTACACACAAGATGATGTCCATGAAAGCATTAGGTTACCTTGTCCCTTGTCTTAGCAACAAGAGGGTTTGTGACTCCTTGAACTAGTGCAAGTTGTGGAAGTTGTTTGCACTTGTCCTCGCCAAAATAATATGAGTGAAGTATGTTGGCAGAGTCACCCTCAAGAACTCTCTAGTCCTTCTTCGGGATCCACATCATCTTGATGGGAATCCTTGGAGTTGTAGTTGTACTTGATGAAGTAGAGCTTGATCTAGTCTTGGGAACCCACTTGACCAAGGCCTTAGGAGCTTCTTCAAATGCATCAATCTCCTCTTGAAGCTTGTCCTTGCCATTTTGCTTGTGGTCTTGTGGTGGAAGATCATCTTGAGCTTGTGTCCATGGAAAGAAGTAGGATCATTCTTCTCTTGTTGAGGAACAAACTTCGTCTTGGGGTATTGATCTTCATCCCAATCAACTCCATTGGCATTGAACTTTCGTTCAAAACCAATACGTTGATTCTTCTGGTGCCTTCCTTGCTTGCGTACAATTTCCTAAAATTGCTTACTCCCGGCAAGGCTCTTGTAAACACCTTTCTCTATAATTCCCTTCAATAAGCTATTTTCTTGCTCAAGTGTAACTTGGCTAAGAGAATCATTAGTGGAATCAAGAGAACTACTATAAGTAACAATATTGGATTTATCATGATTGTTGTTGTTACTACTAGAAGAAGAATCTTTCTTACTCTTGTTGCTAGATTTAACTTGTGGCATATAAGTAGACAAGAGTAAACGCTTGGCAATGTAAGAAGAACTTTTCTTGCGAAGATCATCATTGATTGCTTTTAAGAACCCATGCTCTTGCTCAAGGTTGACCGTTTCAAAGCGTAACTTCTCATGAGTCTTTAAAAGTTCATGATGATCTTCTAAGGTATTTTCATGAGCTAGCTTAAGAGTGTTTAGTTCTTTAGTTAGACGCTCAATCTCCTTCTTATCATCATCATTCATTTTATCTTGATTAGCATGATTAATAGCAAGTTCATCATAGTTTTCATCACTAGAATTGTCAACAAGTAAATCATCATCACCTAGCAAGTCATCTTCATCACTATTGAAATCAACATACTCGGGGTGTGATACCTTTGGGCCTTTAGCCATAAAGAATCTCCAATTCCTTCATTTGGTGAGTCAAATATGCCGTAGGAGTTGGTTGACACAAGCGCTAGACCGGCAACACCTTCATCTTGAGTATATTCAGAGTCAGAGTGATAACTTCTTTCAGAGTGATGGTCGGAGTCGGCGCCGGATACCCATTCACCAACATGAGCTTGATGTCTTCGTTTTGTGTAGCTCCTTGATGACTTGTCCTTCCTTTCTAAATCCTTGCTTCTCCAAGAGGTTCTTCGTTCATAACGATCATCTCTACTCCTCCTCTCTCTAGGTGGTGATTCTTCTCTTCTACTTCTCCTTTTGGGTGAATCTTCTCTTCTTTTGTAGGGGGTCGTACACTCATTGGAGTAGTGTCCGGGTCTTCCACAATTGTAGCAATTACGCTCACGACTAGAAGATCTTTTGTCATTGTAGGACCTTGACTTGGAACTTCTTTCCTTGCTTCTACTTTTGTAGAACTTGTTGAAGTTCTTCACCATTAGGCTCAATTCCTCATTGAAGGTTTGTTTCTCACTTGATGACGTAGGAGCATCACATGAGGCTTTGTAAGCACCACTTGACTTGTTGTGAAGCTATTCCTTATCCTTGAGTGACATCTCATGAGCAACAATTCTTCCAATGACTTCAGCTGTCTTGAGATCTTTGTAATTGGGCATAATTTGGATCAATGTGCACACGGTATAATATTTTCCATCCAAGGCTCTTGGGATCTTCTTGATGATGAATCTATCGGTCATCTCCTCACTTCCTAAGCCGGCAATCTCATTTGTGATGAGAGCAAGCCTAGAGTACATTTCAGCGACACCTTCACCATCCTTCATTTTGAACTTGTCAAGTTGACTTTGAAGCACGTCCAATTTGGATTCCTTGACGGAGTTGGTACCCTCGTGCATATCAATCAAAGTATCCCAAATTTCCTTTGCATTCTCAAGACATCTGATTTTGTTGAATTCTTTAGGGCACATATTGAAGAGGATATCGCAAGCTTGAGCATTATATTGCACCATCTTCAACTCTTCCGCGGTAGCTTCACGGTTCGGTTCTCTCCCATCAAAGAATTCACCTTGCAAGCCAATACACACAATAGCCCAAACGGCAGGGTTATGTCCAAGAATATGCATTTTCATCTTATGTTTCCAACTAGCAAAATTAGTAGCATCAAAGTAAGGGCCTCTACAATGGTAATTTCCTTTGCTAGACGCCATACTCTCCTAGGTTGTGAAACCAAGGCTATGATCACCAAAAGCTATGGAAATCAAGGCAAATGGAGACCAAAGCTCTGATACCACTTGTAGGATCAAAAGTATGTCTACAGGGGGGTGATTAGACTAGACGAAACAAAAATCTAGCCTTTTCCCAATTTTAAGTTTTGGCAGATTTTAGCAACTTAGCACAAGTCAAGCAATCAACCTACACATGCAAGCCTAAGAGTATAGCAGCGGAATGTAAAACATTGCATATGAAGGTAAAGGGAGGAGATTGGAGGAGCAAACGCAATGTAGACACATAGATTTTTGGCGTGGTTATGATAGGTGGTGCTATTATACATCCACGTTGATGGAGACATCAACCCACGAAGGGTAACGGTTGCACGAGTCCACGGAGGGCTCCACCCACGAAGGGTCCACGAAGAAGCAACCTTGTCTATCCCATCATGGCCATCGCCCACGAAGGACTTGCCTCACTAGGGTAGATCTTCACAAAGTAGGCAATCTCCTTTCCCTTACAAACACCTTGGTTCAACTCCACAATCTTGTCGGAGGCTCCCAAGTGACACCTAATCAATCTAGGAGACACCACTCTCCAAAAGGTAATAGATGGTGTGTTGATGATGAACTCCTTGCTCTTGTGCTTCAAATGATAGTCTCCCAAACACTCAACTCTCTCTCACAGATTTGGATTTGGTGGAAAGATGATTTGAGTGGAAAGCAACTTGGGGAAGGCTAGAGATCAAGATTCTTGTGGGTGGAATGGAATATCTTGGTCTAAGCACATGAATGGGTGGTTCTCTCTCAGAAAATGTATGTTGAAGTGTAGGCACGTTCTGATGGCTCTCCTTACTAATGAAGGAACGGTGGAGGGGTATATATATCCTCCACACAAAATCTAACTGTTACACATAAATCACCAAAATCGGTGGGACCGAATCATGAAACTCGGTCAGACCAATTTAGTTCAAAATGTGAATGTTAGGATTTTCGGTGGGACCGACATGTCAACTCGGTGGGACCGATTTCATTAGGGTTAGGGCATAATGTAATCTCAGTGAGACTGATCACATAAACTCAGTAGGACCGATATCTGTAATAGGCAGACAGAGAGTTGGTCAGGCAAACTCGGTGGGACCGATTCGCTCATTTCGATGAGACCGAAATGTTACGAAAGGGAAACAGAGAGTTTGCATTGCGAACTTGGTGGGACCGATCGCTCATCTTGGTTGGGCTGAAACGTTATGAAGGGAAATAGAGAGATTGCAATCCCATCTCGGCGAGACCGAGATCCCTATCGGTGAGACCAAAGTGATTAGGGTTTCTGGCAGTGGCTATGTCAAGTGAACTCGGTGGCGCCGGATAGATCTAATCGGTAGGGCCGAGTTTGACTTTTGGTTTGGGACATATGTGGATATGTGAAAGTGGTTGAGGGATTTTGGAGCATATCACTAAGAATTTTGAGCAAGCAAGCCATTAAGCAACACCTCATCCCCTTTTAATAGTATTGGCTTTTCCTATGGACTCAATGTGATCTTGGATCACTAAAATGAAAAAGTAGAGTCTTGAGCTTGAGCCAATATGTGTCCTTAGCATTTTGAGGGGTCCACATTCCTAATCCAGGCCATGCCAATCATTGAACTTTCTGAAATGATCATCTTGAAATAGCATTAGTTCAATGAGCTATATGTTGTTAGGAATTACCAAAACCACCCAGGGATAGTTGCACTTTCAGTACATGAAAGCCATCATCACTAATAAAAGAAAAATATCGGAAGCTGAAATCTCCACCATGCTTGTTAATTATACTTTTAAGGATGGAGTACCTAAAAAACTTGGAGATCCGGGAATACCAACTATACCTTGCTCTATCAAAAAGAATTATGTGAAAACCGCTCTATGTGATTTAGGAGCTGGTGTTAGTGTTATGCCTTTCTCTTTATATAAAAGACTTGATTTGAATAAACTCACACCTACTGAAATATCTTTGCAAATGGCTGACAAATCAACTGCCATACCTATCGGTATCTGTGAAAATGTGCCCATTGTTGTTGCTAATGTTACTATTTTGACTGACTTTGTTATACTTGAGATGCCCGAGGACGACAACATGTCGATTATCCTTGTAGAACCTTCTTGAATACTGCAGGGGCTGTTATTGACTGCGATAAAAGCAAGGTCACTTTTCATGTCAATGGTAATGAGCATATAGTGCACTTTCCGAAGAAACAATTCCAAGTGAATGGTATTAATGTTATTGAAAAATCTCCGACAATCACTATTGGAAGTGTTCAAATACCTCTACCTACTGTTAAAAAGAAATATGAAATGCTTATTGTTGGGGACATTCATATCCCCGTTGAGGCAACTTAGTGATTTACGAAAGTTCTTCGGTTTCATGCTAATCGAAAGTGGTTGTTAATAAGACCTGATCAACCTTATTAATGGATCATTTTTGAGAGGTATGAAGTTGGTGAATTTAGTAAGCACTACCTTCTGTCCCCACCTTTTGTTTTCTGTTTTTATTAGTTAAAGAAAATAAAATGCCATGTTTTGTCCGTTTTCTGAATTTCTTGTGCAATAAAAATTGACCTAAAAATAAAAGTTCTCAGAATGCCTTGAAAATTTAATACGATTTTTTGTGAATCTGTAAGATCATAGGGAGGTGCACCAGGTGGGCACAACCCACTTGGGCGCGCCAGGACCCCCAGGCGCGCCCTGGTGGGTTTTGGTCCCCAAGTGGGCCCCTCACTTATCTCTTCACACCACATCATCACCTACCTCCAGAAAAAATTCTCCATTGCTCTCTCTCCCGTGTTCTTGGTCTCAAACCCACGGATTTTGATCTCTTTGCTCGAAGCTCCATTTCGAAACTGTTTCGGGGAATTGTTGCTTGGTATGTGACTCCACCGTTTTTCCAATGAGTTTTTGTTTTAATGGTTTATATTTTGAATAATTAGCTACTGTTGGTGCTGCTGTGGATGAGCTTGCATGTTGAATTCTTAGAGTTCTACATAGTTTAAATGCTTGGTATGGCCTCTATGTATCCCAATGAGTAGTTGCTATCAATCTTGTTAAGTTTTGTTGATAAATTTTTGTCACCCAAAAATTTTCAAAAAATTGTACGCGAACATTATGAACCTATTTGGAAGGAGTTCTTCGAGGAGAAGGTCCCCGGAGGAATCTTCTAGTGACAGCCCCGCTCGTCGGTCTTATGTTGAACCAAGTGAAAGTTCCATTTGAGATGCCGCTACCAAAACATGCGTATGGCCATGCGATGATTATATGGTGCGTGTGTGCATTAAGGAGGAATTTGAACAATATGTTCACAATGCCGGTCTCGGTACCTACATTTCAGATAAGTGCGATCAACACCACACTCTCACTGAATCATTTGTCAAAGGATTTAAATTCCGTCCCCATGAGTCTAGGGTGTCATTTAAGCTTTACGAAAATCCATTTACCATTTCACTAGAGAGTTTTTCTCACCATTGCAAACTCTATGATATTTATGTTCATGGTGTTCATATCCTACTCATGCTAGTGTCCAATGTTCACTACAAAAAAATACACTTCCGTGATGATACGTGTTTGTCAAAGTAGGTCAGGTTTTCTGTCATGCATGTACATCCATGACGATTTTATGGCAGAATCAAGATAGTCATACCTGTGCTCGTAGAAGTGTTCCATGACATTACCAAAATTTTCATCATTGAAGTGTCCACTTCCATGACAATAAATCGCGTTTCATAGAAGTGTTTTCGTCAAGGGTGACCGACACGTGGCATCCACCGTAACAGGTCGCCGTTAAGCTACCGGGTCCGGTTTTGGACCCGATAACCCGTTAACAGCCTAGACCAATGGGGATTTTCCACATGTAAAATTCTCATCGGCCACAAGAAACACATGTTGACTCACCATTGGGACAGATGTCATCCACTCATTGGACAGGAGGCGCCTATGATACATCGACACATAGCACGGCCCAACAGAGGCCCATTCTGGTGAAAAGGCCAGCCCATTTGACTTGGTCAAAAGGTAACGAGCCGGCCCACGGAAAGCCTGTTAACGGCCTGTTCGTATACCACCCATTTACGGCCCGCTAACTCCCGACCCGTTACGGCCTATCAGAATTAAGCCCAGTAGCTTCATCTAGGCTGTCCAATATGATTCCAGCCCATTGTTACTTTCGGCCCATGTATGACCCATGATGTCTTTCGGACCATATGAGGCCCTTCGTAACTCTAGGCCCAATAAATGCCTGAGATGAAACTGGCCCATAATGAACAGTGTATCGCTTTATACCCATTAACGGCCCATTATTCCTTCGGTCGTTTCCAGCCCGTGTTAACTTTCGGCCTTCTAAGAGCCCATTGATTCTTGGGCTCATTTCTAGAATTCGGTTTGTTACAGTCCGTTACTGGCCTGTTCCGTTTGTGGGCCAAATTCAGCTCGTGGTAACATTGGGCCCGTTTGTGGCCCATTAACCCGTTGGGCTGTTTTCATAGCATTATCAAATACGGCCTATTAACGGCCTGTTATGGTCCTCAAATAGTACGCCCATGTTTGCGAAATGATTATACGCCCTGTAGAAGGCCCATGGATCATACGACCCGTAGAAGACCAATAGACCCTACGACCCATAGAAGGCCCATGGATCATAAGGCCCGTAGAAAGTCCATGGATCCTACGGCCCGTAGAAGGCCCGTGGATCCTACGGCCCATGGAAGGCCCATGGATCCTACGGCCCATAGAAGGCCCATGGATCCTATGGCCCGCAGGAGGCCCATGGTTACAACAGTCCATGTGTTGCCATGATTATTGTGGCCTAGTTACCAAAAATAGGTTATTGTGGACACTACAAAAATGTGGAAAAAGAACTGCAGTGACTACAAGCAAACAACTAAACAAGACAATAAGGAAATAAATAAGCAAGCAACTAACGCTAGCATATTACAGCTATTACACATATTACATCCACTGGTCATCAAAGTTCTCCACCAGTGCAAATATAGGGAACAAAGCAGCATATTACATACACTAGCCGTCAAAATTGGCCACAAGTGCAAATAAACACGGCAGCAAAACAAGAGCATAAGTGAAACAACTTCAGAAGAGCTCAAGAAACGTTATCCTCGGTATCCACCATGCTGGCAATAAGCTTAGCAATGTTTGGCGCTAAAATCCTTAAACGCTTGATGTTGCACCAAAAAGAATGCATCTGAATGCTCCAGGGATTTCCGCATTCCTTCCGCTTCTTGTCGCAGCGCAGCTGATCGATGCCTTTCAGCTTGTAGTTGAGACTCAAGAAACCGAACTGATTCAGACAGTGAGTTTGAATAGCTTGTGCAAGCAGTAGTGGCCAGTAACTCAAACGCTAACCAAGACAGGACTTTGGGGTTGTCTCACTGTCTTCAAGATAGTCTTCCTTAGCTGTTTTATCAGCTTTGTTGGAGACCAACAAGGATATCTCACTATCCTGAACCTTATCTGCATTACTTCCTTTACCATTGCTTAATAAGGCACTCTTCCCTAGTATTCTGTCAGCATTCTAAAAGAAGAAACAAGCAGACACATAACATGTTTAGCATGTACTAGTATATGAAACTCATTTCGGTGAACCAGTTCATTAGTAAGGTGGACATGATTAAACTACCAAGTCTTCTATTACCATGTGCTAGTAAATAATAAAAGCATCAAAGAAACACACACACACACACACACACACACATGTCCTATGGTCACTGCATTGTCTTGCCAAATCAAAATAGAGACACGGTTCAAATCATATCAGTTCAAGACAAAGCAGCAGTAAAAGAATACAAAGCGTGGGAAACTACACGGCACAACCAGATTTCAGATGGGTACCACGGATCTACATGTACAACAACACTATTGGCTCTATTGTGATGCTAGTAATGTGCATGATATGAGAAGTCAATTGTATACACAATTGAAACTGAAATCAACAGAGCTATTGATAAGAGCAAACCTGTTAAAGAAACATGCGTGAACATACCTGATGTGCCATTGGAGTTTCAATTGGATCCTTCAATTTAAAAATAAGTTTGTATGAGTAAATACAGTGATACAAGAGCAAAGCAGTATGCATGATAACAATGGAATCTTAAATTAGAACAATTGTTCTTCAGGTTTAAGCACTTGTTCTACATGAACAGAGTACATTAAGACAGAAGATACAATACTTAAAAAAATGAGCTCATAGACCTTACCCCATTCTTGGTTCGGGACCAGTACAGAACAAGGCATTCCCAGTCATCGTCCAGTAAATGTGTCTCACGAGAACGTAAGGGAATTTGATGAGTTTCTTTGCCAGTGAAGTACGTTTTCTTCAGGTAATTCTGATACTACCACCAAACATTCTTGAAGATAGCAGAGGTATTAGCACAGGTTACCTCATCCTAAGTTTCCAAATCGGTCCTTCTCTATAGAGAAAAATGGGAAAATTTGCTGTATTATAACCATCATGGAGGTAGAATGTATGGGACAAAGCAAAGTAATTGCCATGAATAACATTACTTACACATAACTCCTGGACAAACACCTTCAACTGGCATTTTCCTTCATCTTCAGTATAATATTTCCAAGATGGGAAGATACGCACATAGGATTTAACAACATCAAATGCGATAGATGCTAAACTACGACTGGCTGGTTGTGCTTCCTCCACAGGAATAGGCGCACTAACTGGTGGATTTGGGGTTCGCCGTGGTAGTACAGATCCTTTGGGCACTGGAGCTGCCTTACTAACTGCTCTTGTTTGGGAGCTTTGTGGTGGAGATGGTGTCGTGTCAACAGGAATTGGGTTACTATCTGCTGGGGTTGGGGTTAGATTGGGTGAAGCTAGTTCCCTGACCATCGCAGTAGGGGTACAATCTGCGAGAGTCTGGGTTATGTGTGGTAGGGATGGTTCTCGTGCATGTACAACCGGGGTGCTATCTCCACCAAGAGGTAGCACTGTTATATTTGAAGACCGTGTTTTTACTCCGCTAGATATTGGCATCACCCACTCCAATTCAAATGGCTGATAAACAGGAAACATAGTTGAATGTACAAACATTGTATGAGAGACAGATGCAATAGATAGTGTGGAAAAAAGAGGGCATGAAATAGTTGACATGTATATTGTTTAACTAAAATGGATAGCATGGCATAATTTCACATATATGATGTCTATCTAAACTGGATAGCATAGCATAACATAATTCAAAGATATGATGAATAACTAAAGATGATCGCATGACGTAATTCACATACATGTTATCTAAGTAATCAGGATCGCATGATTTAATTCACATATGTGATTTATATTCTAAAAAGAGGGCATTAGATATGATGTATAAACTAAGAACATGGTGTTGAATATTGTGTATATGATGTCTAAACTATGCAATGCAAGACACCATATGCATGATATGAGCAGTATAACCGTGCCAAGTTAAATCCCAAGTTAGAGCATACACCTCGGTGGGGGAATAGGACTGGTCATCTGTCTCTGAATCCATCTCTGAGGAGCTATCTAGACCCAACAAGAGATCAACTTCGACAGGTAGCACTGTGTGCTCTGAAGGCCTTGTTTTCACTCCAGATTTTTCCATCTCCCACCCAAATGGCTGATTCACGGGAAGAGTAGTTTAATGTACAAACATTGTCGACAAATGGAAATGTAATGAAGAAAAGTATGGGCATGTTATCATTCAAATATATGATGCATGGTTAAACAGGATGGCATTCCACATTTCACATATATTATGGCTGGCTAAAAGACATGAGACTGCATAGTTCCCATATATGATATAGAAACTAAACAGGTGGCATTACAGAACATGTCTAAACTAAGCAGATGAAATATATGATGTCAAAAGTAGGCACTACAGGGCAACATATGCATGATATGACTAACATCATCATGCCAAGGTAGAGCAAACACCTTGGGGGGTAAATAGGAGTGGTCAGCTGCGTCTGAATCCACCTTAGAACAGATATCTTCCTCTGGATTACAATCTGGAGAGGGGGTGAGAGGGTTTTCCATTGAACCCACCATGGAGCGATGTCTGCATGACATTGTATTGCCACACAAAACTCTTCTCTTTTTCTCTACATGTTCAACATGACTGTGTACAATATCTGACATGCATACGAAAAAAATATGGTGAGATTATGTAAGGAGAGCATGAAGAAGTCTAGAGTGATGGTAACAACTAGTGGATGGATCCAAAAATAATGATAGCAGGCTGATGATTGCTTTCATTTAATAAAAAGACAAATTATGATTGCTTTACTATTTGTTTCCCACCCAATACGAACAACATACGCATACCCTAGGTGAACAAGATATTAGACAAAGATGCTATTCATTGCTGCCTCGATATGTGCCCCACAACTAATTTAGAACTCAAGTTTGATCATTAATTTGGACCTGACTTGGAGTCTAAGAGGTGAACAGGATGATAAAGTAGCAGGTAATTTTAAGAAATGCATAACATAATCAGAAACAAAAGAGTGCGACCTCTCTTGTGGACCCGTGTACTCCTCAGGTTCATCTGTTGAGTCGATGATGGTGATGCCATTGCGGTGGGTGCCGACGGCAGGGAAGGAGATCTGAGGCGGCGAAAGACGGTCAGGAGTCATGATGTCTGGTTTGGTGGATGCTTCCGTCGATGGAGCGACTCAGGTGAGGTGGACGGCGTCGTGGTAGGAGCAGGACAAACCACACAAAGTTTCCTTCGACACCTACCTGTAACTAAAGTAATTCTGTAAGGGATTATTTGGCTTGCATGATTATAAAAATGCAGGGATAGGAAAAACACTAGAATAGGATAGGAATGCACATGGTAAACAGAGCATTTGTAAACACAAGATCTTTGTCAACTTGGGTGTTTGGTTCACAGGAAATGGAAGAGCTGAGGAATGTAAAGAAACATGGCCAAAATAAAGTGAAACCATATGAAAGCGTGTACAGTTAGAATGTTATTCTGCCAGTAATGCACTTGGTCTTGTTTTCATGCATAGAATTTTGAAAAGTAGGTCCAGGTGGATGTTTTGCTCCATTCCTTTCAATAAAATGCATGAATAATTGAATAGTAGAGTGCCATAGGAAAATTTCCTATTGCTATGTTTTTTCGTTGAAGCAAAATAACCCTAATGGATCGACATGAATGTAGAGTAATAAGTGATGCAACAACTCTACAACCTCTTTGTCGTAGCCGTGTCGACCTCAGCATCACTGGGTTGGTCACTGAAGAAGTTGAGGCAGAGGTGGCTATCGGAGGTGTGGAGGAAGATCTTAGGAATCTGCAGATGGCGTCCAGGGCACTGCTCTGTTGTGATGGATTGTTCTGTCGTTGGAGCAGCTCCGGTGAGCCGTAAGACGTCAAGGCTGAAGCAACACAAGACAGACATCGTTAATCTCAAGTGGGATTCTAATAGCATATCCAATAGATGATGTAAAATAGATGTAAAATTTACATCACCAAAAACCACCTGACTACAACAGATGAGGTAAAAACTATTGACACTAAACTTAACTATCGAAACTGAAATTTACTGTTCGAAACTAAACGCAATGGTAGCAGAGAGGCACTTGACATGTAGTTTAGGGAGGGCCTGCAGTTCATTTCAACCTGCACCCCCTTGAGCCGCTAGCCACCACCAGCCGAACCGCCGGCCCCCGTGCCGCCTCGCTGCCCCGAAACAACTCCCCACCATCGGTCCACCGCCGCCCTGAAACAACTCCCCACCGCCGGTCCGCCGCCGCCCCGGCCAGCCCTCTAGCCCCCCCCCCCGCGCCGAGCTTTTTCTCCAACGATCCCCACGCCACCGCCCCACCGTCGGCGACCATCGCCCCCACCCTAAACCCTAAGATAGATATTAGGGTACCTCTCCGGCGAGCCCCCCTCCCCGCTGCGGGTGGTTCTTCCTTAACTCCGATGAGCCCCCCACCCTCTGAAAATCGACTGACCCAAAAGTCGATTCAATCGACTGAAGTGTAGCTAAATCGGAGCAGAGCAGCAGCACAAGCGAGGGGGAGAGGAACAGCAGCAGCAGCGCGAGCGAGCAAGCGAGCGAGAGCCAGAGCAGCAGCAGCAGCGCGAGCGAGCAAGAGTCGGAGTAGCAGTAGCTGGGCGAGCGAGCGAGAGCTGGAGCAGCAGCAGTAGCAGATCCGGCTGGTATGGACGCCGCCGCCGAAGGGGCCTCGCACTAGGGGAGAGTCGCCTGAAGATGTCGTCCGCGGCACTGGCTTCGAGGTAGCTACTCCATGGGGGTGCAGGATGGAGCACCATCGGCGCCGGGAGGTCGAGTTAAGGAGAAGGTGCGATGCGAGTAGGCCTTGGCTTCGTCCGAGGAGTCGGTGAGGATGATGCGGTTCCGGCGGAGCAGGTTGGATGAGGGACGTCGAGCTGTTGCGGTGGACGACGTCGTCGGGGAAGAGGCTCCGGCTGGGCAGCAGTGAGGTGGCGGACGGAGGAGGGTGGGGTTTCACGGCTGGTGCGGAGAGGTTATGGCGGCATGTGATACGTCCATTTTGCATCATGCTTTCATATCGATATTTATTGCATTATGGTCTGTTATTACACATTAGGTCACAATACTTATGCCTATTCTCTCTTATTTTACAAGGTTTACATGAAGAGGGGGGATGTCGGCAGCTGGAATTCTGGGCTAGAAAAGGAGAAAATATTAGAGACCTATTCTGCACATCTCCAAAAGTCCTGAAACTTCACAGGAGCATGTTTTAGAATATATAAAAAATATTGGGCGAAAGAAGTACTAGAGGGGGGCCACCCACCGTCCACGAGGATGGGGGCGCGCCCTACCCCCTAGGCGCGCCCCCTACCTCGTGGGCCCCCTGGCAGCCTTCTGATGCCCATCTTTGGCTATATGGAGTCTTTCGTCGAGGAAAAAAAATCATAAGCAAGCTTTCGGGAAGAAACTCCGCCTCCACAAGGCGGAACCTTGGCGGTACCAATCTAGGGCTCCGACGGAGCTGTTCTGCCGGGGAAACTTCCCTTCGGGAGGGGGAAATCATCATCATCGTCATCACCAATGATCCTCTCATCGGGAGGGGGTCAATCTCCATCAACATCTTCACCAGCACCATCTCATCTCAAATCCTAGTTCATCTCTTGTATCCAATCTTTGTCCCAAAGCCTCAGATTGGTACCTGTGGGTTGCTAGTAGTGTTGATTACTCCTTGTAGTTGATGCTAGTTGGTTTATTCCGTGGAAGATCATATGTTCAGATCCCTTATGCATATTAATACCCCTCTGATTATGAACATGAATATGATTTTTGAGTAGTTACGTTTGTTCCTGAGGACATGGGAGAAGTCTTGCTATAAGTAGTCATGTGAATTTGGTATTCGTTCGATATTTTGATGAGATGTATGTTGTCTCTCCTCTAGTGGTGTCATGTGAATGTCGACTACATGACACTTCACCATTGTTTGGGCCTAGAGGAAGGCATTGGGAAGTAATAAGTAGATGATGGGTTGCTAGAGTGACAGAAGCTTAAGCCCTAGTTTATGCATTGCTTTGTAAGGGGCTGATTTGGATCCATATGTTTCATGCTATGGTTAGGTTTACCTTAATACTTATGTTGTAGTTGCGGATGCTTGCAATAGGGGTTAATCATAAGTGGGATGCTTGTCCAAGGAAGGACAGTACCCAACCACCGGTCCACCGACATATCAAATTATCAAAGTACCGAACGCGAATCATATGAACATGATGAAAAATAGCTTGACGATAATTCATGTGTCCACGGGAGCGCTTTCCTTTATATAAGAGTTTGTCCAGGCTTGTCCTTTGCTACAAAAAGGATTCGGCCATCTTGCTGCACCTTATTTACTTTTATTACTTGTTACCCGTTAGAAATTACCTTATGACAAAACTATCTGTTACCGATAATTTCAATGCTTGCAGAGAATACCTTGCTGAAAACCGCTTATCATTTCCTTCTGCTCCTTGTTGGGTTCGACACTCTTACTTATCGAAAGAACTACGATAGGTCCCCTACACTTGTGGGTCATCAGCCTGGGATTTCGAATGGCGAAAAGGAGGCGATGGGAGGGGGGAACCATGACTTAGGGACGCGCTTGTCCAAAATGTAGGGTGTGTTACAAAAGTACCCCCACCGATTTGATCTAGTGGCCCTTTCGGCTCAGGGTTATAAGGGGGATTTCGTGTGTCGGTATTTAGAAGCTGGAGGGAGTTTTCGCGTGCGTTGTAATTTCGGGATAGCAAGGAGCGGGTTGTGAAGGCGCCAGTTTTGGGAGCACGACATATGAATTTTCGGGATATAACAAGGCGCGGGTTGAATTTTAGGGACGAGCCTAACGTGTAATATTGTACTTGTACATAAAAAATCAATTTGCACCTCCCTCAATGAAAAAAAACCAAAAAATAAAACTATTCACACCACACAAAGAGAGAGTCTTGTCCCGTTTTACTATACAAATGCTATTCAAAGCTACTCATACCAACATCTTATGTCTAATTAAATTTTTTTGTTGGCTGTATAATGCATGTAACCTACTCATACCAACATTTTAGTGCATTCCAAATGTCTATACTACCACTGAATTCGAACTAAATTTGAATTCGTTTCTCTATTTCAATAAGAATGTACAATCATGATTGTTGCCAACTTCAACCATCATTCGTGTATTACCTTAACAACACACCACATGATTACTATAGAGATAGATATGAACTATGTGTACTATATGAACTCGAATTCAATTTTTTGAATACACTTGATTTTGATTCCAAATAATAGTACATTTGATGTACTAACTATATATTCATAATCTAAACCATGTTCCATACGTACACCGTGTTTATCACACAAAGTATAGTGCCCCGCCCCTACATTATTACAAGTATTTAGCCCTAAGCTGTAAAAGCCACACATTAGCCCAAATTATAATCAATGTTCTACATTATGATATCTTCTTCAAGTATCGGTATCCACTTTTTTATAATGAATTATGATATATGTTTGTCTTTTACACCTCCACGATCCTCTTCTCTTTGTAGCAAGCTAGCGCTAACTTTCTATTGTGCATGCACACGCCCGCTCCCTCTCACCCTCCCTCAGCGTCCCCTCCATTGTGCACATTTGTTATTTCCCTTTAGGTCATTCACCCGCAGTGTGTGTAGGCCCCTCGACTCCTTTCTGGCACACACTGGTCGATATACCTATCTAGCCAAGTGTGCCTACCACAAACACATACTTCCCATCTTCTCTTCTCACTGTCATGCCCCCCTATGTCCAATACGGCTCCACGCAGGTGCACACTCCCGCCCCTCTTTTCATCGATCTCATACTCAATACTCCTCCCCCTCGACATGGTAGGCATCTCGCACCACCTCCTAGCCGCAACCCTCTCCCCATGTCTGTCTCTCCAGACCCTATTTGCTTCTAACACATGCATGCATGTCTACGTACCGATCTCCCTACATATAGCCAGGTCGACTATAATTCGTTTTCCCCATGCACTGATAGACTTACCTCACTAGTTATGTCTCTCCCTTTCTCGGACACATGACAGTTGATCTTCCTATGTAGTTACGTATGCTTAACATGACCATATCGTCTCCCCTCATCATCCTTGCATACCTCCCAACCCGTCTCTCACATGCACATGCATAGAAAGACAGACATCCCTCGCCCTCTCTTACTGATATTGCACTCGTACCCTCCGTTTGTCTAGCAGGCCTCTCCCACCATTTGTGAGACGCCACTCCACCACCAACCCTCCGACGCTCTACCTCTGTCTTTCTCCCAACCTTATTCCTCTGCTACACATATCCATGGATGCCGATTGATCTCCCTCAATACATAGCTAGGTCCCTCTCCTTCCCCACACATATACTAGTCGATCGGTCTTTGCCCCCCCACACCGATAGTCGAACGTTGTAGGTAGGTATCGATGCCACAGAGAAAAACTGCACCTCTACCCTCTCAAATTCCAGTAAAATAGTTGCCCTGTATCTTTGACGTGGGAAAACACAAATTCGATGGCACTCTTTATCGATCGTGCAGCCACACACTTCATCCCTATTTTTGATTCTATCGATATCTCACGTCCATGACTCCGTTTCACACACATTGCATATGTTACGTTTTTTTGTTTGAGATATCATCGACACATTGCCTCTGTTTCGCACAAACCATCTCTCTCACACCCACCCACGTACGTACCTGCACCTAAAGAAGAGGTGCACGTAGGATGCATGTACTCACATCTCGTTCCCGGCCACACCCGCGCGGGTACACGGTGGAGTTCGTTCCTGCACGAAAAGGCAGCCCATGTGATAATTTGACGCATGTAGCAGTTGTTTACTCGAAGGAGGGTCGGGTACCACGCCTATACGGAACAAAGTTCGACTTGACGCATTAGTATTAAATAAAGTTATATATTCCTCAATGGCACGTACAGAATATAAAATGATTGGCGTGGGGAAAATGGAAAAAATCTGCTCCCCTATATAGAACGGAGCCTGCCTGCCGGGGTTTGTCTCTCGTCACACCATCTCACACAAGGCGGCAGTGGCCTCTCTCTCTCTCACTGTTGGTCCATGATACAGCCGCATCCCATCCGCCGGCGGAAAGGGAGGATGTGCATCGTTTCTCCGTTCGACAGCGTTGAGGCAGCACGACCCGATCTACGGTACCCGCCGTTCTCTCTGACCAAGCTCCGGCGTGGTAGGGCCTTTGCCACTTGCTCGCTACCGTAGTATGGGCAGATCCAGGCCGCTGACGCCCTCCTAGTAACATCCTGATGACCCTCAGGTATAGCTTCCTCCGTCCTTGCTCCACTGCCCATCTTCCCGCGTTGCTGCATGTGGATCTTCTTTAGTTGTTTGCTTAAAACGTATCTCGGCCGGCGTACTTTCCATCTTGCAATCTCGTCCTCAAACCATTTTTGGTAAACCACCATGCTGCTATCTTTCCCTTATTACATGGAATATGTTTCTTTTTTGTCAGCGTATGTGTCTTCAACTCGTGTTATTGGGCAGTAATTGTTTCCTTTCTACCTCCTTCTGCAAACAGGTCTATCCATTTTCACCTCGTTGCTATTGCAACCTTTTGGTGAACTGCACAAATCACTTTTTTTTATGAGTGTTTTGTTCAATTCCGCCAAAATGTCACACGGGCAACGCTTTTACATTTATGTGGGACTGCAGAAAGGGAGATTGGTTTTGCTATCCTCCTCATCCAACTCCGTGCCTAATCTTCTCCAACAAGTAGTTAGTCCTAAAGAGAGATCACAGAGGTGATCGGCTTCTATTTGTGTGTGTTATGTTTCATCATCTAGTTCCACTATTATTATAATCGCACTGACTGTATATCTTTTCAAACAGGGATGGTCCGCTCAATTTTAGTGGTGCTGCACAAAATGATCGGATTGTGGTGTCCTCCATACACCTCTTTTTTGGCTAAAGAGCTGGGTGAAACTAGGTGCCAAGCAATGAACACTGTGCCCAGGAAATGGAGCCATGCCTATGAATAACATCGATCAATTAGATATTTTTCTTTATTTGTACACCTTCTCACAACTTTGTCTTCAGTTGTGATGTGAATATTGGTGCTGCTCTGCGAACCATTGAGATGCATTAGCAGCGATGGTAGTTTCATTTGTATTTGATTGAATGTTGTAACGAGATAATCTTGAGGCAAGAGGACACATGAATCCTAAGTTGAAACCTATTTTTTCCAGCGGGCACCAAAGTTGAAACCTTCATAGCATCACAGTACAATTTCATTAAAATTATACGTACATATAAACAAATCCTGAAGGATTGATAGCAATGCCAGAAACAATTGAACTTCGTTTCGCCGACATGTGGGACATCCTTCATCCGGCTCCACCTGCCATGCAACAATATTGAGTGCACAACTGCAGGGAAAGATTCACCCCGGTCGTTGCGCTACAGTAGTAATGACTGGTGAGCAGTCAAATCACAGAGCCCCACCTTCGCCACAGTAAGTTTCTTGGACGAAGCAACCATCATTTATCTGTTCCTTGAATCCGCTGGTACTCCCATATTCCCAGAGTAATAAGTTGGTCGGGCGAAGCAACCATCACTTCACCTTTCCCATAGTTAGTACTAGTACCTCCTTTTTTACTAGAAACAACCACACTCGAATATTGGCCGTAGCAGCACAACAACTGAAAAAAATCGAAACCAACCAATGAACTACTACTAATGGTGAGCATTTGCTAGTATCATGTACTCCGTCTGTCCATGTATATAGGGCTTAATGTGTCTTCCGAGACTAACTTTGGCCCTGTTTGGACCCATGGGTTAGAGTTAGTTTGAGCTAGTTGGGGCTCAAATAGCCCTAAAGTATCCAAGCATGAGGGTTAAATTGGAGCAAGTTGCACCGAACCCACCAAAAAAACTATCCTACCCAAGAGGTGCTAATTGTAGATAGTTCTCATTGGGCCCACTGGAAAATCACTTTTCTCTCTCCATCAATTGCATTTATTGTCAATCTAACCCTGTCACCCAAACACCTCTTTGGCTACAGTTAGTTTAGGGTTAGTCATGAGTTAGTCTAACCTCTAGCTAATTTAGAGTATCCAAACAGGAGCAGTGTAGGACATGCAAGTTGCTCAAAGCATATAGTCAAATTCATACATGAAAGGATCTTTTTTTTGAAAATGGAACGTGAAAGGATCTTCGAATGATATAATTTTGAAATTATATAAAATCTTATTAATAGTCAAAGGCATCCTCGAAGAATACAGTAGGCCCTATATAAAATCTTATCAATAGTCAAAACCAAGTGTTCTAAACGAGTTCAAAACGAGAAACTGGAGCCACTCATGGCATGACACGCTTGTCTCGTTTGGTCCATCGGTCAAAGCGCTTCCTCTTCTTGGCATAACAATAGAGTACAATATTTTTAGAATGCTCTTGGCATGTCGGTAACATGTGATGAGTTAATCGACCTTAATAGACGGCAAAAACGCCAGCCTGCTGCACTTTGAGAGAGACGAGGAGCGAGAAGCGATATGGGATGCTGGATTACTAGAGCTAGGTGTCGCACAGAGGCCAAGAAAAATGGTGATAACGTGGGTTAGCCATGTAGTATGATGTAACTACACTGGGCTGCCGTTTTTCATACTCTTCCAGTCCACTTTGGAGATGATTGGTTGATTTTATATCGTTAAATAATATAAAATATTATGAGTGCAGACGCTCCACCACGAGGTTCCTTGCTCCTTCTCGGTCGTCGGGAATCTATGCTCTTCCACTCTTTTTTATTGACGTGAGCTTTGTTCATCCTTTTGCCAACACGCGGCAACTCGCAGAACGACAAGAAGCTTGTTTACTACGGGGCCATTTGGTTCTAGGACTAGGAGTGCCACATTTTGCCATACAATGTTGCCAAACTTGCCTAAGGTTAGGGGCTGTTTGGTTTGTGACTAAGTTTGCCAAAGGTTACCACACCTAAGGTTAGGCAAGTTTGACCAACTTAGTGGGTGTTTGGTTCAAGCTACACTTTAGGCAAGCCACACTTAGGCCCCACATGGCATGCCTCAAGTGTGGCTTCAACCAAACACCCACTAAGTTGGTCAAACTTGCCTAACCTTAGGTGTGGTAACCTTTGACAAACTTATTAGTCACAAACCAAACAACCCCTGCGCCTTCTCCCTCGCCAACGCGTGCGCGGTGGCTCGTAGCACGAGGAGAAACTTTTGCTGCGGTGGACGTGCAACAGTTCATAGTGGGAGTAACATACTCCTAGGTAGTAACATAGCGCAATCCAAGACAAGTTTGCTTATGTGGCATGTATTTAATGAGGAGAGATGTGTTTAGAGTAACATAGTAGTGTGGGGCACAAGCGAGTAGTGAGTAGTCCATTGTAGAAACTAGGGTGGTGCCGGATTAATTCCACATGTAAATAAGGTTGTAACCGTGGATTTGGGGCTCTTTCCCCCCTCTTCTTTAATGAATGATATGCACACTCATGCGTATTCGAGAAAAAATATGTTACTGTAACATAGCGCTTTCCAAGAGAGGATGATTCTACAAGGTAATAAATGAAGCCAACTGGTATGACACTAGTACTATGTTACTTTGCATTATGGAGGTAGTAACTTAGACTAGTGTCATATGCATGACACTAGTCTAAGTTACTCTGCACTATGACCAGCCTAAGAGCATGGTTAATAGTATAGCCAGCTAATGGCTATAAGAAACTGCCATGTCATGTATATCCATCATTTATAGTCACTCATATAGTAGTGTGGGCTACAAGGTTGTCTATAACATCACTTAGTACTTTTTTCAACCTTCTCTCTTTCTCTTTCTTCACATTTATTCTATTTGTCTAGGAATCCGCATATAGCTAGGATCTTGCATGAGAGCCCACTCCCCATAATTTTCCTCGTCATCATCTGAGTCCTAGAAGATCTCACCCACATCACCATTAGGCATGCAACCGCCTTGATAGACAACGTGCGCAGAAGGAGTAGAGGCGACTTGGGACGCAACACGTCTTGGGCACTTCGTACGTGCTCGTGTGCGTGCAGCGTGCGTGCTTTTCCATCGGTGCTAGCTCTAAGGCCAAGGTTGCAGTCGTCTTCGTCACCGACTAGTCATTGAGCAACAACGGCAAAGTGGTGCTGCAAGAGATGCGTAGGCGCTGTTGTGTGCGAGCTTTGCCGTAGCAAGACGAACCAGACATCGCCGCAGATGGCGCACGCCTCCATGCAGCCGAGTGTGTGTGCATGCATGTGTTATTCACGTGCATTCTGTGGCCGAGTGTGTGTGCATGCATGTGTTGTGTACGTGCGTTGTGTGCTCCATGCTGTGCGCGTATGTGCATGAGTTGGATCGGCATGAGTTAGTGCATTGGCATGTTTACATGCGTGGCTGCATGCGTCCTGTACATGCGTGGCTTCTTGCGTGGTTACCAATATAAACTATAAAACATCTTCAACTTAGCATCCTGATGTACCATCTCTAGTGGTTAGCGAAGAGTTCATGTTCTTTTATTTGTTTATAGGTGGGCAGGCGGCAAAAAACAGGGGAAAACGCGCAAGGTTCCTTGCAGACGCTCCACCGCGAGGTTCCTTGCTCCTTCTTGGTCGTCGGAAATCTATGTTCTTCAACTCTTTTTTTACATGAGCTTTGTTCATCCTTTTGCCAACACGCGAGACATCTAGCATCAAGGTGCACGTGTCATGCAAGAAAATGGAGATAATCAGATACGCAGTGCGTAAGTGAGTCATGCACTTTGATGGCACCTACTACTACGCAATATTTTTTCTCCTTGATGGCACGCGAATAGTGCACATACTCAACGTCGGAGCACGGGATGGGGGTAGCCATGACATGGTCAGCCTTTTTTTGGAGAGAGTACGTACTAAATAACTTTGATGTGTCCCGTCAACTAGAAGAATGATGAGAAGCTTGCTTGCTACGCCTTCTCCCTCGCCAACGCGTGCGCGGTGGCTCGCAGCACACGGAGAAACTTTTGCTTACAAGCGGTGGACGTGCTGTAGTTCATTTGGTGTGAGATTTCCAGAAGTACTAATGTAGTACCATCATTATTTTTCGACTTCCGGAAGAGGCGAAGAGCCAAGCGCAAGGTCACCTACTAACCTTAGGCTAGGCATAGTGGGAGTAACATAAGTAGGGGTACCTCCTTTTTTATTCTAGAAACAACCACACGCGGATATTGGACGGTAGCAGCACAACAACTGAATCAAAAAATCGAAACCAACCAATGAACTACTACTATTGGTGAGCGTTTGTTAGTATCATGTACTCTGTCTGTCCATTTATATAGGGCTTAATGCATTTTCTGAGACTAACTTTGGCCCTGTTTGGATCCATGGGTTAGAGTTAGTTTGAGCTAGTTGGGGCTCAAATAGCCCTAAAGTATCCAAACATGAAGGCTAAATTGGAGCAAGTTACCCCAAACCCACCAAAAAAAATATCCCACCCAAGAGTCGGTAACATGTGATGAGTTAAACGACCTCAATACATGGCGAAAACGCTAGCCCGCCGCACTTTGTTCATCTTTTTGCCAACACGCGGGACATCTAGCATCAAGGTGCACGTGTCATGCAAGAAAATGGAGATAAGCAGTGCATAAGTGAGTCATGCACTACGATGGCACCTAGTGCCATGCAATATTTTTCCTCCTCGATGGCACGTGAATAGGGCACGTACCCAATGGCCGAGCATGGGATGGTAGCCATGGACATGATCGACCCTTTTTGGAGAGAGTACTAAATACTACTACTACGTATTAACTTTGATGTGTCCCGTCAACTCGCAGAATGACAAGAAGCACACACTGAGACTACCCACAGTGGGAGTAACATCTACACTCTTATACAAAACAAAGTTGGTGATGATGGTGTGCCTACCATCCTCAATATAGGCCGTCTGATTTATATCTGACGGATAGGAAGGAAACTATGGAAATTTTGCAAAAAGGTACCCACACACCTCTCCACATTTGCAAATAAGGCCTTCCCTCGTTCATCCTTTTCTCTCACAAGATAAACTAGTCATACAAATGCATCTTGATGTTACGTGCAACGCACAGGCATCTTGCTAGTAGGTAGTAACATCACACATGTCTAGATAAAGTAGATGATGTGGCAAACAATAAATGAAGAAAGAGAGGAAAGGAGTAACATCACACATATCAAGGCAAGATGTGTCTATAGCCTAATAAATGAAGTGTTGCATGTTACCACACATATGTTACCCCCCTCAGAGTGTTACTATAGAGGTAGTACTAACATAGACTAGTAACATGAGTAACATGAGCATGTTACTAGTCTATGTTACTACCCATTGTGGCTAGCCTGAGGGGGGGTGTCTTCAATAGTGTTCCTCGGCTCGCACCTCTTGCATCACGGTGGTCGAGCTTGGAGTCATTCATCTGGTACACATGGCATCTCAGATCTGGACACAAGGTGACGTACACCGTCAAGGTCCATGGTCAAGGGGGTCAGGGCGGACGTGACCTCTCACTGCGTCCGCCATTGAAGCGGCGCGCCGGCCCAGGGCACCGCCCGCTGCACTCCCAGCTATACCCGCCTCCTCGCCGCATTCAAAAACCTACATTTAAAACTGCGTGGAATGCGAGAAACCAACTCCGGCCACACACGTCCATTCAGGAGCAGGATGCCGGCCAAGCTCCTCCTTCCACCATTTTGTCCACTCTTTCGGCGGCATCCGACGAGCAGGAAGAGCAGTTCTCTGACATAAAAGCCGTCTGGGTGGCCCGCCGAGCCTGACAGTTACGAGCGAGGCAGCTCGCTTCTCCACCTACCTCGCCTAGCCCATCGGAGGCAGTTGCGGCACTAAGCCAGTGCATGGTTCCACAGCTGGCCTCTCCAATACAGCTCGAGGAAGAGTGCCGACTTGCTCCACACCGGCTTGTCAGGGAGCACGACGGCATATGCATCGTCGCTGCCCTTGACGCTGCCGCGTAATACATTGCCTCCAGTGTCTGCGACTGCGCCATCCGCCGTCAACACACTCGTAGCAGCGACACGCAGGCAGAAAAAGAAGCCGCCACGGATGTCGACGAGGTGATGCGGCTACATGGATGTCAATGAGGTGACGGGCAACACGTCCCTGCCCACCGTCATCATCGAGGAGAAGTATAACACAGGAGGCCTCCACCGATTGTATCCCATGAAGGCCACTGCTGAGGCGACGTCGACGAATACAGCCAGTGTCTTGCACGATTCTTCTTCTGTCGGATGCTGGAGGAGGACAAATAGATCGGGCGGCGACCATTTAGATTAGGTATTTTAATTCTACCACGCCGGTTGTAATGGGAGTATTATAAGTAGTATCATGCATGCCAACTAGTAGTAGGCTAATTTGATGAGGTGGCGTAGAATTAAATGAAGAAAGAGAGAGTTGAGTATCATATTAGGATACCGTATGGAATTAAGACCTCTTCCAATGCAAAAGTGCTGAGTTGCTAAGTGCATTAAATGGCTTAGCAACTCAAGTCTCCAATGCATAGTAGGTGCTTAGTTTGTTGTTGCTAATCTTGCTTCATTTAATTAGCCATAGACTCAAAACTGTCTTTCCACCGTTTCTTCCTGGGGTCACCAAACTAGTCAATCTCTTCTTAATTAACTTGCCACATCATATTTTATGCCTACCTGGTAGGCTTAGCAGCTATACATGGTGGAGCATGATGACCCACAAGTATAGGGGATCTATCGTAGTCCTTTCGATAAGTAAGAGTGTCAAACCCAACGAGGAGCAGAAGGAAATGATAAGTGGTTTCCAGCAAGGTATTCTCTACAAGTACTGAAATAAGTGGTAACAGATAGTTTTGTGATAGGATAGTTTGTAATGAGCGACAAGTAACAAAAGTAAATAAGGTGCAGCAAGGTGGCCCAATCCTTTTGGTAGCAAAGGACAAGCGTGGACAAACTCTTATATGATGTAAAGCGCTCTTGAGGACACATGGGAATATTGTCAAGCTAGTTTTCATCACGTTCATATGATTCGCGTTTGGTACTTTGATAATTTGGTATGTGGGTGGACCGGTGCTTGGGTACTGCCCTTACTTGGACAAGTATCACACTTATGATTAACCTCTATTGCAAGCATCCGCAACTACAACAAAAGTATTAAGGTAAACCTAACCATATCATGAAACATATGGATCCAAATCAGCCCCTTACGAAGCAACACATAAACTAGGGTTTAAGCTTCTGTCACTCTAGCAACCCATCATCTACTTATTACTTCCCAATGCCTTCCTCTAGGCCCAAACAATGGTCAAGTGTCATGTAGTCGACGTTCACATAACACCACTAGAGGACAGACAACATACATCTCATCAAAATATCGAACGAATACCAAATTCACATGACTACTAATAGCAAGACTTCTCCCATGTCCTCAGGAACAAAAGTAACTACTCACAATGCATAAACATGTTCATAATCAAAGGGGTATTAATATGAATATAGGATGTGAACATATGATCTTCCACCAATTAAACCAACTAGCATCAACTACAGGGAGTAATTAACACTACTAGCAACCTACTAGCACCAATCCCGGACTTGGAGACAAGAATTGGATACAAGAGATGAACTAGGGTTTTGAAATGAGATGGTTTTGATGAATATGTTGATGGAGATTGCCCTCTCCCGATGAGAGGAGCGTTGGTGATGACGATGGCGATGATTTCCCCCTCCGGGAGGGAAGTTTCCCCGGCAGAACAGCTCCGCCAGAGCCCTAGATTGGTTTCACCAAGGTTCTGCCTCCTGGCGGCGGAGTTTCGTCCGATAAGATGGCTTATGATTTTTTTTCCCATCGAAAGACTCCATATAGCAGAAGATGGCCACCGGAGGGCCACCAGGGGGCCACGAGGTAGGGGGGCGCGCCCCCACCCTCATGGGCAGGGTGTGGCCCCCTGGTGAAGTTCTTGCTCTCAGTATTTTTTATATATTTGGAAAACATCTTCCTGAAGTTTCAGGACTTTTGGAGCTGTGCAGAATAGGTCTCTAATATTTGCTCCTTTTTCAGCCCAGAATCCTAGCTACCGGCATTCTCCCTCTTTATGTAAACCTTGTAAAATAAGAGAGAATAGGAATAAGTATTGTGACATAATATGTAATAACAGCCCATAATGCAATAAATATTGATATAAAAGCATGGTGCAAAATGGACGTATCAACTCCCCCAAGCTTAGACCTTGCTTGTCCTCAAGCGAAAAGCCAAAATCGAAAAATATGTCCACATGTTTAGAGATAGAGGTGTCGATAAAAATAAAATATGGACATGAGGGTATCATGATCATTCTTAGAACAGAAACTTATATAATTCTTGTCATATAATCTCTAATGCTAGAGTAATAATTCAATCACAATATCATGTATGAATCTTAAACTTCATTGAAACTAACAAACTATAATCTCAGTCATTGAAGCAATTGCAATTTATCATAACATAGGAAAGAGTCAATGTATAAGAGCTTTTCAGCAAGTCCACATACTCAACTATCATATAATCTTTCACAATTGCTGACACTCACGCCATACTTATGGGTATGGAGTTTTAATCGGACACAGAGAAAGATAGGGGCTTATAGTTTTTCCTCCCAACGTTTTACCTCAAGGGTAATGTCAATAGTAATAGTTCATGAAAACTCACATCCAATTAGCCATATATACCAGGATCTTTCCAACATATTGTGCTTGCCAAAGGATAAAATGTAAAAAGGAAGGGTGAAGATCACCATGACTCTTATACAAGGTAGGAGATAAAAGTAAAAGATAGGCCCTTCGCAGAGGGAAGCAGAGGTTGTCATGCGCTTTTATGGTTGGATGCACAAAATCTTAATGCGAAAGAACATCACTTTATATTGACACTTGTGATATGGACCTTTATTATGCAGTCTGTCGCTTTTGTTACTTCTATATCACACGATCGTATAAAGCTTATTTCCTCCACACCAATCAATCATACATATTTAAAGAGCAATGTTTATTGCTTGCACCGATGACAACTTACTTGATGGATCTTACTCAATCCATAGGTAGATATGGTGGACTCTTATGGCAAGACTGGTTTAAGGGTATTTGGAAGCACAAGTAGTATCTCTACTTGGTGCAATGAATTTGGCTAGCATGAGGGGGAAATGCAAGCTCATCATGTTGGAAGATCCAAGACAGTATAATTCATCTCAGATGTAAGAAAACATAACCCATTACGTTGTCTTCCTTGTCCAATGTCAACTCTTTAGCATGTCATATTTTAATGAGTTCTCACAATCATAAAAGATGTCCAAGATAGTATATCTATATGTGAAGACTTCTCTTTCTTTATTACTTCCTTTTAATTGCAATGATGACCAAAACTATGTTTGTAAACCCTCAACAACTTTTATTCATCATACTTTTCTATGTGAGCTCATTACTCTCCATAAGACTCACATGATCTCTTTGTTTCTTTTTATTTCTTTCTCTTTTCTTTTATTCACTTAGGATCATGGCAAAATAATCAAGCCCTTGGCTCAACACTAATCTTTATTATATAGCTCATGGACTCGATTACATAGAAGGATAATAAAGCAAAACTCACAACTAGATCACACTAAGAACTTTTATTCTACTAGATCAAGATATTACCAAATGGATCGAACTAAGAAAAATGGTAATGATAAAAGTGGTGGTGATACGATACCGGGGCACTCCCCCAAGCTTGGCAGTTGCCAAGTGGAGTGCCCATACCAGATACTCAATTCTTCTTTGTTGGTGGAGACGGTGGTGATTTTATTGATGGCGTAGGCTTCTTCCTTAATTTGCGTTTGAGGACAGAATTTTGGTCCCTTAGGTCCTCGATCTCCTGTTCCAGGCTCAGTATCTTTTTGCATAGTTCCTGCTTGTTTTCCTGCAAGAGGCGAAAAGTGATGAACTCGATCTTAGGTTTCTTTACTCTATCCGGGAGACTTGACTTTTTGAACTCCACATGCATGTCCCTAGGTTGAGGTAGTGGGACTTCATCTTCATCTGAGCTCGTCTCCTCCTTTCCCTTGGGTTCATAGTCTTCTTCTTCTTCCGTAGTCCAACCACAATGCTCCACATCCCCATAGACCTTAGGATCTGCAAGGTAATCCGCCACATAGCTTTCTCCTTCTGAATCCTGGGACGACATGTTGCTCTATCTGCAGCAGGACATCTCAAAACAAAGGCAAGAGATTTTTGCGTGATACAGGAGTCAAAACCCCCGGGAGATTATATAATGAATTTTTATCGACCAAAATACGTTCTTGTCCTTCCTGGACTGCTGCTTATTTTTCTATTTTTCTAAATATTCCAAAACGGAGAAATATTGCCTTAAAAACTGTTTTGGAGTCGGTTTACTTACCGTAGCACATACCTATTCCTTTTCGGAGTCTAGAACGTTCTGGAAAGTGTCCCTTATGTATTCCTCTTGGGTTATGGTTTCAATAACATTGGTTTCAACATTTATGGGATTACCTGAGATATAGTGTTTGATTCTTTGACCGTTCACCACCTTCGGATTTGTGCCTTCGAAGTTGTTGATTTTTATGGCACCGGAATGGTAGACCTCCTCGATAACGTAAGGACCTTCCTATTTAGAGAGAAGTTTTCCTGCAAAAAATCTTAAACGAGAGTTGTATAGCAATACATAATCACCTACATTAAACTCGCGCTTTTGTATCCTTTTGTCATGCCATTTTTTAACTCTTTCTTTAAACAACTTGGCATTTTCGTAGGCTTGGGTTCTCCATTCATCAAGTGAGCTAATATCAAATAACCTCTTCTCACCGGCAAGCTTAAAATCATAATTAAGTTCTTTAATAGCCCAATAAGCCTTCTGTTCTAGCTCGAGAGGTAAGTGACATGCTTTTCCATAGACCATTTTATACGGAGACATACCCATAGGATTTTTATATGCAGTTCTGTAGGCCCATAATGCATCATCAAGTTTCTTGGACCAATTCTTTCTAGACCTATTAACAGTCTTTTGCAAAATTAATTTGGGTTCTCTATTACTCAATTCTACTTGACAACTAGACTGAGGGTGATAAGGAGATGAAATTCTATGTTTAACATCATATTTAGCAAGCATTTTACGGAAAGCACCATGAATAAAATGTGAACCACCATCAGTCATTAAATATCTAGGGACTCCAAATCTTGGAAAAATAACTTCTTTAAGCATTTTAATAGAAGTGTTATGATCAGCACTAGTAGTTGGAATAGCTTTTACCCACTTAGTAACGTAATCAACAGCAATTAAAATATGTGTATAACCATTAGAGGAAGGAAAAGGTCCCATATAGTCAAAGCCCCAAACATCAAATGGTTCAATAACAAGTGAATAATTCATAGGCATTTCTTGACGTCTACTAATATTACCATTCTTTCACATTCATCACAAGATAAGACAAACTTACGGGCATCCTTGAAGAGAGTAGGCCAATAAAAACCAGATTGCAGTACCTTATGTGCAGTTCTATCTCCAGCATGGTGTCCTCCATAAGCTTCAAAGTGACACTTGTGTAGGATCTGTTCCTGTTCATGCTCAGGTACATAACGTCTAATAACACCATCTACTCCTTTATAAAGATGTGGGTCATCCCAAAAGTAATGCCTCAAATCATAAAAGAACGTTTTCTTTTGCTGGTATGTGAAACTAGGTGGTATAAACTTAGCAACAATGTAATTAGCATAATCATCATACCATGGAGCAGTATGAGAAGCATTTATGACATTTAATTGCTCATCAGGAAAGCTATCATCAATAGGTAGTGGGTCATCAAGCACATTTTCTTACCTAGACAAGTTGTCTGCAACGGGGTTCTCAGCTCCTTTTCTATCAACAATATGTAAATCAAATTCTTGTAGCAAGAGAACCCATCTAATAAGTCTAGGTTTAGCATCTTTCTTTTCAATAAGATATTTAATAGCAGCATGATCAGTGTGAATAGTTACTTTAGAATCAACAATATAAGGTCTAAACTTATCACAAGCAAATACAATTGCTAAGTATTCTTTTTCAGTAGTAGCATAATTTCTTTGAGCATTGTCTAGAGTTTTACTAGCATATTGAATAACATTTCGTTTCTTATCAACTCTTTGTCCTAGAACAGCAGCTACAGCATAATCACTAGCATCACACATAATTTCAAAGGGCAAATTCCAATCAGGTGGCTGAACAATAGGTGCAGAGATCAATGATTTCTTAAGTATTTCAAATGCTTCTACACAATCATCATCAAAGACAAATGGTATATCTTTTTGTAATAAATTAGTCAGAGGCCGAGAGATTTTTGAGAAATCCTTAATGAACCTCCTATAAAAACCGGCATGACCAAGGAAACTTCTTATACCTTTGATGACCTTGGGACATGGAATCTTTTCAATAGCATCAACCTTGGCTTTATCAACTTCAATACCTCTTTCAGAAACTTTATGCCCCAAGACAATACCTTCATTAACCATAAAGTGGCACTTTTCCCAATTCAAGACAAGAGTAGTTTCTTCACATCTCTGCAAAACTCGATCAAGGTTGCTCAAGCAATCATCAAAAGAAGATCCATAGGCGGAAAAGTCATCCATGAAAACCTCACAAATCTTTTCACAAAAGTTAGAGAATATAGCCATCATGCATCTTTGAAAGGTAGCAGGTGCATTACATAAACCAAAAGGCATACATCTATAAGCAAAAGTACCAAAAGGGCACGTAAAAGTAGTCTTTGATTGACCTTTGGCTGACACATGTATTTGAGAGAAACCAGAATAACCATCTAGAAAGCAAAAATGTGTATGTTTGGACAATCTTTCTAGCATTTGATCAATAAAAGGTAAGGGGTAATGATCCTTTTTAGTAGCCTTACTTAATTTGCGGAAATCAATTACCATTCTATAACTTGTAATAATTCTTTGAGGAATCAATTCATCTTTATCATTAGGAACAACAGTAATACCTCCCTTCTTAGGGACACAATGGACAGGGCTTACCCACTGACTATCAGCAACGGGATAAATTATACCTGCCTCAAGTAGCTTTAGTATCTCCTTTCTTACCAATTCTTTCATTTTAGGATTCAGCCGGTGTTGATGATCACGAACTGGTTTAGTATCTTCTTCCAAATTAATTTTATGTTGACATAGAGTGGGACTAATGCCCTTAAGATCATCAAGAGTATACCCAATAGTAGCACGGTGCTTCTTCAGAGTTTTCAATAATCTCTCTTCCTCATGCTCTGAAAGGTTAGCACTAATAATAACAGGATATATTTTTTCTCATCAAGATAAGCATATTTAAGAGTACCAGGTAATGGTTTAAGCTCAAACACGGGATCACCCTTGGGTGGAGGAGGATCCCCTAGGATTTCAATAGGTAAATTGTTTTTCAGAATAGGTTCCTGTTTAAAGAATACTTCATCAAATTCCCTTCTTTCATTCATAAACATATCATTTTCATGGTCTAGCAAGTATTGTTCTAAAGGATCGCTAGGAGGTACGGCAATAGAAGCAAGACCAATAATTTCATCCTTACTAGGTAATTCTTCTTCACGGTGTTGTCTACTAAATTTAGAAAAATTAAATTCATGAGTCATATCATCTAAACTGATAGTAACAACATCTCTTTTGCAATCTATCGTAGCATTAACAGTGTTCAAGAAGGGTCTACCAAATATAATGGGACAAAAGCTATCCTGTGGGGAACCAAGAACAAGAAAATCAGCAGGATATTTAGTTTTCCCACACAAGACTTCAACATCTCTAACAATTCCCATCGGTGAAATAGCATCTCTATTGGCAAGTTTAATTGTAACATCAATTTCTTCTAACTCAACAGGTGCAATATCATGCATAATTTCTCTATAAAGGCTAATAGATATTGCACTAGCACTAGCACCCATATCACATAAGCCATGATAACAATGATCTCCTATTTTAAGAGAAATAACAGGCATGCCTACCACATGTCTAGGTTTATCTTTATCACGGGGTTTAGCAATTCTAGCAGTTTCATCACAGAAATAAATAACATGCCCATCAATATTATCAGACAAGAGATCTTTAACGATAGCAATATTAGGTTCAACTTTAACTTGCTCAGGAGGTGTATATGTTTTAATATTGCTTTTACGAACCACAGTTGAAGCTTTAGCATGATCCTTCATCCTAATAGGTAAAGGTGGTTTCTCAACATAAGAAGTAGGAACAATAGGATCATTACAAGTGATAGTCTTTTCTTCAACTTTAATAGGTGCAGCTACTTTTACTTCTATGGGAGGATGATATTTAAACCACTTATCCTTGGGGAGATCAACATAAGCAGCAAAAGATTCACAGAAAGAGGCTACTATCTCAGAGTCAAGTCCATATTTAGTGCTAAATTTACGGAAAATATCAATATCCATAAAAGATTTAACACAATCAAAACTAGGTGTCATACCTGACTCCTTACCATTGTCGAGGTCCCAATCTTCAGAGTTGCGCCAGCACAATATGTATCAAGCATGGTGCGATTGTTACCAGAAAGCCGAGCATAATTTTTTTGAATAATCATTTCTCTTGAGAGCTCATGATTGGGGCATGAATATAACATTGATTTAAGCCTCCCCGAGCTTGAGCGATGCTTTCCCTTCGCGAGGCCAAAAATTATATATATAATTGCGATCACGATGAACAAGATGCATAGGATAGAACTTCTGATGAAATTCCAATTTCAATCATTTGTAATTCCAAGACCTCATATCATCACATAGCCTATACCATGTCGATGCATCTCCCCTCAAAGATAAAGGGAAGAATTTCTTCTTAACAACATCTCCGGGTACACCTGCAAGCTTAAATAATCCACAAACTTCATCCACATATATCAGATGTTCATCAGGATGTTTTGTTCCATGTCCTAAAAAGGATTAGCTAGTAGTTTTTCTATCATACCCGAAGGAACTTCAAAGCAAGCATTTTAATTTTCATTTTCATTTTCAGTAGGTTCAGTAGGTTGAGGAGCAACTCTTTTCTCTACTGGTCAGGGTGAAGATACCCCGAACAAGCCCCTCAGAGGATTACTTTCCATGGTAACAAGTGACAGTAAATTTCAGCACACTATATAAATTTTTCCTTACCAAATTCCACCTACCAAAGGCGCTTCACTCCCCGGCAATGGCGCCAGAAAAGAGTCTTGATGACCCACAAGTATAGGGGATCTATCGTAGTCCTTTCGATAAGTAATAATGTCAAACCCAACGAGGAGCAGAAGGAAATGATAAGCGGTTTCCAGCAAGGTATTCTCTGCAAGTACTGAAATAAGTGGTAACAGATAGTTTTGTGATAGGATAGTTTGTAACGAGCAACAAGTAACAAAAGTAAATAAGGTGCAGCAAGGTGGCCCAATCCTTTTTGTAGCAAAGGACAAGCCTGGACAAACTCTTATATGATGTAAAGCGCTCCCGAGGACACATGGGAATATCGTCAAGATAGTTTTCATCACGTTCATATGATTCGCGTTCGGTACTTTGATAATTTGGTATGTGGGTGGACCGGTGCTTGGGTACTGCCCTTACTTGGACAAGCATCCCACTTATGATTAACCTCTATTGCAAGCATCCGCAACTACAACAAAAGTATTAAGGTAAACCTAACCATAGCATGAAACATATGGATCCAAATCAGCCCCTTACGAAGCAACGCATAAACTAGGGTTTAAGCTTCTGTCACTCTAGCAACCCATCATCTACTTATTACTTCCCAATGCCTTCCTCTAGGCCCAAATAATGGTGAAGTGTCATGTAGTCGACATTCACATAACACCACTAGAGGAGAGACAACATACATATCATCAAAATATCTAACGAATACCAAATTCACATGACTACTAATAGCAAGACTTCTCCCATGTCCTCAGGAACAAAAGTAACTACTCACAAAGCATAAAGATGTTCATAATCAGAGGGGTATTAATATGCATATAGGATCTGAACATATGATCTTCCACCAATTAAACCAACTAGCATCAACTACAAGGAGTAATTAACACTACTAGCAACCTACTAGCACCAATCCCGGACTTGGAGACAAGAATTGGATACAAGAGATGAATGGTGCTGATGAAGATGTTGATGGAGATTGCCCTCTCCCGATGAGAGGAGCGTTGGTGATGACGATGGCGATGATTTCCCCCTCCGGGAGGGAAGTTTCCCCGGCAGAACAGCTCCGCCAGAGCCCTAGATTGGTTCCGCCAAGGTTCCGCCTCGTGGCGGCGGAGTTTCGTCCGAGAAGATGGCTTATGATTTTTTTCCCATCGAAAGACTCCATATAGCAGAAGATGGCTACCAGAGGGCCTCCAGGGGGCCCACGAGGTAGGGGGCGCGCCCAGGGGGGTAGGGCGCACCCCACCCTCATGGGCAGGGTGTGGCCCCCCCCGGTGAAATCCTTCTTAGTATTTTTTTATATATTTGGAAAAGATCTTCCGTGAAGTTTCAGGACTTTTGGAGCTGTGCGGAATAGGTCTCTAATATTTGCTCCTTTTCCAGCCCAGAATCCCAGCTGTCGGCATTCTCCCTCTTTATGTAAACCTTGTAAAATAAAAGAGAATAGGCATAAGTATTGTGACATAATGTGTAATAACAGCCCATAATGCAATAAATATTGATATAAAAGCATGATGTAAAATGGACGTATCAGAGCACTGGGAGAGGCCAAGGCTGGTCATAGTGGGGAGTAACTTATAGTACTGCCCCTCCCAATGCTCCACCTTGTACAGGTGCTAAGGCTGCCATGTAGGCAAAAAATCTAATGTAGCAAGGTAATTAAGAGGAGAGAGATGAGTGTGGTGACCCCTAAATATAAGTCTTTCTAGAGATTTCACTACGGACTACATACGGATGTATATAGATATAGTTTAGAGTGTAGGTTCACTCATTTTGCTCCGTATGTAGTCTCTTATTGCAATATCTAAAAAGACTTATATTTAGGAACAGAGGGAGTAGTGAGTGTGGGAGCACATGATGTTTCCCCGTCCGGACCAATCCCATGTTGGCTTCTCACCTTCTTGGCCCAACAAAACCCACCCCTCCCGTGCGCGCTTCCCACCGGCACCAGATGAGCCCGCCGCTCCACATTGATGGCAAGTCAGGGCGACGCGACCTCTCACTGCTTCCGCCATTGAAGCGGCGCGCCGACCGAGGGCAGCGCCTGCTGCACGCCTGGCATTTCAGACTACACAGTGGAGAGTAACTTTAGAACAAGTACTACAATTAGATGACATAAGGATTTAAATATAGTATTTGTGCTCAGTTGAAGGAGAGAGAAGAGGAGAGAGAAGAGAAGCGGGTTGTAAACTTGTAGTCGGTTGTAGCAGGAGCTCCAACATACTTTGTGAGACAAAAGGTGGGGCCATTATTAATGATATAGTATTATACTGAAGGGACTAACTATTGTACTAGCAGGCTCTTAGGTAGGTTCTAGATGATGTGTCAACTTCATATAGCCGGATGTTGGCTATACTATAACCATTCTCTAAGTGTTGTGTGAGTGGGACTAAAGTTTAGTCCCATACTGCTAGGTGAGTGTGAGTTGCACCACTTTATAATGTGACCTATTCTAGCATTTGCATGAGCATGATAATAGGAAACCTACATGCGCGCTCTTTAGGAATGAGCCTGTCCAAGGACAAAAGCTATCCATGTGGTCTATATTTTTGTTGGTCGGAAAATTTATTAAGTCATTAGTTAATAATTAACAGATGCCTTAATTACTCAGCCATTTCTCATTCTTTTGGATAGTGGGACTATTATTGACTTGGACGTGGGGTTTGGGCCAAAGGCCTACTATTATACTTGGTCTTTACTTGCACGACCGACCTGGCAGGCTGTACCCTAGCTGCCGCTATATCATATGGTTTCGCACCGTTCCAGATCTTAGCGCCGCCACGCAATTCTTCTCCAGCCCTCCTTCTGGCGTGCACCGCAAGAAGGGACAACAGTACTCCGAACCCCGCCTTTCGTGATCCTGTACAGGATAGGGGCGATCAGGTTTTTGGGGAGCACACTCTTGTGACTGCTGCCAGCGACGACTTCCTCGACGACAGCCTTCTTCCCCGACCTCGGTAACCTCTTCATCAACGACATGAGTGACAACATCAACCACAGTGGTTCTTCTCCCGTTGTACATTATGTGATCTTTGCAATTGTTGTCATGATCTATTTACTGTTGGTTCAGATTAAATCTCATAGTAAATTGCTCATATATTCAACAATCCAATCCAAAAACCTGATTATAGGCAATTTACTTCGAGTGGTTTTGCTGCACTTTTGAAGCCGCCTACTTTTAAGGGGGTGCAATATAAAAGGTGGCGCACAAGAGCAGTATATTGGTTTCAGATCATGTACTGCTATGATGCCACTAAGGGTAAGCCTGGGGGCGATCTTAATCCTACACAACATGAAGCTTTTGAGAACATGGATACCCTCTTCAAATCCGCCCTGCTTAGTGTTCTTGACGATTCCATTGTGGATTCATATATGTCGTTTGACAGCGGCAAAGACATGTGGGCTGCACTCGAGGCCACGTTTGGGGCCTCGGGCGCTGGCAACGAGTTGTACGTCATGGAGCAATTTTGTGACTACAAGATGACTGATGAGTGCTCTATTGTTCAGCAGACTCATGAGATACAATCACTCGCTAAGGAACTTGAGTACTTTAAGTGTGTGTTCCCGGACAAATTTGTTGCTAGGACCATCATTGCCAAGCTTCCACCTTCGTGGAACGATTTTGCTACTTCTCTAAAAAATAAGAGACATGAGTTTTCCGTTTCGGATCTCATTAGCACTCTTGAATTTGAAGAGAAGGCGAGAGCAAAAGACACACGTGCTCGGGTCGCTGAGGGAGCTTCTAGTGCCCACATGGTACATGAGAAGAACTTCCAGCCCAACCAGCCCCAAAACAACAAGAACAAATCTCAAGGGAAAGGAAAGTTTGATGCAAAGAACAAGTCATCACATTCTACCAACTTCAAGAAGAATTCTCATAACGGGAAGGGATACAAACCTCAATTTTGGTAGCACCGCACAAAATTTATATGGATGCATCTACCTGCTGTCGGCTAACCTCATGTTGCTCCAGGTATTCCTACATTCGTAACTAGGTACAATGACCACCACAAGATGAAATAAGCTTATTCGTATGTTGACTTGCTGATTGCAGTGCGGAACGATCCTGTCATGTGTGGAGTAGCAAACAAGCAGTGCAGCCGAAGGTGGAAATCAACCAAGGACTTATGAAATTATATATAATCTTCCTCAGGCAGGTCAGTATCCCCTTTGTCCAGATGATCGTGTTTTGTCATGCCGAGCTATTGATACGTGCTACTGCTTTGCAACACCGTTTAAGTATAGCTATTTGTTTCCTTTCTTTTCAGATTTAGGACAATGAAGATGATTTTAGGGGAACTGCACAATATGGACTCATGTTGTGTCATCTCTATTACCTCATGTGTTTGCTGCAAATGTATCAACATCAATTACAAGATGAGGCAGCTAGCTAGCCGTGGAGTTGCCAACATGCTCAAAGTGCTCGCAACATTGAGAAGAAACAAGCATGCCCAGGAAATTAATGCGTGCGCAGAGAGGCCCTTTGCTCAGAGAAGCATCGACCGATTTTCTTTATTTCCACACCTCCTCATAGCTTTGTATTGGTTATAGTATGGTGAATAATTGAGATGCATAAACATGCTAAACTTTTGTTCTTATGAATGTTAGTATGCATACCGTATCTTCTGAAGCTTAGTTTAATGTGAATGTTGAATAGCCTGTGAACCTTTACAATCTAGTAAGTATATTGTAGGCCTGTTTTTGACACCTCACTTTGCCGCGCTACGCGACTAGTGTGAGTGTCTGCATCCACTACCACATCCTCTAATTTGGTGGATGCCAAGTTGAAGAAGGTTACCGATGAGTAGCCATAAGCTGGAGGCGTCTATTTTTTTCTTTCGAATGGGCAATAAGCTGGAGATTGTCTCGGGCTGCCTCTAGTGTTAAGGCCCTCCAGTACGAAACATGGGCAGCCAACTGGGCCGATACAAAAGCTTATCCATCTTAAAGCCCATTTGTTTTTGTTTTTTGCGAGGAGATGCCCATGTTTCTTGAAGAGGGGGCGATCCCAGAAAAACCATACTTCCTCCTCCTTCCACTTATACTACAGCTCGCCGGACTCTCCCGCTTCTGTCGCCCCCAATTCCCCCCACTCCCCATCTTCCTCACTCGTCTAGAAAACCCCCGCTCACCTTCTTCCTCACTCATATAGAAATCTCCTGCTCCTCTTCTTCCACTCCTACAGAAAACCACAACCCTCCTTCTTCCCCACTCGCACTGCCACTAGGTTCGTCTCTGGCTACTCTGCTCAAACCCGTGAGCTCGGCACGATGCCCACAATGAAAATGGATTCGGATGGCCCCAGTGCCAAGAAGATGAGGCTCCCGCCAGCAGCGACGCCGGTTGTAGATCCCGCACCCGGCAGCGCGGGGAGAAGCGGCGAGCCCCCCCACCCGGATCAGAAGAACCGGTAGAATCTCCGGTTGACCGCATCAGCGATCTCCCGGACGTCATCCTTGAGGAGATCATCTCGCTTCTCCCCACCAAGGATTGCTGTCACACACAAGTCTTCTCAACTCGGTGGCACCCTCTATGACGCACCACACCCCTCAATCTCGACTATCGTTAGATATCTGTCCTTCCTGAATTTGATCTCCTCAAAGTCATCGTCTCCTCTCACAGTAGGGACCCGTTCAACGCCTCTGCATCCTGACATGCTACCTGCTGTCCATACCCGGCACAGTGGACGCTTGGCTGACATCCCCTAAATTCGGAAAACTCCAGCAGTTTGAGTTCTACCATTACCACGAAAGTTTCATACCATGAACACGCCAAGAATTCATGCCCACACCACCATTGTCCATCTCGCGGTTTTCCTCCTCTCTCCACACCGCCACCTTCGCCCGGTGCCATCTACCAGACGATCTGGTACAAATGCTTTGACTCCCACTTCTAAAAAAACTTTCGCTTGTGGTGGTTTATCTATCGGAGGCCTCACTGCACAGCATCATCCACTCCAGTTGCCCTGCCCTAGAGAGCTTGCTAATTGTTTTGGGAATAGAAATCCCTATCAGTTGTCTCCAAATAAAGTCGCCTCACCTTAAAAGCATTGGAATTTGTTTTGAAGGATAACAGCTCATCATCGAAGATGCCCCTTCACTTCAAAGGTTGCTCCTTGATAATTGTTATAGACCTTCGCAAATAACTGTCATCTCTACACCCAAACTGGAGACCTTGGGTGTAATTCGTGATCCGTTTAATGATCATAGGAAGTTGGTGTTCGGCTCCTCACCTTTTCAGGTACCGTATATTATCATCTACACATTTGTAATCATAAGCTGCATTTTGCATCTATGCGCATAAGTTTTATACCATCTTGGAGTACACTTTGGGTACTAATATTATGTTATATGCTCAATGAAGAGTTTGTCCATGGATAGCCTATCAATGCTGCTGGATTCTGTCAAGATCTTATATATCGGAATGCCTAGTTTTGATCTAAACATAATTATTGGCTTGCTGCGATGCTTTCGATCTCTGAAGAATTTATATATAGAGGTGATGATTTCATGCACATTGAAAGCACGTATATATTGTACTAGAATTAACCGTTCAGCTGTTGCTCTTTCGACATACTCTTTTTTCAGACCTTAACTGTTTTCAATCTGCATGTCTACTTAGGTACTGCGACCACATGGAGAAAAACGTATAACCAATCGGTGGCGTAATAAGCACCAGGATTTTCTCAGTTCTCATGACATTCATTTGAGGACAATAACGATGGAAGGATATGCATCCAACTAGGCAAATAGAAGCTTTGTCACATTCTTCCTGTTGAATGCGAGGTTACTATTGTCCATGAGGCTTAAGTTTTACCGCAAGAGATTTCTCATGGAAGGACACGTTGAACAACAAAAAATAAGTTTCAGGTGGACAAATGGGCTTCTAAACGTGCTCGGCTTCTATTTACAACAAGTTGTAGTCATCCTGAAATAATATATTTTGCAGAGGATGTTGATTTTATGGATCCGAGTGATCCATTTGTTTGTGACTACGAAAAAGAGTGGTTGGGTTAGATGTTACTGCCATGTTCAATCTGGGTTTTGACTAAAAATTTGATGAACAATTAATCCTTGGGCATTTTGTACCGTTTGTAAGCTTGAGTTGCATGTTGTTGCCCTCGTACTCCCCTCCACCTGCCACTACACTGTCGCATCTTCCACGGCTACTATTCGTTCTCGTCCAAGGCGTCGCCGTCGTTCTCTACCTTGGTTCGCTTGTTGTGTCCGCCGCCGTCTGACGTTGTCAACTTGGTCAACAACCAAGAGGAATCAGGAGATGACTGTACGTGGAGAGGCTGACAGTAGGGACCCACCAGGGTCATTGCATTACGCTAGCAGGTGCCTCGTTATTACAAGCCAAAAAAACTTCCTCCTAATTGTTTGACAACTAGGTCCCACGCCATTGTCAATGTAATCAATAAAAGAGAAAATTACACAACGAGCGGATAACACTAGGGACCCAGCAGCTCGCCCAGTTGTTTTTTAGTTTCAGAGACGGAGCTCAACTGCATGCTGTGCGGGGGCTGTGGCCCGTCTAGCCCACGCTTACACTTTTATTTAAGCACATGACGAGCCCAGTTGATATCTTTTTTCTTTCTGAAAATGTCTAGCCCAGTTCTTTTTTTTGGAGAATATCAAAACTGAGGCATGCTTGCTTTTCTCAGCCTTGCTAGGCTGCAAATCGTTCCAGATGAGGAGGGATGTTAGTAGTAAGAAATGGGTTTCCCCAGAAAATGGGCTATAAGTTGTAAGAAATGGGCTGTAAATTTTTAAACCAAAGCCAACCGACAATTACATTAAAATATCATTTTTTTTCTAGATTTCTCTACTCTCTACTCTTATAAAAACCAAAGCCAACCGGCAATTACATTAAAATATCGTCTTTTCTCCCACAAGATAAACTACTCATACAAATGCATCTTCATGTTCCGTGCAACACACGGGCATCTTGCTAGTTAAGATTTTAAATTTCATTCATTTTTTGCGGAGAATTGTTTTTTGAATTTTATTTTGATATAATTTTTAAAAAAATATTTTTTACGTGACTCGAAATTTCGTGATTAAAAGAGTTCGGACCCCACCGAAATATGCAAAATTTCGTTGAATATTTTAGCAGTGCCCAGAATATATGGTCTGTAATACTAATAAAAAGAATATGGGCTTCAAATATCCTTAAGAATTAGCAAATGGGCTGTAAATTATTGAAAATAATGGCAAATGGGTTGTATGTTGTTTTCCACAGATTTGGAGGCTGACTTCTGGGCCTACTAGGTTGACGATGATGCTGTCCGTAATTTTTTTTGACGCGCATGCAAGGCTTTGTCAACTTAGTCAACATAGAGCAGTGGTTGTCGGATGTCCATCCAACGGCCACCGTGCTTCTTCATTCTCTGATCTTCCTGCTCCAGCCGCCCAAACCAGTGCCGGCAGGACTGCCTTCTCCCTCCTCCTGTGGCTGGCTATGTTGCCGCCAGGCCATCCCTCTACCCACCCGCACATCCTGTTATTTTCCGGCGACGTCAGCCTCACCCCGCGGCCGACTAGTCAGCGCTCGTACTCCCCTCAGCGTGGGTATCCGCTACGGTGGCTTTGCTGGCTCGAGGTCGTTCCCTTCCTGGGCCTCGCCCTCGTCCACCGTGTTTGTGCTCTTAGCGTGGCGAGGTCAACATAGAACAACCATCGAAAGAGGCTGACAGTAGGGGCCCACACAAGGAAATGCCTCCTTATTACGTGCAAAATAATGATACCTCCACCTGACAGCTGGGACCCACCGAAAGGCCTCTGTATTTCACAAAAAAAACGTTCCCTCGTTGATAGGTCGGACCCACCAACTATATCTTCGCACGCAAGGAAGTGCCTCCTTATTACGCACAAAAAAATGAATACTCCCCCTGCTATCTGGGACCCACCATAGTGGGAGGCTGACTTGTGGGCCTACTAAGATGACGGGGGCGGAGGGCTTTGTCAACTTAGTCAATATGAACGATTCTAGCTCTAGTGACCATACGATGTCCATCCAACGACCGTAGTGCTTCTTCAACCTCTGGTCTTCTTGCTCCAGCCGCCCAAACAAGCGTCGGCCATGCCACCTACTACCTCCCGTGTCCGGCTGTGTTGCCACCGCTGGCCATGCCATCCCTCTATACTCGCCCACACCTCGTGTTAATCTCCGGTGACAGCAGCCTCACACCGCAGACGAAGCAGTCAACCCACGTAATCCACTCTGCATTAGCATCCACTACCGCGTCTTCCCCGGCTCCGCGTCGTCTCCTTCCTAGGCCTCGCCGTCGTCCACCGCCCTGGTGCTCTTGGCGCGGCGTGGTCAACGTGTTCAAGGAATGACTTCCATCGGAAGAGTACTGTACGTGGAGAGGCTGACAGTCGGGTCCATGATAGCAGCAAGGAAGTGCCTCCTTATTACACAGAAAATAATTATTCCTCCACCCAACAGCAGGGATCCACCAGACGGGCCACTGTATTTCACGAAAAAACGTTTCCCCCCTGACTGCTGGGACCCACCAACTACATCTTCGCACGAAAGGAAGTGCCAGACAGTTAGGACCCACCTGGTCGAAGTGTGCGTAGCGTTGTCATTCTGGTCGCGAACGTGTACGTACATACTGGTCGATCGGTCTCTCTGCAAGTATGAACCATGGCCGAGTAAGTAGCGGCACGTGTGTCATTGCAGAGCACCCGACATAGCAATTCACGCAGTCCCGTCTAAGTCCTGTACACGTACGTACAGCCACAGGGCAAGAAATACGGCCACATACGTACATATGGGCAGGGTATCGAGCGCGTACTCGCGGACGGCCAGGGCTTGTGTACATGGAAAGGCAACAGACGGGAGCAACGGCGTCCTGTTCATCGGGCAGCTAACCGACTGGGTCAGAACGGAGAAACAATGTGGTGTTCATCGGGAGGCAACGGAACGCGTGCTGTTCATCGGGAGCCAACCGGCTTGGACGGAACAACCGATGGAAACCAGGCCTGGCGTATCACAGAATGGAGGAAACAGCCTTGTGTTTGACCGGCCACGGCCGAAACGGGATCCTGTTCACTGGGTTACCGCAAAACGGAGGAAACGGACCTCCTACGGTGGAAACGGGGTCATGTTGATCGGGAGGGGTGTGGCGTACCGCAAAATGGAGGAAACGGACTTGTGTTGGAGCGCTACGGTCGAAACGGGGGTCCTGTTCATCGGGAGGGGTGTGGCGTACCGCAAAACGGGACTCCACGAGATACTGTTCATCTCCACCGTCGACTGCTTCCACGGGCTACTGTTCATCCACCGTCGACCTCCTTCCAGCCTCCACCTGTGATTGTTCATCCATGGGCTCCTGTTCATCCATCCTCCACCGCACGCTCCTCCACTGGCTACTGTTCAACTAGCCCTATCCATGGGGTCCTTTTCAACCACCCATCCACGGGCTACTGTTCATCTAGCCCTCCACCGGCTACTGTTCAACCAGCCCTCCACGGGGTCCTATTCATCCAGCCCTCCACGGAGTCCTGTTCATACACTCCTCCACGGGGTCCTGTTCATCCACCGGCTTGATTGGGGTACTGTTCATCCAGCGGCAATGACCTCTACTACCACGGGGTCCTGTTCATCCAAGCCCCCACCGGGAACTGTTCATATAACCCCCCCCCCCAACAACACTCATTGTTCATCAAGGGAAGGAGGCAGCAGTGTTCGATCGGCTTCAGTTAGCAGCAGTAGTGAAGGAATCACTCGGGTTCAGTTAATAGCAATGGATCAATCACTCGGGTTCAGTAACGTAGCTAGTGCAATCACTTGGGTTCAGTTAGAGCCCAATGCCTCGCTCGGGTTCAGTTAGAGCCCAACGCCTCGCACACACACACGTACACATGAGAGGAACACGCATTGCTCGGCCCCTGACCACCCACCGTAACCGGGAACTCCCCTGATATTTTCCTCGTCCTCGCTTCTACCACGGTTTTTTCGTCATGGATGGCCCAAAGAATGTCATGTGGCTGCGTCTCCGGCCCGCCCAGGACGAAAAGCCCATTTTCTTTCATGATTTTTTGTCATAGAAGTAGGACCCCACCACATCTATGATGATACCAGGTTTTGTCACAATTATCGTCATAGGAGTGTCATAAGCATGACAGGAAAAAAATTCGTTCGGCCCAAAATGTCACGGATGTGTCTTTTTTTGTAGTGGTTACTTATGCATAATGCATGTTGATGACCGTTGTTGCTCTCTAGCTAGCCGCTTCTCAACCTAATTGCTAGCCTTCACCTGTACTAAGCGGGAATTCTGCTTCATCAAAAACCTTGAACCCAAAGTTATTCCGGATGAGTCCACCATACCTACCTATATGCGGTATTACCCTGCTGTCCTAAGTAAATTTGCATGTGCCACCTCTAAAAACTTCTAATAAAAATCCTTTTGTGTGCCTGGATCATTCATGGAATGACAAGAGGTGGTCGGTATCTTCCATGCTAAGTGGGTTATTCTCAGGTCGAGTGTTTATTCGCTCGCCATCAACGAGAAAAGAGCGGTTATAGGGATGCCCAGTCCCAAACTGCAAACAGAAAAAGCTTACAAATAATCAAACAAAAACTCCCAATGGAGTCAAAACCTTTACTTTTATTGCTTAGGAACCGCCACTAGCGTGCTTAGCATGGAAGATATTGATAACTGATAGTCGTGAAGTAAATGAGAAGGGTGCATTTCTCAAAATATCATTTACCTCTGTTCTAAAACTTGAGCTTTGGCACCTCTGCAAATCACTGCTTCCCTCTGCGAAGGGACTATTTATTTACTTTTATGTTGTGTCATCACCTTCTAAAACAAGCACCAGAACCAGAGAGCACTCTTGTCATGCTTATGCATTGTGTGTAGCTAATGTTGGGTGCATCATGACTGGATATTTTCTACCATGAATTACAATGTTTAGTCACCGCTTGAACTTTGGAGGTGCTCCGCATTTATGTTTTGCGGTCTCAGAAAGGGCTAGCGAGATACCACTATTGTCATATTATATCATGGTTGTTTTGACAACGTGTTGCCGTTTGAGATATCTTATTATTGCTCACCAGCTGATTATGTTATTGATATGAGTTAATATAATCTTTAAGAGTTATTGTCGGCATGGTTAGTTATAATGTTGGCTGGAAACCTGGGTGTTGTTTAAGCTTATTTATGCAAACAAGAGCAAACGAGTTCGTAAAAGTTTTTCTTTTTCACTTTCAGTTTAACAACTGAATTGCTTGAGGACAAGCAAAGGTTTAAGCTTGGGGGAGTTGATACGTCTCCAACGTATCTAGTTTTCCTAACGCTTTTCCTCTTGTTTTGGACTCTAATTTGCATGATTTGAATGAAACTAACCCCGGACTGACACTGTTTTCAGCAGAACTACCATGGTGTTGTTTTTGTGCAGAAATAAAAGTTCTCGGAATGGCACGAAACTTTGCGAGGAATTTTTATATAAATAAAGAGAATTACTGGAGCCAAGATCCACCGGAGGGGGCACCTGGGTGGGCACAACCCACCAGGGCACCCCTCCTAGCGTGCCCAGGTGAGTTGTCCCCACCTGGTGGCCACGCAGACCCTGAAACCGACGCTATAAAATCCCATATTTCCAGAAAAAAACCAGGGAGAAAGAATTATCATGATCCATGAGACGAAGCCGCCGTCACCTCCTGTTCTTCATCGGGAGGCCAGATCTGGAGTCCGTTCGGGGCTCCGGAGAGGGGGATCTTCGTTCTTCGTCATCACCAACCCTTCTCCATCGCCAATTCGATGATGCTCCCCACCGGAAGTGAGTAATTCCTTTGTAGGCTCCCTGGTCGGTGAGGAGTTGGATGAGATTCATCATGTAATCTAGTTAGTTTTGTTAGGGCCTGATCCCTGGTATCCACTATGTTCTGAGATTGATGTTGCTATGACTTTTCCATGCTTAATGCTTGTCACCTTGGGCTCGGGTGCCATGATTTCAGATCTAAACCGTTTATGGTATCACCATTATATCCATGTTCTAGATCCGATCTTGCAAGTTATAGTCACCTACTACGTGTTATGATCCGGCAACCCTGGAGTGACAATAGTCGAGACCACTCCCGGCGATGACCGTAGTTTTAGGAGTTCATGTATTCACCATGTGTTAATGCTCTGTTTCGGTTCTCTATTAAAAGGAGGCCTTAATATCCCTTAGTTTCCAATTGGACCCCGCTGCTATGGGAGGGTAGGACAAAAGATGTCATGCAAGTTCTTTCCATAAGCACGTATGAATATTTACGGAATACATGCCTACATTATATTTACGAACTGGAGCTAGTGCCGTATCGCCCTAGGTTATGACTGTCACATGATGAATATCATCTAGCAAGTCACCGATCCAATGCCTACGAATTTATCTTATATTGTTCTTGCTAAGTTAGTACTGCTATCGTTACTGTTGCACTTGCTACATAACTATTGCTATCTCTATTACCGTTACCATTGCTGGTGCTACTGTTATCAAAACTATCATATTACTTTGCTACTGATCACTTTGCTGCAGATAATTAATCTCCAGGTGTGGTTGAATTGACAACTCAGCTGCTAATACTTACAAATATTCTTTGGCTTCCCTTGTGTTGAATCTATAAATTTGGGTTGAATACTCTACCCTCAAAAACTGTTGTGATCCCCTATACTTGTGGGTTATCAGTATGTACGTACACGTTCGCGACCAGAATGACAACGCTACATACACTTCAACCAGGTGGGCCCTGACTGTTAGGGAGGATAAGGAGGCACTTCCTTGCATGCGAACTTATTGCTGGTTGGTCCCAGCTGTCAGGGGGAGAATCATTTTTTACCCGTAATATGGACGCACTTCCTTGCGTGTGAAGATGTAGTTGGTGGGTCCCAGCAGTCTGGGGGAAAGTATGCAGCTGGTGGGCCTAGGAAGGGGACGATGCGGAGCCGGGGAAGACACGGTAGTGGATGCCCACGCAGACATGAGTAAGAGGGTTGATTGGTTTGGCTGTGGTGTGAGGCTACCGTCGCCGCAGAATAATAGTGGTTGTGGGTGAGTAGAGGGATAGCCTGGCCAGTAGTGGGAGTAGTAGGGGAAGTGAGGCCTCCGCGGCAGCACAGCCGACCACGGGAGGCAGGAGCAGGCGGCATGACCGTCCGTGGTTTGGGCGGCTGGAGCAAGAAGACCAGAGGTTGAAGAAGCACTACGGCTGTTGGATGGACATCGTATGGTCACTCGAGCTAGAACCGTTCATATTGACTAAGTTGACAAAGCCCTCCGGCCGCGTCAACTTAGTAGGCCCACAAGTCAGCCTCCAACTATGGTGGGTCCCAGCTAGCTGGGGGAGTATTCAGTTTTGTGTGCGTAATAAGGAGGCACTTCCTTGCATGCGAAGATATAGCTGCTAGGTCCGAGCTGTCAGCGGGGGGAGCGTTTTTTTTCATGAAATACAAAGGCCCTTCCGGTGGGTCCCAGCTGTCAGGTGGAGGAATCATTATTTTGCGCCCAATAAGGAGGCATTTACTTCTGTGCGGTCGTGGACCAAGTTGTCAGTCTCTCCACGTACAGTCCACTTCCGATGGATGTTGTTCGTTGACCACGCCGCGCCGAGAGCACTAGGGCAGTGGACGATTGCGAGGCCTAGGAAGGAACGACATGGAGCCAGGGAAGACTCGGCAGTTGTTTCCCACGTAGAGGGGAGTACGAGGGTTTACTGGTTCATCTGCCATTGTCAGAGAATAACAGTAGGTGTGGGTGAGTAGAGGGATGGCTAGGCTAGCGATGGGAGTACGGTGGGGCGGTGAGGCCTACGCGGCAGCATAGCTGGCCGTGGGAGGTGGGAGCAGGCAGTCCCGCCAGCGCTGGTTTGAGCGGCTGGAGCAGGAAGACCAGAGATTGAAGAAGCACGATGGCCATTCGATGGACATCGAACAAGCACTCCTCTCGTGTGTTGACTAATTTGACATGGTGTTGCGTGTGCATCAACCTTTTTTTAGGAAAGCATACGTGTCAACCTATAGTAGGCGCACAAGTCAGCCTCAATGTGTGGAAAACAACATACAACCCATCTGCCATTATTTCTAATAATTTATAGCCCATTTCCTAATTATTAAGGATTTTTTGGAGCCCATCTTCTTTTTGTTAGCATTACAGCCCATATCGTGGCCACGGTTAAAAATTATAGGAAATTTTGCATATTTCTGAGCGGTCAACTGTTTTTAATCCCGAAATTTCGAGTCACATTCAAACTAATTTGAAAAATAAATTTATATTAATATAAGATCCAAATAATTGTCCACACATAAAAATAAATGAATTTAAAGTTTTGAAATGAAAAAAATTGAAACTAATTCCCGTTTTCATGATATTTCAAAATGTACAACCCATTTCTCATTACTGATAGTCCATTTTCTGGGCAAACCGAATGAAACTCTTCTCATCTTGAAAGATTTGCAGCCCAACAGGGTTGTCAAAGCAAGTAGCCCTCGTTTGGGTATTTCTTAAAAAAAGTAGAACTGGTCTAGCCATTTTCAGCAAGTAAAAAACACAATGGGCTCATGATGTGGTAAACATAAATAAAACCCTAGCTAGACGGGCCACAGCCCCCGCACAGCCCCATTGTTACCCTGATCCGTCGCTAAAACTAGTATAAAGAACAATTGCTTGTTCCTAAAAAAGTAAATAACAACTACGTGACCTGCTGGGTCCCTAGTGGCTGACACTCGTTGTGTAATTCTCTCGTTTATTGACTACATTGACAATGGCATGAGCCCCTGATGTACAACCATTAGGAGGAACCATTTTTTTGGGCTTGTAAAAACGAGGCACTTGCTTGCATACTGCCATGACCCTGGTGGGTCCCTACTATCATTCTCTCCACATACAGTCATCTCCTTGTTCCTCTCGGTTGTTGACGATGTTGACAACGCAAGAGGGCAGCGCACCGCGCACAGCAAGCGAACCAAGGCGAAGGACGACGGTGAGGCCTCGGACGGAATGAACAGGAGCCGTGGAAGATGCGTCGGTCCAGTCGCAGGCGAAGGGGAGTACGAGGGTTGACTGGTTCAAGTGCGGGTGCGTGTTGGGGCTGACATCACCGGAGAATAAAAGGACGTGTGGAGGAATAGAGGGAGGGACTAGCCAACGTTGGAGGGTACAGTAGGGCGACGGAGGCGCAGCCAGCCGAGGTGGGTGCAGGCGATAGAAGACAAGAGTGGTTTGGTTTGGTTTTGGCGGCTGGAGGAAGAAGACAAGAGATAGAAGATAGATGACAGATGTTGGATGCCAATCCAATGGCTGGTAGGCAGAATCGTTTGTTGACTAGCTAGTAAGTCGACACCACCTTGGATAGGATTTTTCCTCGTGGGTCCCAAATGTCAGAATCCAAATCTGTCATGGTTATGCAGCCTTTCTTATGAAAATTTACAGCCCATTTGGTGTGCTAGTTCAAAATAAGTTTGTGGGTGCTAGTGGGGGCTAATCACTTGGGTACTGTAATGCACAGTGAGCTCAAACAACCGGCAAGAGTGATGTTATTTCCCTTGGTTGGGATTTGTTACAACATTTCACTCTTAATTAAACGAATGGCAAGCCATTTGCCTTGTTTCAAAGAAAATATGACAGTCACAACCGAGTTGAAAAGGGCAACAACGTCTAACTCCAGCTTACAAACTATACAAAAGCACGAGGGTTAATTGTTCATCTGGTTTAGACAAAACCCAGATTGAAAAGGGCAACAACATCTAACTCCAGCACTATTTTTGGCAGTCATAGTCAAATGGATTGGGCAGGTCCATAGAATGAACATCCTGGGTCATAAAATTTACTGGATTATGACCACAAGATGTTGCAAATAGAAGCCCGACACGTTCGTAAGCTCTTTTGTCCACCTGAAACTCCTTTTTTGCTCTTCAACATACCCATCCGTCAAAACCATGCTGCTAATAAACTTAAGCCTGATGGACAATAGTAACCTCGCATTCAGTAGGAAGAATGTGACAAATCTAGTGTTTGCATGGTTGGCTACATATCGTTCTAGCGTTATTTCTTCAATCGAATGTCATGAGAAGTGAGAAAATCCCGGTGCTTATGAATCCACCGATTGGTTATAACTTTCTTACCCCATCCCATTGCCTAAATAAACATGAAGATTGAAAATAGTTAAGGTCTAAAAAAAGAGTGTCGAAAGAGCAACAACTGAACGGTTAATTCTAGTACACTATATGCGGGCTTCCAATGTGCGTGAAATTATCACCTTTACATACAACTTCTCCAGTCATGGAAAGCATTGTAGCAAGCAAATAATCTTGTTTAGATCAAAACTATTCATTTGGATATATAAGATCTTGATAGAATCCAGCACCATTGAGAGGCTATCCATGGAGAAACTCTTCATTGAGCACAGAACATAATATTAGTATAAAATGTGTACTCCAAAATGATATATAACTTATGCGCATAAATTTAAAATGCAGCTTATGGTTACAAGTGTAGATGATAATATATAGTACCTGAAGAACTATGGAGCCAAACACCATCTTGAAATGAGCACAGAGATCATGTATTACACCCAAGGTCTCCAGTTTAGGCGCAACGAGGACGGTTATTTGCGACGGTGAATAACTAGAATCAAGGATCAACCTTTGAAGTGAAGGGGCATCTTGGATGATGAGCTGCCTTCCGTCAAAAGAAATTCCAATTCTTACAAGGTTAGGCGACTTTATTTGGAGACAACCGATTCTAACTGTGAAAACAAGCACCAGGCACTCCAGGGTAGGGCAAGGAGTGGATGATGTTGTGCAATGAGGCCTCCGATATACGAACCTGCACAAGTGAAAGTTTTATGAGAAATGGGAGTCGAAGGTTTAGTACTAGATTGTCTAGTAGGTAGCACAATGCAAAGGTGGCGGTGTGGAGAGAGGAGGAAAACCGCAAGATGGACATCGGCGCTGAGGGCACAAGTACATGACGTTCGGTATCTGGTAGGTGCTTTCCTGGGGAATAGTAGAACTCAAGCAGCTGTAGTTCTGTGAATTTAGGGGATTTCAGCCAGGCGTCCACCATGCAGGGGATGGTATGCTTGCTCAGGTAGCATGATAGGATGTAGAGGCTTTGAACGGAGCCCTGGTGGGAGGAGATGATGGCTCTAGGGAGTTCAAAATCATTAAAGAGAGATAGTCGACGACAGTCGAGATTAAGGGGCATGGCACGCCATAGAGTGCGCCACCGAATTGAGAGGACTTGGGTGCGGCAGCAATCCTTAGTGGGGAGAAGCGAGATGATCTCGCCAAGGATGGCGTCCGGGAGATCGCTGATGCAGTCTGCCCGAGATTCTACGGGTTCCATGGATCCGGTGGGGGCGGGCTCACCGCTTTTCCATGCGCTGCCGGGTACGAGGTCTACAATAGGCGTCACCGCTGGCGGCAGCCTCATCTTCTTGGAATTGGGGTCAGCTGACTCCATTTTCCTCGAGGGTGTCGTGTCGAGCTCACGGATTTGAGCAGAGTAACGAATGACGGCCTAGTTGTAGTGCGAGTGAGGAAGAAGGGGAGCTGGGGTTTTTTTGTAGTGGTGAGGAAGAAGGGGAGCTGGGGTTTTCTGTAGGAGTCAGGTAAGGAATTTGGGGGTACAAGTGGGGCGAGCTGACGTGAGGTGGGTGGGAATGAGGAGGAAGAAGAGCACCCATGTTTTTTGGGGGGCGGTGTGCTAGGTGTGGGTAGCGCCTCTCATTAAGTAAATATATGGGCTTTTGAATTGATTTTACTATTTACTAGTGTGGATGGGCTGTTTTGTCTTGGGCCCAGTGAAACAATTACTACTAGTACAGTGGAGACACTCTACAGCTACTCAGAAAAACAATTACTACTAGTACAGTGGATACACTACTGCTTCTGGCTCCTCCGAGGTCATGAAACGTCTCCCTCTACTGAATGCCATTTTACTTTTGTTCATCGACATGCGGGCCATGCAGCACGCGGGCCCAAATGCCATCCACCAAATTAGAAGGCAGTATGTAGGAGGAGAGTCACCCCGGTCGTAGCGTAACGAGCCATCGTATCACAAAACCCCACCTCCCCGCAGCCTAAGTTTGGCGGACGAAGCAACCATCATTTCACTCTTCCCTGAATCCCCTTCTCCCTCACCGTCTTCAAGAAAGACAACACTCGCATATGCCACTGTTCTTCTCTCCCAACGAAGGGAAGGTAAGCGGATCCGGGATGTTGGTATATTTTCGTTCAGAAAAAAAAGAACTTTTGCAAAGCAGTAACCGATCCTCACTCTCTTTTTGTTTCATTGTCATTGCGATTGTGTTTTCCTTTCAGCGGTTTCCTAGTATTCGTCAGTTTCATTATGGACCAAGGAGAACCAGGCAAAGATCTGGCAATGTTGGAGCAGACGCGGGAGGCTGATCCCCACGAGACAGAGAGCTCCAAGAAGATGGAGGCAGCCGCCGATCCGACCCCAGATACGCTCACGGCCACTACTAAGATGGTCAACAACCCGTTTGAGGTTACAGCCCTTGTGGCCCTGCAGGAGCAGTTTTCCCCCTTCGAGGATGTGCCCCCCCCCCACTGAGCTGCCCAAGGTGATTTTCTTCTTTACCAATCTAGATTGTGGTTTTTCATCAAAGTGTGTGGTGATAAATAATGCAAAATTTTATTAGCTTCGATGCCATGCTACCTTCCCTGTCATGCATAATTTTAACTCTACATAGTGGTTTAAATAACTTGTGTTTCTTATATTGGAAAGTAATTCAGAATTTGTTTCTGTTTCAATTAGAGCCCTGATGTAGACAAGGATTGTCTGGTTCTACATGTCACCCGCTATGAGGCGGATGACCTGAATATACGCACTGGGAAAACAAAGTTCTTAGGTTGTTGGATCCTGGAAGCCATTTGCACTTATACCAATGTCGAGATGTATTCCAGCCTCATTGTTGTTAGGCGTGTTGTCCATGGTGTACTGAAGCACAAGAAGTTCAAAGCTACTCCTTCGTTTGTGAGCATACTTTTATTGTTAAGCTTACGCAGGAAGATGACGTGGCATGCCTCCACAAACAAGTTTATGAGTGGCAAGGCCACAAGGTTATCTTCAGGAAGGTTCATAGGATTGAGCTGCTGCCCGACGTTCTCGATGATGTTCATGGCAAGGCCCATCTTGTGTCCATCCCAAATTAGATCGAGGCATGAAATAGTTGTCCCAGCTAGTGTTTACTTGTAGTTTGGATTGTGTCTAATTATCAGAACCTTTCCTATTATTGAGCCCTCTGGGCTAGTACTCTGTTTGAATCCGTCTATGGGAACTACTGCTACTTTTGTATGCGAGTGAATCGTGTGAGAACCATCCTAATTGTTGACAAAACAGATGCGTCCTCACTACTTTATTCATGAATATGGAATGGTAAGACATAAGTTGTCACGGTACGAGTAGTGTGTGTTTGATGAAATAGAGTACTCGTTCGAGAACTGTGCGCCGACGTATACATAGGGTACGTAAGGCTGGTTAAGTACTTGTAAACACTGTTGGTGCTACCTCACTTGTAAGTAGTTGTGCAAAACATGGCGCATTGGCTCAGCTCGCTTCAACACTAGAAAAGTCGGCTATCGACCAGCTAACAATCAATAATCTGTTGTCTGGCGTATAAGCAACTATGTATCTTGTTACAGTGGTTCATGCAGTTAACTGAGGCCACAATGTAAATTCCAAACATTCACACGCTAGTCCAGTGTTCATGTGGAACATTCACATTAAACTCGGCTTCATAAAATACTTGAAAAGCATAAGTTAAGAAATTTTATACATCTCAATGATTCATTGAACATAACAAACATATACTAGTTCACAACAAAAGATAAAGTTGTGAGGAGGTTTACAAATCAGGAAAAATCAAGCAAGGCTTCTCTTAGCAAAGGGCCTCCCTAGGCAGGCTTTAATTTCCTGGAGTTCACTCTGGGTTTTTTTTGTTGCCATCATCCAGGGTTAGGTTCGCTCATTCCAGAATACCCAATTATAATTGTGTTCTCAGTTGGAATGCTGAACTGAACCATGTAGTGTACTGACCATCTGAACTTCTTGTGTAGTTCCACTAAATTTAAGCATTGCTATTTGCAGAAATAAGCAGACCACAATGCCTCTTATCCACGCAACTGTCCCAAAAACATCCATGCAGCCGTGTCAGCTAGTCCTCGGTCCATGGATGAACTGGGAGAAAGTGCATTCCGTACTAGGATGCAGTTGTTTCCGCTCATCCCTGCACTGCAATCAGGAAGTAAAACATACGAATCAGCTTCTTTTAGATTGCGTTGGTCATTCTACGTAGGCACTACCAATGTAGGAATACCTGGAAGACGGGTGGTTAGAGGACGGCAGCTAGGAATAGCCATCTCATTTTGTGCAATTCTTCTAAAACTGAGTTGTGTACTTTTGATTGCACAGATAGAAACGATATGGAAACATACATCCCTATTTGCGCAAATATGAAATACAGTTATTTCAACAGTGACAGTTATTTGCAGTGGCATATGATTAACAACAACATTTATTGTGTTACAATTGGCACTACATTGACGGTATGAAAGTGCCCTTAAGTAAGTAGCATCACATCATGTCAACACTGCCACTAGATTAACATGCAGAACAATAGCATTAGTATTACTGTCATTAGAGTAGCACATGGTAGTAAATGTGCAATCAAATTTGTGTAGTTCTACTGGGATGAAGCAATGTTAGTGCTGTGAGATTTAAGTGTAACTGCAAACACACAATTCGTGGGAAATAAAGCAAGACGGAAGCACTTCATAAAATGGTGGTGGCATTGCTTCAATTTATCGATGGCACTAGATCATTACTAACAGTGACATTAGGTGGCATTGCTTCAATTTATCGACGGCACTAGACCATTACTTAATAGTGACATTAGGTAGCATTGCTTAGTGCTTCATCTGATTTTACATTAACAGTAGAGATATGGGTGTAGGGACATGTAGCGACCCGACCTCAAACGGTCAAGTCTCTGTGCTTCAGTGTCATCCCTGGATCGGTAATGCTGACACACACAGTACTCGAAGGATTTATAACAGAGTAGCAATCACACACTTATTACATCGAATGTCTCCAAAAGAGAACTTATTACAATAAATATGGCTTAAGGCCATCTAATACGATAACAACGGAAGGCTTGGAAGATAAATTGAGTCCATCAACTCCAATGACATAACTGAGCTGCACGGCAATGACCTAGCGAACCTTACTCCTCATCTGAAAAGTCTGCAACGTGATATGTTGCAGCCCAAAAATGGGTCAGCACATGGAATATGATGGCAATGTAACACAGTAGAGCAATGAACAGAAATAATGCTAACACTATATGCATATTTGGCTGGTGGAGGCTGTATGGTTATAATGTTTTTGCGAAAAGCCAATTTTTCCCTACAACAAAGGAATAACTTTTATTTTAACTATCATGGTAGTTGAAACAACACTGAGAAGGGTCCTCCAACTCAATCCCAATTAAAGTAGTCCATTAACCCAACAAATTAATTTAGAGTGATGAGATACAATAGGAAAATCCAAGTACTAGATACTCAAGATGTCCATAACTGGGGACACGGCTAACCATGATTAGATTGTACACTCTGCAGAGGTTTGTGCACTTTTACCCACAAGACTCGATCTCCTCCGTTGGATTTCTCGCACTACATGATGTTTGAGAAATGGATGACCGAGACACAGTCTTTCAGAAGCATTTACTCTTTACTCTGGGTGGACAGTTACACCCACTTTCCCTCTACATCTGCTAGCCCACCACTGAAAGAGGTCACACAACTTACTCATACTATGCCAGAGCCCATAATGGCTTGTGGCTGCCCATAGAAGTTTATAGCATGAATAATCTTAAGATCCCTTTGAGCCTGGGTGGAGGACCGTAGGATGATCACACGGGTACTCCGAGATATCCTAGGACAAGACTGGATTCTGCAGTTGCCCAAACAAGCAATCCACCCAGATGTGTATTAAAGTTGCCACCTTAAGTTGCACCATTAATTAACAATCTCACATCTGTCATGGATACACTCAAACCCAATCCACGTCTACGAGCATAGCATAGCAATATAAGCAACGTAGAGGTAACTCCTGAGGGTTTGATAATAAAACAGGTAATAGGTTCTACCTCATCATGTACTTCCCAAACCCACAAGTTAATCACATCCTAATCATGCAGTGTTTGAGGATTGGAACTAATGCATAAAAACTGGGTAATAAAGGGGTATGATCGTGTTACTTGCCTTGCTGATGATCCGTGAAACCTAGAGACTCGTAGTAGCACGCTTTGCACTCCGGGTGTTCTATCACAGACAAACAATAGCATACATAAGCAATCAAACAAAGATGCACGGGTAAAACTCAAATAAGAAGATCTAACCAGAAAGTTCAACTTAAGAAATCCGGTTTGCAAAAAGAATCAAATCAAACGGAGCAACGAAACACAAACTGCGAAAGAAACAAGATTCGATTACTAATCTGGACTAAAGTCAAATTTTAGAGTACCAAAATCTTGTTCAAGTTGGTTAAACGGAAAGAGGGCTTCGAGACGAAGATCTAGGCGCTTGAATCGCCTGATTCCGATAAACGAGCAAAAAGAAAAACTAAAACGAAAATCAGATCCGAAATCACGATCGAAAATAATCATGAAAAACTCGAGAAAAAGAAAAACAGACGAACAGGCTAACGAACGAACGTTCGTTGTTTGTGACTAACGGGAAAAAACCGTTCGTTAAAACGAACGTAAGGACGAACGTCCGCTAAAAAAACTAAACCGAGCAAACCAACGAATCGGTCTAAAAAACGTAACTAGGTTTTTTTTTAAAACCGGCTATTTTTTCCTAAACCGAAAAAAACCGAACGGCGAGATTCGAACTCCGACGCGGCTCCGGCGGCTTCCGGTGAGTGGGCGGCGGCGTGGGCGACGACAGGGTGCAGCGCGTGGCGGAGGAGGGCGGCGCGGCAGAGGCTTGGCGGCGGCGAGCGGCGGCGGCGCG